>NC_137665.1:3649180-4314180 GCF_963422515.1 Blennius ocellaris
ATTCTAGTGGTTCGACCTGCTCAGGTGAAGTAATGACTTTTCTTAACCACCCTCCCGTGTGTGTGTGTGTGTGTGTGTGTGTGTGTGTGTGTGTGTGTGTGTGTGTGTGTGTGTGTGTGTGTGTGTGTGTGTGTGTGTGTGTGTGTTTTCTCTCTCACCAGATATGATCTTTCACCGTTACGTGGTGTCTCGTGTGATCTGGGCCTACATGCTGTCCATCGCCGTGACCTACAGCATCACCCTGTGTCTGTTCCCCGGACTGGAGTCGGAGATACGGAACCACACCCTGGGCGAGTGGCTGCCCATCCTCATCATGGCCACCTTCAACATGTCAGACTTCGTGGGCAAGGTGAGCAGCAAATATTTAAAAAAAACTGTCACGTGGGAAGAAATCACAGAATTCAAAACTTCCTTTTCGTATGCATCAACGTCGAGGCCGGTTCTGAGAGAATAAAACACATATTGCACAAATCAGAGGAGCCTGTATCTTCAGTTGATGTGGAAAGGATGTTTTCCTTTGCGTATTTTGGTCTTTTATTTGTTTTGTTTTTTTGTTTTATTTGAAGTGCAGAGGCATTAATAAGACCTCTGCCTGGACAAAACCAGAAAACCTCCGCCGCATTTTAAATGTTCACAACTTGTTTCTTCTTTAGGAAAAAGCTCGGTTTCTTTACGAGTTGCAACAAGGGAAGGAATGTGAATCTTACCAATTCGCTTTCAGATTAAATGAACATAGTCTATATACTCTATATACTCTGTTGTTGAAATAAACACACACATATTAGTGAGTTCCAGTTGCCTCGAAACACAGGCTTTAAAACTGTTGAGTAAAAAAGAAAAGACCTGAAATAACTTGCGTTTGTGTTGCATGTGGGTTTGACAATACAGGAAAAGAATTATGGTTTCATGCTTTATTTGATTAATTCTCGAAAAGATTGATCACAGGACGAGGTTTACTGGTAACATCCTGTTTTCTGACTTGTAATGTTGTGCAACAGCAGGGTTTTTTTTTTTTTTTATTGTTGTTGTTGTTTTAAACCAGGAAACAGCGTGATTTCAAATTAAAGCAACTGGTCATCATCTCATTGTAATGAACTTCACACAATACTTGTGAAATACTTTGAAACTTATTCGCAAGGCTGTTGACTTAAATCATACATAATGTGTTTTTTCTTTTAAAATATACATTTAATGCACATCGTTTCTCAAGAGGAACATTTGTTTTATCCTCATGCGCCTGGTTTTATATTTGATAATTACTTTTTCTTTAAATGTTCCGTCTTGGATGAATTATCTATCTCCGCAGTCACATTCCATTTGCTCCATGGTTGATTTCAACAGCAAAGAAGGTATTAATCACACATTGGCAGGTGTATTAACAGCATGGAGCTCATTTATATTACAATAATCCATCAGAGAAAAGACAATCAACTCCTACTTGGAACAACACTCAAGCATATGTTAATTTTTATTAAATTTGATAATCATTTGAGTTTATTCAACTGAGAATTTTCACTGTCTTGGTCTGAAACAGTGACATGGCCCTGAAATCCACTTTTCACAGTTATCCTTTGCAATTCGGTCCAAATTCCCAACAGCCGTGACTTTAATTGCGAGAACCCACACTGATGTTTGCGCGTCCTGCTCTTGTGTACTTCTGTGTGTCAGTTTGAGTGCATTAATGATTCAGGGCTTTGGGGGTTTCGCTGTTCATTAAGTATCTTGAGAATAAAGAAGCAGGAAATAGAAAAAGTCAAGCTTCACCGGCAGAGTCGACCTTGAAAAGCTGTTCGCGATGTCGCCCCATTTATTAAACCTGAGAGTAAAGCAGAGGAGAAAAAAGAAAAAAAGAAAAAAGAAAAGTCTGGTATATTTTTGGATAATTGCGCTTTGCTCAAAGGCTTTATCAGAGTGCTCAGAAATGAAAACTTATCTGATATCCTGGGGTCATAATTTTGACTTTGAAGGGAGGAAAAAAAAGTTGGCCCAGTGAAAATTGTTTGGATTGTGAGCTTTGACTTTGTCCTCGTAGCAAATTGGGCATTTTGTTGAAGGGAATTAGATAAGGGGGGGTGGAATTAAATAGGAAACAGCAAAGAGGATATTAAGGTAGCTTGAAGTTAAAAAAAAAAAAAAATGATAAGGATTAGCAGAGAAAGAAAAGAAGAATAAACATTTTTCTTCTGCTTTTGGACTTAATTTAGGTCCCTTTATCCTTCTGTGTTGAGGCACTTCATCTTACATTTGTCCCCCCCCCCCCCCATCAGATCTTGGCAGCGCTGCCGTACGACTGGTCTGGGGGCCGCCTGCTTTTCTTCTCCTGTCTGAGGGTGGTCTTCATCCCGCTGTTCGTCATGTGCGTGTACCCGGCCAGCTCGCCCACCCTCTCCCACCCCGCCTGGCCGTGCCTCTTCTCCCTCCTCATGGGCGTCACCAACGGTTACTTTGGGTCGGTGCCGATGATCCAGGCCGCCGGGAAAGTGCCGCCCGAGCAGAGGGAGCTGGCAGGTGAGCGCCATTCGGCTTTGTGTTTACCTTTATAGTGTTGTTATACCACGAATAAATGTGGTTTTAATATTCAACCCCTCCCAGGAAACACGATGACGGTCTCCTATATGACGGGCTTGATGGTCGGCTCCTCCGTGGCGTACGCCGCTTACAGCTTCGCCGCTCCTGCAACGGGAATACGCCCTTCCACAGTCAACATGCGCACACCTGCCAACGCCACGGGGTACTGAAAGTCCATTCTAATTAAGAAACACACACACACACACGCATATTACATACATGTACACACATATAGCAAGAACAGCCATTTAGCAGCAGTGTAGACCCAAATCAAAAAATAAATAGAAAATCCAACTCCGGCTGCAAAGAAATGTGAAGAAGAGACAAGAGTTGATGTAAAGAAAAAAAAAAGAAAAAAAAGAAAGTGCAGCTCTTGCCACTCTGTCACTCTCCGGTGACCTTCAAGCGTCTGTTGTGATGAACTTTCCCCCCCGGAGGTGCAGAACAGGAGCTGTGCGTCCGCCAGCAGGTCGACTCGGACCGTCTGGGCGTCACACGGAGGAGTGACTGTCAGATCACCTGACACTTGCAGAGTGGAGTGTTGATATCCGGCCAGGCGGAGCGGACGGCCTGCCGGGCTTAAAGGAGGCCTCCTGTGTCGCGGGTCACATACAGTATGTTACGTCTCATGACGCTTCCCAGAGCGGTGGGGGAAACGGGAGCTCAAAGCGGGTCTTCAGATGGATGTCATTTTTTTTTTTTGGACAAGAAGTTACATTGATGCTAATGTTATTTTATGTTTGAATAATTTAACACACACACACACACCTCATAAAAATAATAATTCAAAAAAAGACATTTGAATTCTATAAAGCGGCTTTTCCCACGTTCAAAACCTCCATTGAATTTACAGTGAAAGAAGGAAAAAAATGAACAGATGTCTATCTTTTTTTTCCTTTGTTTTTTTTTTTGCTGAAATTACTTCTTGGTTGAGAAAAGAAAGATTATTATATTTCTACCCGGGGAAGGTAGCATGACAACAGCTCTGTCTGTCGCTTTTTAATTTAAATGAAATGGTTTGTGTTCCCTCTGTATGTTTGTATTTAACGTCCATTGTATTCTGTGGGATGTACAAGAAGGGAGAGGAAAAAAAAAAAGTGCCAAAAAATCTGCCTGTTTCTGATCAGTGTTATTTCCTTAAAAAAAAGAAAAGAAAGAGTGAATGTAAAGTTGTAAATACATATATTGAAAATGCACTCCAAGCAGTGAAGAGCTTTTTATTTTTACTCATGCAAAAGCCTCTCTAGTGTCTAACATTCATATCTTTTTGGGGGTTTTTTTGTTTTTTTTCCGACACTATGAAGCGGAAACCTCCGACTCATCGGTTCCTCTTGGATTTTGATGAATTTTTCAGGGAGGAGCCGAGCGTGGCGTCCACAGTTTATACATTATGAAGACAACGTGGCCGCGGTGTTAAAACCCGTAAAGTGCTCTGCATTATGTAGGCGGCGGCGTGAACGGAGCCAAGCGTGGCCTCCGTCTGAGGAAAGGTGGGCCGTCGCTCGGGGGCCGACCTCATTACTGGATGTATGTCCCGCTGTGCCGAGGGCAGCAGGTTCCCCGGAGGCCTCTCGGCGAGCCGCTGGGTGTTTGAAGGTGGTTTTTTTTCCAGCTATTTCTGGTCTGGAGTGTCGTTAAAGGACATGAAAAACGTCTTTTCTTCTCTTATTTTCTCAGGAAATGGGGAAGCCTATGTACTTTTGCCAATATTCCACTTTCTGTGTCATTTGAAGCAGGGCTGCATAAAACCATCGACAGTCAGCGAACGAGCCGCCGCAGATAAGAGTTGGCATGTCCTCAGTTTGGAGAAGCGACAACAACGCTGACAAATGATGCCAGGAATACTTTCACATTAGAATAATGCTTGATAAGCTAAAAAAAAAAAAGTGTACAAAGCCTTGTATGAAATCGTAAATCGTATAAACGCGTCAACGTTTCAGCCAGAGCATCACGCACTGGCAACATCACTTTTTTTTTTTAAATCGCTGTTTATTGCAAATAAGTATCGGAAACAAAAAAGAGATTCAGCAAAAGTTTCCGAGCCTCGGGACATCAGATATCATTGTTTTTTGCAGGAACTTGTGTTTTTATGACGGCTGCACCTCATTTGGGCCCTTCAGGGTTCCAGCAACTCTGCTTCCTTTAAAGAGAATAATTTCTTTTTTGGGGGGAGTTTTAATAGGAATATGCATCAATATGATGCACAGCTACACTCACTGTGGGCGAGCGACGCTTGAGCTGCAGCTACAGGACAAAACACAACGGTGTTAATGGTGTAATTAGAAGTGCAAAGATACCCGAGGTTCATTAATAAACTGTGGTGGGACAAATTAGAGGATGGCGGGCCGCCACAGTAGCGGTAATTAATGAGAAACACAGCTAAGATAAAAGGGAGAGAGGGGGTAAATTCTCTTTACTGTTAGTAGCCACTCGAGGGCGTTGCAGATGCTCCACGCTTGCGTCGACGGGACGTTGTCCATCTTTTCAGACCGGATCTGTCAGATGCAGAGGAGAAGCACCTCGAAGAAATACAAGCCTGATATTCACATTTCTGGCTAAATGCTTGGATTGAGTTCAGCAGCTCATGCTGGAAGATATATGAGCGCTGATTATTCAGCAGTGGATTTGGATGTACATTTTTTTTTTTTAAAGAATTAATTTGGTTCTTCTCAAGATGTGGAGCGGGCCTTACTAATGATTTGGAGCCTCAGCGTGACCTTTTTTCCTACGAACACACAAAAAATGTTTTTCTTAAAATGTTCCCTGTGGGGAGGAAACCTCAGCTTTTCATACTTTTCGTACCATTTGTGCCCAGATATCACTCACAGGTCAAAGCTCATTAATTTAGTGTTCCCTCAGTGATACATAAAATAGTTGGAAGTCGCTAAGAAGACCTGTGTACCACATGGTTTCATCAACTTGGAATCGAATGTGACTTACTCATTTTCTGGATGTATTTCGTGGCATTTGTTGACACTTGCTGCCATCCAGAGGGATTTATAGGTGCCTTTAGAAGCTCTCCAGGTCACATTAAAAACAAAACAAAACAACCAAATAAAATCAAACAAATAAGAAGAAGAATACATCCACTCATCTATCTTTCACATCAGATGCATGTTTTCAGACTGAAATCCAGTTTAAAACAATGAAATCAGGATGAGATGTAGAGCGAGTGGTCAGCCACTCCAGGCGATTGTAGTGGAGGGTGTTTGTGTGCTATGAAGAGTTTAGTGCAGAATAAAGGAAGAGGATAATGGAGGTTTTTGAAAATGAGGAGACGGACTTCAAAGTCCGCGTGGGACTGAAACTGGAGCTAATGAAGCTGTTTCAGAACCGACGATCTCGAGATGGTGAAAGTATATGAGCCTCTCGGTGATCAAGTCAGGGAAGAAGAGGTTATGGATGGAATGACAGATGGATAAACTTTGGACTTTGCACAGGAAGGAGTAAGAGGGAGGGTTAAGAAAAGTAATCCTGGGTTTATTTTTCTCACTCATTTTGCAGAAATGGTTAAAAATAATAGTGTCAAAACTTAATATATTTGGTCAACTCCTTTTGTTTGTATGTGTGACATCTGCAAGGATGAAGATGTCAACAATAAAAACAACTTGATGAAATGGCGGATGTCAAAAAACATTTCTAATTTCAGATCCTAATCACTTAATTTCCATCTTCTCCAACACTTCATCCACCTGAAAGTTGCTCGCCGGCTATGAGACACGCCGCGGATTTAAAGCAGGGAGACACTGTTTCATTAGAACGACAACAAAAATACATTGTTGACCAGATAAAGAGCCAGCAAAGTATATTGTTTAAAAAAAAAAAACCAAAAAAAGTCCCACAGTTGGAGAGTTGCTGGATTTCTGCCACAAACAACATAAATAAGTATCACTAGTATCTATTGGCATGGTGTCACATCAAATTCAAACTCGTAAATATAGTGCTACACACAACTCCAGCACCATGCAAATGAATTTCAACCTGAACTGACCCCACCGTTTATGGAGCCATAGGTGATTGTTGCATTCATTTCAGAGTGTTTGCAGGAGCGTCTGATCTGGGAGAGGAGAGGGTGACGACTCCTGTGGAAAACCTGCTGACTTTAGCAGGAAGTGTTTTGATTTCACAGTTTATCTCGTCCTGATTATCTCGTCCTGTCATGAGATTTTCTGTTTCTGTTTCCAGCCACAATCTCACACCAAACAGGAAAAACAACAAATCATCAGAAATATGTCATTGGGACTATTTTAGACCGAACACTGAACATGTGACTGCACACTGTGAAATATCAAGATAGCATTAACAAAAAAAAAAGAAGAAGGTGGTGCATACAGATGCTTTGTATATACTGTACAAATAGTCACTGCATCATATGTTATTTTGCAGGTCATGTTGATGGGGGGGAAATGGTGTAAGATATTTAGAGCTCTAATGTGACGACTGAATAAAGACATTTGCTCTTTACTGCATGAGAAATTGATCTCTTAACAGCTTTCTGTGTAAAATCCAAAAGCATATCACAAGGATTTACGATAAAATGGTCTCTTTTGCTCTCATGAAGTAAATCAGGAGGAGATTAAAACAATATAATGACTATTCAGCTTTCCTTGATTATACATTTCAATTATATCCATGGCTTAACCTTTCAAATATGACTGATCTTATCCTCCAAAATTTGCCTTTTGAAAGAAATTTAACACGAAAAATTGCTTCATTTTGAATAGTTTCTCTCTGAATCTGGTTTAAACTGTAATGTCTGCTTGGGACTGATATTGTATCATCAGAAGTGCTTAATAAAATAGTTGTTTACCTCGTGTGTGTCTGTGGCCTCCGTGAAGCTGCTTTCTTCTGTTGTGCATCAACCTGGAAGAAGAGGAAGAGGAAGAGGAAGAGGAAGAGGAAGAGGAAGAGGAAGAGGAAGAGGAAGAGGAAGAGGAAGAGGAAGAAACAGGAAGCCACTACAATCAACAGTTTTTTTTTCTGTTTAAACAGCTGCAAGAAGAAAAGGATCCTCAAAATCTCCTTTCTCTTCCCTTTTCTCTTCTCTCTCCCAGTAATCCTACCAGGATTGTAAATGTTTGATTGAGAGTTTTAAAGGAATGTGTGAAACTTTGAAAGTAGGTCTATTTCACTGGGGTTATATGAGACCTGGGGATTGGGAGTTTGGAGGGTTGACCCTGGAGATTAAAAGGGTCACCTGAGGCTTTGTCTCTGGCAAAAATTTGATTTGTACATGTCAAAGCGCAAGAATGATAGTCAAAGATACGGCCTGTGGAGTAAAGTTTTAAGCACTAAGTAGAGTGTTCTTGCCTTTATTCACTTTAAACTATATGTTTATACTGTATGTTTCAATATCAAGGATCATCACTGCATCAGTCTATTTGTCAGTTATCTATGGGGTGACATCATCCCACTTTTTAACCTCCAGCTTCTGAACATGTTTTCAGCAAAACAAAATTCACTCTCGATAGAACAATCTAGTTAACTTGAATTTCAAAGGATAGAATACCAAAAAAGAAGAAGAAGAAGAACATCCATCTATCTATTATCCAGACAGGCCATCAGTACAGCTCAGGGCAAACACAAAGAGACAGAAAAGACAGAAAATCACACACATAATAAATAACATTAGTTAATAAAAACCCCAGCATACGATTGAAACGTGTATTTTCCCCTTGTTTCCAGCAGGGCGCGCTGTTGCTCAGATAATGACATCATGGTTTACGCACGCCGGAACCATTTGACTGATCAGAGGCGGTGTCTCCCTGAAGGAGTCAGCGGTCAAGACTCTTGTTCTGACCTTTGACCCCCTCCCTTGCTGGACACAGCGTCTATTTGTAACGCTGCGCCTCACAAGGCCGCAAAGCAACGACTCACTCCCAGAAATGACATCCTGCATCATGTCCTGTGTCCACCGAGGTCAAACGTGTTTAGTTTTTTTTGGGGTTGGTTTGATTTTTTTGGGTGGAGCTGCAACTCTTGGGCTCTGAAGGTTTTACGCCGGCCCGTGGGAGTCGCTGCACCGGCACCAGTGTGTGTGTCTCTGCACTAATTTTGGATTGTGGCTGCAGGGAAAGAAAGTCTCTGGTGTGTGACAGAGCAAGTGATCATTAGTCATTCTGCTCCAGATACTGTAGAGAGGAACAGAGGAGGGGCAAGATGGAGGAGAGAAGGACGAACATAGGCGTATCCACTTTTTGTGGTACTGTTTTTTTGTGTTTTAATGTTGCGTTTTAAAGGTTTGTATGACGATGTATATCCAGTTAAAACATCTTTATAGGCCTAAATCTGGGAGAAAAAAAAGTTGTCTCATCCATATAGTATATATATATATATGTACAAATACACAGATAAGTAATACATATCCTGGCGTACCCTTATGAACCACACATACGGATATATTTCAGAGTGTTCCGTGTTGTGGTCAGCACACGGAGAGGACAGACCGCAGACTTCCTGTGTGGAATCTTCAGTTGCGTCAGATGTTGATGAGGTTAAATGGTGAAAGTGGATGTTGGTGTGAATATTTGTGTGGGCGATTGTCTCCATTGTGACGTAGCAGCAGCCTGCATATCAGTACAATTACAGGGCATAAATTTAGTACATAGCCACCTCTGCAAGGAGCTTCATAAGCATACACAAATAAAGAAATCTTGCATCTTGACAGTTCTTTTTTATTTTAATCTAAATGTAGATTTATCAGCCTGTCACACTATCTGACAAACTTGAAGAAACATCGCCTTTGATGTCTTTGTGCTTCAGGTCAAAGCTCAAAGGAAGAGGGAGACATGCGTGTCGGGAGATTTTACTCAAAGTGACACTTCCTCCCCCTCCTGAACCCACGTGTTGCTCTTTCTATCGTTTAGTTTGACATGGTTAGTTGCAGAAGCGCTGAGATTTGAACGTGTATTTTGACCCTGAATCAAATAACATGGATGGTCAGAACATACAGCTGAAAAGAAAACGACAAACGCGCAAAAGCACCTACGTTATTGTGCAATAACCTTCTTTTTTATTCACCTAATTTTAGTCCTTCTGCTCCCGTTCTGCATTCATAGCTAAATTTAAAATGCTGTGAGGATAAAAGAACATAATTGGAGCGCATGAGAAAAAAAAAATGTAAGTGAACATCGAGGTGTTGCGTCATGTGATTTACATCTCACTGCAGCCTCTCTCTGGATCATCAGACGAATATGTAACTCAATTTATCATCGAATTTACTCTTCTTCCCTGTGCTTTTATCTCTCCAGAAGGAACAATCAATCCCTCCTTTACCCTTTTCATCAGGTTTATTGTCCATCAAAGAGTAGCGGCACTTTTCTTTTTTTAAAGTCAATTCAACAACGAGCTCATAATGTCTTTGCCAAGTTATGCGGAGAAGCTGTGAGGTGAATGACAAAGACACATGATGTGATGAGGAGGTGGTGAGACACACAGGAGGAGGACAGACGGCAGAAACAAATGGACTGAGAGCAGGTGAGAGAAGTAGAGAGGAAGGGAAAAGGTGAGGAGATGATGGATGAGAGAAAAGAGGGGAACATGAAGCGGACAGGGGATCGGTTAGAAGGACGGGCAGAGTCATCCTGATTAAAAAAAAAAAAAAAAAAAAAAGACACGATGCTCGGATATGGCCTATAAGCAGGAGGGATAGAGGGCAATAAAAACAGTCAGTCTCTCCATAACAAGGCATAGAAATGAAATATGACGGCAAAACTTCCTGCGGTCTTTGAACGTCTGCCGTCTTCTGCAGGTGGCAGCTGGAGGAGATGTCACTCCTTTGTGCTCTTTGGTTTTCCCATCGAGCGACTGAACAGTTACTGTCAATTAATTTAAATCAGATTGTAGACGTAAGAATTATTTTCAACATTTAAAAAAACATGCAAAGAATGATGACATATAACACATTTGACATCTATCTAAGCATCTATCTATCTATCATCCATCTATCCATCCATCTAAGCATCTATCTATCTATCTAGCTAAGCATCATCTATCTATCTATCTATATATATATCTATCTATCTATGCATCTATGCATAACTTGATTTGATCTTGTCTTCGTCTGAATTTTATTCCAAAAAAAGCTATAGATTTTTTCTTTAATATTTAATGTGCAGGTTTTTTTGTTAAAAAACAAACACTCCAGTTTCTGCCGGTTTAAAAAAATTTTTTTAAATCCCTCAAAACCATGTAGAACTATGAAAAGTTTAGGCAGATGCGAGAAATGCTTTCATAAATATAAGTGTTGTTAGTCTATTTGAATTTGAGCATAACAAAACAGAGACGGGGAGAATAATGAGCTCTGTTTTGAATACGGTTCTTTCAGGTTTACACTCGCAGGAATCTTTTTGAAGGAACTCGGCAGGGAGGTTTGCTACAAACAAGTTTGTGAACTGAGCACGGGTCTCCTGTGGATCCCGGCTTCCGTCTGTCTATCTCTCTCTCTCTCTCTGTGTGTGATCCCACACCATCACTTCCAGTCCGACTCGTTATTCATAGTTCCCTGATAACATTGGCACCATGATTGGGGTCATTGTCCTCTGGCAAAGAATACATTTAGAGCCAATCAGGCTCTCTGATGGCATTGCTTCATGAATAAGTGAGAGCGCACACACACACACACACACACACACACACACACACACACACACACACACACACACACACACACACACACACACACACACACACACACACGCACACACACACACACACATGCAAATTTGTATATGCATTTGGCGTCTTTCTCAGCTTAAAGTCTTGTAAAGCCTGTCAGACTGGCCCCAACAACCCCCCCATCAATCATATGGGGGAGCCAGTCTTATAAGGCATGCGGCCTTTGAGGCAAAACCCAGGGGGAACTCACACACAATCAAAGCACCTGGCTTGGCCTCTGGAGGTTATTGATATGAGCATAAGATAACAAGTGAATGCAAACCAGTGTTTCAACTTGTTTTTTTGTTTTTATACTGAACTCGTGTTCTTTCTGGAATTTGCTGCCTGGACAGTTGGAGGACGCGGCGGTGGGAGAGGTTCACATTTACAGACTCGTTGGTCTTGCTAATTAGTGGGGCAAGTCAATCATTGGCTAGTTTCAGCTGTCAGGTATTCAGTGGGCATCATCTCCTCCACACAGATACAAAAGAAAAGCATTCAGACTCTCTCTCCTGTCTAAATATTCACAACGGCCTTCTCACTGTGAGAGAGAGAGAGAGAGAGAGAGAGAGAGAGAGAGAGAGAGAGAGAGAGAGAGAGAGAGAGAGAGAGTAAACATGCCTGAAATACAAAGACTGTGATGTTTCATTCATTACGTTGTCAGCATGAATAATAGATAGCTAATTGATATGCAGTACATCAGACACACACACACACACACACACACACACACACACACACACACACACACACACACACACTTCCATGTGGGATCGCACTCTGAACTAATATTTGTTAGGCTCAGTTGTCATTTCACATTTAAATTTATCAGAGGAGGAAAGAGAACAAGAGACACAGCGACGGGTGCAGGAGAGAGATCAAGAGGCAGATGAAGACAAAGGATAAACACACACGGTGTGTGTGTGTGTGTGTGTGTGTGTGTGTGTGTGTGTGTGTGTGTGTGTGTCAGGCCAAGACGCTGCAGGAGGAACTTAATAACACCAGAACCATCACTTTTGTTAGAGATTAAGTTTCTGACAACTTTTGCAGAATGACTGAGCCACAACGTAAACTGTGGTTCGTCTTTTGCTCAAAGCAAGTGAATATTATAGGAAAGATTAAGTTATGGAAGACATTTAGCCTTTTTTTTTTTATACTCTTGTGTGAAACACTAACTAGCAGAAACACACGAGACAAGAAGTTCTCTTTGCGTTGTATTACTTTTTTCTAAATGCATAAATCAAATTGTTCGTCAGGTTTCTATTAGGCTGCCAAGGACAGAAGTATAGGTGTTTTAAGTAATATTAATGCAAGATCATGAAACTGTGAATGCACATTTATGGGTGGAAGTGACGGATAACAGTGTCACTCTTTACATCTCCGCATGCATTTCTACATGAATTCTTCTTTATTAATTTTTTTTGAAAATGTGTTCCCCCAAAACACCAGACCAAGAATATACTTGATGAAATTCAAAGCATGCCCTTCTTTTATCTCTGTTTTTGCTTCCCGGGCCGACTTATAAAGAAAAGGCCTGTTTCTTAAGCTTTAAATGCATCATTAGCTCCGGCAGCCGGCTGCTGACTGTGTCTGTTTGTCGTTCGGTGCTGAGCAAAGTAGAGCAGATATTAAGAAATAGTTTCTCCCGCTACACGGAGGAGCAACAGTGTGAGACCTGTGAGAGCAAACAGTGACACAACGAACAGGAAAATTCACCGTCCTGTCACCGAAAGCTGCAGAAACCTAGAGATTGACGCGATACACAATTTTCTGTACAGCTTGTATTGACTCGGGCGAATGTATTTCTTTTATTACTTCAACTGAAAATTTTTTTGGGGGGGGGAAATGGTCCAGTCTCTGTGAGGCTGTTTTATATGCATCAAAATCATTGACCGATTCCACCCTGAAGCACGGAAATGTATTGATCGCGTCGTCTTGGGAGCGATCAGGCCTAAAATTGGAACAGGTCCTCCCACATGACTGAAGTCGCTGCCGAATTTCGCCGAGAAGCAAAAAGAACAACGACAAAGGCTGTGTGGGGCCTTTTCCTGACATCTCCCAGTGACACCCGGCGTGCTCCAGGGAGAAAACAAGAGAAGCAAACACACAAGCGAAGAGTATTTTTTGAGAAGCATGGGGGGGGGGATGTGAGAGACAGAGAGGGGAGGGAGGAGAGAGCATCGCTGGAGTTGGAAATAAATGCGCGAAACGCTTTTTTTGTTTGGTTTTTTTTTTCTTCCCCTTTTCGACAAAACCGAGTTGAAGGACAAACACGAGAGTTCTGAAAGTCTGTGAGCAGACTCCAGTCTGAATAACAAGCCTTTCAAACTGTTGTGCTCAGCGTGCATTTGAACGCCCCCTCACTCAGATACCTGTCTCCTGGGAAACCATGTTCCACACACACAACACACACACACACACACACACACACAGGGGACATCACACTCACTTACATCGATTTTCTGTACGTTTGGTTCAATTCTGGCTGTAACTACTGCCGTCCTAAACCTCAACCTGCACTTCAAGGAGGCTCATCACTGTTAAATGTGAGGATTTTTTTTAGTTGTCAGGTCTCCACAAGAATAGTAATACCTGGACCACACACATCGCCTGTAGAAGCTGAGAGAGGTTGGGGGGGGGGGGCTCACAAGTAATGAGTTTATATGCTCTCACACACACACACACACACACACACACACACACACACACACACACACACACACACACACACACACACACACACACACACACACACACACACACACACACACACACACACACACACACACACACACACACTTGCATCTTGCCTCCTTCTGTTCCAGCTACAATGAGGCCATGGCCAATAGGATTCCTCTGTTCTGTGATGTTGTCCAATCAGACGGCCGCATGTTCACACACCCACAGGAGGGTGTGTTTGGTGAAGCTGAGGTAGGATGGAGTGTGTGTGTGTGGGTGAGAGAGTGGGTGTGTGGGAGGGGATGTGTGAAAGTACCTGCTTGTGCTGTGTGTGTGTGTGTGTGTGTGTGTGTGTGTGTGTGTGTGTGTGTGTGTGTGTGTGTGTGTGTGTGTGTGTGTGTGTGTGTGTGTGTGTGTGTCAGAGGACGCTCCCAGCAGCAGGTTCTGATGTTATGCTGATGCCGGTCCTCTGGGGGGGGGGGGGGGGTAGAGACATCCAAACCCCTGACTGCTGCTCGCACTGTGAAACAGGAACACACACTCAGTTCATGTCAGCAAAGATTTAATTACACACACACACACACAGGAATTCAGAAGGCACACACAGACAAGACTAACACACACACACATACACCTACACACCTTCACCGGCTCTTTGAGGGCAGCGTCTGAACGGTCAGCAGTGGGAAATGTGTCTCCTGTGGTCAGCTCTGCAGCTCGGCAGAGGAAGCTGAACTTTCCTCCATTTTACCACAACCAGCAGCTTCATTACTGGGCTGCCAAAATGGAGGCCTGATGGAGTCCACTATTGATTAAAGGAGCAGTCCACATAAACTGAAACAAAGGACAGACAGGAAAACGAGGAAGGCGGCCGTCGCTGCGTCGGCTGAGCGAGCCGCTTGTTCTGCGGTGGAGGTGAACCTGCGAGGGAGAAACTTCGAAGCAAGTTCCTCAATCTGACAAACACCGACATTGAGGGAAATGTGATTATTTGATCTTGAGCGAGCTAAAGAAGACGGCCACATAGAGACGCCTTAACCTCATGAACAAGACTATTTTTGAACTCACTTTTTGGTGTTGTGGGATGATCAGAGTGATGAAATGTGTTGCCCAGTTGGTTCATCATGCAAACATGCAGAAAAATCCTTTTAGAAATGCACCAGTTCAGATTATTAAACATAAATAATGGACTTGACTGCTCAAATTCAAGTCTTAAAAAGCCAAAGGCATTTTGTTTCATCCCCACGCGTAAACATTCTAACCAGAGTTTAAGAAAAGTAAGAAAATACTTTGAGCAACAATTAAAGCAGAAAACCACAAAGCATTGGAAAATCCAGCTGTGACTACAATGGTCCATTAAATATGGGGAGAAATTGCAGAGCCAGAAATAAGAGGTCTGTGGCGACCTCTAGTGGTCATGGAAATGACGACGACAGCAATGTTTGGCTGTATTGATAAAATGGTGGCGATTTGTGCGACTATACCCGTGTGTGTGAGCCATGCATGTGTCAATATCACGCATGTTTATGTTCATCACCGTGGCAACAAGTAGTTTTATTTAAAATACGTGCACTATTATTTCCCCCTGAATCACTAAGTCACCTTAAAACAGAAACTACGCCGTAATGGCAGCATTACTAGCAGCCTCTTCAACTCGTGTCATGGATGCCGACCGAATTAGACTTTCAACTGGGCTGAAATTTAAACGTATTACCGGTACTCATTCATGAATCCCCCAAAAAAATCTAAATCAAAAATAAAACTTGGCATACGTCGGTATCTAAACTTACATGGAACGGAGATTCCGCGATGCAACTTTGGTGAACGGCTTCATTTTCATGCAGCAAAAATCTCATAACACAGAAAATAGTACAGTTCCATCTGTTTATTGATTACCTATAAAATATCGAGTTACTAAAACAATTTCAAAGAAACACTGATAAACGTGGTAGCTGTCTGTAAAAAAAAAAAAAAAAAAGAAAAAAGAAAAGAAAAAAAACCATCATCTTACACATGTAATATAGGGTGACATAATATATCTGGTTTCAGATTTCTCTCTAAAATGTATTCTTTTTGCATTTTTACAAGATTAGACATGTGTACAAAGTATATTCTGATAGCGTCTCTGCCCTCGACAGTGAAGGATCATTTACAAAACTTAGATGATTTTTCTATTTATTTTCAAAATAATCTTTTTATTTATTTTTTAGTCTGTAACAGGACGATAAAGATACTGAAGGAACAGCAGACGAAGAACCAGCCTCCAGTCCACCTCTCTCTCTCTCTCTCCCATTCTCTCTTTTGCTCGCTCTACCATTCCTCTCGCTCTCTCTCTCTCTCTCTCTCTCTCTCTCACTAGCAGCTAGCTCCCAGTGCCCGTCAGCAGTATTGCTTGAGAGGCGTGGACGATTGTTCTGAGAGGGGAAGCAGAAAAATGACATGAAACACAAAGATGGGGAAAACAAAAACAAAACAAAATCACTGCATGAACAAAAATAAAACAAACTCTAACGCAAGCTGAAGGGAAACAGAGATCAACGAGACATTTACAAAGTCGGGCTTATAAAACAATATGACACAAAAAGAAGGCGAGACGGGGGAATAAGTGTTTGTGTTGGACCCTGTATGAAGGCCTAAGGCTGGGCTTTGGATGGAGATTTTTTTTTGGGGGGGGGGGGGGATTGGAACAGAGATTGGAAAGCAATAACACACACCTTAAAGGGTCACAGAGGTGCAAGTGTGTGTGGTAATTGCAGGAGATATGGGGTGTGATGCTTTATCAGCCTGCTTACCTCCAACCAATCATACACACACACACACACACACACACACAGAAAAAAAAAAGTGCTTTAGCAGCTCCAGGGGTAAACAAACATTCATAACGGGCACTTTAACTTGTTTACTCTGCAAACACCAGTACGACCTGTGTATTCACCACACTCCTGCGGCTCTGGTACCGGCCCGGAGAGATCCATATTGTGGGCGCTTGAAAATACTTTTTTTTTTTTGTCTATAGAAATGCGAGTGTTTAAGGTTCTAGCTCTGGGAAGAAAAAAAAACAACCAAGCAGACGCAAGAGCAGCACGACGGGGAGCCGGTGGGGCTTTAAGCACATAAAATCTTTAGTAATCTCAGAAAACAGAGCAGGTACCTGGTGAATCTACTTTAAATACTAAAAAACTAGCAGCACATTTTCAAAACGTTCCTCAACTGGGTGCCTCATCATGTCCGACTTGTATATAAATGTACAAAAAAAAATATAAAGAAACCAAGCTATTTAACTGTACTGGTGGATTGTTTTTTTCTTCCTTTTTCTTTAACGGGGAAAATGCCACATGAACAACATGAACGTCTTGGCTCATCCTCCAGACATACTGCAGCTGTAGTAAAAGAAGAACATGTAATAGCCTGTAGTCAGATCAGACAGATCAAACCAAAAGATCTCGAGAGAGTAGAAAATATTAAACCTATTGAATATCAACAAGACAATTCTTAATCTCTGCAGCCGAGCAGAGCGAAGCACGGACAGGGCGGCATGGTTAATACTCACAGATATATACTATATATATATATATGTATATATGCAGTGTACCATATACTGTATACAAACAGACAGTATACTATAAACTGTATTTAGACGTGTCTGATACAAACTCTATACACAATAATGCAACTAGGAGGACTCTAAGAGCGCAGGAACGGCAGGTTATCTTAACATTAAGAAGAAAGGTTCTTTCCCACCATCATCAGGCTCGAGGGGGGGGGGGAATAACGTTTTAGTCCTCAACACGCTGAGGATGATGGTGGATGGGGGCGTAGTCTAAACCGGATATGGCAACTTGTAAGTATCATCATCATCATCAGCAACATAAGGCCTGGGAGGGTAAGGCCGCTCCAAAACGCTCACAACCCTGAGCTCGACATTCAACAGTCTCGCGCTGAAACGGAACAATAATGGTTCAAACGAGGCACATCGAAAAAAAAAAGAAAAAAGAAAAATCGTAGAGGAGGCATGAATGTTTGTTTATCTGTGTCTCGGGGTAAAGGGAGGGGAGGGGGGTGATCGGTAGCGAGGAGTTGTAAGAGGGGGGGGGTTCATAAATTCTCTTGGAAGACATGTGGGACTCCCGGTCAGTCGCAACTGTAGCGGGGTTCATTTCAAAGTGCTTTGCTCGGGGGGGGGTGAATACAGGTGGATAAAGACCAACAGCAGAGGCCAAAGAAATAAGAAGGGGGGGAGTGGGGGGGGGGGGGGGGGGTTAACACACATCTGACACAGGACATTTAGAGGTTGCAAACACTGCAGACAAAATGAGCGGATGAAGCCGAACTGTGGAAGAAGAGCGGTGAAATTGAATTATGTTGATCTAATCGGCGCTGGCAGCTTCGTGGTGAATATCAGTGCCACGACCTTGATGCATCTTAGACTGACTGCAGTGTTTACAACCCCGAATGAAAAGACGAAGAAGAAGCAGAAGAAGAAGAAAAAAAAATCCACCCACTGGGCCTCCTACACTGTTGAGACATCAGCTTGTATTCTTCTGCGCGTTCGCAGATGTAGTTGGCGGTTAAAGGTGCAGCGTGTAAGATTTAATGATATCTTTTTTTGGCAAGGTTACAAATGGCAGGAGAGTAAAAATGACTCCTGCGGGTATAGGCGAGAACCTTTCGGCGGCCGGAACATGCTCCCTGCAGCCGGTGTTTGGCTCATTTTATCTGGAGAAAGACGTTTTAAATGCCCCATTTGGTATTCTACACTCTTTATTTGTGGCGCGTCGTGCTTTTTTTTTAGCATTACTTACAGAGCGCACCTTTTAAGATTTGAGGAATGTTTTTGTTGGGGTTTCTCCATTTGATTTCCATGCAAAACGTGCATCATTTGGAGGTTTTTTTTCTCTCGAAATCAGCAAATCTAACCAACAAGGAGATACCTGAACGGCAGCTGCTCGCATTTGATAGTGTTCCTGTGTTTCTGGGTGGATTTTTTTCCCCCCCTTCATGATAAGGAACTTAAAAGATGAGAATGATAAGTGTTCATAATAGCACAAGATCCCTTTCCTCTCTCTTTAGCCTGAGTCTCTGAGGGAGTCTGAAGTTTCCGTTGCAAAAAAAAAAAAAAAAAGGGACAGATTCACTGCCCTAGTTAGGATTGTCACGGGGAATCGAAGGGGTTAAATTAAAGGAGGCTTTACCTCCAAGTGATTTATTTTAAGTGCTCTGTGTTGGGACAGCAAATAGAAGGAGTGTTCCTCTCTCTCTTTCTGTGCGTCTCTTTCTCTCCCTGTCTGTCGCTCCTGCTGTTCTATAGATACACTGATAGGACTGTAACATGACTGTAACATCACCACGGCAACATCATAGAATCACAACGTCACACCGGGCGGCGTACTCGCGTCCCGTCTCACCAGGGGGCCGACCGACACGGGTCTCTCCCCCCCTCCCCCACCACCACCCCCTTCTCGTGCATCGTCATTCACAGTTCATTAAAGCTTCTCGACAGTTTTACCTCTTTAGAAAAAAGTACTCTGACATAAATCTATTACATGAAAATAAAACACTTATATTTGCCTCTATATAACCGCGTGTTTAACCTGTTACATGAGGTGAGAATTTACATTGTGTCTGTGCACGTGTGGACATACAGATGCATCAGTTTGTGCCGCGTATTTACATGTAAAAGGAGGCCGAGGTGCTCGTGCGCGTTCTGGAACCTTTTCCCCCACGAACAGCGCGAGTGAGAACCGAATGTGTTAGTAAAAGTCTGTGTGTGCAAATGCTCCGGGAGACTCGTTCCTTTTTAATACTGTCCGTAGTGTCTCCCCCCCCCCCCCCCCCCCGTCTCCGTAGTAGTAGCTGTTCATGACAATCTTGAAGAGTATTGCGGTATCGGTCACAGTTGTGATTGGAAAAAAAAAAAAAAAAAATCAGTGATTAGACCGAGCGAGGTCCAAGGGAAGTCGTCAATTTGGTTCGAGCCGTCAACTAGCAGATGACCGGGACTCCGTCCGTGTTGAAGATCATGCCGGTGGTGGGCTCGTAGGTGCCGGCCAGGTAGTAGAGGTCCTCGCTGTCGGCGTAGCGGCGAGTGTGGGTCATCTGCTCGTACTCCTCCACGCTGACCACCAGGCACTTGTGACTGACCGTCTGCACGTCGTTCTCGTCGCTGTGGGATGACTGGTACAAGGCGCGCTGCGACACAAGACACGGGTTGTGGAGACGGCCGCACATGGAAACACTCTATATATTCAATATAGTACAATGGCTGTTCTGCAACAACAACAAAAAAACGCATAAACATTTACGCCTTTCTGATCTCACCTCCATGAAGTCTTTCCTCTGGATGGACGAATGCAGAGCTGCTGGTAAAGACTGGCCGCACATCTGGTCCCAGTTCTGAGGAGTTAAACAAGTCTCACGTCGTGGCTCTGGAGAAGTGGCCGTCCCACGTTTAGGTTAATAGCCAAGGCTCTTACCTTTTTGTCGGTGAGTTTTTTGCCTGGGTTGGTCTCCTCTGGGTGGTAGAACCAGTTGACCCTGACCACCATGTTGCTGCCCCAGGACTCCCACATGCTCTGGATGCGGCCGATGAAGGGCAGGTTGGGCCGGCCGGCGGACAGAAACACGGCACAGTCCCCGATACGGATCATCTCTCGGCCGCGTACGATGGCTTTATAGAAGAGCTTCTTCGCCTTGCCCTTCATACCGCGCCTCTGCATGGGTCAGAATATTTCAGAACGAGGGTGAAGCACAACGTTTGGATGAAGAGTCCTTGATTTTTTCCGTCGTGTCGGATGGGGTTCTCTCACCTGAGTGGGTTTCCCAAACCACTTCCACAGCTGTCTGGCCGGAAGGAAAGCCGAGATTTTGGGTCTGTTCTCCACGCTGGGGAGCCTCTGACGTTTTGCCAGCTCCTTCGTCGTGGGAAGATGGACGCCCTCTCTCCGCTTGGGTCTGCCCGCCTTCCCCTCATCCCCGCTGGGCTTCGGTTTCGGGGGACGACCCCTCTGCCCCGAACCTTTCCCGCTGGCTGGTTTAGCAGGTTTAGCAGTAGTGGGAGTAGCAGGAGCTGGAGATGTTGGGGGGGACGGAGACTCTGATGGAGGAGACAGCTCCTCTTCTTCTTCCTCCTCCTCCTCCTCCTCCTCTTCTTCCTCCTCTTCCTCCTCCTCCTTTACTTCCACCTCCTCCTTCACTTCTTCTTCTTCTTCCTCTTTTGCCTCTTCTTTCGGTTTGTCTTGTGCCGGAGGTTTTTGGAGGGGACCCGGTGGCGGTGGCGGGGTCCTCTCCTCATCTGAGCTGCAAGAAGAGTCATCGGTTGATGACGAGGATGATGAAGATGAGGAAGACGAGGAAGATGACGAGGAGCCAGAGCAGGATGACGAGGAGGAGGAGCAGCTCGAGGTGCATTTCTTCTTCTTGTGTTTCCCCTTCTGGCCTTCTTCATCCGACTCCGAGCTGCTGCTACTCTGGGAATCCTCTTTCGCCTTCCTCTCCTCTCTCTTCTCCACCTCCTTTCGCTCCTTGTTTTTACATTTCTCCTCCCGAGCGTCTACCTCCGGTCCTCTCGCGGCACTCCCACGACTCTCTGCCTTCTCCTTCGCCAACACCGGCGCCTTGTAATCCTTCTCTGGCAGAGGCGTCTCTGTATCCGGGGCTCTCGCTTTCGCTTTCAGCGGCTTCTGACTGGCTGCCGCCGTAGTGATGGGGGCGTGGTCCCGCCTGACACCCCGGCCCTCCAGCAACATCAGAGCCTTGGTCTTCTTTGTCTTTGGGGACGTGACGCCCTCGTGGTCAAGCTTCACTAGGGGCTCTGCAGACAGGGACTTGCGCCTCACCGCTGAGCCCACGTCATTTTGCCCCGAGCCGGTCTTCGGCCTGGGGATTTGGCCGGGCGTTGGCCTGGAGGGCAGCTGGCTGGATGGCATTTTCAGCTTGGGTCTGGGGGCAGAGGACAGTGGAGAGGATGACGGAGGTCTGGGAGTCAGGGAGGAACTGGATTTGCTGGACGGCAGCCTGGAGATCGGGCTGGCCAGGAGTCCAGAGCCGAGGCTGGGCCTGGAGCCGCCGTGGTGGTCTGACGAGGGTTTCGTCTTAGGTGACGGTGCAGGAGTAGACCTGGGTGTGGACGACGAAACGCCGGACTTTGCTACGGCGGGTGAAGCGGTCGTACCGGGCCTGGACATGGGCCTGTTGGTGGTGGGGCTGACCGTGCTGCTGTTCTCCCTCTCCCTGCGCTGGCTGTTGTAAGAGCTCAGGTTGGGCTCGCTGTACAGATCCACAGTCAGGACTTTACCGTAGGTGGAGGGGTAGAGAGACGGGGGCAGAGGACGGGCAGCTTTCGGGGCAGGAGGCTGCGACGAGCTGCTCTTCCTGGGCACCGGGCTGGGAAGCGTGGGGCTGCTCGTCGGCGACGGAGCAGAGTTCTTGCGGCCCGGTTTTGGTTGCGCTGCCATCGCTGGCCGGGACGCCGGTCGGGGCTTCTCCTGAGCCGTTTTCTGCACGGCGGGTGTCCTGCCCTGGGAAGGCTTGGAAGGAGCCTGAGGTCTCTCAGCGGACTGGGCGGAGGACGGCGGAGGATCAGCCTTCTCGCGGCCATCTGGGTTCAAAGAAGCCTCTGAGGGACCAAAAAAAAAAACAAAGAAAAATTGAGTCCAGTGCTTTAACGAAAAATCCAATCACAGTAACTGAGTTTATGCTGACATTTTCGTTACGAGTCTTCATAATTTTTGTGGTCTGCAGCCTCACATGCTGACTGGGTTAAACAAACCAGCAAGGAAATGTTTCTACAATGAAAACATTAAAACTAAGAACTGCTTACCCACTTGAAACACGGCCGGAGTCAGCAAATAGGCCGTGCCTCGCATTGCAGCTCGTGTTTTAGACACGGAACAACAAAAAGCGGCTGCTTGGGCAAACTCATTAAGCCGAGATCAGCCATGACAGGCATATCTGAAGCTGAGGCTATTTTGGTTGGTTCTTTTGTTTTAGAGAAGATGACTCATCAAAAGATGAGCGGGATGGAAATATTTTTATTTTTACACTTTAATGCAGTCTGATGAAAACACAGAAAAAAAGCCTAAGAGTTCATTTTTATAATGACTTCTGATGAATGAATTTTGTGAGGTTTTTTTTTGTTTTTTTTTAGTGGATAAGAGGCACAGTGTACATGGCGATGATAATGAGGTAAAACCTTGAACTGTCTGGTGTTTCTTTCCTGTCAGCCATTCCAGCTGTCTAGCAAAGCGGCTCGTGAGGCTCACCCGGTTTTGGTTTAGGTTTGCGACCGGGTTTCCCTTTAATCTTGGGCGTCGTCTCCTCCGGCTTCGTTCCTGCATCTTTGCTGCACTTGCGGACCCTCCTCCGGTTGCAGCTGGCCACCAGCAGCGCTGGAGACGGCTCAGCGCCTGGACAGACAAAAGAGTTCACATGCAAGACACAGAACGTCTAGTAATAGTTCCCATTACGTCGGCAATGGTTCAACTCTGTGCACTCTACTCCGCTTGTTCCCCCTTCTTGAAGTCATTACCATGTTGGAGGCGCCCAACGCAGGGAAATGAAAAATATTTATATCAACCTCTTGTGATGTGCTGAAATCAACAGAAGCACCCACAGAGAAAAAGATGCGGTGTTTTCAGACTCGGCGCTCAGAGAGTTTTCATTTTTTATGAAGCAAAGTGCTTCATGTTGTCGCGGAGGCGTCATTTCATCCTCTTGTGTTTGATATGAACATTTGTAAAGCCTGAACCAGGTTTTAGTCCTCTGAGATGAGGTGCACACACACACATATCGACTACTACATGGGTATATTCACACGGCTTTGTGCGTCTTCTCGTATGTGTGCGCACGTGGGGGAAATGTGCGTTTGCGTTCATTTTTCCTTTCAGTTGTTTGTCAGTCGATCGAGATGCACTTTGAAGCGCACTGAACGTCTGAATAGTGCTTTACAAACAAAGTTTGATTGATTAATTGATCGCAAAGCAGACGTGCACAGAGAACACCGACCAATGGCAGATTTGAGTCCGACTGTGGACGTGTAGGTCCGTGTTACAACCATGTGAGCTCACAGTGGATTTTGTAGTCGGGAGGCAGCAGCCTAATGTGGGAGAGCGGGATGCGTCCCGTGTCGCCATCGTCGAACTCCACCGTGATGAGATCGTCATTGTCGTCTATATCAGCGCTACCTGCATGGGGGGGAAAGAAAAAAAAAAAAAAAATTCCAGGTCATCTCGCTTAAGCACACTTTGAAGACCGCACTAACTTTGTATTAAAACCATCACACTGTGTGGCAGTGAAACTGCGTCACACAGTGAGAGAAGAGCTGTGAACATCTCGTACTTTCATTTGTGCTCAAAGCTACAATTAAATCTGATTATGTATTGTATCATATAAGTGAGTTCGGTGCGTGTGTGTGTGTGTGTGTGTGTGTGTGTGTGTGTGTGTGTGTGTGTGTGTGTGTGTGTGTGCCGTTGTCGTACCGTTGACAACTGTGCCTGGGTAAAGGCAGCGGTACTGCTGGCTCCAGTAGGCTGCGATGCGGGTGCCCTCGGGGAGATAGCGCACGGACGGAGGCTTCACGTCAATGATCTGTACATAAAAAAAAAAAAAAAATTAAGACTTTGCATAAACGCACGGCATACACTTCTTCTAGTGGCTTATGTCTCCAGTCTCAACAGAATATCGGGGCAGAGAGAGAGAGAGGGGGGGGGGGGAGTGACATGTAAATGCAGAAGGTGCTCACAGCCTCCTGAAGCAGCTGCTCCAGGCAGTAGATGTGTGGCCGGTTGCCTCGCTCCCCCTCCACCACCACGCTGTATCTGCAAGGGGCAATCATGGAAAAAAAAAAAGAGGTCAAAAGTTTGGGGTCGCCGTGCAGGGTTCACCGCTTTTAACGACGCTGTCAGACAGTCTCCAGAGCTGCAAGCGGTGCTCTGTGAAGTGTAAATGGCCTCCATGTCAGACACAGAGCTGAAAGCCTTATCGCCAATGTGACTGTTCGGATGTGTGGGGGGGAGGTAAAAAAAAAAAAAAAAAGAAGAACGAAAAGTGGAAATATTAACAAGTTCCCCTTGCTGCCAGGTTTTATGTTAAGCTAAGCTGCTGCTGGCTTCAGGCTTATGTTACGCATACAGATGAGACTGTGGCATCTTATCTTTTCATCTCGGTGGACAAGAGAGCAGAAAAACACATTTCTGCACCTGCGAACTTTTGCCTGCGCCGTCCACATAAACAGTTATTACGGCTCATTCCAGTGTTTTGTCCACACGCGCAGACAATGTGTGCTTAGTACAGCAAGATCAATTTTTTATTTTTTTTAATGATTTGGGTGTTTTCAAGACGTCAGGTGTGACGACGGAACTCACATGTCAGGGGAGTGCACGGTGTTGACGTGTCCCGCGTACAGAAGCTGGTCGTCCATCGGGATCAAAACCCGCAGGCCGTCCACGAGAGAGTCCTTGTCCAGCACACACTGCACCGGAGCTGAACACACAACAACAACAACACTCCAACCGTCAGCGGATAGCAAGCGGGCAGGGTGTGTGAGACGGCTGGAGGGGGGGGGGGTGTCGACACTCACCTGGCGTGGAGGATCTCTCCGACACGCTGTTGCTCCGCGGTGGGAGGAGCTCGTCTTCGCTGAAGCTGCTGTCCTGGTTGGGTTCGAAGTCTTCGTCTGCCGCCATGCTCTCCATCAGGCGGCTCACTGCACCCCTGGAAGGCTGGATGGGTGGGGAGGGGGGGAATAAATAAATAAATAAATCGCAAATATTTGTACAAGAAGAGCAATCTGTCCATTGAGGTCATTCTTTTATTCAAGCATCTGCGTCGTGAAAAGTGAATTGGTCTTTTGCAGACGGTGCAATTTTTCGCCGGAACGAGTTTTATTAGATCCCGCTCGGTGCCAAATCAATCTACTAAAACTTGCGTGTGACATTGAGTTTAACCTTACAGTGTCAGCTTTCACTGTCCCGACAGCTAAAACTTCAGGAAGCAAGAATAACGACACCATCCTGTACATGATCTGTAAAAAAATAAAAAAAAACTGCTGGTGCAGACAGAAGATGAATAAATGAGTTACATCGTGAAAACATTTTTCTCTGTCAGGAGTTTCACAATATTGCAGTTTTTTTTTTTTGTAACAATGTGAATCGTTATTCTTTCTTTTGTAGTATTTTCTTGGATCTTTGTTCTTATTTTCCTGTGGTTGAAGCAGCGATCACAAAGTAATGACGGCTGCTCTTAATCATCTGCCGTCGACCTATATTTTTTCATACCGCGACCAAAAAGTGTCATCATCGTTTACTCTTCTTTACGCTGGGAAAAGCCAATATTGCACTGGGAGGTTAATATTTCACAGCCCAACCAAAGGCCGACACGCCACAAGTTAACTTTTAAAAGTCCAACAGTAACATATTACAACACTTATGCTGTTGAGTACACAATCTTTTCTGCTCTCCCACCACCACAAAAGAGCCCTGTGCACACTCGGGCTGTCTTTACTGTTTCCAAAACAAACTCTGGTTCAGGCTGGTGGCAGATGGTGAGCAATACAACACTTTGGCAGAATTCACACATAACAAGAGGTTTACTTTTTTTTTTTCTTTTCCCTTCTCCTCGGTGACAAAACAAAACTGCTAATTACAACACAAGCTCACAGTTCATTTCTTTAGATTTGCAGTATGTGCATAAGCATGCTTGCGCAGCTTTGTTGGCAGTAAAATGCATTGGAAGATTTCAGAATAATCGGCACAACCTCGTCCTTTTGTCTCGCTCAGGACAGGATAATTAAGTTGACACTCATAATGACTTTGCCAGGCGATGCATCATCTCACTGACCTCTCGTGCTCTGGCCTTGGCTTTCGGTTGGCTCTTGCGCGCCGGGCTGAGGCTCAGGGGTGCAGGCAGGTCTGCGACTGGACTGCACAGAGCGGACGGGCTCACCGGCAGGGGAGAGTCCTTCGACTTCTTCTTCTGTTGTGCGAAAGTCAGAGCGAGCGGGGGTTACGAGCATGCATATCAATAAATGGCGGCTGTAAAGCCCCGCCGGACAGGATTCCATCTTTTACACGCACACACTGACACACAGACACACAATGAGGGCGGGAAGCTGCCAGGCCGCCTGCAGTTTGTCCTTTCTTGTCGGCAACACGACACAGACAGCAGGGAAGTGCTGCAGTGACTGAAGGTGGTGTGAGACCCTGCTGGCACTCTGACACACACACAAATATGTCATGAGAGACAAAAGGTTGCAAGGTAATGGACAAGAGTGTTGAATGAAAGGGGGATTTAAAAAAAAAAAAGAAAATTAAATGTTAACATACTTTCACCACGTCTTTCCCCTCTCTGCTGGACGGAGCGGGTTTGGGTCTGGAGGCGGGTTTCGGGGTGAGGGGCGGTGCCGACCCGGAGGACGAGGAGGACGAGGACGAGCTCTGGCTGGAGGAAGTAGAGGCGGATGCGGACGTCTGATTGGCCGAGGCCGTCGCGTCGTGGAGGAAGATTCTCTCGCTGCGTCGGCGGTTCCATCCCTCGTCCTCGCTGAAGCCGGCGAAGCCGGAGCCGGTGGCCAGGTCAAAGCTGAATCTCCGCGGCGACCGGGGCGACGGGCGGGGTTTGGGCAGCGGCTTGCGTTTGACCGGCAGCGCGTCGTCGCGCTTCGTGGGGCTCGACTGGTCGATGCGACGGGAGGCGGGGGGCAGAAGGGGAAGCTCTGGGGCGGAGCGTTTTCCATGCATCAGGGAGGGGAACTTCCTCAGCCTCAAGTCCGAGCCCGAGTCCGACCACTCGCACTCCGACATACCTGGTGAGACAGGGTCAGGGTTACAAGGCCAGTGATAAAATAAGGTGTTAACGTCTCCTCAATCAATTACCGAATCCAAATCATTACACTTCAAACACGTTTTGAACTCTTTCAACCACTTAAAACACAATTGGTCTGAAACTCCATCAGGAAAAACCCAACAAATGGGCAGAAACAGAATCTGACTTTTTTGATTTTCTGTGAGCATGACGACAATAATACAGATTTACACATTTTCTCAGGTTGTTGTTGTTCAGTTACTGCAGAAATAGAAAATCTGCTTAGCTCATTTTACCCAGAGTGCTTTGCCTGCTGGAGTGTTTGCCATCATGGAGGAGACTCTGAGGGGTGGAGCTGACGGGGAGCGCGCTGGCGGCAAACCTCGCCAACAGACCCAGCCCGCTCTCCTCACAGCCGCCTTCGTCCGAATCAGACTCTTCCTCCTCCTCATCGTCATCCTCTTCATCCTCCTCCTCCTCTGAGGTTTCTGCATCAGAGAGAACATTTTCAGTTCAGTGACAAATGTGTTTGCAGCACGAGGCTGGGGGGGCAAAGGTCAAGCAGAGAACAGTGCACCACTGAGAAGATGAATTTAAAAAAAAAAAAAAAAAAAACAAGCCTGGATCTGAGAGAAATCCTTCACACAAGTATCCACCTGAACCGGTCAGAGACAACCGTGAAGCAAGATGCATAGAGAGCTGCAGCTTTGCCTGTACACTGTGAAGCTTTATTAGCAGAGCAAGGATCCTTGAGAATTACCATACACATGCATGTGAGCCTGGCAAACACACACACACACACACACACACACACACACACACACACACACACACACACACACACACACACACACACACTCCTGAGATTAAGAGCTGAAACTGTGACTTGAATCCCCGTCACTGTTTCAATAGATCTGAACAGAAAGAGGCCAAAACGGACGTTCATCCTTCACACGGAGGTCAAGATACGCTTCCTCACTCTGTCACAAACACACACACACACACACACACTCACACAAACGTAAGCAAACTGCCGGTTGGCTGCGTGTTGCTGACAGTTAGCAGTTAGGTCCATGGCAACAGATGAACAGGAGGAGCGACTCCTCGGGGGGGTTAGAGTGTTAACATTGAGGGTAGATACACAGTACAATAGCTGCTCAACTTTCAGACAACTTAGAAAAACAAAAGCGATTCAAACACAACACTTTGTGCAAACTTAATTTCGCTGCATTTTTAAGGTCAGCAGGGCCAGACTTTTAGAGGATGTTGTGTAACTTCTATATACCAAAACAATGGTTTCATTTATGTGCTTATTCAGAAGAAGGGGTTACTTTTTTTGTGGCTCCAGACAAGAATAAAGTACTGTTTAAAAAACTTACGCCAACCACTAAGCTTAGTACCTAAATGCAGGGTTGTACTGTGTATCCACTGTGTGTTAACCGTAGCAGACAGACGACAGGCAGGCACTGAGAGGACAGCCCTGTGAGGCCCCATGTGAGCTCCAAATGCTTCAAGGTGATTTGAGTAATCATGGTTACATCCTCCGACCCCCACTTACGCACCTAAAATTTCTCCTTTAAACTTTTTTTCAAGCCGTCAGGAGAGGTGGAGCAGGGTCGAGCGGAGGCAACAATGGCTACCGTTAAAAAAAATTTAATAATAAAAACTTCAATTTGTGAGAATAAAAATGAATAGAACAAAAAAAAAGATCGATGTTAATGCCCATTGTATGTAGTTCAAATTCAGCATAATCCATGTTAGTGGTCAATATATTGAAGAAATAAAAAAAAAAAAAAGAGGGAGGGGCACTTCCTACTTACAGAGCAGGTGACAGGGGTGTGGCCTCAGGCAGGGCGGGGCGGGGCAGCGCGGCGGCCAGAGCGCAGCCTAGCCGTAGCGTAGCCTGGCCTGAGCGCAGTCTAGCTTAAAGCAAAGCTTTAGCCACAGCGAGGTAGTGTGGGCTTGAGGCTGCGCTAGTCCTCGCCAAGCTTCTGTAATGTCGCAGTAGCAGCAGCAGCAGCAGCACAAGCACATGGAACAGGCTGAGAGACACTCAAAGCATCATGGGTAGGGTAGGGAGGGGGGCAAGGGAGGAGGTCAAAGGTGAGAGGACAGAGCAAGGTGTCTGAGAGAGCAACGTAAAAGGGAGAAGGGTTATTTGAAGGTTTAGTAGACACACAGGAGGAGCTCTATTGTCCAAATATCCCCAACAACTTTCCGCTCACGGAGCGTTTAGTTCCCCCAAAACATGGAACACCAGGCCACATCATCCAGAAACATTCAGTCCCAAGGCAAACCCCCCCCCCCCCCAAAAAAAACCAGACAGCTCAGAAAATTAGAAAACACCCAACTAGCATTTCGCATTTTATGATTTTTGAGCAGAAAAAAAAAAAAAGTCCAATCAGATTAACTTCTGTGTAAAGTCATCCAAGTTTTCCAGAACTGAAAGGTGAGCTGAACATCTTCCAACCTTTGCAGGGAGAACTAAAGGGATATTTGACGAAGAGAGCACAAGGATGTGTGAGGTGCAGTGGCAGCTGGACAGACGGACGGAGACGGACAGACGGATGAAGCAGACACAAGGACCACAGTGCTTTGCGTTCTTTAGCAATCAAGTCAACACCTTTAATAAAGCTTCAAAACTGCAATACAGTACTTTGTGGGACAAAATTCTCACAGTTGATACAATGTTTCTGTGTACAAATGCTACAAAAACAGTCTGCAATCCAGGCAATGTAAAAAAAAAAAAGACAAGCAAAAAAAACCCCCACCATGAAAATAGGTGAACTCTTTAAGAAAAATGGCAAAGTGGCTGAAAAAGCCAGCAGCAATAGAGGTAGAGATCGTCAAGCTAAATCACAGTCTGAAAACAGCTGCCTTAGCAAAAAGCACCCAAAAAAAAAAAAAAAACAACAACAGAAAAACAACACAAGCTGTCAAGGCTCAAAGACACACTGACCGACTCTACAGCGAACGGGCGAGGAGCGGTAAGATTTGCTCAGTAACCTTGGTCGAAGGAGTCGTCGGAGGAGCTGAGGCCCGCCTCCTCCAGCAGCAGCGATAAGTGCTTGTGTTTCCTCTTCTGAGATTTCTGGCTCGACAGCAGCGACGTCGGCGACGTCGCGGACCGCCTCTTCCTGGTCGGGTCGCCGCGGGGGCGCGTCCCTGAGAGAGGGGGCCAGCCCCCTCGTGCAGAACTGTGCTCCTCTGAATCGGAGTCTGGCGTGGAGAAAGTGCGTTTAATCATTCATGAGGTCACGAGGGCGACAACAAAGAGTCAGACACAAAGAGGATTTCTTGCTTTTGACCCCCCCACCCCACCCCTGAATTCGCCGCTTCACACGGAGCTGTAAAGTCAGCCTGAATTAATGTTCCTTCAACGCTCGGCGGCTCCGAGACGCTTAATCTGACCACTCTGCTGCTGCACCGACGCTGGAAGTCGTCGCCATCCACAAGAAACATCCTGTGGATGTGGCTTTCTCAGTAGGAACAGTATTTCTTTAGAATATAAATCACTTTGCGCACAGGTCGCCGGAATAAAAGCTCATTTTCAGTGCTCTTATAAATGTATTAGGTCGGGGAATTTCAAAGTGTCAGATGATTATCACAGGCTCTCTCTGGTCGCACAATCATGAGAACGGCTCAAGACCACATTGTCAAGCCCACCTTTTATCGGAGGCAAACAAAATGACACTGTGTGTGTGTATATATATATATATATATATATATATATATACTGGCCTCTCAAAGCAGTTGAATCACATCAACTGGACTCCATCATTGGTCTTGAAAGAAATTTCTCCCCTCATCCAAGTGGCTTCATCAGTTCATACTCGTCCCTTTACTGATCTTGCCACATTGGATACGTTTCTTATTCTTATGTAGATGATGCGATGACTAATTTGCTTAATAATTAGTATGCTAAGTTGTAAACGCGGATCTTCCTTAGTATTTCAGATCTGGAGGTTTTTAATAAAAGGAATTTCCCCGAAAAAAAAAAAACCTTTTCTTTTTAGATGCTTGACGTCTTCGGAGTTTATTTGAAACCGCCTTTAAATGCAAATAGAAACAACCTAAATTTGTATGATTACAAGTCCCAGTTGGCATACTTGAGAGCTCTTGATCGGCACACTGAACCGTCACTTACATTTTAATTCATATCGCTCTGGCTCTTATTTAATTAGCGACGAGACGCCAGGGCCCAGGAGCATTAAATACAACACTTCAAACTTATTTTTAAGGGCACCTTGATGTGCTGCACACTGGTTTATTTTCACTAAATTGACGCAACATCAATTATTTCCAAGCTGGTTTAGAAAGGGAGTCCATGTGTTGACGGCTATTTCACAATCATTCATTCTTTAGCAACACTTTTGGTCATACGTGCCAAAATTGCCTTTTGGCCACAACAAAATGAGGAGTCTGTTTATAGACGCAATAATGAGGAAATGTGCTTTTTGTGGGGAACAATGTCAATTTTTTTTATTTTTTCTTAGATGTTAAATCTATTTGAATAAGTAATGTGCATTTTAATTGGAAAACTACATTATTGGAGTAAAATATGGAGTAAGTTAAAACAAAAGATGTGACCCAGTCCAACGGAGTGTTTCAATGTTAACTAACCAATAACTTCTGGTCAACAGAACACATGGAGCACGCCGCCACAGTCGTACAAGTCGTGCATGAGTAGCTCCGAATCGTTGGCCGACTGTGATCATATCTTTGTAGCAAGATTTACCTCAGGGTTAAAATAAAAACAAACCAAAAAAAAGTTGTGACTTGTATATTTTTAACTGGAGCTCCACTTTATAAATGATCTGCTTTCTTCTCGTTGGCGGTTTACAATCACGACATGCGGCTCTCAAAAGAACCGGGTGAGTGGATTTGAGTCGAGGGCAACACACGCCACCGGCAGACGATGCAACACAGGCGTCCATTGTTCTCGACGCGGCACACCAGCTGGCGCTGGCCGCACATTATTGTGACTTAAAGAAGCAGCATTGTTTTTATTTGTTTTTTTAAACCAAGCAGCACTTTTTTTTTTTTTTTTTTTTAATCATATTTCGTCTTGTCTGAGGCTTCTCATGTGTGTGCGAAAAAGAATCAGTAAAGTTGTGTGACGTCACCGACGTGATGCAATCGAGCTAAAGGTATAGCCGTCTGCCGTCGTTATACCCCACTTGATCACATCGGACATAGAAAGTGGAGATTTGTTTCCAGGTACTCACTGTTGGAGCAGCTGCTGAGCTCTGATCTCATAGGAGAAAACACAGCGGCCTTCTTCTGACCTTTCGCCTTCCGGACGGCGTCCGGAGCCGAAGCCTTTGCGGCCATCTTGTGTTTCCCTCCTCTGGCGGCCGAGTGGACGCCCCGCTCTTTCATCCGCCCGTCGCTGGACTTGCTCCTCAACTTCTCCAGCTTGGCGGCGGAGGAGAGCTGTCGAGACGCAGCCAGCGAGCCGAGCTGCGAGAGGGAGAGCGCCCGGTCCAGGTCCGACGCCAGCTGCTCCTGCTCGCACATGTGGCTGCGCTTCCCCCTCAGCACCTGAGAACGCCATCAAGATCGGGGGGTTACCTGGAGCGGCCGCGGCTTCGACCCAAGCGAAGGGTCCAAAGGAGCCTACCTCCAGAGCGTGACTCGTGGACGGCTCCTGTTCGGACCAGCTCGTCTTCTTTTTCTTCTTCTTCTTCACCTTCACCCCACCACTTCCGACCTCGGCCTCCTCTTCCTCTCTGGAGACCCGAAACCGCTTTCTCTGCCCTTCCCCAGCTTCGGAGTCCTCGGAGTATTGCACAGTCCTACCCAGCCTGTCAGACGGGGGACATGGTTGCATTGTGGACGCGTGTGATGAAACGGAAGGAAACGGTCGCGTCAAGTCGGGGGGGGGGGGCTCACTCACTTTCCAGACCTGCTGTCCAGTTTGGGAGGAGTGGTCAAGTGTTTTCTTTTCCTGGGTCGTCCTCTGCCCCGTCTGGTCAGACTTCGCCTCTCGTCCTCCTGCTGCAGCCGCTCACTGGTGTAACATAAAGCAGTAATAGGTGAGTTGATGCATGTTGGACACATCCATGTTCGACCTGGACAAACGTGGAGACACACACACACCCACACACACACACACACTCGCCTTGCAATTTTAAACCCTTTGACTCAAATGTACCTCTTTTCGGACTGAGGGAGGAAACCAAAGCATGCTCAGTGAGAACATGCAAACTCTGCACGGAAAAGTTTCCGTCCGTGTCGCAGCCCTTTGAACAAACTCCATCGCGGCTCCTGCAGCAAGCCTGACAGGCGCTTCACACTAAACAACACTAACCGTTTGTCCCGCCGTCTCTGCAGCTTGCCCATCTCTCGCTGCTTTTCCTTGTAGGTCTTCTGCAGCTCAGCCAGGCGAACGCGATACTCCACTTCCACCGCATCCAACACGTCCACGGACATTTTGCTGTACAGCTGCCGAACACAGGGACAAGTAACGAGGGGGGGGAAAGAAAAGTGAGATTTCGGCAGTAGCATTTCACAAACCGACACATTTTGATATTCGAGCCTTGGGCTTACCGGCTCCTCTTTCCTCTGCCTCCAGCTGTATTTCTTGTTGGGGTCCAGCAGTCTTGGCAGATCGATGTGAGACTGCTTCTCGATGGCCTCCAACAGGATTTGTCGGCTCGCTTCAAGAAGGCAATCCAGCCCATCCAGTGTCAGATCTGCATGAGAAGAATAAATAATAATATAGTGAATTTCAAAGGAAATTTTGGGGAGGGGGGGGCTGATCAGATTACTGACCTTGCTCCTGGCACATGTGCTCCAATTCTTGCTGGGCCATTTGGCTGAGCAGGGCCATCCCTTCCAGAGCCACCATCTCCAGAGGCCCCGTGCTGCTGCAGTCTACGTCCAGAGGAGGGTTTTCTATCTCCGGCGTGAGTGTCGGCGCCGGCGGGGTGACAGGACGAGCCTGGGCCATCTCGCTGGCCGTCAGCAGGGCGAGCATGCCCGCCATGGGATCCTCCACGTTGACGGCAAGCGAGAGAGGGGAGTTTGGAGCGGGCGGACAGACGGTGGGTTCGGGGACACTTTCTTTCCGGATGGGAGTGTGCGAGCCGACTGGCGTGTCCGGCTGCGATTGCTCGCACACGACGGTGGCCGTTTGCTCGAGTGGGGGACAGATCTGAGACAGCTCCTGGCTGTGCAAGTCTGCGGCGAGGCACGGCGGATATTGCGTCCGGTCCGGGTCGTCGTTGACCTCGGGTTTAGGCTCGGCTTCAGTGAGGGGAGGAGGAAGGGGATAGGCTGCCTGACACGAGTAAGATGACACTTCCGTTTTGATTTGTCCGCCATCCTTCTCCGCTTCCCGGTCCTCCAGTCGTTCGTCTTGTGGGGGCCGGGGACTGGTCACGAGCAGAGGTAGCGGGTGTTTCTTGGGTGCTTCGTTCTCGCCACCTCGGTCCTGGTCGGCTTTCAGGGAGCTGCAGCCGAGCCGAAGAGGCCCGGCCGGCTCTGGTGTCATATCGTGCCGAGGCTGCTCCACGTCAGGCTCCTGTTTGAGGAACGATTCAGTCTTTGAAGGCTCCAGTTTCTGTGGCTTGACATCTGCATTCTGGAGCCGTGAACGGAGGTGAGCTGAGGGCAGAGGGGCAGCTGGGGTGGGAGAGCAGGGGCGAAGGGGCGGGACGGCGTCTCTGTTGTCTGCCGTGGGTGGATGGTAGGGGGGGAACGGTGAGCCGAACGGGGCAGTGATGGACTGGTATGGGTAACCTGGAGGTAGATCTGTTGTAAAAGCAAGAGTTACAGAATCAATGAAAGTGTCAGACACCAAATATTAATAAAAAAAACTTTTTGGTGCCGTCCGACTCACCAGAGTAGATGCCTTGAAAGGTTGCCGAGGATGGCTTCTGGCCCTCCCTCTGCTCCCTGCGTGCCACGTCCACCTCCTCCGGCACCTCCTGCTTAGGCCGCCGCGGTGAGGACGGGGGAGGAGAGGCCGAGCGAGGGGACGCTGGGTGGGGCAGCGGCTTCGGAGGGTGAGACAGCGCTCGCCGCCCGCCTTCCTCCGACTTGAGGGTGGTCACGGGGGAGGTCAGGGGAGGCAGCGGGGCGAGGGAGGACGTGGACGGGGTGGGCGAGCGGGAGGGAGGGGGAGGCTTGCGGGGGTGCAGAACCGGCGAGGGGGACGGGGAGCATAGCGAGGAGGGCCGGGGCTTTGGGTCGCTGTTCCGCTTGTCTGCCTTGTCTTCGACCTCGGGCCGGTGCTCGCCGGCCTTCAAGCGCTCCTGAAAACACAGCAGCGCAGAAGTTTTCTGGCAGATGTGTGCACGGAGTGTGTACGACATGACACACTTTGCTTTGGGGGTAAAAAAAATATTCGCATTGTTTAGACTTCCTCCGCTCTTTTGCAGCTGCAGGATGCGACGGCTGATTGAAGGCGCTACATACCTTCAGACAATAAGTATTTGTTCGACCCATGCAGGTGGAAGTGCACAATAAATTGATGTGCATACTTGTTCAGATACGGTGCTTGTGCACATGTCACACACACACACACACAACAATAACCCCCCTCCCCCCCACACACTCACCACTAGCTGGGCATTCCTCTGTAGCTCCAGGACCTGCACAGTGTGCTGCTGGATCATGAGCAGCTCCTGCTGCCGGAGCATCTGCTGCTGGGAGAGGAGCTGCAGCTGGGCGGCGTGCTGCAGAGAGCTGCCTGTACCGTACACACCCGACCACATCGGGGCTCCACGCTCCAGTACATCGCCTCCTGCAGCATGACAGAAGTGGGGCCACGAGGAAGAGAGAAAATAGAAATCAATTCAAACTGGACTTGAGGAGCGGTCGTCCGACTGTGAAATGTCAAACGCAGTCGTTTCACCTTCACTTCAAAACATTATGAATTCACACCATCAAAAGAATCGCACAGTTTGGTGATGACATTTTTCTCCGATTTCATGGGTGTTTGTTTTTACCTTTATGTGACTTTGAATCTATTTATTATCTTGGACACAAACACTTCCATTCCTTTTTAATCTGACAAATTTAGTCACTAAATATAAGACAAGAACGGGAAAAATACTAAACCGAAAGCTAAATATTTTTCCAGGACAGTGGATGGAGAGTTTTTAATTGTGCTATAAGAGATCGTAGCATAAATTGTCAGGGATTATCTTATTGTAGACAAGCTGAGCATCTTTTCTCTCAGCACCGTTGAACTATAACAGTGTTTTTTGAGACTTCAGAGCACTGCTGTTAATTATTTTTTCACTAAGCCAACACAAAAAATGTTGTATATGTTGGCTGTGAATGACTTTACTATTAACTTTGAAGAGGGACAGTTTTTTTTAACGAGTTCTTTAAATCCAGTAATCTCACCTAATAAAAATGTATTAAAACGAGACTAAAAAAAACTTAAATTACAGTAATCCCAAAAGTACATATTCATTAAAATGGTACTCTTTTAAGTATGTCTGCTTCATACTATAGAGAATAAACAGGTTTCATTCTCCTCTTTGTGCAGCAAACCGGCAAAAACAAAAACAGCCGCACACAGTCCACAAAAACATATGTTGGCTGTCAATCCTCTCATCTGTTTACAGTAACTACGAGATTCAACATCTGTCTCAAAGCAAGGTGGTAATTGCTCATTTCAGCTGAAATGTAACAAATGGCGGTGACACTGGAAAAAAAAAGAAAAGAAAATGTACAAGCATACTTTTGATTTCCCATGTAAACACGCCCAGGCGACAGCTTTCATACCGTAATGTGGCAGGTGTTCAGTAGGAATGACGATTAGCTGTCCAGACTGCGGGTCCCTGGCGAACTGGTAGGGAGGGGGCATGGAGCCTGGCAGCGAGGGCGGGTAGCCTGGAGGGAGCGTCTGGTGGAGCGACGAGGGGCCCAGGCCTGAACGACGGGTGGATGAAAGGGAGAAAAGAGATGGAAACGGGGAGCGAAACAGGAAAGTTTGATCAGCTACACCGAGTCCAATGTACTCCCAGTCTCATTTTCCCCGTCTGATCTTTATGCCGAACACACGACGACGCGCACAATGGAGCTTCATGCGGATGCATGTAAATTCAGATGTTTTTCGAGGGAGGATTTTGTTTTCTTGCCCCCGAGTGTCTAGACACCGATGGCCCCCGGGGGAGCCGTGTGTCTCTGTGTCCCGTGTTTGCAGACGTTATGTGTAAGCCTGTGTAAGTATGCGAGTGTGTGTCTTGGCACTGGTATTTCTGGACAGCGAAGCGTTTGGAGAAGCAAGCCTGGAATGTCCTGCAAAGAGCAGGAATGTCTGTGACACTTGACCTCCCCCCCCCCACCCCCCGGGTGGCGGCGGCGCAATCAGAGAAGGTTGCGCATGTGCATGCATGCTGTGTGTCAAATGTTTATCTCACTGAGATTCAACCAGTTAGCACCAGGTCGAATAACTGATGTGTGAGATGAACACACTTCGAGATAGGACGGTTGAAGCCCTAGGTTCACGTAACGGATCTAAACTGCTTGTGCCGCTAATTTGTTGCGTGTCGTGACCCCCCCCGTCTGACTGCGCTGTGAAAGTCCCAAAGTCACAAGTCATGCAAAGAAGCAGGTTCCATATTTGCCGCGGAGTCTTTGCCACGTACTGTATGGCGAGCTGGGCAGCCAGACCGGGGGAGCTCCGGGCCGGGGCATCCAGGGATGGGACGTCAGGGTTGAAGGGTCAGGGGGCCACCGGCCCGCCCCTGCCAGGGCCGCCCCGCCCGTCACCATGAGGTTGGGAGTCATGAGACTGGGTGTCATCATACTGGGCGTGTGGCCGCCAGACAGCGGGGCAGGGTGCATCTGAGTATACTCTGCAAGCTCCTTGGATTCTCTGGAAGGAGGGAAAAAAAAACAAAAACACAATTAGCCACTTTTTTTTTTTTTTTTTAAACCGCAGCTGAATTCCAACCCCATGATTCAAGCTTGAGTTGTTAATTTAAGGTTTTCTCCAGGGTGCTGACAGTCCAGCATGCCATGAGGTTTAAGTCGCCACCTGCTGAGCCTACCCAAAGAGGACAATTGTATATTTATTCATAGTTCGTAATATAGTCATTTCGCTGCAGCTGGTAGAAACATTAAATAGTCGGACATGTTTTTTTTTCAAAATGCGGGTTACATAAGGACCTTTCCTCCATCACGGAGTCGAATGAACAGAGGAAACTCGAAACCCCCCCCCGTTGAGAACAATATGCTGGTGTCATGTTATTATAGGACTGTCGGGCCACTGGTTGGGAAACATTGTTTTCTGTGCACGACTTTCCGAAAGTGTGGGAGGATGATCCAACCGCAATTTCTCTTTGAGGGACGCCCCGCACGTTGTGAAGCATTGGTTCAAGCCAATAATAAAGTGAGTGTGTTTTGTCATTGTAGGAGACGTACAAAGAGTGTTGGTCACTGACAATTACAGTTCTTAGAGGCAAAAAAAAAGTTTTTTTTAATTGATGTAACGCTGATAAAGCTGCTTTATTAATCCAATGCAGAAGTTTTGGAGATAATTTTTTCTTTGATTCATGCAGGACTCCAGAAGTCGCCACATGTATTCCACAGAAATGTAACACTTTAACTTCCTGTAGGGAAACCCTGGTGGAATCATTTGGCACAAAGTAAGAGAATAAAAACGCCTACAACCTCTCACCTGAGTACTTTCTCCTGCTCACGTTCCAGCCGGCCAGCCAGTAGTCTGTCATCATGGTGGCGAGCGCGATCCTCCCCTCGCTCCTCATCTATGACAGGTTCGGGCAAAAAGGAGGGTAAAGATTACAAATAAGAAGGTTTAGTATTTGCATCACTGCGGTTTCTTTGCGGGCACGTTTCAAGTCTAATCCCTTCTGTAACAAAAAAATAAATAAAAAATAAGAATATGAAGCTATGAAAGAATTAGACCGGAGCGATAAAGAGGGAAAACAATGTGTGTAGTGGGAGGAAAACGTCAGAGAGGAGAGACGGCGAGAACACAAGGTGACACCAGCTATATAATGATGACACGACACAGTATGTCAGAACGAGAAGACGAGCTAAAAATACAAACGCGGTGCTTCGTCTTCGACGCCACGAGTGTGTGCGCACGTACCGTACAAAACACAGACGAGTTGAGTGACAGCTCTCAGTCCGACTGTCAGCTCTTATCAATTATTAGTGTGGTGCCACTGGAGGAGTGTGAGCACTGCATGTTGGCTACTACTGTATGCACACACACACACACACACACACACACACACACACACACACACACACACACACACACACACACACACACACACACACACACACACACACACACACACACACACACACACACACACACACACACACACACACACACACACACACACACACACACACACGGGGCCTTAACCCTTCGGAGAACACTTATTGAAATAGCATAGGGCTTTATTTTAAAGATATTTTCTTCACGTTTGTAGAAATGACCAGTTTTAGGGCATTTATTATGTATTGAATCAGGTTTTGATGTATACAACTGGCCAGAAATGACACTTTTTTTTCACAACTTGACCTACATTTTCCATGCATTTTCCTCGCGCTAACTGACGTTAACCGTTACCATCCTCTCCTATCACCAGGACAGGATTCAGCAGGGTGCCTCTCATGACACTTGCAGCTGCAAGGCCTTTTCTAACGTCTGCAAAATTCGTAAACCACCAGAAAGCGGAGAAATTAAGCTTTGCTTCATTATCCTAATGTCGTCAGAACCCAGAAGAACAGCAATGAAATCCCAGACGAGAGTCACATTGAGTTACACATTTCTAGAATGAACCTCCCAGTGCTGTTAATAGAAACCCACCATGATGCGATGATCTGGAAAACTATGAAAGTCAAAGTTATCTCGGGGAGGAGGGATTAGCACATTTCTTCACCATTACACAGCCATGAAGTCAAACGTAGTCCAGGCCTCCTCGTCTCCATTTTTCTGGTTTTATCAAGACAACCCACCTGATTAGATATCTTGCAAAAAATAAATTCATATTTTCCCTATTGAAATCAAGTCTGAGATGTTTGGGCAAAGGGAAGGGAGGCCAAATACGACCGTCACAGAGTGATTATGAGAAGTGTAAAGCAGAATTACCATGCACAGCCACCACGTCCATTCATTCTCGATTCTCTACCCAAGCTGCCCCCGTCTCAGCGTCTCGCCCCGCGACTGCTGTGGCTGTTAACTTATTATTAGTTTGGAAGTAATGTGAAGAATTGTAATCACATGGCCCAATAAAGGGTTAACCCAGAGGACCAGCGGCTAAACAGAGCTGGAGAGTATGTGGGGGGGGGGGGGGGGGGATTGGGACTGGAAAGGCAGCAGCACTCAGCCGGGCAATCTAGAATAAACATGAGGATCTCCTCCTCGTACTCTCTCCTGTTAACCCTATTCCATCTCATCAGCGGTGACTGAAGGTCCCCGAGCTGCAGAAGGGTTTTATACAAGTGTGCTGAACCTTTCACTTCGGCTCTGTTTGAGTACATGCATGCATGTGTGTGTGTGTGTGTGTGTATGTGGAGCCTGTAAAGGGACAAGAGACTTTAACAATCCCTGACATGCTCCGCAGGAAAGGTTTCCAGACTGTTACCAAGGTTACAGGGAGCCTGTCCCACATGCTATCCTCTCTGCATCAGAAAAACCAGCGATTAGTGTTGCATGCCCCCCCCCCCCTTTTCTCCCCTGCTCCTCATCACCGGTGCTCCCTCCATCCCTGGCTCGCTTCACGTCCTGACACGCCGCTCTCTTCCTGTCTATCACGCCATCGATCGACATCCTTCTCCCTTATCTGGTAGACCGCCCTCTCTATACGTCCGCCCCGTGCGTCCATCCATCTCTTCATTCATGCATCCATTTGTGCCCCCAGAGTAAATCTTCTGCAGTTTATTTAGAGCCTCTCTTAGCGTGCGGGTGTGTGTGTGTGTGTGTGTGTGTGTGTGTGTGTGGGGGGGGGGTGCACTATTAGACAGATCACTCTGCTTCAGCAAGGAAATGAATAACCCCCCCCCCCACACACACACACACACACACACACTCATCAAGAGATGCACGTGCATGCACACACAAACACATAAACATCCACGGCGGCTCGTAAATACACACAATCCCTCATATACACACACGCACAGTCACTGTGAGGACTGATCCATTGCTTAGCAACGCACCCATGGTCTTATTGTAATTCAAGGCTTGTTTGTAGCTTTTAGCTGCACTCTGTAATGACATGTTTAATGCAGAGGGGTTGGAGGTGGGGGGGAGGAGGAGGAGGAGGAGGGAGGCGGGGGGGGGGGGGGGGTGCACAGAAGAAAAGAGTGGAGAAAGAGCAGGGGGCCTGAGGTGGGACAAGGAGGGAGTGCCTCCACAATGGCCCACTCAGAAAGGAATGAAGGGGTTAGGGAGAAGAGAGACATTCAAGTAAATGAAAAGAGCAAGAGACAGAGAGAGAGACAGAGAGCGAGAGAGAGGCTCCACTGTGGGAGAAAAGAACGAGCTCAATGACACATGGAGCTGAGAAAGAAACAGAAACAAGGGGAAAAGACAGAGACGGAGCTGGAGCACTGTAGCTCAATGACCTTGACGTCCAAGAATAGAGCGCACTCTGGCAGGGATTGCTATGTGGCGCAGAGAGTCGCCAAAAAGAAGCCTTTCAACAAAATACACCCTGCCACATAATTAGCAATTTGCAGGAGGAGGGGAAAAAAAAAAAAAAAAAAAAAGGTTCAACCATTCAAATCACGTTATGTGCACGAACGCCTCAAAGTCAAACAAGGAAGGTGGAAATATGACTTTGATGCGAAAGAAAATGAATCGTCCATTATTCATGAAAACCCAAAATGAGGAATCACTTTGCTCTTGGTTCATTTAACTGAGGGGATCTGCAGTCCCTGCAGTACAATTCCGAGAAAAGTCGCAGTCAAGAGTTGAAAGCAGAAATAACATTTGTACAAAGTTTCACAAATGGTGAGTACACTTCATTTCACTCGCCAGAAGCTATCAAATGTATTAAAAAAAAAAAAAAAAAGACTTGTGTGATCACTTCAGTGGCTGTTAGCACGAGACTCCGAGTATTTTCAAACTATACTTGATTACAAAGTAAATCTTATTTTGAGATTAACTCATGAAATGATGTGTGACATAATACAAACTGAAGTTTCACTGAACTTTCCTTCACTGTTTTTTTGTTGTTGTTTTTTTTAAACTAAATGAACCAAAACACAGCCCCGGAGGTAAATTACAGGTGTGAATCTGAAGCAAAACGTTTAATTATAAAAAATTATTGGGCATCTGAGGATCCGCATGAGATAAGCAAGTATTTTGTCACAAGATAAGCAGTGTCAGACCTCACATCCTGTCCCATTCCATTGAAGAACGGGTCAACGCAGGAAACGCTCGCCAAGTCATTACACGACAAACACAAAGACCACCTCTTTCATACGCTCGCTGCAAAATTATTTAAAGCCATCAACTCACGGCACATTTCTGGACAACTGGAGAGAAGTTACAGACAGAAGATGCAAATACAGAAAGCTCGGGGAATCAAACCAGGGGTTGTTTTTTTTTGCTGCCAGGAGACGGTGTCCACGATTCACCATGGCACCCTTCTTGAAATTCCCCGAAAAGGTTCACCAGGGGTTTTCCCAAACACGATCCACGTCTTAAAAATGTGTCATAGTCTGAACCAACAATCCACAACCCAAAATATTCATATTGTTACTTCTATCGCCGATTTGCCAGAAACCCGGAGCGGTTCAGGCGAAAGTACAACAACAACTTTAAACATTAGATGAGTTTTTTTTTACCTTTGATAGCCGATTGCAGCAGTGGCCTCTGAGCGTCCGATGATCCGCTCGTCTGTTTACTCGTGGTCCCGCTGTCCCTCTGCCGGGCCACGGCGACCGCGATCCCGACGGGAGGGTGACGCACCTCGCCTTCGCCCTCCCGGCCGAACGAACGTGCGCTGTCCGGCCGCTCCTGCTCCCGCTTCAGCTGAGGGGGGACCCTCAACGGCCCCGATCCACTGGACCCGACCGACACCCTCTCCCCGTCTCTCTCCTTCTCTCTCTCCCGCTCTCTGTCTCTCTCCCTCTCCCGCCGAGCGTCCATGCCAATGCAACCCAGTCCTCCGAAGGGTCCCCGGTTGTCTGCGATGTTCTTGGAGGACCCGGGACTTTCGGCGGCAAAGTTTCCACTGTACTTAATGAGGCTCTGCATGGCCGAAACCTCTGTGGGGTCCGAACCCGCTGCCCCGCACCGATCCCCGCCGCCGGACCCTCCCACCAGCGAACCCCCCGGTCGGTAGAGCGCCGATGGATCTAGATAGCGTCTCTGGCCCCCGTCCTCAGCCGCGCGGCCGTGTTGGGAGGGGTGTGTCTGGGGGGAGTGGCTGTGGGAGGACTGTGAGCCGCTGTTCGGACGGTGGGACGCGTGGGGGGACATTTGCGTGTGCGTCGGCTGGCTGTGGGGGGAGGAGAGAGCGTGTCCGTGCTGGGCCGCCAATGCGGCCATGTGACTTGTGGCGTAGTTCGCCAACGGGCTGATGGTATTCCACTTAGGCTCCGCCCCTGTCCGCTCCAGGCCCAGTCTTGCCGAGTGTTTGGGGACGTCCCTGCTCTCCGGGCTGAACCTTGATTGACCGGAGGAGAAAGGGGCGTCCTGGCCTCGCTTACCAATGGAGCCATTGGAACAGATGACGGAACCCTCCTCTCTTTGATTGCTTAAATCGCCGGATTGTGAAAGCCGAGGATGCTCCATGAGGTTCTTCTCATGAAACCTGTAGCTCTCGTGAAACCTGTAGCTCTCCCGCTCCCTGTCTCGGTCTCTGTCATGTTCCCGGTCCCGTTCACGATCCCGGTCCCGTTCACGATCCCGGTCTCTGTGTTTGTCGCCGTGTTTGTTGTCGCGGGCTTGTGATGCGATCTGGATGGGCCCCGCCCGCTCGTCGTAAACCTCCACAGAAGGCACGTACGTGGGCGCGCTGACCCGCTGCTCTCTGGTGGGCTCTCGAGCTGCAGAGAGGTGCGGCGGAGCGGCGGCGGAGGGATGGAGGGGGGGAGGAGGAAGGCCGTAGGGGGCGTGAAGTGTCCCAGGTGACGGGGCAACGGAGTCGTGCCTCCTCTGCCTGTCTGAGTGAGAGTTTGAGTTATTGGAGTTCGAGTTGTGGTGGGGTCGAGGGCCGCCTTCCTCGTCCCGGACCCCCCTGTCCGACTCTAGTCCGAGAAACCTGCCGCCACCGGGAGGGAACGAGGGCTGTGGCGACGACAATCTGAACCTGGGGTCCACTGTGGAGTGTGACTTTTGCTGGTGGGGATGGAAGGCCCAAGCGTCCCTCTCTCTGTCTGCCTCCCGCTCTCTCTCTTTCTCCCGCTCGCGGTCCCTGCTCGCCCGGCGGTCCTCCTCGCTCCTCCCGTCCTGCGTCAGGTCCACCACGCTGTGCGGACGCTGCTCCTCTCGTGAACGCTCCCGCTCCTTGTCCCGCTCCCGCTCCCTCTCCACCCGGTAGGACCGGTCCCTGCCGCCGTCCCGGGACGTCCTCTGAGGGGGCGTGGAGCTGGACGGCGCGCTGGGCGGAGCAGACGGCGGGTGGAGAGGCGACGGGTTGAGCGAGGACGTCAGGTAATATCCCTCTAAAAACAAACGACAAGCACGAGCATGAAATCACAAACGGCGCGCGAAGAACAGGCTGATAAAACAGACGATGAGCAGAACAGCGCTCTGAAGCCCACCGGCCGAGGGGGACATGATAAATATTTATGTTTCCACTTGCCAACGGAATGTAACAATGACACAAACATACAGTAAATCTGCAGCAGCGTCTCCCGCAAATATTATGCAGCTAGAAAAAGAATCGGATCTAAAACTGGTCTGGTGTCAGCCGATTGCTTGGCCCAGCTCCAGGACTGACTGCAGACCTCCTCGTTATACTGTGAAGGTGTAACACAAAACCCACTGCTACCGAAAGAATACGTATACTAAATCCATCTCCCCCCTGCCTCTATGAATGGTGCCGGTGACAGCGACGGACCTTTATGGGAGTCGTAGAGGGGGTGCTGGGAGAGCGAGGGCGGCTCCAGGTGGCCCAGGGACAGGAAAGGGCTGGAGTACAGGCTGCTCGGGAGAGGGGGGTAACCTGGAGACACACAGACGACACATTATTGTAGACATGCGTTAAATAATACAGTGCTTTAATTGCGCGGTTGAGGACACGTGAAGCTTTTGTCGACATAATGAATCGACACAAACGTCACACGTGATTGGAGCATGAAGCACTTCTGCCTCTGCGCCGCTTTTTTTTCACATTTAATGGAGCAAAACTTTGACTGAACAGTAAGCTGCAGGCCGACATCCAGCCGCATTGTTGCGAAGTGATGAGCGAGAACCGGCGAGGCAGGGTTTCGGGTTGTTGCATCATTCTGCAAATTATTGTAGTCGAATGAATTCCTGCAAGATGAAATGTCCAGGTTACACGCTTACACTGAGGGACCTGTTTATCGGAGACACGAGGTCACAGATACAGCTGCCTTCAGGCGTCGTCTTTGGCGAACGCGGTTATAGCAGAATTCTATACCGTCATCCTGTGTGACATCCGTCTCAGTAATTCTGGAAGGTCTAACAGACCCGACCCATTGAGGTCAGAACTGCGAGATGCAACTTGGGACAGCTTCCAGTTGAGGCTTCACTCTGGCCACGTGCAGATCGACATGACATGAAGAGAATATTCCTGGATCGCCCAGCGTTCCGAGAGCGGAGGGTCAATGGTTAAATGTCACTACTGATTGGTCACCGATGTGACAGCAACATCCTTAACCTGGTAATGCTCTTTGGATTAAATGCAGAGAACAGAAATCCCAGTACGACTGTGTACGTTGACAAATTACAGCAGCTTTCCTTTTTAAATCTGGCCTTTGGGCTTCTCCGTTTTCTCTGGACACTCTGTTGTCAGTCCAAAAACATGCATTTCAGATTAATTGGCAATGCTAGGACTGCCCATAAGTGTGAATGTGAGTGTGTCACTGTCTCTCTTTGTTTGTCCAGTAATGGACCGTCCACGGTGTCCCATAGTCATCCAGGCAGCTGGAATCGACTCCAGAACCCCGGTTGGATAATTCTTAGTCATTAAATTTTTTCATCTATTAATGACCCATACAAGCCACACATCAAGGAATCTTTTAACGTATACCCTGAAAACACAAGTACAAGAAACTATTTCATTTCAACCAGAAATGTATGCGAAAATGACGAAACTTGGATGCAGGATGAAAACTCAATGAATATTCCATGTTGGCTTTTCCTATTTTCAGTCCAAATCTACATTATAATCACAATAATTAACTATTATTCCCTGACAGCAAAATGATTCCCGTTTCCTGGCTGGCTGGGGTTTTTATTTCTGTGTGGAGTTTGCATGTTTCCATTGTCCAAGTTTATTTCTTCTCTGCGTGGGTACTGAAGCTTAACGCCACAATCCAATTACATGCTTGTTAGGTTAATTGGAATCCCTAAATCCTGCATAGGTGTGAATGTGTCTTTGCTTTAATCCTGTTACCAACTGTCCAGACTCATTGTCATTGTCAGGTGGGTTAGGCGTCATCCCCATGCCCATCTAGAATAGATAATCTGGGTGCATCAATGGTGATGGATGGTATTATTATTATTATTATTATTATTATCATTAATCACATATACTATTAGATTAATTCTGTTACTCCACTACGATCAATGATCGACTTGTTTTGTCATTGTTAACAGACTGAAGCATACATATTACTTCATAATATAGGTACAGTTTCGGTGATGTCACCTGACGATCATGTTCACAGGTCAGGAAGGGGTGTTAGGCAAGAGTCTGCCCGACAGCCAGCTGCTGCTCTCAGAGACCAGATCTTAATATAGACAAAGCCCTGCGCCTGGTTTTCTGTGTCGGGACCGGAGCTGGCTGCAACTCTTCTGTTGGCTGCTGTCATCACGTTAAGAAGCAAGCAGGGGGGGAAAAAAAAAAAAAAAGAGTGAGAGAGCGACAGAGAGAGAGAGAGAGAGAGAGCAAGATGGGCAATCTGAAAGGGCGAGACATTCCCTGTTCCCACACTCCAGCCATTCCAAGACGTATTAAAGACGCCGCTGCCGTCCCTGCACAAGAGTGCCGGGCAGCGGAGCTGAAGTAAAGACGCGCCTCCTTCCCCGTCTGAGCGAGGAGAAATGGGAGAAGCTGGGGAAGGCGGGAGGCAGGAGGTGGGAGGCGGGAGGTGTCAGCAGTTAGAGTAGAGTCAAGCGGTGGGACACAGAACTATAAGAGGAACGGCGGGTTGAGAGTGAAACCATGCAGGATGGGTTTCTTGCAAAGCTTCCTTTTAAACCAGGGCTAACCTTGATCTCTTACGGCTTTGATCTTTGGATCCCAGCCACATCCAACGTCTCCCTCCATGCTGCTGCCCGGAAACATCTCCAGCTTTTTTAGTAACTTTAGCTGCTATTAAAGCCAGCCACCCGGGTATTAGGAATCTCTCTGAGGCTATGGAGGATTCTCCTTATATCAGAGCGAGTCAAGTCGACGGCGACTTAACTCGGCGATGGCGGTTTAGCCTCCTGAGCGTCAGATACCGACGATACAGTTTCAACCCAACGTAAGCGTCAAGGTCCATCCATCAATGAAGCCTCATCCTCCTCCTCTGGCTGAACGGAAAGTCAGGCATGAGCAGTTTATTTCAGTCACAGGAAGGAGTTAAAATGTAGTCATTTTAAATTTATATATATATATATATATATATATATATATATATATATATATATATATGAACAATAGGACTTTCTGTATGCATGCTATAATAACTCTCTCCCCAGTCAGAATGGTGAAGACTTGTTGTCAAGCAACCATCTTTCACCACATCCTGACACACTTCCACTAAATGTGGCCTGTAAAGTGGCTATAGTGGGACTGATCTAATAATTCATTTGTTTAAAACGGTTTGCTCTCCCCGCTGCATGATGTCAAGTCTCGACCCCGAGCGAGGCTTCGAATTCCAAATGCGGCATGAATGAAGGGGAGCCGGTGCAAAAGCTCGCCGAGCCTGCAGCGCAAGTCGCAAATGACTTTTCTGTTGGCAATTCCTGCAAAAGGGAGCAGCTGAAAAGACGAGAATCCTCAACGTTTGTGTATTTGTTTTTGTGCAGTTACAACTCCACAATATCCAATCACAACGAGGTAAATTTTGCATCTTCTTGAAAATGTATTAAAGCTGCAAAATATGCACAGTCCCATCATTGTAACCCAAACATTCATTACTCGTTTTAACTTGTCGTTACGACATGTAACTTCATGTACTCTTGTTGATCAAACTTTAGCAAATCCAAACACTACTTAATCCAGAATACAGCTGATGATGCACAACATGCCACCCCGGCTTTAGTTTGTACATCAATTTAAAATGCAACTAGTGGCCGAGCACCCAAATCTAAAACCAAACGTTTGATTCCTTATGACACCGAACACATGACTATATCAGGTCTTCTATTGTTTGGAAATGTTGTTTTACATGTTTTCCAAATTCTGTTTGTGTGAAGCATTTTGTAACTTCGTATTGAAAGTATTTTGTTTCCAATTCTGATAAAGATCAATGTAAATAAGCACAGAGTACACGCCAAACAAACCAGGCCTTGATCTGCTCTAAAAGCAACGAGTCAGACGGTAGCTATCTGTAACCGGGCGGATAAGACCAATACAGGCTTTAGCTGACATTGACAAAAAAAAAAAAAATCTGCTCTATGGTGAGTTATTGTTCTTAATCTCACCGGGGAGCAACATCAGCCTCCTGGTGAGACTCTGACCAACAATCAAAGGTTCAAGCATGTGTCAGTGCTGCACCCTTTCACAGTCCTTCAACTTTGGAAAGTACTCTGTTGACAAAATCCCAGGAGGGGAAAAAAAAAACAACAACAAAAAAAACAAAACAAATAATCGCACATGATCCGATTTGCTGTGTTTGGAAAGTAGAGAAGTTGCTCCAACACAGGCGATGCAATCGGTTTCAAAATGAATGTCAGATGAAATCCATTTGTCCTTCTCCTTTTACCTTTCTTGAAATGCACCGTGGGCCCGCATCACTCCTATCTGACCTTCTCCTCGACTGAGATTTGATAAGGCGTCACAAAAAAGGACATCGGAGGATTGAGGAGCGACGGGAAAGATTCAATCACCTCCTGAACAGGCCTCCAGAAAAAAAGCACAGAGACATAAAAGGACAGGACGGACCCAAGTGAAGGACACTGCAAGCGTCTAAAACTGTGTCCCAGGGCCCGAACGGTCGGAGGCGCTTCAGAAAATTGGGACACGAGAGTCTGCGAGGCGTATTGCAATGGAAGCTGGAGAAAAGGAGGAGACAGAGGGGAGATGGATTACAGTAACGGACGCCTGGTAGAAAGAGGGAGGGAAGGAAGCAAGTCGCATTTGGGACAGAGCCGGGAGACAAAAATGGAAGCGGATCCCGGTGGTGTAAGAGATGAGAAAACAGAAGAGGAACGAGCCTCCTGGGCATTGACAGAGTGGACTGTGAGGGATGTCATGAAAAAACACCACGCCACTTTGTGTCGTTGAATTATGCACCGAGACGGGAGAAGAACCCAGGAAAAAAGAAAGAAAAAAGGGGTAAGATTCAAAGTAATTTACCTTCATGGGCGTGCGACGCCCAGAGCTGAGCCATCTGCAGACTGCTGGGATTGGCCGATCTGTACGTGGGGTCGGAGGTCAGGGGGGAGGGGCCTGGGTAACCTGACAGGAAGGGGCTGGAGCCTGCCGGGAAGGCATCGCCTGGGAGAGGAGAAGAAGCAAGTCAGTCCCGCTTCATAACCACCGCAATCATACAAGGACAATCAATTTTTATACTGTGGATGATGTCGGGCTTTCGTGCGCGTGGTTTTTTTTTGGTGGGGGGGTGTGGGGAGCCGAGTCGATAACGCTGATGTTTCTGTGCTGAAGCAGCGTGTTGTAATCACATTACTACCGAGCGGCGATGCACTCCATTTCAGCAAGACAGACCACTGACTGACTGACTGACTGCACTCCCAAGAAATGGACAGTTCATGCAACCGCCAACGAAAGCCCACAATCGTCGCGACGGGAGAGCGACCGGGCGGGAAGCATGTCGCCGAAGCACCGATTATCTGTAAGATGCATATCATCGGACAAGCAAACTGACTATTGTATACTCAAGTCAAAGCCAAAGAATGAAATACCACCACATGTTGTATATATTTGTGTGGAATCACGTTTTTTCCCCCAAAACATCCAACAGTGCCACATTTGGTGCTTTACCAAGGGAAAGAAAAGTGCTTCCACCTTCAGCCACTAGGCGGCCTGCTGGATGGTTATCTACAGCTATTTCTGCCCAAGAAGAAGTTATTGAGACTCGGGGTATCTGTGGCTGAAAAGCAATTTGGGATTTTATCAAACGATTACATTGTTTTTGGGAGTTGATACGCTATCGCAAAAATAATCATGCAAGTCATCCATCATTACTGGACACTCCTCAGATTAGAAATATATCGGGGATTTTCTTTTATATGGGGGGTCAATTTACAGCAGAAGTATGAGATAATGGTCTTATAAAGCTTGGAAAACCGACCATAAGTCAACTTTACAACATCAGTGAGATGATTTAGATTTTTAAGGCCACAGACTTAATAGCCAAGAAAGATGTGATTCTTTGTGTTCTTTATTAGATGTATAATTATTCAGGGCCACTTAATACATGTTTATCTAAGCGCTCTTTACACACAAAAGTATAAAAGCCGAATAGAAAGCAAAAACATACTCAAGATGAGGGGAAAAAACACTTAATATAAAATGTAAAAATGTATAACTTGGACAGAAAAATAAGATCACCATCTACTCCGTGTTTACCTCCAAATAGAAACAACCAGGTAAACATGTATTTAAGCGTGTGACATATGGCAAAGGCAGCGGACTTTCGTGTAAATCAAACAAAATGGAGGAAAGAGAGAACACTTCTACTTCACACTCCCCCCGTGGGAGTTTGGGCCGTAATGAGCGCTGTATATGCAGCTCTGAGGTCACAGATGGACTGATTGCTAAGCTGTGGCAGACGCAGGCTCAGTGATGCATGCGCTGCACGAGGACCGTCACACCAGTCGCCGCGAAAAAAAACCGGTTCCCTCACCGGAGGCCGGACCGAGTCCCCCCGCAACACGGTTCACAATTCAACATTACCGAGCGTTCCTCCCTCTCCATGTGTGCAAACTTCGAACCATTACAGCCCCGCTAAGAGCTGGAAAGGGTTTCATGTTTTTTGCCGAGGATCTCCCCCCCATCACCCCGCCCCGTCTCAGCCCTCCCCTCCTGGCCCATTACTGAGTGCACTGCACAGCCATTACCCTGATAAAACTAACCATGTGTGTAGGGGAAAGGGTGCTTTCTGTATATGGACACACGCAGGGGGGGGGGGGGGGGGGGGGGGGTTCTGTATTAGTCCTGTGGGAATCTAACAGACATGCTGTGCTTGCCGAGTTTCCCCTGCATCTAAATCAGTACATTAAAACCACAGTCCATCAGCGCGTGCATGCAGGCACACACACGCGCACGCGCGCACACACACACACACACACACACACACACACACACACACACACACAGTGGGCTTTGAATCAATACCAAATGCAGCTTTCCAATTAATAACAGCAGCGTGTACACACACACACACACACATACGAACAGGAGCAATGCGCCGGTGCCTTTATTCTCGGCTCTGAAAATACTGTGTAGGTGGAACCTTCCACACCCAGGCCCTATTAAGCACAGATTTATTAAAGTCTCCCTGTATTTGTATGCACGCCACTCTGTGTGTGTGTGTGTGTGTGTGTGTGTGTGTGTGTGTGTGTAGGGATGCACTGCACATGTGTGCACTGAGGCGCTCTGTGTGTTCACCGCCGTGTGATCGCTGACATGTGCAAACACTTCTGTGTGGGTTTTTGCAGTGAATGCCCTTTGAGTCAGAGACACTGCAGGAGCAACACACACACACACACACACACACACACACACACACACAAACACGTGTTAACAAATATGCCCACTTCCACAATTGCACACTCCAGAAAAAAAATAATAACCTGCTTTTTCTAATTCACACACACGGCGCTCCCACCCACGCATCTCTCCACACACACACACACACACACACACACACACACACACACACACACACACACACACACACACACACACACACACACACACACACACACACACACACACACACACACACACACACACACACACACACACACACACAGGCTGGTAAACACGGCGGAGAGCAAGCGCCATCAAACGACTGGGTGTACCACCTGAGCAGTTTGGAACAGACATAATAATGGTAATAAAAGCGGCCGAGGCTTCGCCTGCTTTGATCCATTATGTCCTGCTCACATCGACACTCCACAGTCTCACCATGAAAAGAAAAAGTTTGCGGCTCTCTCCACCGAACAACTGTGTTTTCTTCTCGATTCCGCAGGTGGATGATTGAGCCTCGCTAAGCAGCGGACAGTGAATCGGATTCTTTTTTTTTTTTTTATTTATTTTTACTGGATGCAACATGCATTTGCGCTCAGAATGCAACGGATTCAGACGCTGAACTCGCCGCATTTCTGCCGAGTGTCACTTCAAGGATTTACGAGACAACGGAGCGTTTCAAGTGGTGAAGCCATATAAAAGTAAATTATTGATGAAGTACATCACATTCTGCCCACTTCCAGGGTGTATCCAGGGGCGATCGTTGAAGTCGTAACGACCAGGAATTGGCGTCGTGATCCGGCGACATCTGTGGTTATTGGCGTTTACAGCAGTTTCGGTTCAACGCGACAGTAAACAGTCCCCGAGCAACAGAAATATCACAGAGGAGCAACTGCTGTCTGTTTGCAAATGTTCCAATTAAACTCTCAGTCAATAATTGGGCTTTAGTCACTCCGTCCTGAACAAGAGTGTTCGACTCGTTTTGGTTGTTTCTTCTCGTTTTTTTTGCCAAAGAACAAACCGACTTGTGGCCAAAATAAAAATCTTTATCACAGTTTATGCCAGCTTATCACTTCCCCGTCGCCGTTTTATGTTTTTAACGGAGGGCGTGTAACATGATGCAGCTTTATATCTGCTGTAACGTGTCAAAGGTTGATTAATTCAAACTGCGTTTGTCGTAAATCCTTTTACAGTCATTTTGTTTGTTTTAAATTCCCACTGTAAATTGACTGGCTGTTACAAAAGGGGCAGATTACATAAACTCATCCTCACTTGGGACACTTGTGTTTTGCATCGTATGAATCGTTTTGTTTTGTTAATGAACGGAATAAAAATAAACGTCAATTCACCGGGACCACAGATTTCCTTCGGAAACAATATTAATTCAAGTACCGATCATCTCGGCCACTCGAAATTCAACATAATAACAGATAATAAGTAAATTAGGGGCCAATTTGATGTAATGTGCAACATTATTTTAAATGATTTTAAAGTCATCATGAGAGGGGAAAAGATTATAATACTTCCCCATAAATTGGAGTTACGATTAAATGACCTTAATAGGAGAACTGCATGTGACAAAAAGCCCGACTTCTCTTTAGTTTGACTTAATTGACACAGAAGATAAGGTTGCAAAACAACTTCTGACTGGTTGTTTTAGCCTCCAACCCAGGCAATAAAAAAAAAAAAAAAAAGGTCAACTTCCGACAACATAACAAGCAGCTTTACGACAGCTGGCTGCTTCTGTCCACACGAACAATGACTGTTTTTTTGTTTGTTTTTTTTGTTCTGTGCTTCTGGTGGAAAAGTTTCTGACCAGAGGCGATTTCTGTTTGTTTTCAAGATAATTGTTGCAGGAAGTGCAAAAAAAAAGAGGCACCACTCCACTTTAAAAGAAAAAAAAACAGAAAAACAAGACATTAGGGAACCGTTTCACATCGTCTGTTATTTGCTGAAACACCCTTTTGGTGCGTTGAGCCGAGGTTTGGATGGACGACGCAGAGGAGATCTATTCTGATCAGTCCTGTTTACACTTTAATGGCAGTAATAGACAAGTTTCCTCCAGGGCTCAGTTAAAAATATGAGTTACCGTTGCTTAAAAATGTTGGCAATTAAAAGAATTTATCTTAAGCATACTTAAAAAGCGGTGTTTAACTTTGCTCAGGGATGCATAACATTTAACCGACCCGCCTCAGGGTCCATTCTGAACAGAAACAATAAGCGTCAGAGCTATTTTAACTTCCTTCACTGGGGATTGCGACGCTGCAATCATAAAACAACACTGACGTCGCGGGTCAAGAGGTCAGCAATGAAGCAGTAACCTCAACATATGGGCAGCGTTAGAGCAGTTGTGTGGGTGGAGGGCGAGTTTATGAAAATGTGCAATCAGCCAAACGGCGGGGATTTCAAGATGACGACGGCAACGAAGCGCCCAAAAGACGCAAAATGGGACAAAAAGCGCAACTGAATTTGCAGCAGTTAGTAAAAACCCTCAAAAGGCACCGGCTTCTCTTTAAATCTCTCAACTTCTTCAGGCTTCTTAAAAGGAGAGAAGCGATTGCACGTGTAGACCTTTCCAGAACGTACTTGATAGAGGAGAAACGTTTGAAGCCGTCACTTTAGTGTCACTCTCTAGATCGGATCGGGCTAAATGTGGATTAAACTGAACATGACACCACAAGCTGATCGGCTCTTGATGGATTTCACATAACGTGTGGTAGCAAACTGTCGCTTTGAAACTTTGGTCTTTCACGGGGACGGATCCTAGTCGGCATTTGTCCAATATGTGAGGCAAACCATGACTCATGACCTCTCAGCATGACGCCATCGGGTTAAATATGAAGTAAACAACCAATTACAATGAACAACAAAAAATAAAAAACCACTCTTTCACAGCAAAAAGCTCAACGTTTCACCACAAGGCGATGTTGTTCCAACAAATTATTCTCACCTATCGTCTGCTTTGTAATCGTTACCTGATGTGTGCGGGAGGCATAGCATTGACATGCTGTCACGATGGCTGCGCACACACACACACATACACACAAGACGCATTCACCAGCAGCACCTGTCGGGGGGGCGCGGGGGGGGGGGGGGGGGGGGGGTGAAGTCCTGGTAGGATGTCAGCAGTTTCCATTTCTTCAGGCTAAACATCAGGGTCTCTCCCAACACACACACACACAGATCAATCTAAGCACTACAGCTACAGGCTCCTTTATTCAATGTGTGCAGACTACACACACACACACTACAGTGATGCTCTATGCCAGTGACCAGTGGAGAAAAAAACAATCCCAAATTCCCTTCCCGAACAGTCGAAAGGAGGGGGGAAAAAAGAGGGAGGGAAGGGTAGAACGAGGGAAAACATTTGTGCTCCTTGTTCCAGAAACAACATCCAAATGGTAGCTGAGAGGGAAATGTTTCTTTAAATGTTTTGGAATTACGCTTTCATTACCGCCCCCTCTCTATTTCTCTCAGCCCTTTTCCTTCCTTCCTCTCTCTCGCTCTCTCTCTCTTTTCTCAACTCGTCCCACCCCACTGCCACACACACACACACACACTGCATTTGGCTCCCGGTTCACAACACAGTTAGTTTGCCATATTGGGATACGCGAGTTGCCAAGAAACACGCTCTCTGACTCCCAACACGTTCTGAGCCTCCATTTTCAGATCCTCATAAGAAGCATATCTCAATATCAGAGAAGAGGAAAAGCCTTGCTGGAGATCCATTCTGATAGAGACGCCACTGCAAACACACATTCACACACACACCCACGCACAGGCAATCGGTGAAATCAAACTGAGCAACAAGAGGTTTCATCGCAAATCGATCTAAGATAGGGCTGAAACACAAGAAACAGAATGCAACAATACTGGAACACGTACAAAAAGCACAAGACAAAAATATGAGGGAGGGGGAAGAAAGAAAAAAAAATCTGCAGTGTACACACACACACATGCATGCCACAAACACCTACACACACTCGCACACTCTGTGAACCCATCTGTTATCCATCAGTGGTACTCAGAGCAGGGTTAGCTGGGGGGGAATCACTATTGATCTCTGCTTTTTATTCCCTGAATGAAAAAGAAAAAAAAAGTAGCTTCCAACAGTAAAACTCTGCTGGAGAAACCAGGAATTCTGACTGTAAAAAGCTGGTAGTGAAGCACACGCACACGCAGAGATGTGCAGGATTTCCATACATGCCGGCGAACACGTTTCACTTTGTGTGTTGGGAGGACGCTCATTCAGGGTTCATTTGAAAAGACGCAGATGTCTGGTTTGTCCACGCGGAGAGTCGCAAAGCTCAAAACATTTTTTTTTTTTTTTTAAATAACTCCAAGTTTCTCAATTCCACTTGGAAGTGATGAGGTAATGTTATGACACGGCAGCTTGAGGTTTTTGCAATCTGCACAGCAATGCGTTAGTGTGGCTGCGATAATGTTCACTGATAATGGAGCGTTTGTCAAAGAAACCGCTTTGCAAGATTTGCCAGAAAATGGTTTGCCGTTGCTTTTCCATGCAAATATTAAGAATGCCAAACAGCCACACCGGCAAATTGCCCTTGAAAACATAGATTTGTGTCTCTCTCTCTCTCGCTATTACACCCAGTACGGAGTGCCCGAAGGGACATGGAGGAAAAAAAAAAAAAACAAAAGAAAAAAAAAAAAACTATCTCGGGATCTCGCAATAACTTTTGCGAGATCTCGCAAAAGCATGTCCTTTCGCTAAGCACTGCTTGAATGTCTACATTTTAGGCCGATTTCAAAACAAAACTCAATAAAACTCTCGTACGGGTGGGTGTCCTCCATTAGCTTCTCTCCACAACAGTGGGGTGTACGGTGTCTCTGAAAGGACAAACTTAGTCGAGGGGGGGTACGGTGTCTCTGAAAGGACAAACTTAGTCGAGGGGGGTACGGTGTCTCTGAAAGAACAAACTTAGTCGATCACATACACGATGCGCATATATAACAACATAGTTTTGAGAGATCTCGCAAAAGTTATTTCGTAACCCTGAAAGTGCAATGTGAGAGAAAATACCATTATATTAGACCAGGATTGTACATGTTCTGGGGAATATGTCGTAAATCAGAAGAGTACCACAGGAAACACAACTCTACCTGTTGTTTACTCCGATTTATTTGGTTGACCAAAATATAAATATTATTAAATTGGAGGGGGTCAACATACAAGTGCTTCAACTAGAATGTATTTCTATAACGAGAACTCGAGTCACCATCATGACTGTCATGACTAATAAAGTGACAAACAGGTAATGCAGACAGGTCGGTTAAGAAAACAACCACCATTATTACACCTTGTTTGCTTCGCTGATCTAGTAATTATCATGATTACTTCAGATAATCAAGTTAATACACCAGCACATGATTTTAAGTACTGGATTAAAGTTGGAATACTTTGTGTGTTACAACACAAGCTCATAAAAATCAGTATTAAATGCATCTTTTCTTGGTTTTGACTGTGATGCTCGTATACATTTTAATATAATTTAAAATCAGGTAATTGTACAAAAAAATATATGTTAATGGTCACCACGGTTTGTTAATATTAACAGGAGGTGCATCGGGTCAGAGACAAGCACATCGAACAATGGAATAAGTTGCAGTGATTGCTGCGGCAACCCCGATGAAAAGGGATCCACCAAACAGACACGTATTTAAAATGAACAGTCATATTGCTCAGCTTCATGCGCACGGGACAAGGCGGTTCTGCAAGGTCCTCTTTGGATAGGAAGTGAATCTGAATCCTTTTTCTGCTCGTGCTTTTTTTGAAAATAAATGGAAAAAGACACTGCAGCATCTCGACAGAAATGGACTTGCCTTTTTTTGCACAGTGCATATTTTTAGTCGCGAGTCGCTTTAAACCAGCAACAAGCATTTTTACAGACCGTTTGGTGCATGTGAAGCCTGAATGGTACAGTGAACGGTTAATTATAAACCAGGAATATGTTTAGCGAGCTGGATTGTCATGCGTGGCCATGAGTTATGGAAAAGAAATTGCGTTCAAAGTGTCATCCATCTCCTTAAAGTCAATTTAAGAGGCGCAAACAGAGAAATGGTGTGAAAATGCAATGTCTGCGGTGGCGTCCTCGTAAGTTATGAGAGCAGAAAGAGTCGAAAGTCCGATAAAAACGAAGACAAATGAAGAAGTAGCAGGCCGACAACGACAACTGGAGAAGTTCTAGCGGGTGCAAGAAGGAACTTTTAACCAGTTATTGAAGTTTCCCATGACAAAGCAAAACAATTTTCTTTGAGAAACATATGCAAAGACACCATCACCGCAAGCAAAAAAAACCAAAACTTTTGATTTCCCAATAGCAAGCTTATCTACATTCTGAGTGCCTCAAACACCAAGTTGACATTGAAGCTACCTGAAAGCAGCTCAATAGAAAAAGAAAAAAAAAGAAAAAACCTTCACAAGAACATGTGAACTTTTCAGATAAGAGGGGAAACGTCCCCAAAGCTTCCTTTATGACACAATTAGATAACAAAACCAAATGAGTCCTCTCAAACAATCTGAGGCTGAAAACTTTGCTTCGACCGTTTTATAGGAAGAGAATTCATTCGTGCGTCTTTGAACCTGCAATGTCACACTCAAACCTCCGGTGAACACCGGCAGGTGTTATTTTCGACACGAATGAGGACACGTAACAAGCGCACGAGGAATCACGAGGTGTCGCGGACGAGACAAGTTTTTTTTGCGCGCGCACAGGTGCAAAGAAAGGCTTTGCGCGCGCCTGCAGAACACGGGAGGAACATGGGAGGACTTCCTTGGCGGCTGCTGCAGCGCTGGATGACGTCTGGTTGGCCCTTTGTTTTTGTTTTTGTTTTTTTTTAATCAGAGGCTCAAGTGATAAGATAAGATAAGATAAGCCTTTATTGATCTCACAATGGTGATTGATGTTCTTCAAAACAAAACCGAGGAAATGGGATGGATGTTATCGGCACCATCAGTGACGATAAGTGTGCAAAGAAAGAGTAGCTAAATAAACGAAGATGGGTGCAGGCCAGGCCAGGCCGGGCCGGGCCGAGCCGGGTGACGGTTCAGGAACGTGTCGAGGAGCAGGGAAACAGAACAGACTCCTGTACCTGCACCGTGGCGCTTCCCTCGTCGTGTCACTACACATCTCTCGAGTTGTTATCAACACGTCCTGGGAGGAACATTATTAGGCTTGTGTAATGGGACGCGAGACAGACGCACCGCGGTTTGTGACCTTTGTGCGCTGGAGGCTGTTGTTTGCGCTAAAAGGGAGGGTTCTGGCGGGGAGAACGACTGAGCTAATGCTTCGGGTATTTCAACATGCCTCGGCACGCTTGTCCTCTCTCTCTCTCACACACACACACAGACACACACAAGCATATCACTCTTGCGTTTGACAGCTGTGTGTGAGCGTCGCATACGTGTGTGCGCGCGTGCACCGTTTGTCTGCGTCTGACAGGTTTATTGTAGCGAGGCAGCAGTGCCCTGTGCTTTCTCTTAAGGAGGCTGTTTTCTCTCCTGAAGGATTCAATTAATCTGAGAGGGGACATGTCCAAGCCTCATCTTCTCTCTCTCACTCACACACACACGCATATTTGGGGTGTGTGTGTGCCTTGAATACGTATAAACACACACTCACCGCATTAATTTAAAAGCAAACAGACACGCCAACCAAGCGGCGTGGAAGACAAATTGGTATCGGCCAAGACATCCGTGGCCTGGCCCTGCGAGCGCCGTGAATTATTACACTTATATGCTCGTGCGTGAGGCTGAGAGAGGGAGAGACAGAGAGAGAGAGAGAGGGAGAGCAAGAGAGAGCAACCGAAGGTCTACCACATTTATCTGGCTGTGTGTGAATGTGTTGTAGTATGGATAAATCCCTTCACTCTCTCTATGCACGGTCCCACGGGGGGGGGGGGGGGGGGGGGGGGGTAAAATGCACTAAGCACAATCACATGCTCCTGCTCCTATACACAAGACCTCAATCCTCTCATCTGCGCCGACACGCTCGCGCGCGCACAAACAAGCCACCTCAGCGCTTATCCTTGGGAAGGAAGAAAGAATAAATAAATAAAAACACTCCTCTCCCACCTCCGAGACCGTGCCCGTTTAGTGCTCCTTCCCCATTTGTCTCGAGCCGTTTTCACTCGCTTCTATTGACCTTCCTTCCCTGAACTCACGACAACACTTTTTACAGTTCCCTCAGCGTCTCGTTCCCTTCTTCTTCTCCCGCTTCCTTTTGTCAACGTTTAAACAAGTGTGCACAGAAACGGAGGAGCGGGGAGGTTGCTGGTTCGGGGCGTGTTTCTGAAGTAATAGCCCACTTGAAGTCTTTCTAACGTTTGACATTGAGGTAAAAAAAAACACACACAAAAAAAACAAACTTTACTCTTCAACGCGGCTGCTTGCAGCATTTTCATGTTTTCATGTTTGTTTAGACGAACCGAGTCGCGTGTTGCGTCAAAGTCCAAGAAGAAGAAAAAGAGCACCAAAAAATAAAAAAGCATCAATATTTTACTTCATTTTGAACCGTCTTCACATTTAAAGCTCCCTTGAAAATGTTCTGCTGCCACTGCAAGGGGGGGGGGGGGGGGGGGGGTTAAAAGCTTCCCTGGTCCTGCCTCTTCAGTGCAGTTCCATATCAGCAGGTCCTGCCTCTAATGCTCTCAGATATGAGATGGGAGGAAAGTGGAGGACAGCTGGCCTCAATCCGCTGATGGAGGAACAGGCGGGCTTCCAGTGCGGAGAGGAGCGTTTACAGACGTTTTACATCTATAAACTGCAACCAGGACTTGATCCTGTTAAGATATATACTCGGTGTGTGGAGGAGGAGGAGGGGGGCATATTTCGCTGCTGTTGCCGTGCAGAAGAGAATAGGACGTGTTGATGGAAAATGAGATGCCCTTTCGGTGGCGGAGCTTATACCAGCAGCACAAATGTCAACAAAACATTTGCAGCCTCACAATTCATTAAAAAAAACAGTTAAGTCGCCACAGTCAATCGAGATCTGTGAAAATAAGAGAGATACTGTACTCGGGAAAAGTCAGGAGGAAATCCTATTAAAATTGTACTAGAAACAATCAAATAAGAGGCCACCTGGGAAATAAGAGTGCACTGGTAGCTATAAACAGTCAAACCTGCTATCAAGAGCTCAGCCAAAAACAACTGAGCTAAAAAAAAAAAAAAAAAAAAAAAAAAAAGAGCTTAAATTCCACGAAATGCGTGTAAACAAAAACAGCGGCGAGGCTCTGATTGCACAGCAGGCCCTTGAGCGCTGGATCCATGCTGTTTATTGCAATTAAACTGGAACCATTATGAACATTTGCAATTAACGGGTAATTATTATGTAACAGGGCTGTATAGTGTTATTACGAGCATGGGACCGAGATCTCAATTGGTTTTGGTTAATGTAATGTGCGGGGATTTGATATTGGGAAGTGCCATAAAGCTAAATGACCTGCGTCGTACAGTGGCGTGTGTGTTTTAGTGGGCGGAGGCCCCGCGAGATGAGAGTCAGAAGAGTGAGAAGGTCAGCGTGTGGGCAGAATCAAATGCATCCCGTTTTTTATATTTTTTTTTTAAAGGAGTGTTTAAACTGCCAATCTAGACTGGAACAGTGACTGGGTCAATTCCACTTCACAACCCCCTCCTCTCCCTCCTACTCCTTCTCTGGCAACACATCAAGTTTGCGCCACACAAGCTCGTCTTTACGCACACACCGCGAGCAGTTTCCAGCTCGTTTCGGAGCCACGGGAGAGGGAAGGGGAGGCAAGGCGCATCGCGGCAACTGAAAACACACTGCTGCTGCTGCTTGCGCAGATATTTCTAACCCACAAATTACACCGGCGTTGTTTACACTGGATTCACAGCAACCGATAATGGCACCTGAAAAATATCCCCACCTTATTCACCAGCTGGTTAATTCGGTTCCACCATAAAACTGCGCCCTGGTGTGCGTCTCCGCACACAATTCACCCATCAATCATCCCATTGCACGCACACACACACTCACACACACACACACCTCCTGCTGTGGGTTGATCTCGTCTCCGACACCTTTTCATGCTGGTTGTGTCAAATTAACGCTTCATCAGAGCCCTGCCCTGCAAGCGTCGCCTCACTTTTACGAGAGCCCCCTTGTACTCGTGCTACAAAGCGCCGCATTGAACCCAAAGGCTCAAAGATAAGAACATCATCTGAAACGGAATAGTATTATATTTGGGGGGGGGGGGGGGGGGGGGGGGAGTTTACCTCCGAAGAGAAACCAGAGGAACCGTAATTGTATCTCTGTCTGCAGCCACATGACTTCAGAGGGATGTCAGTAACTTGATGAGTGCGTTTGTCAGACTTTCCATTTTCCACAGGCAGACACGTCGTTCCCACACGCACCAACATATGGTTTGAACATAGATGACAGCGCTCCGACTTCCCCATGTGACCGACCACAAAACTGTATGCAGACGTGTCCCCCTTTTTTTTTTTTTGTTTGTTTGTTTGTTTTAATATATGCATTGTGAGGTCAGTGCTGTCCGCTCTAAAAGCAAATGAGGAATGACTGAGTTGACAGAAAAGGCAAAGAAGGACATCATCAAGTCAACAGGGGGGGGGCCTCTACTGTGGAACATCTACTGAAAAGCATCAGAGCAATACATCCACACGCCCACATAATGTAAACAAACAAATGGAGGGTGAGTTTTGCTTTAAGGAGCATGGTTGGATAGTGCCACACCTTCTTTCTAGTGATTATTCTTTAATACCCGAACACATTTCCTGACAGATTCCTCAGCAGCATGGTTGAGTGGACACACTGCTCCAAGCGCACGAAAAAGAAAAAAGAAAAAAGAAGCAACTGACATTTGTGTAATGTTGCGTAAAAAAAAAAAAGAAGACTTTTACTCAAAATACACACGGCGACACTCCAGCTATGTCTCTCAGCTGGGTTGAGCAGTTGTCTGTCATCCATCTGGGGTCACAACTTCACCCCCACCTCCTCCTCACACCCCCCCCCCCCCCTCCACTCCACCAAACACGCTGCATCTGCCTCTCGCTGCAATGACAGAGTGATGGCTCACATTTAATCAAAGACCACTGCACCCTGACCCGCACACTGGTGCAATAACACCTCCACCACAACCCTCAATAGTCACACCGGCTTGACGCTGATGTGTGTGTGTTCGTGTGTTGCTGGAAACTGCCAAGTAATTTTCCGCTAATGCGCTGCCCATCGCAAAGGCTGAGAATCCTTAACACGATGTACTCGCGTCTGAAACTTGTCACAGCTTTATAACAGCCACTCCTCCCCGTGAATTCTCCATCTGGGTCCATTTTCCCAGCACATAAGTCCGCACCGACATCTGACTGATGACCGCACATGTTGCCACAAACTGTGCGCATTTTTTTTTTTTTTTTTTTTGCGCAGCGTTATTGCAAGTGATCGTTTCAAACACACCCCCCACCCCCACCCCCACCCCTTTTCCGTGCGCTTTCGGTGCAGAATCAAACGCTTTGCACTCACCGTGGTGTGAATGTAGGTTAATGGCCGATGGCAAGAATTTCCCGGAGTGGAGAGGCGGCGGATGACTCGCGCCCAAGTGACCGGGCGAGGGAGGGATCCTCCCGGCCGCGGCTGCTGCTCCGAGTCGGTGAGACTCCATGGCGAGCCCGGCCAACAACGGCGGCGGTACGTGGACGGATCGCGGAGGACCAAAATCTCTGCCATCCATTATCCACAGTGGGGAAAGTTGTTAAAAAGAAAATTGTCCGTTCGGAGTAGGTCCCTCTATTCCGAAAAAAAAAAAAAAACACCCCAGCCAGTTCTGGCTATAATAATGTCTTTAGTTTTCCAGACGATTCGGACTCCCTCTCAGCCATCCTGCTGACCTAGAAAAACAATATAACAAGGAAATTGATACACAATTTTTGGGAGCAAACTGTTTGGAAACTGGTACGTTTTTTTGTCGGATTTCTCTTCTTTCCAGCGAACCCATTACCAAGCAATGACGCAGTTTGGAAAAGCACTTCCAAAAAAAAAAAAAAAAACGCGCACACAACTAAACGCGGATTAGAAACCTGCTCGCCAGTAACACCATATATGTTGCTTCTCGCTGTATCCTAAATGCGGCTCTTGACACGGGGTTTTTAACTTGTATATGTGTGTTTAATATTGTGGCGTGGCGTTCGGGAGCTACTCCGCCCCCCCCCGTCGCACAGCGAGCGTGCAGCCGAGCCAGGAGCTCCGAGGAGCGGCCAGCTGCTCCGCTCAGCCCCGATCCGAGCAAACAACCACCGATCCTCCCCACCCCCTCCGCGATGGAAAAAAACACGAAACCTCGTATATTTACTACCTTTTCTCCGATCACACAGCTGTTTTATTTCCTTCCTCTTTTTTTTTTTCTCCCCTCTAAATCGTAAATTGTGATCAAGGCTACACGGGCCGACTCGCAAGTGTAAACCAATACAACCATAAATACTGGAGGCGCATCAAATATAAATTTGAAACGGGTTAAAAATAAATAAGGTCGCTAAAAAAAAAAAAAAAAAAAAAGCCTGCATCATTAATCAGCCGGGGGGTTAGCGGTGTTTTGTTGCCCGCAAAGGCGAATTTAGTCCGGGGGAGGAACTTCGCAATGGGTGCTGGCTGCCCGGGGAGAGAAATCAAACCCAACCCGTAAACACTTCCACTGTTTTAAAACTCCAAGTCCATTATATATCCACACGATCGACGCTTAACCGTCCGAGCCTCAGTTTGAAGCGACATTATGGCATTGGAATGTGTTTTTTTTTTTTTTACCTCATAATTCAGTTTAATCTGAAGCTGCTCCAAGCAAAAATGTGCGCCTCGACTCTAAAAGGGGGCTCGTCTTAAATAGACTACGTACAACATCTGATTCAAAATAATCTTAGGATAAGACGTTACAGGTTAAAACAAAAACGTTTAAAAAAAAAGAATAAAAGTTACTTAGGGGAGAATATCCACAAACGATCGCGACTTTTACGCGAGACGATTCGAAAGCGTAGATCGTACGTGTGAGTCATCGTGTGCAGAAGCAATAAATAGGGATGAAACACGGTTTAAAAAAAAAACACCTTATTATTTCAAGGGGAAAAACAAACAAGGCGAAGTTAACCTTCAAAAGGCAGCGAGCAAACACATTACAGCGACGACTCGTGATATCCAGGCGGGCGGGATCTGAGGCTCGAGCTCAACTCACAATAAACCTTTTCCCCCCCTTTTAAAAGAAAATATAACAATAAAAACAAAACAAGATCACGGGAGACGTAAATGTTTTCCTCTTGGAGCTCCTAAACAGCCTCCTACAGATATAAACAGCCGGCTCGGGGCTCCATGCGGCACGCAGGGCAGCGGGGGAGCGCTGCGCTGCGCTGCAGCCACGTTTCAAACTTTTTCACGGTTCCATTAACGACACGCGAAGAAACTTTCTCTGGAGGAAACGTCTCGAAAGTGAGACTCTCTGAACCGACAAGAAGAAGAAGAAGAAGAAGAAAAAAAGCCAACATGTCACATACCATTAAACCTCCGCGCCCTTTTCAATCACATTAATGAATTTGCTTTAAAAAAAAAAAAAATACGGAGAAGCTTCACGTTTGAGTTGAATAAAAGAAGCGGGCGAAGCAGGGGAAAAAATCATGCCAGGCGCTTACTTGAATAGAGGGGAAATACTGGGGAAGGACCTTAAAAAAAAAAAAAAATAAGTCACCGTTTCTTAAAATCCGTCTGGGTTGCTGGGAGAACTGGAGTAGTCCATTACAGCCTTGTCCGAAGGTAAACTGGGGGATAAGTTGGGGAGGGAGAGGGAGGGGGGGGAGAGAGAGAGAGAAAGCCCCTGACGCGTCCTCCTCAGCAATGAAACACAGCATTGTTTTGCAGGCCCCGCCCATCTCCTTCGCTACAACCCAACCCAGCACTCCGCTCAGCGCTCCTCTCTGATTGGCTGAGCCGCGCGTCAATCATCGTCCCCCCCAGTGTATTAAAAAAACAACGCACCCTGGCCGCTTGCCAGCTCTATAAAACCAATTATGGAGCAAGGAGGTTGGGCAGTTTCAAGGACCCCCTCTCCCTTCAAGACTGGGTGATCAAAACAAGCAGTGGGTTTCTCCCTAGGTGTGTGTGTGTGTGTGTGTGTGTGTGTGTGTGTGTGTGTGTGCGTGTGTGTGTGTGTGTGTGTGTGTGTGTGTGTGTGTGTGCGTGTGTGTGTGTGTGTGTGTGTGTGTCCATGCACTCACCCACCCATTTCCACGCTGATTATAAACTAAAGACGCAAAAAAAAACAAAAAAACCTGCAGGTTGTGATGACAGGGGCGTTGGGATCTTTTCCCACACTTTTAATGCTGACATCAGTTTATTATTTCTCTCGAGTGAGCACTGTATGTTTAACTTACACTCTGCAATTACTTTCCATTCCAAAATTTACATCCCACCCCCCTTTTATAAAAACTCGACTTCAAGCATTAAATCAACCCTTCAGATAACTATCTGGGTTCTGCGTTGTTTTCTGATTGACACACTCGAAAAAAAAGATTCATTATAGTATTAGAGTAAAGTATAAAACTTGTTCGTTTCTCTCTGATCGTCACATTTTCTGCATTAAAGACCAAAATCGAGCTCTTGATGAGAGGAGATAATACTCGCCCCAGCTTTATGGGACATCGTTATTCCATTATGTCCAATTATCTTTGCAATTCCATTCAGCTCGAGCTGATTAATTATATGCCGTCGCTCAGCAATCGTGGAGAGCAGAACCTTTATCACATCAGCCAAGAAACCGACTGAGAAGTGTCGTTATTGTCGCCTTAGCCATGGCAGCATTTTTTTTCTTTTTTTTTTTCTTTTTTAAAATTCCCGAAAGCCCTCTCACAGCAAGGAATAATGCCAGGCTTTCGATATGCAAATGTCCAAACCAGGCTGTAGGTAAAACAACGCTGGGTGTCTCCTTGCGCATAATGCGCTCTGCGACATGCACCGATTTGCATCAGAAGGCCTCATCATTTAGTACTATTATGTTAAAATTCAAAAGGGGAAGGTGAGAGGACAGAGAGGGGTCAACCTTTGGTCTCCGCTCTGGCGCAAACAACCTGCTCACGTGACCCTGTTGCGCCACTTTTATGCGCAATATCTCTTTTTTTATTATCATCATCATCCATACGTTTCCTTTGAAGTGCATCACTCACTCTCTGCGTTACATAGTTGCAAAAAATGTTGATTTAAAAAGATATATATATATATATCGGAGGCGGTTTCAAGCCGCCCATTGTCTCCTCTTTTCCAGCCCCTCCTCTTGCGTGGGTTGCCGGTTTCAAGGCGGCCCTCTGGTGGAGAGGAGGAAAGCGCTTCAACTGAGAGCAAAGCGCCGGGAGAGAGCGGCGGAGGCTCTCGGTGCGGCTGCCGCGGACATATGCGCGACAAATACATCGTATCCAACTCTCCTTTGGTGGTCGTACTTCGGCGTGACTCTATCTGACGTCCGATCGGACCATAAAAAAATTTAAAAATAAAAAAAAAATCCACCGAAGAGAGAGGAGAAGCCCGTCGCCCCTGACGGGACCCTGGGGAGGGACACGACCAACCGGGCGGGGATCCGCCGGACCGTCCGAGGGGACCAAGCCGGCCTTTTGTTCTCCAAAATCGTTCCGACTGGGAATTGAGACAGTGCCTTCAAATTAGGGCCCCTTTGTTGCTCTCTTTTCCCCCCGCGAGCAGGAGGCAGGTCTCTCCCCTCCCTTGTTGTTGTTGTTGTTTTCCTTGCTTTTTTTGTGTGGGGTCTGTCCCCTCCGAGGTGGGTTTGATCCGTGTGTGGTGGAGCCTTGGTGGCATTTAGAACAAATATATAGAAAGCAGTATTTTCATATAAAACAAACACATTCCGCAAAACGCCTTGTCCAAAAAAATTATTATTATTATTATTGTTTCATGCGCATCATTTAGATTTACATGAATAATGACTTTGTCCCGTCTGTGATATCCATTTGATATGAAGTGAATTGTTGAATAAATAATTGTGTTAAAAGCTAACCTTCAAAATAATGTAGAGTTTTGTGCAGAGTCTCAATATCCACCGTGTTTATTTCTAGGACAAGGCTGTCATAAGCACGCCTTACTTCACAAACAGATGGGACCATTTGGTAGATCATGTTGGGGGTTTTTTTTTCGTTTTTTTTTTTTTTACAGCCCATACACCAACTGGGACCTTGAGCTCATTTTCCATGTGGGAATGTGGTGGAAAAGTACAGCAAAACCATGATTTATAGCCTGAACGCTGCTGAGTCAATATAATACCACAGCCTTTCTGTTTCATTCCTCCAACATGGTTTTTTATTCAGAATGAGAACATTTTTTATTTATCCTCATCTGATTCCAACTGTTGTGTTTTATTTTTCTTGCTTCCCTTTTTCTGATGTGTTTGCCTCCAATCTTTAAAAAAAATTTTCCCCTGAATATCTCACACGAGACCCCAGCTGCGCGCTGACCAAATATCATTGCTGGAGTTTGGGTTAATTCTGTCTCATCAGCTGAAGGATAGGGTAAATGATTTGATTTGGCAGACAGACTATCTGATTTTCTCTGGGCATGCGGCTGCATTAAACCCACAGGGGACTGAGCCTGGAGACGCCATTGATTGATTCAGCTGGGGGGTGGGTGGGGGGGGGGATCAGTCCTCTGAGGGGTAAAAAGGAAACATACATATTTACACACGGGTGTCCTTCCTGCATAAGCACCTTTCAGCGAGAGCGCTTCCACTCTCACTTGTGGATAATAATGTGCTCATCTGCACCCAACGTGCACTCGTGTTCTCCCCTGTGGAACGTAGAATAGCGTACATGAGCAAATGAGGAGCTGCAATGAAACAAAATGTAGTGAGCACTCCCGAAGCACCCCCCCCCTACACACACACACACACACACCCCAACCATAGAGCTGCGTGCCCACAGGGCTAAATCATTCATCATACTATAGCTCGTGCTCCTCCAGAGGAGTTCATGTATTGAAGCTCCTGCACTGCTGCTGCACCAGGGGTTTAAAAACATCTCATTGCAATGCCCATGGTTTATGAGGATTGGGGGGGGGGGGGGGGGGGGGGGGGTGCATGCAATAAACATGTTGCAGTCTGACATGACTGACACCACACACACACACACACACACATATATAAACACACCGACCCCCACTGAGGCACATATAGACACACAGCTCTCATGGGGTACCTGCCAATCATCAGACAGCATAAGTTATCAGGGTTTTTATGGCGAGCTGTGGACTCTTCTGTCCCGCGGGACAAACAGCTGACCGCAGACCGAGGAGAGATGTCCGCTCACACAACTAAAAACCACTGCCACTGGTCGGTATTCCCGCTTTTCGTGAATTTAATTCAGGTGGGGGTTCTCGTTTTTTTTTTTTTTTTTTTTTTTTAGTGTCACAGACAGTTTCCATCAAATTTAATCTCGGGGTGTATTCATCCAGTAGACATAAAAGACCCCCCAGTGACGTCACAGAATATATGAGACAAGAGAAACATATTGGTGCTCATACTATAAAGAACATTTGTATTAAATTTCACGGCAAAAAACAACAACATATATGTCTAAAATACTGTATTGTGACAAAGACATACACTGGAAGCAAGATGGACTGGGGGGAGGATGGCTGCTGGCGTGGATGGGGTGTGTGTGTGTGTGGGCAAGCCTGCAATTGCACAGGGCGTGTGTGTGTGTGTGTGTTTTTTTCGGTGCCTGTTCCTGTTCCTCACATGTGTGGTTCAAGTTCTGAGGAATGGTGAGGTTTCTCTCAAGAAAACCAACCGCGGCCATAAGGAAACACTGATGCAACAGTCACACAAATGTGCTGAGCTCAAAAGTTCTGCGGTAATGTGTCAGGGTCACTGAATCCTTTTAAAAAGCATTTCTGCTGCCACACACACACACACACACACACACACACACACACACACACACACACACACACACACACACACACACACACACTACTGCTAATCCTACATTCTTACTCAGGATTGGCGAAGGTGGGGAATATTTTTGCCAACCCATCTTGGGGGGGGGGGGGGGGGGGGGGATGCTTGATTGGAACGAGATGTGGAACGAGGGCTTTTTAAGGCTTTCAGTCTGTCAGCCATTCACCGATAGACATAACATTTTCCCATCTGCTGTCAGTCAATCAAACCAAATATACACCGGGGGCAAACCACGCGAGGTGGGGGAGCACCGCCCTCTCCGAGCCCGCCGCTCTCTGTAGAATGGAAATCACTCCAAGGCTTACTAAAAAGAGGATGCCCTTTATTTGAATATGATCTATTATTCTCTCCTGGCCTCCTTCTGTCAACAGCGGTAGCCATCTTTTTGCCTTTCACCCACTTTATAGGCCGAACAGGCTCGTGTAGTGCAGCGGCCCCATCTGTTGGGGCGAGATAAGAACTGCACGTGTGGGGGGCGCGAGTCAGTGACCCGACCGGTGGAGCTTCTCTGAAGCTTCACACAGCTGTAGTAAATGTGGGGGGGGGGGGGGGGGGGGGGGCTACAGGGAGCCTCGATTCCTGACAAATTGGTCCCCCTCTGGGTGATATTTCTCAGGAGGGAGACATTGTGCTGGAACAGGCGTTTTTTTGTTGAAGCTCTAATGCTGGAGCGACTCATTCATAAACACCTGCAGCGCTCACACCTGGGCATGGAACACAACACACACACACACACACACACACACACACACACACACACACACACACACACACACACACACACACACACACACACACACACACACACACACCTACGCAGAGGAAAGACAAGGGCGATATAAAGGAGTGCTGAAGGTGCACTCATTCACTCACCATAAATGACACACACAAATACACGCACACACACACACACACACACACACACCAAGCACAGTTTCCCTGGCAGAGTGTTTTGCTGGCGTGGCAGTAAAAGGATATCAGAGGGAAGCAGTCTCAGCAGAATCACCGGGGTGCAGTGGGGTGGAGGTGGAGGAGGTGGTGGTGGTGGTGGTGGTGGTGGGTGGGTGGGTGCTGCAGTGAGATGGAATACATTTCCAACACCCAGCCACACTTGATCTTTCGTGTGTGCGCGAATGCACCACCAATCCCAGTTTGATGCGTGGATTTACAACTTCACCTCCATGCCAGCATATATTTCCCGTATCGGCGACGTGCGCGCGCAGCGCAGGCCCGCCGCGCAGCCCAGACTACTGCAAGGGAGTGGGACAAGCCTGATTGATGGAAGCCAGTGCTGGATCTCTAGTGTGTCATACACAGAAACAAGATATGGTGCACTGAGCACAAGGGTGTGGTTGCACCATCTCTCGCCACCCACCTTTCAACATCCCTCTTATCCTTTCATCTCTGTGAGTCGCACACGTGGAGATCATCTTTAAACGCACACAGGGAAGAGTACAAGGATCCGTGAATGATTTGATTCCCCCAAAAGTAGAGAAATTGTCCAATGAAACATTCGATTTTCACTGATCGGACAGCCCGGCCTTGTGCACTTGTGTCGAGTTCACTATCCATCACACCAATATTCATTTGCAAATAAAAGGCTGGAATTGACACATTTTGCAGATACGCGTATTGAAAAACAAACCAATCTGACTCGTGATTTGTGCCTAACAGTTATTCTGTATCCGAATATTGAGAAAGGGGAAAACAAATTGGAGGGTCACGCCTCATGTTCATGACTATAAACGAGACTTTGCTGCCATCTGGTGGTTCTGCGGTGCAACTGCTGTAAATATAGTCAGTCCCAGGGAAAAAGTGCTGGAGAGGCTCTTGGCCGAACAAAGTCTCAAGCAATGGCTAATAAAGTGACATAATAATCCTGCAAAGGGACGTATAATCACATGTTAAGTTATGACGAGACGCCCCGGTGTCGAAGATAAAGAGGTTCTGATGTGACATTTAGTGACTGACGTCATCGTGTGACTTGGACGCCACGTTAGAGCTTCTGGTGACCTTTAAGCCCTGGTCAGTCGGCTGAGCCCGGTGACTCTGCAGCAAACGGGTCAGCAGCAGCAGCAGCCACCCTGAAACACAAGACGCGTGAAAAGACACACGGTCACGCTTCTGTGAGCGTTTTTTAGAACAAACGTTTGCATTTCATCACAGTATTATTTATTACTAAACTGACGACTGATGTTTCCGTCGTCTGGAGGTATGGACATGTGGACCGAAGGAAAACAATTACTGAAAACTATTGTGGAATACTACAGTTTAAAATGTACCAGATTTCAAAGTGAAGTTAAAAAATAGCATTTAAATTGAATTGTAAATACAGGGCTCTTGATTTAATCTGCATACATGAAATATCTACAATCAAAACACATCTTGGACTAGTTAGATTTTGAATTTTATCTTTTGAAAGAAGACATTTATTGGCTGCAGAAATGCAATTACATGCTGCGTATTGCATTTAGATGTGCCAGAATTTATACAGCCTCTACTTATGCATGGAAAGTACACCATCAGCATCTATGTAGTAGTTAATGCCAAAACATTCTACTTATTTGCTGTAATGAGTTTTGTAAGTTGTTAATTTCACCTGGAGTAATTAAGATAAAGCCACGCAGACTTATCACCAAGATGAATGGATATGTAGTTTATACTAGTTATGCCATTATGAACTGAAAATGAAGCATTTATTACAGGGAAACAATAATTGACTTGCAAATGGGTACTTAAGTGGTGTAGAATTCTTTGTCACTAAAGGTCAGTGCTAAGAGACATGAATTAGGGTGCCTCCATGACTAAAAGAGCCATAATTACCCCACAACCAGAAAATAATGGACTGGCAGTGCAGAACATATCCAGTCACCCATTTTGAGTGTCCCACACACTCATGCTCACACCTACAGGTAAGTTATAGATGCAAATAAACATTTTGAGACTATTAGGAAATCAAACTGCCTGGGGACTTCCAGAAAAACCCTGAACCCCGAGATTGGAACAGGGCATTTTATTACTATGGAGTGTTTACTACAAACCTTCAATATAAGAGTAGGGGACATGCGAAACTTGAAAAGCCTTTTTGAAGCCAGCTGTGCAAGAACATTAAAGTTTCTGGTATTTTATACTTGGTAAAAAAAACAGGAAACATCTCTAGGTTGAACACTTTTTGCAATAACTTCTGAGCCTATTTTCACATACAGAAGGTAGCAGGTCTGGAATCTGTATTAAAGACTGCTCTAATGGGAAAACACTTGTTACTTCGTTAAACTTCTGGTGACTTCAAGTTGTCTTTAGATCATTTTCAGAGGAAACGGCCTCCCTGGTCAATATTTAACTGCATGTTAAGCTTCAGTGTCAAACAAAAAGCAATACAAGAGTCAACAGTCATGTCGGAACACATGTGCACTTTATTGGGATTGTTTAGTCAGTGTACAGGTTGGCCCCACCGGTCTGGCACCCCATGTTACCCCATCACTTCGAGACCCCTTACCCCACCACCCCAGGGATGAAACCTCCATTAGGGGGAAGTAGAGGTCACGATTGGGTTTTGCATAACAAAAACAAAAAAATTAAACAGGACCAAGATATTTTTTTAAGGCTGAAAGTACAAAAAACCCCAGACATAAATTTACATACAAGCGATACTACAACCATGTTTAAGTATGCGCCAACCACTGGGCAGCCTTCACAGAGGCAAATACGTGTCTGAACAATGCAGTTAACATTTGGAATCATGGATCTGGACAATGCAGTTAACAAACATTTGGAATGACTCAAAGAAAAAAAAACAACAACCGTGAACTTTTTTTTTTTAAGTCCCCAGATGCAACTGCAGAACCCTGGGGTGCTTTTTAATACCTAGCCAAAACATTACTGTATCCTTCATCGTTCCAGTTTTAAAATCCTGAGTCAAGCGCCAAAATAACTGAAGCCATGCCAATGAGTTGGTCAGAGGCTCTGCGCCTGAGTGTGTATGAGAAATGTGTGGTGTGGTCGTTTTGCACAGAGCTGAAGTTGTCGGGCGTTTGGTTGGGGAAGGGGAGGAGGAACAGTCTGTTTAGAAGCATTTGCGGTGGACGATGGAGGGGCCGGACTCGTCGTACTCCTGCTTGCTGATCCACATCTGCTGGAAGGTGGACAGAGAGGCCAGGATGGAGCCTCCGATCCAGACAGAGTATTTACGCTCTGGTGGGGCAATGATCTGAGGGGGGAAAAAAAAAAAGGTAAAACATTAGGCTTGATTCTTGCTCAGAGACATTTATACAACGTTACATTCAGTTAAGAAAAGACAGATTCCAAGTCAATATCCTCACCTTGATCTTCATGGTGGAGGGGGCCAGGGCTGTGATTTCCTTCTGCATCCTGTCAGCGATGCCGGGGTACATTGTGGTACCTCCAGACAGCACGGTGTTGGCGTACAGGTCCTTACGGATGTCGACGTCGCACTTCATGATGCTGTTGTAGGTGGTCTCGTGGATTCCGCAGGACTCCATACCTGAGGGCAGACAATAAAGTAAGCACATGCAAGTACAACACATTATGGAACAGGCAAGATGTTCAGGCTGCGCCGCTTCTTGGGCTCAGGTTTGTTACGTACCGAGGAAGGAAGGCTGGAAGAGGGCCTCTGGGCAACGGAACCTCTCGTTGCCGATGGTGATGACCTGTCCGTCGGGCAGCTCGTAGCTCTTCTCCAGGGAGGAGGAGGAGGCAGCAGTGCCCATCTCCTGCTCGAAGTCCAGGGCAACGTAGCACAGCTTCTCCTTGATGTCACGCACGATTTCCCTCTCGGCTGTGGTGGTGAAGGAATAGCCACGCTCTGTCAGGATCTTCATGAGGTAGTCTGTGAGGTCGCGGCCGGCCAAGTCCAGACGCAGGATAGCGTGGGGCAGGGCGTAGCCTTCATAGATGGGCACTGTGTGGGTAACACCATCACCGGAGTCCATGACAATACCAGTGGTACGACCAGAGGCATACAGGGACAGCACAGCCTGGATGGCAACGTACATGGCGGGGGTGTTGAAGGTCTCGAACATGATCTGCAAGTGAAAATTAAACAAAGTCAATATTTTCAGTCAAAGTTAAAACATCCAAGTTTGTGATCACTGCACCCACTCCATGCATCGGTGTGAGGCTCAGACTGAAGTTAGTAGATAAGGTGCAGAAGAGTAAACATTCCTTCACACTTGTGCATGTCAGATGTCTAACAAGTGCTGATCGAGCAGCTCTGATCAACACCAGACACAAGTGCAGGTAAAAGCACACAGTCAAGAGACCTGTTGATGATAGATCATCTTATAGGAGAGAGGTCCTGGAGGAGAGGAGGAGGAGGAGGAGCCAGTGAGAACGGAATGGAGAAGGAAACCAGGGGGAAATGAACGACTATTTGAAGTAAACACTGATCCACCAACTGACATCACTCTGCATGTGCATAAGTGAAGGGGTGTGTACCTGGGTCATCTTCTCCCTGTTGGCTTTGGGGTTCAGTGGGGCCTCTGTGAGCAGGACAGGGTGCTCCTCTGGGGCGACTCTCAGCTCGTTGTAGAAGGTGTGATGCCAGATCTTCTCCATGTCGTCCCAGTTGGTCACAATGCCGTGCTCGATGGGGTACTTGAGGGTCAGGATACCCCTCTTGCTCTGGGCTTCATCACCAACGTAGCTGTCTTTCTGGCCCATACCCACCATCACTCCCTGTGGAAAGACAATTTAGTTCATTAAAATTGATCCATTAGAGATAATTAGAACTGCATTCCAATTATGTTAGCCTTGTAAAAACATTGCGCAATTGTAAAGCGGTTTATAATATAAAGATTGCAGTTTAAACTCCAGAAAATAGTTAAGATAAAATAGAAACACTGCTGGAAATGTTAATGTATAAATTGCATGTCTCCTTTAGCACAAAACTCTTAGCATCCATGGATTTGCTCATATAGTGCAGTTAAACTCAACACGTGGTTCCACTTTTAACTTGGACATGTAGCATTTAACATTAAACTTCGAGGTTCACTGTTTGTATATAACCGACCTGATGCCTGGGGCGACCGACGATGGAGGGAAAGACAGCACGAGGGGCGTCGTCTCCGGCGAATCCGGCTTTGCACATTCCGGATCCGTTGTCAACAACCAGTGCGGCGATTTCATCTTCCATGGCTGAACTGTGAAATAAAAAAAAAAAAAAACGAAACACAAGCGTTACAAGGAGAATTAGAAGCCGTTCCCGTGTAGAGCGACGCAGCATGCGCTCGCTCACTCACTCACTTCCGGTTCCGACTTCTCCTGCAGTTCACTAGACCGGCCACTAGGTGGAGCGCGCGCCCCGCATTCCACACCGCCAGACAAAAGGAAGTGGCGATGCGTTCTGATATTACCATATAAGGACATGGTTCGGGTTTGAGCAGCTTTGCGGCTACCGGCGCGGTGGCGAGCGGCAGAGCATTGGACACGAGACCACTCCCTCCGGTTCTCCAGTCACCCCCCCCCCCCCACCCCCCTCCCCCTCCCTCACCCCCCCCCTCCCATTGTTGCCCAGTCACATCGCGTTTAATGCCCCTTTCTAACCCCCATTTTTTTATACCACTGCGTCATTTACTGCACAGACACGATCTATAGATCCAATTAAAAATCCAAATTAAAACGACTTCAGCAGTGACTCAAGAGAACGAGTTGCATAATGAACTTATGGTTGACTCATTGCATGAATCGCAAATCAGAGGTTCATTTCCTGAGAGCCACGCCTTTATGCAAGAAGCGGATGAGCTGTCCCAACAGCAAATTAACATACAGCCACCCCAGACGTGATCTCACCTCCAGGCTCATTTAAATAAACTTGTCAATTCACAAGTTTAGGAGGCCTTTATAAATCTTAACTTAATCGCCCAAAAAAAGAAAGAAAAGAAACTACTCATCATTGACTGGGATTTCTTAATTAAATACACACACGCACGAGAATCGTGCACTGGTGGAGGAATATTTGAGGGATGTTTTTTTTTTTTTTTTTGCCACCGTTAGGAGGCTGAAGGGCGTGTTAGCACGATGTGGCTATGCTAATGTGCTAAAGTAGGTCACACCCCGACGCAACGGGCGCACAAAGGGAGCAGCCGGGATCCAGACATCAACTCGAAAAAAAAATAATAATTAAAAACCCCACCCTGCTGGGGTGTTGACGAGACGTGAGCCAAATCCCCCCAAAAAATACTGCAGGAGTGGCGACAAGGGAGAAAACCACACAAAGCCCCGGTTTTACCGTTAACCGTTAAGTGCATCATTAACCATAAGCCGGCCTCGCCCGGGACACCTGTGAATCGCAGCTTTCAAATTACTTCCCCGTACAAATCATTTCCCCCCCTACTCAGAGCAAATAAAACATTTAAAGAGCAATAAATTCAATTAGGAGTCCAGTTAATGTGAAAGGACAAAGAGCCTCGTGGCCACCGACATCTTTCGTAATAAAAATAAAATAAAATAAAATAAACTCCTTTGAGCTGCGCTAAAACAAATACCTCAATTGTTTACGTTGTGAATACATCCAAATAACATGTGCGAGGTGGATATATTTGTCTTTCTTACCTTTGGGTGGGGGGGCTTTTCGCTTTAAGGGAACCGGTTTCAGGCAAATGATATCCCGCACGAGCTGCGTGAGACGACGCTCAGAGTGAATCCGTTAGCTGTGGGCGCTCCGCTTTTATACCCCCTCGGTCGCCCGGCTCGAGCCATAAAAGGTAAACTTTCGGAATGGCGCCCTCTGATTGGTCCGGCGTCATGCACTGGGGCACGTCGCGTGCACGCTGTGGTGCACTGAGCGCTGGCGATTTGAGAGGGAGAGAGAGAGAGGGAGGGAGAGAGAGAGAGAGAGAGAGGCGATAACGGGGAAGGATTGAGGCAAATAAAAATTAACGGATTGATGTTACGAGGCCCAGTAGATCTAATCTCTTCATATAGTGTTTTATGTACGGATTAAAAGAGGTATAAACTTCAACCGGGTGCAAAATATGTCTTTCTTTACTCTTTGCAGCATTTGGACATGTTTGACAATTAAAAGAACTCAGCACTTTAAGACTCCTCCCTGTGAAGGCTGCATAGGCCCAAGACTTTCATCCCCCCCCCCCCCCCCCCCCACCCTGCTTCTTTCCGTCTCGCCCAGCCTGATAGTACAGGATATTTGACATGAGACAGGGTGGACATGGTGCTGGTGTTGGTGTCCACTCTTTGAAAGCCAGCTGTAGTGGACTCAGTGGGAGTCACAGCATCACCGGGTCAAACACATGACTCACACACACACACACACACACACACACACACACACACACACACACACACACACACACACACACACACACACACACACACACACACACACACACACACACACACACACACAGGGCTGGGAATGACCACTCATTGTAATGTAGGCCACCTCTTTTTCCACATGCAGCTCTCTCCTGCTTACGAAGTTAGTTTATTGATCAAACAAGCGTGTTGTGCCAAATGGCGACACGACTGTATGTTATCATTGAAGGAATCCGTTGGCAGACTTGCTCATCTCTAATCGCAAAGTTGGGAATTCGATCGTCCACCTCGCCCTATTCGTATGTGTCGAAGTGTCCTTGAGCAACACTGAACCCCGAATTGCCCCGAATGGGGATGGATCACCTTGCATGGCAGCTGTCTCTATGGGCGTGGGTTTGTGAGGATGAGTTAATGTGACGAACGGTATAAAGCGCGTTATAAAATGTGCTCTATACTCTAACTAAAGTCCGTTTATAGGGCCCCTTCTAAAAAAAAAAACGCCGCCGTTGGCGCTTTCGCTCTGCTTCAAGTACGATAGTTTATCAGAGGCGTGTCGTTTTATTGGCATATTTCTATGCTGATCATTGACTACTCTCCTTCCAGCCATGTTGGCTGCAGTTCCACTGTGTCATGGTGGCACTGAAACTCTACTCACATTCAGACCCACCATTCTGGAGCTTCAGCTTCATCCATCAACCCCGACGGGTTAAAACAAGACACACGCCGCCCCTGTTTCCACTTCTTTGGTGGACTTTTTACACTTCACCCCGTCTTATTCACATCCTGCCTAATGAGGCCCGGGTGACACCATCCCAGACTCACGTTTCAGGGCAAAACCGTGGGCTAGTAAACTTTCCATTCTTGATTCACTGCCACACTGAGGTTTATTACTCAATCGCACCCCGGCGTGTTGGGGTTTCTGTACAATAAAGCTCCGCTCCTTGAGTGTACTCTTCCTCATCAGCCCTTCATCCCTTCATCCTTCATATGTAAAACATCTGGTGTACTTATTTATTCATCCACTGCACTCATAAAACATACACACAAGGAAAATGCCAGGGCGGGCTCACTGCCATTTAAAGCCGTAACTGTGTGGCTACTGAGACATGCAGCAACTTCTCTTCTTGGTACCGGATCACTTCCTCTTCCTCTCTCTCTCGCTCTCTCTCTCTCTCTCTCTCTTGGTTGCATCAATCCCTTTGTGTCTGTTCCTCTGTTAAAAAGTGTCTTTAAATGGACAACATAGCGTTCATCCACGTGGCTCAAAATAGGTGCAGATCAGTGATCCTGTATTATTAAAGAGTCGCTTCATTTTCAAAACTGCGGTCTGATCTGGCATTTCCCAGATTTTTCAGCAATAATATGTCGCCTTCCTCCCAGAGTGGCACGAGCATATTCTTTTTTTTCCATGACATCAGTGCTTCACCTTTATATTTATTCATGCTGAGTCAGATTTCAAGTTTGTGTTGTTTTTTTTGCGAGACTCTGACTCACGAGCGCGTTGTTCAGAGTTTACACGGTTGTTAGAGCGGATCAAAGCTCGTCTGGCTCCAAGTGTTTATTTTTGAGATTCCAGTGTCACCGTTGATAGTCCATCTTTAAACCTCCATGTACATTTGCTTCCACGTTTGTAAAAGCATGACTTCGATGACACAAATAAGAGGCCCTTAGGTGACTTTTTTTTTCCCCCCTTCTAACTCATCGACACAAAGCTGAAGGGAGTGTTTCTGCTGTAATGGCATCATCAAGGATTGTCTGGGAAATATTTCATCTGACCTTGAGGGAGTGTCTTATTGTCCAAATTCCCCGCGTGTGGCTGCACTTTAGCACACATACAAAAAGTGCGTCATTCTTCCGGTCAGGCCGGTATTTATTCAGGTAAAGAAAAAAAGAAAAAATGAATAGTATCACCTGTTCCTCTGCAGTTATTCCTGAATAAATAATGAAACCAGAGTTCAGGTTTGGTTTGTTTTTTTTGTAACACCACTGAATCAGTTGTTCGTCAGTTCACACAGGACTTTGGGTCTACATGTGTTTATGTACGTGTGTTTATGTAAGTGTGTTTATGTACGTGTGTGTGTGTGTGTGTAGTGAGAGTTCTCTGGCAAAGTGTCATGTTGTCAACACTTCACTCGGAATTTCTACGAGCCAAGTGCTTGGAATACTGTCCTGGAAGGACTCCTCTTCTCATGTATCACAACAGTGTGTGTGTGTGTGTGTGTGTGTGTTTATCCTTACGCCACCAGTGCCAGTTAAATGTGAATCTCTAAACCTGGACCTTCCCGCCAAGGTCCTCGCCGCAATAGAGCCACCTAATGAATTTTTTTCCAGGATTTCTTATTCCAGACGGGAGTTTATAGTGCGTCGCTTGAGGCGTTGTGCGAAGTAGCTATTACTATGATGAGTGGTTGTTTAACTAAACCACTTGTCAAACTAAGTGACACTTTAATGTGAGAAACAAGTGGAAGCTGCAGGCTTGAACCTGCCTTTTTCCGCCGTCGGGAAGAGCGAGCGTGCACCTGAAGACGGTCATAATTCAGTCTCGAGAGTTGTGTTTTGACTGTTCCGACAGAGCGTGGAAGCCCACACACAAGCCGGAGTGAGTTGGGACACTGTTAGCAAATGTGTAGTTGTTCAACTTGCAACTCTTGCTGGAACCACTCTTCTGTTTTTTGTTTCTTTTTGTTTTTTTGTTTTCCCTCTGTGGCGGGCAGGCAGCCAACAGGCTCCACCTGGACCATCCCAACTCACACTTACTCGGGTCTGACAATGCTGGCATGGGTGAAACACATTCATACGCTTCATTCACTGAATTCATACCCATTCATTAAACGTCTTGGCGGAGAAAACCTTGACGGTTTAGCTTCAGGCCTCTTATCTCCGTCTGTTGGACCTCTTCCATGTGAAGGCCGTACTGCACATATAATCTATGTTGGGAAATGATTATCTTACTACAGGGTCAAAGATTTCACACTTCGTGTAAGTCACTAATTTGTTCTGGTCTTTGTTGACTGTGATGCATGTTTATTCACTTTCTCGCTCAAACAAGGAGCTTCGCTATGAAGCTCAAGCTCAAGCGGGCAGGCGTGTCAGCGAAAATGAGAAAGTACAGCAACGTTTAACCAGAAGTCCGTCCTTTAATAACACATCTTACCCGTGAGCGGCTCTGCAACGACTGTCATTTGTTATTTGTGTTATATAAACATGGACACCTCAAATTTTGCTTCGCAGAGAAAGGAAGCTCTGGTGAACCACACGGATCCTGGTTCGATGAACCTCTTCTGCATTATCTAGACCCAGTTTTGTGTGAACCCGTTCTTCAGTTCTCTAGCTGTGCTTTTCGACTGTACTACATTTCATGTGAAAGTTTGGAGTCCGGGAAATCCTTTTATTTCCTGGACTCTGTGCCCTTGTACGGTTCGCTATTGATTCAGTAAATACTAGTAGAATTACAAAGAAAAATTCCACCTTTTTGTTTAAAAAAAAAGGGACACTTTTTGAGTTTGCTTCAATAGTAATCTTTCATGTGTCTTGAGAAGTTGGGGAGAAAATTTCCCCCACCCTATTGAATAACATGGAGTTGTGCCATTGTGTGCTCGGCGGTTCCTTTGACTCACGTATCTGGTGTATGTTAAAGAGCAGGTCATTTCGTGTCTTTTCACCTTTGACCTGCTGAAGTCAGGACGCACATCAGCCATGTGACGAGTCAATCAGTAACCCACTGAGGACCTGCAGCACGTGTGTTTATATTCTTTCTGTTCGGTTCAGCGGTTCAAAGAACTCTAAACGACAACATCCAGTCATAAGCAAAGCTATTTTTGATGGACTGCACATTAATGTGCGCGAGTAATTTTGGTGTCGGCGATGAGCTGTACTTACTTGTATGGTGCGAGTGAGGGACGTCATGGACGTGTGATTTGCTTTTATTGGCACAAACATCATGTTCACACTACTTTTTCTAGTCAAGATAACAAAACACTAACATCTAGGCAGTACTACTTCAATGAGACATTTCAACTTTGATGATTTAGGTTTGTCATGTATCTCTGACTCTACTCATTGACACCCAAAAGAGCGTGATTTCAAAAAAAAAAAAAAAGTTGATATATGGCACACAAAGTTTTACTTGCGACATGTTGTCGTGTGAAACACAATATGAATGAAATTGATGACTATAGTTTGACTTTTGCTGTGTACATGGTTGTGTATAGCTTCAGTGTTTTCCAGGCTGTGACATCTGGGTGACGTCACCAAGTTGTTTTTTTGTTTTTCTTCTCTTCAAATATGGTAACAGACCCTGTCAGCCATGAGCAGCAGCAGAGAAAAAAACAAAACAAAACCCCAGCCTGTTCTGCAGTGTTGCCACTCCCTGTGTACTAACCCCATCCCATCACAACTTCCTGTTTCTGTAATGAGCAAAGACGGCTGAAGGTTCTCTCTGCACTTAACTCAAAACGCCTTCGTTTGACTGACTTACTTCCACTACCGTCTTTCTCAGAACTTTCTGCATTTATGGTACTTGCTATTCTTCCTCTTTCTGAAGCACCGGGGTCAAACGCAAGAGGTTTTTCATGTTTGCATTGTGGAGCTTGAGGAATCGCGAGAGACCTGCTGCTAATGGGCGAAGCTGGCTATATAGACCATAGGGGGAAGGAATACATGAATACTAGATCTCTTCGTATACCCACTCACTCACGCACATGCAGTTGAACATTTTGCCGCATTGAGTCGAACTCCTACTAGACTGCGGCTCAATACAAAAAACATTAGTCGCAATTAGCCTCGGGCGAGGCTTGAAAGCAAATGTGGACGACAGAGGAGGAACGGGAGGCAAAGGGCACGAGACACAACCATCAAATGGGATCCGAGTGAAAGCCCAGATTGAGTCGGAGAATAGGAGACGTACAAGATGACAACAGATTTTTCTTTAATGTCTTTCTTTGGGGGGGAATTATCCTCTTTGTGACTTCCTGGAGTTTCATTCTCACGTCACTGCGAGGCTGAATGTGAGTGGGGTGTGAAAGGTCGAGGCCAAGACGGGATTCAGCCGTCATCTTGATAAGAGTGCAACAGGAACAAGGGGACAACTGAAAATAAATTCGCATTTCGGCACTTCCAATTCCTTAATCTGAGAGAGGAGGGACCATTTAATGGCTTATTGGTTAAAAAAAGAAAATGTCAGTTGATTTTCATCTTTTAGTTTCCTGATGGAACATAAGACCCAAGTCTTGACCTTCAGTGTGGTTCAAACCCCAGTGAGAAGAAGTGGCAACCCCTGAAAAGGGAAGCAGCCAAATGAGCTCTCATTTGCTGGTATGAATGCATCAATAATTCAAGTTATTGTAACAGAAGTCAGGATGTTTTGAAGGCATTTAAAGCGACAAGCCGCGAACAGGTGGCTAAATGAGACCGTAATGTCTGAATGATGAACGAGACCAGAGAGCGCTGACACTCATCCCGCCGTTTATGGCCGAGTAAACTCTTTAAACCCCAACATGACCTCCAAAGCTTTTCTGAGTTTGCAAAAGAGTTGAGACGCTTCCCTTTCTCCATTTGCGGTGGAATACTCTTTTGAAACCAGTATTTGCACGTTCATTATCTCGATCCGTAAAAAAAAGCCGAACACAAACAAACGGGTCACTCCTCCGATCACGGCCTGATGATCTCATCTGCTTGGGATGAATGTCGGCTCTTTTACTTTTTTGCACGTTAGCGATCGTCACGTTGCCAGTCTTCATCACTGAGTTGATTTTTGTGCAACAGTCAGCAGAAATACACAGTTGACTTTTTGTCTCGGGGGGGGGGGGTGGAGGAGCGATGCTAAACATCATCCCTGCAAGACACTTTATGCTCATTACATTTGCCAGCTGCACATCAGACTGATATCTATCTAACTAAAGACCAACTGGTTGTCTTTCTCTCTCTCTCTCTCGCACACTCCTTCTCTCATCCATTTTGTGATCCTGCTTACCGTGCATTTCTATCAGCTCGTCTCACACACCCCCTCTCCCTCTCTCTCTTGTCTTTGCAGTGAAAAGTGACCGGCTGACCAATTGTTTGCCATCTGTGACTGCTCATAGTTTCAAAGAGGGAAGTCCTATTCAGTTGCCCCCCCCCCCCCCCCTTCCCTGCCACCTACCATCCCCTTCCTGCTTTAAACGCGCCCCCCCCCCCCCACCCCCTTCCTACCCATCAGCCCCCCTTCTTTTGTGCCACAGCCAATAGATTGGTGTAGTGCAGCGTCATTGATCCTTGGGTCACCGTGGTGACAGTCTGACTCAAGGCACGGGCCAGTTACCAGCTGTGTGTGTGTGTGTGTATGTGTGTGTGTGTGTCTCCTGCCTGCCAGCTGGCTACTTCGTGCTTCGATTGGATTAGCTTCCCATTTACAGCCCAAATGGATTCTTAACCCCTCGCCTCACCCCCCCCCCCCCCCCCCCCCTCCCCGCCCCCCTCCCTTCCCCCGCTCGCTAAATGCACACACACACACACACACACACACACACACACTCACATCCAACAACAGTTTATTGGTCACACCCCACTACGGCATCCCAACCAGTTTCTTATGTCATTTATCAAACCCTAATGAATGATTCATGTCAGATTATTCCTCGGTAATTGATTTCTTGAGTTTCATCTCAGCACGCGCTGACGAGCTTCCAAACACCTTTTGAGTCCGTCACGACTTCGACAAGATCTTTTAAATCTATGACTTCTTTTAGGCTGCACTGGACTGTCTCTATGCTTTTTTTTTTTTCCTTTTTCCTCCCGAAATATAATCATATGATTACACTGACGAAATCTCATCAAGAGCTTGAAGTGTATAACCCAGTTTGCAGACTTTTTTTTTTTCAGACAAAGGAAGCTTGTCTATAATGGCTGGACTAACGTAATAACCACATGCAGAGCTTGAGGCGATGCTCCTCTCGTTTTTTTTTTCCTCTTGTAGACCCACACACACACGAGGGACTCTTGTCTTGTGTTCTTCTCTTCCTCTTCCTGTGCACCCACCTCACTTCCTGGCGTCGTCCTGGCTCCCGATTGGCCGGCTGTAGAGATTGAGGTGCCTTTTATGGGTGTGAGATTTCATTCAAGGTATTGAGCAAACCGTGCGGCGGATGACAAAGCCAATTGCATTGCTGCATGTCCAGCCAGTACGTGTTGACATCTTGCTGTGTTTACCAGCAGGAGCCCAGTTGACACATTTGGGAACTTTGTTCAGATTGACCGATTTGCATTTCCTCAATATTTCATAAGCACACTGTCAAGGTTTTTTAAGAAGTAGCATGCGAGCACTCTGACAACATGCACATGTTAATTTGACCATTTGTATTATTCGTCTCGCCCAGTTTGCAGGCCAAAGTGACCTTGAGCAAAACGTTGAACCTCAAAATTGCTCCTAATGGTTGGATGTCCATGTCAGCCGCCTCCATTAATGTGATTAACAGTGTGAAGGGTTTTGAGGGCTGCACAAGCAGATAAACAAACACTATATATATAATCGAAACAATTTACCATAGAGCTGACTTGGATAGTGTCATTTTGCAAGGCTTCCACAAGTAAATAGAAATATTCAAGGTTTTTTTTGTCTGGAACGTATACAACAAGGTCGTCAATAATAAAGCAATATATTATCCTCTGCTCTCGACAAGAGGCATGACAGATCTCTCTGTATTTAACTCTCACATACTCCTTATTCTTTTCCTTGCATGGTGGTTTTACCCAGGAAGGCTTATCTATCCTCTGCCATCTGTCTCTGTCTGGTGGGAGGACTCCTCCTCGCAGATTGGCTCCTTTCACGCGCTGTACCAAGCCTTTGGATTGGCCCATGTGGGAATTCTGAGGCTTCTCACTGGCCACGGCTGCACTCTTTACTTCCTGATCTTCATTATTGCATTGCTGGCCTCTCCGTTTTAGCAGAGCGAGAGAGGTCAGCCACCTACACACGCCCATGCTCTTTTGGTCAATAGTCCTTGGCAGTCAGCTCTTTACATAACATAACAGCCCGCGTTGCCGCCGAGTCTTTTCCTATTTGTCTTTTCTCCTCATTCTCTCCGTATCTTTTCTCGTGTCACTCACTGTCACTTAGTTTCTCTGCACGGATTAGGTTGTTTTTTTTTTTCTTTTTTCCCAGAGAAATAGGTTTTAAAGCACATGTAAAGGAATTTTATCTGTAACCCCCCCCCCCCCCCCCCTGTTCTCCTCTCCTCTGCATAGTAACCGAGCTCGCCCTCTACATTCGTCACCCAAAAACAACTCCAGAGCGGTGCTGCAGTGTGCTGCCGGCACCCCTGAACTGCTGAGTGAACTTTACACGCAACGCTTTGTTTTGTTGTATTGTGTCGCCGGCTTTTTTTTTTTGTCTCGTCATGAGCCGGCCGGCAGCTTTATGTGTGTGTGAGAGAGTGAGTGGACATTATTGCATTGTGTGGCCCGATGCTGCCCATTTCTGTTTGCGGTTCCCACCCTTCTCTTTCCCCTCATAGCTGTTTGAATGGGCTGCCTGCGCGTCTCCGATTGGCCGCCTGCGGCTGCCATATAAGGGCATAGGCGAGCGGCAGAGGCAGGAAGTGGGGGAAAGGAGGAAGTGGAGACTGAGATCAGGCTCTGAGAGACCGGCGGCAGAATGTGCAGCCCTGTAGCGAATTTAGAAGAAAACTGCCACACCTTTACTCCGATGCCTTCTCCATCTTTTCTCTTCAGTTCGGAAACAGATCATCGCCATTTGTGACACCACTTTTCCCTCGGTGCCTTCATGTACTCATTGATCACCCCTTTCATTTGTTTTTCTCTCTCTCCATCTCGTCCCAATGAGCACGTACAGAAACGTGTGGCGGGTCCAGTCAGTCATCGGTTCGTGTTTGAAACGTGTGACTTGGAGCCTCTTAATCACTCGTGGCAGCGATCGTCCAGCTTAGTTCACACTGGGCTTCCTTCACCGCCGAGGTTGTTGGGCAAAGTCCACTCGGGGCTGTGCAGCAGGAGTACATGGTGCTGTTGTGCAGCACTTTGGTTATATGAGAATGGTATGATGTAATGTGTCAGCGTGAGACATGGAGGGAGATACGTGCTCTCCTGTAACATCCAGCCGAGGCACAGATGCAGAGAAAAGGACAGGAAGATGTGGAAGTCGGCACAATGACCACGGTGTTATGAGATGGAGGCCACAGTTGGAGCTTTTTCTATTTAAGGCAACCATGAGATCATGAACAATACAAAAATAAATCACATAAAAGCAGTATAGAAGAAGCTCTGAGTAATAATGTTGATTAATAAGAAATGTAAGGTTATTGTTGAGCTTTGTGAACAACAGATCGTAAACCTCTGTGCATATTTGCAATTAATCATTGGCATCATTTACAGCCTACACTGATTTCCTGCCGATGTCATCACAAGAGCCAAATGAGAAAACTGTCAGGCCGAGCTCTGAGCGGATGACAGTCTGACTTCACAACTCCTCTCCTGCAGCCATTTTTGTTTATTTGGCTGTTTGTGTGTAAGTTGGCAGCCCTCTGTGAGCCGTCGCGCCGTAACGTACAGCACTTAGGCTGCATTCTTGCTTTGTGTGTGTGTCTGTCAGTAAATTTGTTGACCTCAGTGTGTATTAGTGAGGCCCCGCCCTCCTCTTAATGCCGGCGTCCATAAAAGGAGATCTTTAAGGTTGTCACATGACAACAATCTGAGGAATGCGAGATCAGTCACATGGGATGTCATCTCAAGGAAATCAGCCTCACCCCCCCCCCCCCCCCCCCACCCCTGCGGACTGTGAAATTATGCAGTTTTGGCTTGTTAGGTGTTGGTTCCTACTTACCCAGATACACTGATAATAAATGTACGATTGTGACTTGGGTGTCTTTAGGCGGTTTTCCCCTTCGTGTTTGTTCATGTGGGTATTTGTGATCAGAGGGGAATTCACATTTTCTCCGTTATGTTTCAGTGAGTAGAAACTGCAGAGGAGGACGATCCAGTTTCCTCCTCTTTCAGAAGAACAAATGTGTGTGTGTGTGTTCGTCTGTGTGTGTGTTTGTGGTTGCGTTTGTGTGCGCATCAGCCTATCCCAATATGTGCTGGATCCAATCACGTGTCCTTGAGTTACCGGAAACCATAATGATCGAGGCCTTTATTTGTTGCTTCTATTATATCTTTATCCTCGTGTCCATAGAAAGTGAAATAATATCTTCCATCTATGCACATTCGTGTTGACGTAAAAATGAAAATCAGCACTTCCTGAGGCTGAGGCCACAGTGTGGGCTGAAGCCGATGCTGCTCTGTAGTGCCTCCTGCAGCTGCTGAACGTCTACTGAAGCCACAAGGTTGTCACTTTTTTTTTTGTTTTTCTTGCCGCAAACACACAAGAGGGGGTGGGGGGGGGACTTCCTCTTTTTGTCACAGCAGGGCACCATATAAGGTTAACATTTGTCAGGTGCTCGCCACAAAAACTTCCGACACTGGCATTGAGGGAGTAGAGGAAGTCATTTTTGGGCAAAGCGGAGAAGCAGAAAACTACCTTTCCTTTCCTTTTTTTTAATCATTTGAGCTGCAAAGTGTGCATGTTTGTCATCGTGGCGACAGGAAGTTTTGGGCAAGATGTCCGATCATACTGTTTTGCAGTCATCAGCATGCCATTTGTGCTTTTCCAAACTGGACTAACAGCACAAGACAGTTCCTTTTTAGCGCTGATTAAGAGCATCAGTCTTCAGTCCCCCCCCCCATAAGATGTGTCATATCCTCGTCTACTTATCTGTCAATGCAAACTTTGTTCAACTTAAAGGATTTTGCCTTGAGACATTCCCTGTTGTATTCATACAAGACACCACCGGCTGTTCTAATTCAGAATGAGAATGCTTTGTGACTTTTATAATACATCAATGGCTCCATTCATTTAAATGAATGTTTTCCATAAGTCAGTTTTCACCCTCCCCCCCAAAAAAAACTAGGCATTGTAATAAAGTTGAAAACTCAAACTGAAAATTGATGCAAGCATAAAACGTGATTTAGAATTCCCGAACTGTGGCGACATGAACACAAAACTTCAAAAAGCACACACATGCAAACGTGTCTATATTTTTCGGTGGCGACTCCAGAATCTCGCTGCCAGATAATCCATTTTGTATTGCAGTGAATGTTTATCTTCTCATAGAAAACATCCAACAAAAACAGCATACATATTTATATATATATATATATATATATATATATATATATATATATATATATATATTATTTTTTTTAAATAAATGACAACGTACGATCGGCGCTGCCATGAAAATCACCGTCCGCTGGGTTTCAAAGCACATCCCACAGACTGTGGACTGACACTAAAACAAACATGTACACAAACATATTAATAAACCAGGAGCACAGATGCGCCATGATTTGGTTGCTTGTTATTTGCTGTGTGCGGGTGCATATTAATCCTCTACATTGATGAGTCAAATATGGCATTAAGGAATGCACGGTGGTAAAAAACTTTATTGATTCCCTTGGGGAAATTACTGCTCTACACTTAGCCCATCCTATTCACAGTGAACCGTACACTAAAGGGAATTGGCTGTCACAGCGCAGCACGCCGGGCGATGGAACTTCAGCTGTGAGATTTGAACCTACGACCCTCCAAACACAAGTTTGCATCGCTACCCTCTTGTCTCTGGGTGGGAGAAGCTCGAAGCCACTCCTGAACAGACACGTGCAGCGAATATAGCAAATGTTTCTCCTTTCAGGTGACTGTGACTCAAAAGATGAAGCTGATTTTGTCCTTAAGGTGTTTCTCGGTTAAAGGTTCTACAAACATAAGAGACGTGCGGTTGATAAACTGCTCTTCAAGAACAAAAGACCAATTGAGCTATTCTGGTAACGTCCCTTCGATATTATAATAGTAATAATTACCGGCTGGGTGTGTTTCATACAAGTCAAGTAGAATGAAAGCAGTGCGATGGTTCCCGTGAAGGCTCTCCCTTGTTATCTGAGGAATGTGCCGTGTGTCTTTTGTGTGGCAGGAAGTCAACGCGGTCGTATTTTAAGCTCGTGCCGTCCTCCTCGCACTTTGTTTCTCCGTCCGTGACCTCTTGAGCCCCGCCACCCCTGACTCAGCTGCACGGTTCTCCCCACCACGTCACCGGTACCACCAGCCTCTTGCCGCCATGGCGGGTTAGGGAAGGGCGAAAGACGGGAAAAGGAGGCAGGGAGGACGGATTACAGGGGGAGACTATGGAGGGATATAGGAGACGAGTGGAAAAGTGAGGCAAAGCCGAGAAAGAGAGGCGCTTAAGAAAGATCAGAGGGGGACAGATGAGGATGCATGTTGAATACACGATCTTTCTCTTGTCTGATTCAGGCATTTCTTTCTTTCTTTTTTTTCAAATCCCCACCATCCTCCTCCTCCTCCTCCTCCATTTTCCCCCGCTTTGAAGTGACGATACCGCCTCACTCCTCCTGCCTTCTCCGGCTCACACCACACATCCAAGAGGAAAATGGAGATGTTAACATCCTGCAATGCGAGGAAAAAACAAGATTCCACCTGTTCTGTCTTTTTTTTTTTTTTTTTTTACCCAATTTCTTTCTCACACGCTCCCTCAGTTCATTCATTTACTTTCCCAGAGACTTTGGTATGCTCCTCTGGCAGGGCAATTAAATGCGCCATCTGTGTGTGTGTGTGTGTGTGTGTGTGCGCGTGTAGGTTAACAAGCCAGTTTGGCAGTAAGTCCAAGGAAAACACCCCTCGCCTCCTCTCTCCTTCCTCCTCCTCTCTCCCTCTGCATTGTTACATTGAGCAAGAGGTTTGCACAGAGCAGTGGCCTAGTTGCACTCCTGCATCTCTTCTCGCTGTGGGCACTTCCTGTCAGGGGGGTCAAAGTAAAAACACTTCAGGAGTAACTTTTATTAGGTGAGGAGACCATGAAGCTGGACAGAGAAGAAGAGTGTGTGTGTGTGTGTGTGCGTGCGTGTGTGCGTCCTGTGCACGCATGCACAGTTGCATTTGTGCAGCAGACATGTGGGATTCCCTGAGCAGTCGGGACCTAGTTTTTTTGACAAACCCCAAAAATGTAGGTCAAGAGGCACAGCGTTTTCCTCGGGCTGTTGCGTAACCATGGGCGCACACACACACACACACACACACACACTGTGTATGTGCATACTTGTGTAGCGAGGTCCTTCACAGCCAACGTATGCAGCATTAGCTGTGACTGTGCTGATGTGCAGTGGAATAAATCCAGAGTAAGCAACTGTGGAAAATCTCGCTGCAGCTTTTTCCTCATGTGGGTCAAGCTTATAGAGAGCTGATATGAAAATCACAGAGTGAGTGTGTGTGTATGTGAGGTGAAGGTTAGGTTAAGGGCTGGGCAAGTGGTACTTTATTAGTGTGTGCGCATTGAGTCAGTAAATAACCGAAGACAGAGATAAGGCTGGTTACAGGTGCATGACTAACTGCCCTCTCATTGGCTGAGCTCTGCAGGTAATCACCTGGACCCGTTGGCCTTATAAGGAAGCTCAGGTGACAATCCGGCTGTCGGTCTTCCAATCACACAGAAGCCTCATCCCGATCCCCCTGTCTCAAATAATTAGCTTTCTCTTTATCTGTAATCCTTTCATTGCTCTCTATTCGTTGCCAAACGTGAATTTGCACACACTCTGCGTTCCGAAAAGCTTAGAACAGAGAGGGGAGTGGAAGAAAAGAGACAAAGAGAAAGAATAGACAGAGAAAGAGAGGGAGGGAGAGAGAGAGAGAGAGAGAGAGAGAGAGAGAGAGAGAGAGAGAGAGAGAGAGAGTTACTTCTTTATTGGCTCATCTGATTGTAAGCTGATAACCTGGAACGTACTATCAGGCCGTTACATAAGGGATAGGAGACACCCGGAGAGAAACTCTTTTAGTGTGTGTGTGCGTGAGTGTGCATGTGTGTGTGTGTGTGTGTGTGTGTGTGTGTGTGTGTCTGGGTGGGAGAGAGAAAAACGAGAGACAATAAGCAGCCGTCCCTCTTCTGTCTTGTTTTTCCTTGTTTCTCTGGTAACGGACACCAGATAACTGGGTTAGTCACACTGCATATTTTTTTTGTGTAAGCAAATGTGTGTGTGTGTGTGTGTGTGTGTGTGTGTGTGTGTGTGTGTGTGTGTCCTGGCTCTAATTCATCTTCCCCATGCTGACCTAATTTCACAATATTTCTCCGTCTACAAACTGGTGAATTGTTCTGTCTCTGCCGTACGACGAAAGCCTCCGAGCGTCTCGCTCAGTCGGCTGCTGGAAAGTCCGGCGAAACGTTATTTGTGTCATTTCAGAAGTACAACAGGGTGTGGACTGCTGCTGCTGCTGCTGCTGCTGCTGCTGCTGCTGCTGCTGCAAACGGAAAATGTGCTTCTGGCAGCATGAATGACTGAAATCAAACTTGTACAGGAGAGACATTCTTGCGTCACAGCATATGAAGGGAGATAGATACTGTGCAGTTCCCCCCCCCCTCATTTTATTTATTTTTTTAATGTAGCTTCTACTGTCCAAACCAATTAGGGACACATCTTGTAATGTGAAGCAGAGCAGCATCGCTTATTAATTTAAGATGTGTTATTGAGCTCCTTGGGTGGAGAGCGCGGTAAATATTACCATATGATCGTTGGCACTGCACTTAAGTTTGCCTGACTCTTCAAAATGGGGAAATCTTAATGTTTGGTGACCACACAAGAAAGCCTGGTGAGTCAGCGTTCACAAAGCATCATGGCAGGGAATAAAGAAAACAAAGCCAGAATGAACTTGATTAAATTTACAAGTGTTTAGCTTTTGTGTTTTCTGTTTTTGCTCGTAACTTTGATGATCGGTATTATTCAATCATGTAAGCTGTCGCTCGGCTGCTGTGCCCGCTGTCAACTTTAGCCTGTGTTTGATGTATTCCGGCATTCAGAATGTCTTAACCTCACGAGACCGTGTCCACTTTTGGAGGAGCATGTTTTGCAGTTAGAACTGCTGGACCTTGCATAATACAGGTAATAACTAACAGCTAACAGCTGAGGCATGCACCTGCAAATTAACTGAGAGGAAGATAGATCCCCCCCCCCAGTCTTCACGGGCTCTTGTAGTTCCCTCATTCAGCAGAGAGGGGCAGGCCTGAGAGCTGTCTGCTGCCAGGTGGGACACTTCCTGTCGCCAACATTTTCCTCACGTTTCCGTCAGTTGTTGTCATCCTAGTTTGGCTCATTTTGAAGCTGCATCAGAAACAGACGACAGACGGCCTCAGCGATGGACTGAACAGAGATTTTGTCCATCATAAAGGGGTGGAAGTCGTGCAAGTGTGGATATTCGGGAGTAAACATACATTGCAAGATATTTGTTTACATTTTTTTTTTAATATCATTGCATTCACGGTTTAGTTTGATTGCACACTAAAAAAAAAAAAAAATGTTGCCGGTATCTGATGACGACAAAAGTTGTACTCAGATCTACTACTACTGCATGTGACTGAAAGCAGTGTATCCCATTGTTTTCACCCAAAGGGGAAATGCCCAGTGTGTGTGTGTGTGTTTACAATGGCCATCTGTGCCAGGTGTGTGTGTGTTTACAATGGCCATCTGTGCCAGATGTTAATGATCCCTATGTGTGTGTGTGTGTGTGTGTGTGTGTGTATGTTAGCATGGCGCATGTGTGTGTGTGTGTCAGCAGATGGTGTGTGTCCATCACACACATGCTGTCTTCCATTATCAGGTCCCAGTCATCAATTATTCACACCAGGAGAGCGGAACCAATGAAGAAACTAAAATGTATTTACTGTACAATTTGCAGGATCCATTGCATTTCATTTAAATACATGAATACTATATAAATATTTAAAGCGGAGTCCACTTGGTTACTGGTGGACTGCTACACACGATGTACCTCTGTGACACAAACACCCCCCCCCCCAAAAAAAAATGACCCAGAGCTGCAGAGTCTTTCAGGGGGTCTGTGTAATAAGAGGCCAACAGAGAACAGCTGGCATTTGGTGTGTGTGTGTGTGTGTGTGTGTGTGTGTGTGTGTGTGTTGCCGGTGAGTGTCTTTTGTGCCTTCAGTGTGTGTGTGAGTGTCCAAAGAGGCTCACTACGGGGGCCTCCAAACCCCCTTTGTCGAGAGGGGGCACGTCATTAGCATCACTGCTCATTGGCCATAAAGAGAAAGAGGAAGAAAAAGATGAAAAGCTGAGGTGAAATGAACTGAGCAGGTCTCGGAGAGAGAGAGAGAGAGAGAGAGAGAGAGAGAGAGAGAGAGAGAGAGAGGAGAGAAAAGGAGTGTTTAGAGCGATGGGGAGAAAGAAAGAGAGCCGGGGGAAGTGGTGGCACAACTCAGCAACACCTGCCTCTTCTGTCCAAATGCATCCTCCGTGTGTGTGTGTGTGTGTGTGTGTGTGTGTGTGTGTGTGTGTGTGTGTGTGTGTGTGTGTGTGTGTGTGTGTGTCTACTGAGGATACACATGTGCTGCTATAATGCAGTGGGCGAGGGGACCATGAAATAAATGCATGACGTGAGAGTGATCTGGCCGGTGTAGTACAGCGCTGCCGCCAGTGGGTGGAGCAACAGAGCTCCTTTAGACTCCGTGAGCGACGACACGCAGACGGCTGCTGCAGCAGACAGAGCTCGAGGTGCTGGTGCCACGAGAAATATTCGCGATACCAGAGCAGAATCGTTGTTCGTGGGAGGAATTCACAGCTTTTCACGAGCTTTAAGCGTGAAGGTCAGAGACACACCGCGACTGTGAATTCTCCTGATGCTCCTACCAGGCATCAACAGGTGGTATTTTAATCTTTAACAGTCTAAAAAATATATATGAAATTGTCCTTGTTTGCATACGGTTTCCTATCAATTAGAATATATAACAATTTAATCTACACATCAACGCCATATGAGCATATAATCCTTTGAAATACAATGAATTGCACGCAAATGCAAATCAGCACGTGCACGACATATATTACCATAAAAATATACAGTATATTCCAGGAGGAAAAAGAAATGGAATATTTGACTCTGACATTTTATTTGATTGGTACGTTACAAATACCAATGAGGTATTCATAGATATGCATCTTATAACAGCATACTGAGTAAATTAAGTGGCTTAAGAGAGCCTGTCCTACCCTATATATATATGGAAATATAAAATATCGAACGCAGAGTTACACCATCATGAATATCTCAGAACATGATAAAAAAAAACAACGTTTTTTTTCTAACATAATTAAAGGACTTTAAAATATGACAAATGCAAAAAAAAAAATAAGAGCCTGTTTTTAAAGACAGGGATGTTTACACTCTGCAGCTGTTTGCTGCCTCAGAGATGAAACAATGTGTACCAGGTTATAAGAAAAGGAAGGAAATTAATCAGGAAGGAGGGGATATTAAAGCCACGGACCACAGTGTTCATTCATGAGGACAGGATGTGACGTCACCGCCTCACCGAGAGGCAGGAAAAGGTATTTTTAGTAGTGGTCCGGTCAGATTTCCCTGCTGTGAGTGCCGGCGGCTCCAGTCGGTCCCCAAAAAATGAATGCAAGCACACAGAAAGCTACTGCGTGACGGCTTCTCTCGTGACCTTGACACAAAAATCTCTTGTTTCATCTTCTGCAAAAATGCAGTGGGGGGGGGGGGGGGGGGGGGGGGTGGTAATGAGGTGATGTGACAGGCACACATGAAGCTGTGTTCTGGGCTATCGTACAGGCTCAGGGCTGTAAAACACACACACACACACACACACACACACACACACACACACACACACACACACACACACACACACACACACACACACACACACACACACACACACACACACACACACCCTGCAGTGGTTCGGTCAAGCCTCATTGCCCGTTTTTCTTGACTGACCTACATCTTTCTGTCTGTGACATGCAAGACACACACACACGCACAGACACACACACACACGCACAGACAATTCATAATATGTTAAACAGAGGGAGAAGCAATCAAGTGGCTTTGCTTATCTTGGCTCGACTGCTTTTGCTGTTGCTAGGACAAAAAAATGGGTGCCGGAGACGACACACACACACACACACACACACACACACACACACACACACACACACACACACACACACACACACACACACACACACACACACACACACACACACACACACGGTCTAACCTTTGACCCGCCCACTGTGTGGAGAGTGGAGGGGAGTGTGTGGTGTTCCCCAGTGGCTCCAGCTTCCAGCTCTTTGTTGGTGGAGGGGAGGCCTTTGGGTCGGGCTGCAGCTGTGTGCACACACTCACTGGCAAATACACACACACACACACACACACACATACACATTCCTTCGTGATTGCAAGAGACACCCGCATGCACAGTTTACAGTTTGCTCCCTCAAACGGACATTATTGTTGAAATGATTCTAAAAATATTTAAAAAAAAGAGCCAATCCTTGTGTAACAATGTCCACATGTTTCAAATATTCCTACAAAATGATCTTGTGGAGGTCAATTCATTGACTTGTAAAGACATTTCACAACACATGTGTGCAACATGGCGGAGGAGAAGTCAGCGGCCCATGAGAGTGGTCAGGTTTTATCCCCTCGCTGTTATGGAGTAACAAATTGAGCCACACTTGCACCCACATGGCCCTAAATAATAAAATATGGCATGGGAATCATATTCCACATTTGGGGAAAAGGGTTTAAAATAGCTTATTTTTAGACTAACAGGAGGATTGAAAAGAGTTGGACCCTCGTTTTTGCATTCATCCTGAATTTTAAACCTTTTGACCGTTGGTGTTCTAGAAACCCTATAATCATGTTGAAGGATAAGAGCAATCTTGACTCGTAGTCCGAGGGCTAGTCACTTCTTGATTTTTTTCCCAGCTGTTTTGATTCAGATCTGAATGCAGCGAATTATCTTTTTCCTCGAGCCAACATGAATACCCACAGCCTTCGATGCACTTAACTCAGCACGTGGGTCTTTGAAGCAGAAACAGCTGCATTCAGCTTTAAAGGCAGAATTTCACATGTTGCTTCAGCTAATAAGTATTTGGCCAAATGGACTAAATCAGGTATTTCTATACCTTGGTTTTCCTCTTTGAGTTTTTTTTTTTTTAACTTATTGACAGAGTGCAGGCAGAGCTCAGCTCGTGTGCACATTTCTGAGATTTGACATGTGAAAGTCACAATGACTGAGAATAAGAAACCGGTTTGATCCTAATCGACAAAACTGACCAGTGACAAACGAGATGTACTGTGTCTGAATTCCTCAGTGTTGACATGTCAGTGTGTTTTCGTTCCAGCCTTGTTCCTCTCGGCTCTTGTTCTGGTTTAGATTGCAGCCCATTTATTGGTTCAGTCCTGTCTCTTCCCCACTACGTGCCTTTGCCTTGGACCGTCTCACCGCGTACCAAGCTGCTGCCTGTCCAAATATTTGAGAGGCTTGCGTGCCTTCGCAACCAGAATCCTTGACAGTTGTGCGTTTGCCATGTGAACACTAATACAGCACACCGGCGACGTAAAAGCGAAGGGACATGCAGGAACACGTGACGGCAGAAGCAAAGTGGGGCACGTGATGACAAACAGACCCACCAGACAGAAAACACAGCGTGACCTCACCTGCTGCAGATCAGCCGCCGTCTATCTGGCGAGTCCGTCGCCACAGTAAAATGTAGGTTAACGCAAGAGAGGATTCACAAATCGTCACTAGGCGTGTTTTTCGTCAGGGCTCCGCTCTCATGAACCCAATGGTCTGCATTAAATCCGACCCAATACGTGAAGGCTTTGGACACGTTTGTCCGCCGACATGCACTGTACAAGGCTTTCTGTGGTTTGGGGGGCCGGGCGGTGTGAATATAGGTCAGAGGAGAACGACCGATTCCCCTCAAGCACCGTCCCGTCAGGTTTCAATGCATATTCCCACCATTCCCTTTCACTCTGTTTGTTCCCTTACTGCATTTGTGCTTTTGTTATATTGCAGGGCAGTTTTTGAGTCATGATTAAAGGTTGCCCAGCTGCAGCTACAAACTAAAGAGTTGAGTTAAATCATATTTAATTTAATACTTAATGAAGAAAAGGAAAAAAAAAAAAAAAAAAAACCTCTTGATTTCAATGGAAGAAAAAAAAAAACCTCGAACCGGCCTTTGGTTGAGACGTGTCGAATAAGATGCTTCCTTATTGGTCCGTGTTTTAATGCAGCAGTGAAAAGGAGGATTTGGTTGGCTCAAGTTCAGAGGTGTGTGGTGAAGAACGATGCCGATTGGCTCGCGTCGTGTCTTCTGATGCGCTGCTGCAGTGCCGCACCGCCGCCGCCGCCGCCTGCAGGTACTGAATGCAGCAAGTGTGTCAGTGTGTCAATGTGTGTCTCTCTCTCTCTGTGTGTGTGTGTGTGTGTGTGTGTGTCACTTCTTTCAGCAGAGCGCCTGCCCTTCATCAGCCAGCAGAGTTGAGGCCGGTCTCCATGGCAACCGCCCCTCAAAGCTGAGGCTGTGAACAAAGATAGCTCCCCTCGCCGTCTCCGTCCCCTCCTCCTTTTCGACACCAGCTGTGCACATCCCCTGCCCCGAGGTCTCTGCGGAGGAGAGTGGTGTGTTGCCGTGTGTGTGTGTGTGTTTATGTGACCGCGCGAGGTGTGGCGTAATCACAAATCACGATTAATCTCATCACCATAATCACACTTACAGCCCACAGTCTGTGGAAGCGTAACGCATGATGAAAATGTCTGTGCGTGCGCACGAATATCTGAGTAGAGAAGAATCTCGCTTGACTTACAACAAGAAAAGCCCTTCAGAAGAGGAAAATATAAGTGTGCGTATGCTCCTTCGTCTACTGCCAGACTTACTGACTCATCTGTAACTACAAACTGTCCTCACCCTAAACCCCCTCCTGTCCTAACCGTCACCGAGAGCACGTCGTCGCTGGACGCTTTGAGGTCAAATGAGTTATTTTCAGCCCCACAAGGGGAAAATCACAATAATTACGGGCGTCCAAAATGGTAGGAAATACAACAGGCTGCACGAGCTCGCGACTCTCTATGCATTTAAAATGACCACATGTTGGAATATCAAAATCTAGAAGGCAGGAAATAAACACTGGGATAAGACGGAAGCTCCACTGCTGTGAAGTCACACTGCCAACTAATGTAATGTCTGAAAATAAAATATGATTGTTGATGATCGGTTTCGCACTCTACTGATGACTTGCAGCTCTATAAGAGCTATAAACTTGTATCTGAACAGAAGAATACGAGGGGCTTTGTGTGGAGACAAAACTTGTTGAGCAGCGTGTTGTCTTCCTCAATAGGAGTTTATGACTTATTGCCTCCATCCATCCATTTTTTTTTATTATCCTACTTCATCCATGTCAGGGTTATTCCACTTTGGGAAATCCGTTCAGCAGCACGGAAGACGTCAGATTGAATTCTAAATTGCTGTTTCCCTACAAAGATCTCAGAGGTCCTTACGAAATTCAGTTTTCCCAACGTGGGCTGTTAAAAATAAATACAACACACATTAATACTGCCAAAACATGGCCAAGGAAAAAAAAAAAAAAGGGCCAGAACGAGTCAGATGATTTTATTAGAGTGGGATTCTGGCCCTGAAACGACGGTGAGATTTGATTTGTTTGAAGATGCTCTGTCTGAAGATTGGATTTGGCCACACTGCAGCACAGAGAGAGAGAGAACTGGGGAGATTACGTGTGATTAGATTACGGTTTGGGGTCAGATTACTGTGTTTTCAAAGCAAGCTGCATGCATGGAGCTGAACTAAATTCATTGGCAAATCATGACAGGAAAACAGGGATTTAAAAGATATTAAATAGCTATAAAGGAAAAAAAACCAGAGCTGGTTCTCTTTTGGCCCGCGAGGCTGACGGAGTCGATAAAGAAATTCAAGAGAAAAAATAAAGATGGAGGACGAGTCTTCAGCTCGACTCGGTCGAAGTTTGATGGAGCAGAACCAACGTGTTGATTAACCACCGTCACACTCATATTTCACTGTATGAAAGACCTCTGAGCAACACACATGTTAGTATTCACCGCAAGAGTCCTGTTTTATAACTGGGGCAAGTATGGGTTTGAGTTCAAATTTTAAATTAAAAAAAAAAGAAGAGTGCACACAGCTGTTGCTGATGTGATTCCCCACATTTAGGGCTTTCTGGGTTTGAGTGTCCGTTCATGTATTGAGATGAAGCCAGTGTGATGTTGTTTGGCTTCTTTGTTTGTGGATCTGGGGCCTTTCCTGCCCTCTGATGTGCTCAGGCCATGAATAGAGCTTTGTGCATGGACACACACACACACACACACACACACAGGCCTCATGATTTGAATGCTGGGTCCATCTGCCGAGCCTCACGTCACAGAAAGTGATATGATTTTAATCATCTGCTTAAAGAAAAAAAAAACATGGATGAGGGTGGTTATTTTTAGTTCGGAGCTCAGTTCAAGTATGTTTTTACTCTTTTGACCTATTTTCTTCCCCCCCAAATAATTTCAAGGTGAAATAGTGTTGCGGTGGAAAATAAAATCAGAGGCTCAATGATCAGGTTGTAGTGATTATTGCTCGTATGCAGTACACACGCACATTTGTTTTGGTGCAGAAATGCCAGTTAATATACACAAATCAGCAATAACTTTATGACCCACCTGTTAAACTCCTGTAACTTCCTGTGTTGCTGCCGAAACGAAGGATCAGATTTGCTGGTCAAGCACACGGGATTAATATTAGAAATTCGAGGCAGAGTCAACACCGGACCCTGCAGTGACCCTGGAAATATACCTTAAACATTTTGCTCCTGCCAACAGGGAATGCCATTTCCACAATCAGTTTAAGTCACTTTCTTCCGCGGTTTCAATGGAAACATGCACATCGTTGCTTTTGATACCCTGAATGATGTGCAGCTGCACCCATCCTATAGACAGCAACAATTCACCTCTAGTTTTTTTTTTTGTAAATCCAGCAGTGTCTGGATTATTTGTTGCAGCTTCATCGGACAGTCTGCTAATCCCGCAATAAGCCGGATTTGCAACTTTTTTTTCCCCGCCCCATTTGTGCCCTTTTAGTAAATTGTTCTGCTGTTGGAAGATAATAAAATGAGGGGATTTATACCACTATGGAGAGAACTGCTTTCTTTACATTTTTAAGCAATGCAGTCACCATAAAGACGTATGAGCATCAGCAAAAGCCATCCATCCATCCCTCCATCCATCCATCCTTCCATCCATCCCTCCATCCATCCATCCATCCGCAGATGAGAGAAATTTGTCATTTCAGCTCAGATTTTGTGTGACGGTAAAAGGAGGCGTGGCTTTGGTTGCAACGTCACTAATGGTTATATAGGCTGCAGCTGTGGCGGCGGGCTCGCGCTGCTGAGACAAGCAGAGCACTGAGGACCGGCGGCGCGCGCTCACAGACTCCCACTCAGCAACTCTCGCACACACACACACACTCACACTCACTCCCCAAACAAAGAGAAGCACGCGAGGCGAGCAGAGCATCCCACCCTATTCAGCCGCGAGCTCACTTGCAGAAGCAACCCCCCCCCTTTTTTTTTCTTCCCCATCCATCCATCCATCCATCCATCCCCCTCTCTCTCTCTCTCTCTCTCTCACGCGGTCCAAGCGGTCCGAGGCTCGAGCGCACCAGAACCGACCATGACGACCAACGGCGCGGCGAACGGAACCAGCGACATGCTGCAGATCCAGTTCGGCCTCATCAACTGCGGGAACAAGTACCTCACGGCGGAGACGTTCGGCTTCAAGATCAACGCCTCCGCCACGAGCATGAAGAAGAAGCAGATCTGGACGCTGGAGCAGAGCGGCGACGACGCCGCCAGCGGCAACGTCTTCCACCTCAAGTCGCACCTGGGCCGGTACATCGCCGCCGACAAGGACGGCAACGTCACCGGCGACAGCGAGTCCCCGGGCCCGGAGTGCCGGTGGGTCATCACGGCGCACGACGACGGCCGCTGGTCGCTGCAGTCCGAGACGCACGGCCGCTACCTGGGCGGCACCGAGGACCGGATCATCTGCTTCGCGCAGACCGCGTCCGTGGCGGAGAAGTGGAGCGTGCACATCGCCATGCACCCGCAGGTGAACCTCTTCAGCATGACGCGCAAGCGCTACGCGCACCTGAGCGACAAGGCGGAGGAGATCGCCATCGACCGCGACGTGCCGTGGGGGGTGGACTCGATGATCACGCTGGTGTTCCGCGAGCAGCGCTACCACCTGCAGGCGTCCGACAACCGCTTCCTGCGCAACGACGGCGCGCTGGTCGCCGCCACGGACAAGAGCACGGGCTACACGCTGGAGTTCCGCTCGGGCAAGGTGGCGTTCCGGGACTGCGGCGGCCGCTACCTGGCGCCCTCGGGGCCGTCCGGCACCATGAAGTCCGGCAAGAGCGCGCGCGTCGGCAAGGACGAGCTGTTCGTGCTGGAGCAGAGTCACCCGCAGGTCGTGCTCACCGCGGCCAACGAGAGGAACGTGTCCACTCGGCAAGGTGGGTGTGGTGGGTCCACTGTGTGTGTGTGCGTGCGTGCGTGTTTGTGTGTGTGTGTGATGGCACCTTCCCTGGCAGAGGAAGGGTTAATGTGATGGAATGTAACACTGCATGCACCCCCCCCTGCATCCCACACACGCGCTTTCACATGCACACACTCCAAATGATGGGACCAGGACCTGGCCTACATGTACACACACACACACACACACACACACACACACACACACACACACACACACAGCAGAGGCCTGTGTCTATTTACACGTCAAACAAATGGCCCGTTTGGCAAGAAACTGCCTTTTTTTTGTTACATGAGATAAAACAATCAGATACAGGAAACAAAACAGCCACTCGCACTCTAGAATGTGATGCACATGTGGAGATATTGAAACAAACACAAAAATCCCCTCAAATTTCCCCCCCTCATGACCATAATTCACAGAGAGCTGATAAGAATCACTGTGTCGCGGCTGGAGCTGTGAGTTCAGGGGCTTTTTTTTATAAACAAGAAAACAAGAAAAGAGTGCAACGTGTCCACGTGTGGCATCATTCACATGGTAATGAGCCTTAAACTGGCAGGCCGGCCTGCTGCACGGTGTAAAGGAATGACTGAATACCTCTCTAGCGATGGGCCTTTTCCCATAAATGAGTCGAGTGCAGAAGTGGGCAACTGCCATGAAATCTGAAACTCTTGGTGGGATTATTGTAATTTTACGTGCACGCATGACTCCAAATTACTGCATTTCTCGGTTTTTAGTTCAAGATGACCCCTCAAGACTTTCTGCCCAAATTCCTATGACTCCTTGTAGATTCCTTCAGTCACACAATGGTGGATCCTTAATCTAGTAGCTGTGATCACTTGAAGGCTGAAATAGAGGTTAATTTTGTTTGTTTGTTGGACGATTCATGCCTGTAAGACTTGTTGGTCCCGATCGGTTGACGGTTGAGATGACAAAGACCAATGTTCTGATTGTTCGGTTCGGATTGTTTTGGTGCAGCTGCTGGATTTTTCTGCCCAAACGTCGTCCTTCACTGTGCCAACTGACACGCCGGCTCATCTCTCTGTGGAAATGTCGACCTTTTGCTATTCGTCAAGCCCGCGATAACACCAGTTTTCTCATTTCCTTACTCATTGCCACCCCCACCCCCCTCCTCCTCGCCGTCCCCCTTCCCCCACAACCCACCCTCACTTTCACAGCCTTCGGCTCCACTGCTGCGCCTGCAGTCATTAACGGAGGCATTACTCGCGCTGGAAGGGCTGTCGGCATGGACGGGTGTCTAAATCCTCCTTGTCCACACTTTTAAATGTCCATTTCCATCTATAAACGGTGCAATCCGGGGAAATGTGAGGGGTCTTGGTGAGTCGGTTCCCCCCGGGTGTCGGCGCAATAAAGATTTGTAGGGGTGAGGACTTTTACCCGACCGTCTCTCCGATGATTGACGGGAATGTATACTCATTAATTCTATAATTGTTGTGTGGTCAGAAGAGCACAGTCGGTAGGCTTACCGTGTGGTTTGGCGGTGTTGCTTTTACTTTTCACAAAGAATAATCACTCTGAACTTTTTTTTTTTTTTCCTCTGCCGTCTCCGTCACACCCAGCGTACGTTTGTTCAGTCTCGCAGCTTTATTTACTCGTCAAGTGCACTTTTCCCTTCCATCAGCTGTTATTCTTTTTCCTTTCCTGAGTGGCACCCGGTCCCCAAAAACAAAATGGATGTCCGGTTGTGATGCTGGGAAGACTGTTGGGAGGGAGTTTACAAGCTCTACTGTTAGAAATGTGACCTGATAGACGCTGATCCTATTGGGTTTCAACTTTAGTTTAATCACGGCCGGTGCAGCTCTGCAGAAATCTGCTCGCCCAAATGTGCCGATTTGTACTGGAGAAGTGAGTTCGGTGCATTTTGTGGCCGTACATCTGGTTTGAACGAGTTTAGGCTTTTAAGCTCAGTTTCAGGGAAGTGTTGCCAATTGCATCCACGAAATGCAAAAAGCGGTTTGTGGAATTGGAAACGCAATTCGTCCTGCTGGGACATGACCAGACTGTGGACTTAGTGAAAACTGGAACGATCGGCTCAGTGTGACGTGGTTGTAGGATAAATCTGTTGCATTTGACCAAACATGTTCTCATTTATACAAACTAGACCTTTTAAGTTCTCGAGTGAAAGTTAAAGAATCCAGATGCTGAACTTTCTGTGGCGGTCAAAACACTTAAATTCCACCTCTGTTGCCACCGTTGGATAATTTGTGTTGCTTTGTGACCGACTCCATGTAAAAGATGGCTTTTGAGAAACGTTTTAGTAGCTGGCATCTAATTTGTTTATAATAACTGTGCCAATGGTAGCTGGGATGGTGTGAAAGGAAAGTTTGCCCCCCCCCCCCCCCCCCCCCCCCCAATGTGTCCCCCCTGACCCGGCTTGTTCCCACGTCAACCAACCAGGAGACCCAGATCTCCAGAGGAAGGCCGCCAACCACTGGATGGTTGTGATGTGGATTAAATGTTGGGTGGAATTAAATTGGCTCCAGATGTTTTTTTGTTTGTTTTTTCCAAGCCGACAGCTGCTCGTCGTCACATTGCGTCCTGCGATCAGCTATTTGCCCGCCGGAGCCGAGGCGAGATGAGACGGCGGTACAAATCGACTTTAGCTTTATTAGCAGCTGAAGCTCAAGCTCAAGTGGGTCAGTCCAAAAAAAAAGCTGCTTTTCCTCCACTCGTTTTTGTTTACGTGCTTAATTGTTGTTTATCAAACCGGCACACTGAAAATGGAGTTTCGGCATCCTTTCAGACTTGATTGTCGAATGCAGACGAGCCAAAGTTTTTATTTTAAGTCTTGACAAATGAAGTTCAAAATGTGCAGCAGGTTTTGTAGTTTTTAAAGCGCTTCGTAGTGTAAAGGTCACGGGTGATGGCAGAATGTACAAATTCTCACAGCAAGTCGTCCTTTGTGCCAATCTTGAGTCTCTAAAGCCAAGATGGGATCTGAACCGTGTGTTTTGCGATTCCCAAGATGCAGAAAGTTCCGGAAGACGTTTTAGTTGATGTCATAAACCTAATAAATCCCAAAGTCTCCGTCTGTTCTCAACCAAAGTACTTTTGCAGGTTGTCATGAGTTTGTCAATCCAAGCTCTTTGTTAATCAGTTATTTCCTCTCGACTGATGCTTCCAATAATCTCCTAATTTGTCCAATTTTCTACCTGATTAAGATCAAGTGGACATTTCAGCAGGTCTTTTCTTTTTTTTCCTTCCTTTCCGTACAGCTACTTGAACCCTGAGCCCTCGTAACTACCATTAAACTGGTCTTGCACCGTCACTTTTCTTTGGCTGTCGGGTCTCTAATCCCCCGAGAGACCGTTTTACAGCCCCCTCATGAGCGGGGATGCAGTTTGCTTCAATGGCTTTCTAAATGGCCTGTTCTGCCCCTCAAACTGCGGCGGCGAAGATCAAGCGCTGGGTTCGTCTGCCGGACGGTCGCGAGCCATCGTATCCCGTCGGCAGCTGGTGTGAGCGCACAGCCACTGCTTTCTGCAAATGACTGTCCTTCATCCTTATTAAGTGGTGAACGAGGGGCGACTACGACGTTTCGTTGAGGTTTTTTTTTTTAACTCGGAGTTGAAGTTTTCACTTGCTGTTTTTCGTCTGTGCTTAAATTCTTTGACATCTTGTAATAAACCAGGACGTCCCGTTGAGATTAATCTTCTATGTGTAGTTTTCTGGCTGCGTCATGGCGATAATCCAATCCCATTCCAAGTCTTATTTATATTGATACCGTGCACGTTTCTCTCATTGGAGCCACATATGGACTCAAATCGCACGTTTGTACTGCTGTGGAATGTTTTTCTTTTTAGAAAACATTAAAAATGTTTAATGTAGAACAAGCTACACAAGTTATAAATGTTGTAATATTGAAACAACCAACAATGCGTGAGATAGAAAGTCACGTGCAGAGAGCATGTTGGGAACACTGATACATCTGTTGATGGTAGTAAAGGTCATGTTGACCAATAATTAGCCAGCAGAAATGTGAAGTAAACAAAACTAGACTCCTCTATACATAAAGATACCAGAGCATCGCGGAGGACAAAACATTGGACTGGCGAAATAAGCGGTGCAGACGTGTCGGTGACGATTCATTTAACGGGTTGAAACGACCCAAAATCCAGAGAGACAATCGGCCTCAAGCACGTTTGTGGGTTGAAATGAAGAGAAACGGTGTCCTTCATGTGGAGTTTGGCCATGAGTCGACTCTGACACCCCGTATCTGTATCCTTTACCCACTGCCAGCAGGAAGTGACACGGCAGACACAACCAGCCCGACCTTGGCTTGGGGATGGGGGGGGGGGGGGGGTGGGGTGACGATCCCTGCAGGCTGGAAGGTGATGATTTGCTCTCTGTCTGCAGCACGTCGAGTCAGTCCACCGATAGGAGCAGAAGGCGAATGAGCAATCAATTTCTGCATCCTTGGTCATGCTGACGATAGATGCTCTTATCTGTGTGTGTGTGTGTGTGTGTGTGTGTGTGTGTGTGTGTGTGTGTGTGTGTGTGTGTGTGTGTGTGTGTGTGTGTGTGTGTGTGTGTGTGTGTGTGTGTGTGTGTGTGTGTGTGTGTGTGTGTGTGTGTGTGTGTGTGTGTGTGTGTGTGTGTGTGAGCATGCCAGACTCACAACAGCTGCATACCCACAGGGAACCTCTTTATTAAAGGTTCCTCCCCCCTTCAGACGGTCTCCAGTGTGTAAACCTGCACAGAAATGCCCCAGAGCTCACAGTCCAACTGCACTTTGCAACACGACAATGGAGTTTTTAATCAATTTGCCAAACATTTGATCTCTCTCTCTCTCCCTCTCTCTCTCTCTCCCTCTCCCTCCCCCGGGCACTGCTCTGGTGTATTTCACATGTCTGACCTGGATTTCCATTCAGGAGCATCGATGTGCCATTTGCCCATCATGTCTGAGTCGTGCGCTTCAGTCAGTCGGCGCTCTGGGTTTTGTGTAGGCTGCTTGGCACAGTCGTACTTTGTGTGTGTGTGTGTGTGTGTGTGTGTGTGTGTGTGTGTGTGTGTGTGTGTGTGTGTGTGTGTGTGTGTGTGTGTGTGTGTGTGTGTGTGTGTGTGTGTGTGTGTGTGTGTGTGTGTGTGTGTGTGTGTGTGTTGGGTCAGAACAAAAGGCCCGTGATCTGGCTCCCCCGTTTGTGCCCCAGCTGGTCGCCTCCTCGGTCAGGCCCGGTGAACAATGGGACACACAATGGCGTGCGTTCACAGCGGGTCTGGAGCGCCGGCTCCCAGTAGCTGAAGACGGCAATCTGTGGCTGAATGTGGTGGGAGGAGTGGACAGGAAGATGGAGGGGTCGTCTTCGTGTGTGTGTGTGTGGTCACTTGTCCTGCTGTGCTTTCTGTCAAAGAGAGATTGGAAACCCTCTTCCTTCGTCCACATGTAACTTGACAGGCTTTGATTACCGGTAGTAAAGATGTGTTTTTTTTAAAGTCTGGTTCTCAGTCTTTGAGGGCTTCTGTCACTGGAGGGATGAGGAAAGTGAAAGACAAATGTCTCTGAAGTACATTCAAGAGGTTAGATTACTTTTTTTTTTTTAGTGGATATTTATTTGGTGCTCTGAAACACAATGATTCGGAAACCAGAAGCTTCACCTGCTCTACTGCAGTCATCACTTTACACAAGGTGGTGTTACTGTCATTGTACAGATATTAACAGATTATCTCCAAAAATGAAGCCTAATCTCCTTTCTTGTACTTTACGTCAGTCGGTCGGTCAAAACTCCCGTCATAGGAGAATTTAAATGAAATTATTTACAAGTAAAACTATGCTAAAATTAATGCTAGGTGCATTTCATGTCTTTTTTCCAGCTCGTTTTCCTGTAGACTCATCAAAACGTCGAGGCAGGCCTTGAGTTGAAGCCAATATTTGTGAAGCCTGGACTTAATTTTTTTTTGGAAATCCCTGATGTAGTGTGAACTCACACGGCCACACCTTGACAGGCGGCCTCATCCTCCCCCTCCGGGCCACGGCCGCTGCGCCGCAGGGTTCAGGGCGGGTGTTTTGTCTCTTGTCAGGTTTGTGTTTTCGTACTCTGTGTGCAAGCGAGCGATATTGTTCTTTCCTTGTGATGACTTGTGACCGCTTTCAGAGGGCGTGTGTGGGAAGAGGAGACGCTCACCGTTTAGAGAAGGACACTTTTTCCCAGTTGGCTGCACGTCTCAGATATCTCGCATATCTGTTCTATTTTAAAGTTTGTCGTCTCCGATGCTCTGATACGTATTGTGAAATCCCATCGCCTCCAATCTTCTAGAATTCGAGCCGTTATAACTCCCTTTTTTTTTTTTTGTAGTTTGACTTGTAAAAGATCTTGCGGTTACTTTTCCAACCTTCACTTGAAAATACAGACGTGTTTACAGAAGCGTCCACCTCCACACCGTGCAGGGCCAAACCTTGAAATCATGAGCTTTTAATGGAGCGGCCTTGAACGGCCAACTGGACCCTGGAATACGTGATTGAGCACGTTAGCCCCCCCCCCCCCCCCCCCAATCTGTTGCTTTACAGCTAGCTTTCAAGCTGGGCCCTGGTGATTTCCAGAAGGTCATCTGAAGATTTCACTGAACGGTGCCACCCAGGTTGATAAGCAGGGGAGGAAGCGGATTTCTGTCGCTCGTCGTCCAGATGTGTTAAGCGGGATTGTTTCCAGATAAACCGGTTGAATCGACACGGGAGATTCTGCGGGACTCCGAGCTCGTTGCTCGGCAGTCGGACAAAAGACGGAGGAGGAAGAGGGTTTAACGTCGGGAGAGGCTCGACCTGGAGAGCCTCTATTACATGATGTCATGTTGGGTTTTTTTTGGGTGGGAAAGAGTCGTAGATCATTTACCACGCTGGGAGTTCAGCAGCTGGTTTAGTCTCCGCTGATAAATGTTCACGTCTGTGCTACTGTGTCGAGGGTCTGTGTCGGCCTGGCAGGAAGCAGGGGGGATTAGAGGAGAGCAGCTCGAGCCCTCTTCTTCTTCTCCTCCTCATTTTTCCTCTCCTCTCCAAAACGCTCCTTCAGTCCCTTCTCGTCTCTTGCAGCAAAACATACAGGCATTTCATCTGCCCTGTACCCCCCCCCCCCCCCCCCTCCTCTCTCTCCACCATGTGGTTCTCATTATGTTCAGTTATATTTTCCTTCTCGGTCGTCGCTACGTGTGAGCGCCCCCACATACTTCTGCAGAAACTCAAGCCCTCGCTCGACAGGAGACGACTAATGTGTATTTCTTCATTCTTTTTTTTAAATTTCTTTCTCCTCGACAAAAAAAAAAAAGAGCAGCAACTCTCTTAACAGCGAGCGTCTTATGTAATCCTGGAAGTGAAACAGAAACACAGAAAACATGTTGGTTTAAGCTCCAGAGAAAGTGAATCCACACATTGTGTGACGAGGATACAACTGTGAAACGTATTAGCTTGATTTTTCCAATCCTCCTCTGTGCCTCCATTGACATCAAGAACCAATAAACACCCACAATATAGCAGACATTATGAGGTTAAAGATAGTTTGACTCGTATCCATGCAGGAGGAAAGTGCAGCTTCATCATTTTTTAACTTCTGATATTTTTACCATTGAGATCTAGTACCCCCCCCCCCCCCCCCCCACTAGAGCAGAAAGAATGCAGAGTTGAAGCAACATTCAGCATTGATAAGATTAAAGAGGCTCCAAAGAGCTGCAGAAAGAGCTTTTTAAGTCTGAACTGTAAAGTGGTTCAGCCGCTTCCAGGGATGCATTGTGGGTAATGCATGTGGCTGAAAATGACCAGTTTTACATGCAAAATGTAAATGTCCTGAAATGAACATGACTGTTTGAGTCTGGTCTTCTGGTAAAACACTGTAGTTGATGGCGTCTGTTCACAATGGTGTCAGACGGGCAGAGAAATTCTCAATATTTCTATTGGAGGCAGATTTTCATCAGACATTTGTACCCTATTGAAATGAGAATCTCATGTACAAGCAGTCTCTTGCTCTCTACCAAAAATAATTGCTGAACAACTGATGCAGTGTTTCATGAAGCTTTTAACTGGAAAGGTTCTCGTTTCCCAGTTTACTGAATTCACATGACGGGGAGAAACATGGCCGCCTCCAGCACTGCTGCTCTCCGACTGCAGAAAATCCCATTCGAGCTATTTGCTGTACGACCATGACTTTGTTTTGCAGATGTACAGTCGACGTCCACGATGTTCCATAAAACAAAACCTCTACCATCTCCTTGACCGGGGTCCCCCCCCCCCCTCTCAAATCCTCTCACTTTCCACTTTGCCTGGACTTTATCTCTATGATCGCATTAGAACAAAGCTTTCTCTCTCTGCTCCGAGAGGCTGAAGCCAACGAGAAACATGGAAAAAATGAGGAGCCGCGGAGGGGAGGGTGTCGTGTTTAAAAAAAGAAGAAAAAAAGACGTTAAAGGAAAACATGAGTGCGCTGGTTTGTTTTCTCAAACACATCTTTCTTTCTCCGGCTGACTGGGTCACTCAGTCTGCACACATTTGCACAGACCCCCCCCCCCCCCCCCCCCCCTCCTCCCCATGTGTGTACCCTCTCGCTATACATCCACACACAGTATGACTTCATCATATACAATAGCACACATTGTCCTGTATGGAGCTGCTCCGTTTCTGTCTATCCATGTGTTCATCCTCCACTTGACTCATTTGTTTACCTCTTCGCCATTGTCAAGTGGCTGGTTGGTGGGATTTTAATGAGCGTTTGGTGTTTCTGTGAACACGGCAGTCGGCGGTATGGAGCCATTTAGACGCGAGCGGACGCCGCTCACTTGGTCTGCCGGTAAAATCTGAAGTCGATGACCATGAAAGTTTTGATTGGAACTGAAACCATGTGATTTAACTGCAGTTTGAAAATGGCATCCACCAAAATTGGAAACATTCGCCGGCCTATTGCGTCACACAATGTGTTTTGGTTTGAGGACGTCGGGGAGGATTCTCTGAAATGGGTCAACTCATCCACTGAATAATTTGCTGTTCAGACAAACCATTAAAAACACCTTGATCAAAAATGCACGCAGCTTTTGTTCGATACGCCAGTTTAGACAAGATGAAAAACATGGATGTAATCAGATTTAATACAACTGCTGATCTTAATGGCCCATTTTTACACTAAAACTACAATTACCGGAATGATTCCTCTTATTAAACGGCATTAAGGGCATATTTTGTGACGTATGGCTAATTAATTAAAAGTGAGAGGGTGTTTTACGTGGTGAAATCATTATTTTAGGTCAACGCCCGGGATATCGTCCATCTTCTGTCTAGATCGAAGAATCTTTTTCAAACTTTGAGTCTCTAATATGAATGAAGAGCGCTGGTAGAAGTCCCTCTGCGTCCCACTGTTCACCCCCCCATTGCCTGAATGCCTCATTCAGGTCTGACCTGAGCTCCCTGGTATTTGAGCAACTGCCATTAATTGCCTGCCGCGGTGGCGGCGGTGGCCGTCTTCAATGTCGGTTCGTTGACGGCTGAAAATGTAAGCGGGTTCAAATCTCGATCACGATGGGATCTCCGCAGAACGACAGTGTTTATCCGCCTCAGCTGCATTAGCCACATGCATTAGGACGGTCATTAACGTGCTCATTCAGCTTGAGCGCCACTCTGCCGTTGCACCAATTATGTAGCATTGTACTTTACGTCATAGAATCTCCATTCGCTTGGCGTCAAGATGACCACTTCTGTAATTTCATCACCGGACTGTTCGCAGACTTAACGTTCCGCCGCCCGGCGCGGTCGCGCCCGTGTTCTTTGTGCCGGGACGGTCGTCCACCATGACGACTGAGCCTTTGAAGCCCACCGCGACAGATGTGAGTGCAGCTGTGTGAAATCCCCAAATAATCCCAGCTGTCTGGCGTTGCTCATTTAGCACGTCTGATCCTGACCAAAGAGTGTGTGTGTGTGTGTGTGTGTGTGTGGGGTGTGTTTCCACTTCGCTGTCCGTGTGTTTCTCCATCTGGACTTTTGGTTTGTAATAATCTGGCCCTGCAGCTATTTCCAGCCCACTTGTGTGAGTGTGTGTTGGATGCCTTACTGACCCACTGGCCTGCATCACCCCCCACCCCCGCTGACCTCTCTTTCCCAATTGTCTGGCCCCCCCTCCCCAGGTATGGATCTCTCGGCCAATCAGGACGAGGAGGGCGACCAGGAGGTCTTCCAGGTGGAGATCTGTCGCGAGAACAGGAAGTGTGCGTTTCGGACGGCCGCCGGCAAATACTGGACCCTCACTGCCAACGGCGGCCTGCAGTGCACCGCCTCCACCAAGTAAGAGGCGACACACACCCGAGACAACGAACGGTCGCCGCGGCGACACCTGCTCCCGTCCGTCCGCCCGTCGGTGGCGGTTTGTGTGTTTTGAATCTGGTTGGTCTCGGCTCTCGATGTTTAGTCCTGCCCGGTAATCCGAGCTGAGTTTGGTGTGTGTGATGGTGTGGGGGTGGAGGTGAAGAGTGACTACACCCCCCCACCCAATCACAGCTCTGGTATGTGTCGGGAGACAAAGTGCATTCGTGCGCAGCCTCAACCTGCAGAGAGCGATTGTCTTTTATGCGCCGGACTCGTGTTCCAGCAGAGAGCTGGGCTGTTAACCTCTGACCTTTGACCCCCAGCTCCCGGATAATTTCCCTGACGGACCACACGGAAATTCACGAGTGGAGCCGTTTAAACCGCTCTTGTGCTAAGTGGACTACTTAAAGTGCCATTATCTTATGATAAACAACAAGTTTTTCCCTTTTTATTTTCCTGTCTGCGCGAATAATCTGATCCAGTATCTGATGGGTCAAGAAAAACATGTGTTGTGACTCGACCCGGAGGCAGACGACCCTTTGTTTTTTTGAAGATAAGACAGTTGGGACACTGTGGGGTCGGTCGGCAAAACGCTCTGCAGGATGTTCGTCACATTCCTCCATCGCATTCTTAAGATTTCCCTCGCTTTACTCCTAATGGACAAAACCACAAAAATCCCTCGTTGGTAGTTCTGAGTCTTATTGCGGTTTGGGGGGGGGGATTTAGGATGTTTCTGAGCTGATTTAATGAAAGATCGCCGGACAAAGCAGATTCACTGCCAAGAAAACAGGATTTAGAAAAAGGAACTTGATTGAACTTGAGCACAGACGACAGACGTACCCGACTAACCCAGCGGTTGGTTAAGGAGTGCAGGAAGGTTCCGGACTGAACGTAACCTGTTGTGCCACGGGAATCATCCCTCTCACCTCTGGCGCCGCCCCCCCCCCCCCCCCCCCCCCCTTGTCCGTCTCCAGGTCGGCTAACTGCTACTTTGACATCGAGTGGCGTGGGAAGAGGCTGACGCTGCGAGCCGCCAACGGGAAATATGTCGCCGCCAAGAAAAACGGCCAGCTGGCGGCCACCATCGACTCGGCAGGTCAGTGATTGTTATTGGAGACACACATTGGGGGGGGGGGGATCTGGAGATACGGGCGTTATGTGAAACTGTTTGGGTTTGATGGACTGACTGGGCGGACAAAGGCCTCGGTGTGCAGATTGAATGGATTAATAGATCCAGGAAAAGACTGCAATCTTCATTTATACCGTATCTTGATATTATTCATCAGACATTCCAAGTCCATGGAGGACAGAAGCCTTGTTAAGCAGGTTTGATCTTCCAAAAAAAAAATGTATACTCTAAAAACACGTGCCAAGCTATTTTTATTTCTGTGACACAGAGGCAGACTTTAAATAGTCGATGGCTTTTAAACGGGGAAGCTTTCATAAAGCGCCCACTAATGTTTCCTGATGGTGAATAATGTGGAGTACAGAGACTTTCAGTGTCGCCATCAGAGCAGCCGCTCCTCGCTCCTGCGAGACGTCGAGACGGCAAGCGGATCACAAAACGCTCCAATTATAGATTTGCTGTCGAGCTCCGGCGGATCAAAGCTGCAGCATTTTTCGTTTTTTTTTTTTTTTGTGGGGAGGCGCTGGCAGCCGCTCTGCTCCGGTTGGCGCGTATCTCTGAGACCAAGCCGCATCGCGTGCACTTTTTTGTTTAGTTTTCTTTCCCGATGAGTCGTGATGAAGACACGACTCATGACTGGGAGCGCAAAGGGGGGGTTGATTGAAGCCGTTGGGCTGAAGCGTCTTTTGTTCTCCCGTGTGGCAGGCGAGTCGGAGGAGTTCATCATGAAGCTGATCAACCGCCCCATCATCGTGCTGCGCGGCGAGCACGGCTTCATCGGCTGCAGGAAGGTGACGGGAACGCTGGACTCCAACCGCTCCACCTACGACTACTTCACCATGGAGTTCAGAGACGGAGCGTACAGCCTGCAAGGTCGGTCGTCGCGCCACGACGTTACAACCGGTTCAGTTTTACTTATCGGCGGTGGTTTTGACGAGGGCCGAATCTGTACATGCTGAGAAAAGCGTCTCCAGACGCGTCACCTCGGGTTCTGATCGCTCGGTGCCAAGTGGTCATAATGTTGTGGCGGAGCCGTGCGGCGCCCTGCAGGCACACGAGGGATTAAATCCTCTATTCTTCTCCTTGCTTTTCACCGATTTGCGGCCAAAAGGAGGGATTTGATTCGGATAATGTTTTTTTTCCCCCCGCCTCCACGGCGTTGTAATTCAAACGAAGCTAATTTAAGCCGAACCGTTCGTTCCCTCTCTCTTCTCCCCCCCGCAGATTCCACGGGGAAGTACTGGATGGTGGGCAACGAGCAGTCGGTGGTGAGCAGCAGCGACGCGCCCGTCGACTTCCTCTTCGAGTTCTGCGACTACAACAAGCTGGCCATCCGCCACGCCGCCGACAACAAGTACCTCCGCGGCGACCACGCCGGCGTGCTGAAGGCCAACGCCGACGACCTGGAGACCGCCACGATGTGGGAGTACTGAGGGGGGAGTCCAGTGGGAGGGAGGGGGGGGGGGACATCATGGAGACGACGAGGAGGAGGAGGAGGGGTTGTACTGCGCCCGCCTCCTCGCCATGATGCCAATATTTCTACCTGTTCACACGCCCACACACACTCCCCTTCCTTTCCTCACCTCGCATCCTGTACTTTTGACTTTATGTGTTGATGAACTGCACAGAGAGACCGGGAGGGACGGGAGATGGAAGTGGGACACGCTGCTTTCTTCTTCCCTGCATCCGTCCTTCCTCCTGTTTCCCCCCCCCCAGCCCCACCTCTTCTGTCGCCACGGGGGGGGGGGGGGGGCTGCACACTTTCCTCTGCTCCCGCCTGGTTCGCTGCTCGACCCACCACTCTCTCCCCGTCCTCCACCTTACGATTGGGCCGTCCTCCTCCTCCTCTTCCTCCCAGAGCAAAGCAGAGCTATGTTTAGCCCCCCCCCCCACCCCTCCGTCGTCCTAACTTCGAGTTATTTATGGTGCTAAAATAGTAGTAGAATGATTTTTGACTGTTTCTATCAATGTGTGTAATATGAGTGGTTAGGGTTAGTCGTGGGTTCTCTTTTCCCCCATGTCTTGACTCACAGGCTCATCGGCCTTACATCACTTTGTTTCATTGCCTCACATTAACGGCAGGTGGTGATTTTAACAGGTTGGACGAATAACTTTATAAACTGAATAACACCTTGGATGATGATGTTGAAAGGTTGATTTAGCATTAAGCAGGATGTGTTAAAAAAAAAAAAAAAAATCCACTGGCTAACGAGCTTGGGCCTTGCTAAAATGGTTTCTGAGCATCAGTGGCGAGAGAATATGGCCCAGTTCTGTAAAGTCGGGCTTTGAATCGTCTGAATACTGAGACTACATGCAGACTGAGCAAATGTCTTTCTTGCAATCTTGTAGAATCACAGATCTCATTACACACGAATCACGATACGAACATAAACGGTTTAATCATTCTGCTACTCTATTAGCCCCTTTGCCAACGAACCCTCCCCCCCCCTCGTCTATGTGTCTCCGTTGTATGTGTGAGCGCCGCCCGGTGGTTAGTATTTATGGTGTCTGAGCCGGTCTGGCGGAAGCGCGATTTAAAAAATGTTTTTTTTCTACACGATCCAGTCCGCGGAAGTGGTTCCGGTGCGATCGGATCCGGTAGAAACTCGATTCTCTGCGTCCGTCGGGCCGGGCTGTACGCGTTCAGGAAGAGGCCCGGCTTCCTGTGAGGACTGTGACGTAACCAGAGTGGATCTGATGGCGACGACGAAGCTTATGGAAGATGTAACGGATGGGCTCCACCCTCCCCTCGCTTTTCATCTCAACTTATAAGATATTCAAAATGTATTCCAGTTTTTGTTGTTCCCCCCCCCCCCCCCGTGTCGTTCTCGAGCTGTGGAGTCGGAGAGAACAGACGTAAACAAACTGGATGTTTACTGCACTCGCGTCTTATTGGAAAGAAGAGAAGTAAAGAAAAAAAAAAACACTCGCTGATGCACAGTTAGATTAACTTTCTATGTCCAAGGCACAGACATTATCATGGTTCAGTGTACAGTAGGTAGCAAGAGTAACTGGAGAGAAATGAGTTGTGTTTTTTTTTTATTTTTGAAAGCTGCTTTTTGATTCCCTCGACCAAACGTACACCTTTTCAGCCTTTACATAGACTTAAACCCTTCGAGACTGGATTAACTACGTATCATCTCGCGCACAAACTGGGAAACAAAAAAAAACAAAAAAACCCTGGAACTTGGTGCTACTCGCCTCGTAAACACGTCAAGCATCTCATTTTTATTTTTTTTCCCTTTTCTGCTGCGTCTCCGCCTCCCTGCACTCGAGAGCCTTGTCGCCCACCTTCTTCCTTTTGTGTTTGGTTTCAAGTCTCAACTTTCAGCCTTTCTACCGTTTTTTTGTTATTTGTTTTTCTGTCAACGGAGGAAATTCATCCTCTCGTTCGGGTTGAACTGGTTTTTTTTTTCTCATGCAGTCATGTAGCGCCCTCAGCTTCTGCCCTCTTTGATTCTCCACCCTTCTGCAGACATGGTTGTTTTTTTTTTAATCACAACTCTCACAGAAACCAACCTTTTTTCCTTTTGTTTTTTTAACAAAGATAATCTTTGCCCTGATTCATCGGGCTTCTCCTCCCATGTGGAAATCCTAGTCCTGAAGACTGACTGTAGTCGGTTGTTCCCCACACACAAATACATTTTGCATGAAGGGTTGAGAATCTCAAGCGAATGGAAGAAGTGTCTATGTTCTGAGGAACCAGCATCTCTGCGGTGACCCGGGACCGAGGCTCGAGACTAAACGGATGTGGAAGAGTAAACGTGTGGTAATGACTGTGCCTTACTCCACAAGTTTAAGGCAGTAGGAAAATAAATGAGTCCACATCTTTGCTTTGTATAACTGGAACTTCCTTTTGTATTATTATTTTGTATAATTTTTTTTGATATTGTGGATTAATCTCTCTTGTGCCATTTGGTTCACCCGAAATCCAACGACCAATAAAAGTGGGGTTTGGAACGCAACGCGTTTTGAGTGGGTTTTTTTTGTCTCGATCTAGTGAGTTAGAGGTGGAATGGTGGCAAACGTCAAGACCGTGAGATGGAACCGGACTCCAAGAGCCTCCAGTCGGGTCTGGCCATTCACATTTTAATAGATTTAATGAGGAACGCATCGGTGATATCGGCAATATGCCACAGTTATAGAATATTTGTCAACATTTCTCTCCATTTTGATTAAAATTGGCTTTATTTTTGGTACAAAATAGTTTTTTTTTTGCAAAAACGGACTTGCTTATAATTGTTCTCTAAAGTTGAGCTGGTTTCTGACCACGGTCCACTCCATGTGTCATCACACACACACACACACACACACACACACACACACACACACACACACACACACACACACACACACACACACTTTTTCCTGCCTCCTGAATGGAGCTTTTGTGCTGGAACATTTATTCTGGTGCCGAGACGAAGGCAAACCTTCCAAACCTTGCACCATTTGAAGTGGTAACGCACTGATGGAGCGCGCCCCCCCCTCGCCCCCCCTCCTGAAAAAAAGCAGGTCTTTAATCCATATACCCCCCCCCATGAGGTTTGCAGGTCCCAGAGGGACACCCAACATGGCAAAACAAACACACACCAGCCCCATTTAATCTCCTCCCCACTGCTACTTTGCCCCCCCCCCCCTCTCTCTCCCTCCCTTTTTCTCCTTTGAACGATTCTGCTGAAAAGATGAGTCACTCAAAATATGACCCAGATCCCAGGAATGGCTGCAGTGGTTTGTGGGTAAAGCGTCGGGCTGCAAGCAGAGCCGGGTGCTCCCCCCCCCCCTCCCCCCCTCGCTCTTCTCTGGGAACAAACGAACGGGTAGAGAGGTGGATGGATGGAGGAGGGAGGAGAAGCTGTGTGCAAAATGGCCGCCAACTCCACCCACCTCCCGTCCCGGCCAGCCACACTGTTACCATGGAAACAGCGGCTGCCAGAAGCAGAGAGGGCGTGTGTGTGTGTGTGTGTGTGGCATGAAACGGGCTAGAAATGTCAAAAACCTTCATTATATCCATAATGCCGGGGCCTTTAGAGGGGGTGGGGCAACACAAAGCTAGGAGGAGGAGGAGGAGGAGGAGGAAGGCAGCGTCTGCCTTTGATCACATCCGAGCTCATCACCGAGGAAACGGCACAAAGCTGCACTCTGCTGCAACCCTCCTCCTCTCGCATACATCCAGCTGCAGAGAGTATGTGTGTGTGTGTGGAGCGTCGGCCATCCGATCGCCAAATCACTCACGTGTCCGGTGGTTTGCGAGGCGACGGGTCACTGGGTCAGTCCGTAATCCCTCCAGGGGATGTGAAGCAGCGACGTAGGGGCTGCGAATCAGGACGAGCCTCACGGTTACAAATCGCCCGCCGGGGTCACTCCTGCACACGTTGGCCGGCCGGAACGGCAGCCCGCCGACATCCCCGCCTGTCGAAGCAAACCAGAACCAACCAATACACGTAATAACGTGTTGGGGGTACGAGCAGCTGCACCGTGGCCACAGTTGGTCTCATTAAAAATACACACGCTCATTAAAGATACACACAAACAATAACAGAGACAAACATACTAAAAAAAAAAAAAGAACTGTCGAGGGAGCGAACGCTGCCAGACGCCAGCAGAGGCAGGAGCCTGAACATGCCCTGAAACTGTGTTTATTTCGCATCACGAACCCGCTCCCGATCGGGGAAATTGACGTTTTCAAACCAACCGAAGGTGAAAGTATTACCTCGACGCGTAAGCGTATGAAGTTTGTCCCAGGACGGCGGCGTCTCTCTGCCTCGGCTGTCCCAGGAGACACGCGGGGGTCACGTCCGGTTCACACGTCCAGACCGAACAACGGCTGCAGTCGGCCTCATCAGAAGCCATTCAGGGCGGCGGCACCGGCGGTGAAAAGGCCGTGTTTGTTTGCAGGGGGCCTGAATGGAGGAAACGCCTCGTTTTGACACTTTTATATCTCGCAGCAGATAAGAGCAGGACAGGATGTGACTCCTGTGACTCTTTTCAAACACAATGACTGGAGTAAAGACCGCAGCGTTGCACACACGCAAGCCGTATTGAGTCTTGTACGCACAGTCTCTCTTCATTATCTTTACAATTCTGGATAAATCTTCCCGGCAAACAGTCTTGCAGGCACAAGCCTGATACCATTCAGCCTCCCAAATTGCTTCAAAGGTCGTGGAAGCATAGATTTTAGTCTCTATTAACACAATAACGTCACAGCTGCTGCAGATTTTTCAGCAACGTCCCAAAGGTGCCGAGCTGAACTGAGACCAGGCGACTGTGGGGGGAAATTTGAGTCCAGAAAACTTTGTGAACATTTTTATGTTAAATTTAACTTGTTTCATGAAAAAAAAAAAAAACAATACAGTACTATAAAAAAAATGAATGGGGAAAAACATGCCACCATCCTTCAATCTATTAAATACATGACATAAAGGGTAAATTAAATTACATTGTTTCCTAAATCTGTATTAAAAGTGCTGGTTAGACTAATGATGGCGTCTCGGCTCTGTGCCTCCTCCATTCAGCCTAATCACGTCTGGTAAGCCGCTTCATTGTTATTTGAATTAAATGAGTCATTAGCAGATAAATCTCTTTAATTCTATCCAACTGTAATCCATGACCCGTACGCCCGTCTGGATCGCCCTCGGGGTGTTTTCAAGGACTCGACGAGGAGGAAGGAGTCGGGTGGGATTTCTTGAGGGGGGGGGGGGGGATTTTGCTGGCAGTGACAGTCGGGGCGGACGGTCCGAGGTCAGGCCGTTGAAGGTCTTTATAGTAATCAGTGGGTTTTCAAGCGACCAGTGTCTTCCTGAACTTTGGCATCAAGAATATATTTTCTCAAACAGAACAAGACTAAGAAAACTTAACATTTTCTCTTGTCTGGACCGTTCTCTCTCAAACCGTGAAGGTGAATGAGTGTAAATCCATGTAGCTCACCAGCTTCCAACAAAAGTCACTGAAATCACCTTTCTAATCACACAATCTTGCAACAATATATATATATATATATAGAGAGAGAGAGAAATACTCTGAGTTTCTGCCGTGTGATTGGCTGATTTACTAACAAGTATTTGAAGTGACCAGCGACCAATCGCTCCACGTTTATTTCAACCCAAACCATGAGCTTTACTGTCGTAATAGAACCAGATTACATCAATCCAGCGGTTTGCTTAAGAGCTTAATCTGGTGACCATGACAACGACGATGGCCTGCAAACTTTGTCCCTATTGAATTGAGTGGACAGTTTAATCCTATAAGGGGTAATAATAAAACTCTCCATAGAGTCTAATCTGGCTAATCTTACTTACAGACGGACTATTTTTCAGTAACGGCAGTTTAACAGAACATCATTTTTTTAAGGTCATCGATGATTTCTTGCGGTTTAAACGTTGGTGGTTTTAGGATGGCATCGTCTCAACTCTCATTCATTTATCCAGCCTCTGAATGGGTGAAACTCAGGCCCCGTTTACACGACAACGAATACGAGTGTCTCCGCAAGACTTTCTTCACTTCACTTCTCTTCAACGGGGGGGGGGGGGGGGGGGGGGTCTGCAATTCCCAAAGTTTCAATCCGAAAACATTCTTTCCATGGTCGCTATTCCCTCCTGCTGAGATTGCCGGAGGCGATACTGTTACTGCGCATGCGCACATATCCCCTTCCCTCCGCTCATCCACTCGTAAACAAACATGGCGGCCCCGTCGTGGTGTTATTTGCGGTCTATATTCTAGTTTTATCGTCCATATCAGTAGTTTTATAGTTGAGACTCACCCCTGATAGCGTCCGCTGCGTCGTCAGTCCCCACGGACGTCGCGTTCTCTCCATTTTCTTCACGTGTATAGCGTATTTTTTCTCTGCTCACATAGGTGAGGTTTCATTAGAAAATCAAGCTACAGCGCCCTCCCTTGGCCCGGCAGACCAACTACACCAGGGTCTGTGTTGTTTAAACGGGGCAGAAGTATGACGCACTTTGAACTGAACCCTCAGTATTTCATCAATACTGCCCACTTTAACAGATGTACTCCATTTCTATTCGATCCCTAGAACAAATTGCAGTACGATTACATGTCCCGTCCTTGTTTGTGGCCTCGTGGCTCTATAACACCTTAATCATTCTGCTGTCCCAACATGACCCACCGCACCCTGCATAGAAGCGAACTGCTGACACTTTATTATTCATACTTTCATGCACCCTGTGGAGGCATCAAGTGGACCCGCGTCTATTTTAAAATGCAACACAGATAATTCGATTCATGACCGCCTGGCTGGTGTACGCTCAATCTGACTAAAGCCTCACGCTCCGTCTTCGGAGCCGCCGTGACGAAAGCCATTAGGCCCTCGAGGCCGACATGGAGGCTTCGCCACGCCGCGCTCCTTCTGTGTGTGTGTGTGTGTGTGTGTGCAGAAACATGCGGGTGTGTGACTGTGTGGCAAAGTGATTTGTCACACTCGCAGCACACTTGGACGAACAAAGAAGTCCCCCTCTCTCTCTCTCTCGGTAACATCACAAAGCCCGGCTGCCGCTGCGCCGCCATTGGTGGAGGGAAAACCGCTGCATGTAGCGATTGGCGGGCCGGGGGGGGGGGGGGGGTCAGTCTGCATGAGTCAGCCCAGTTTTCCCTGCACGGGGGAGGCGGAGGAGGGGAGGAGACGGAGGGACTCGCAGAGAAACAAGAACTTTTATTATATTTCCAAACAGTTTGTACAAAAAAATATCTTTAGAAAGTAGAAATAAATTCTCAAAAATTCTCAGCGGATGTTGAAACGGTTTGAACAAAACATGAGGAGAAAAAATGGGGGGGGTGGGGGGAAACAAGAAGAAAGTTCCAGTGGAGAGTCGTAGAACTAGTGAAGCCCCAGGTCTTGGGGGAGAAGGCAAAGTGTTCGAACGTGTTTTTCTTCTCTTCCGCTATAAATGCACTTATCATTTCAGTGTGTTCTGTCCTCAGGTCGGTAGCTACGGACACGGAATGAAAGGAAACGGGAACGATTGCAAAAAGTTTATCATGAAATGAAAAAGTGCAGCGACAAGCGGTTGTTTCGAGGACGTACACACACGGAACCGGGGTCAACACACTGGTGGTGTTGGGGGGGGGGGGGGGCATGTGCTAGAAGCGTCTGTCGTAGCGTTGCGCCGGCCCGTAGTGCATGGGAAGGTCCATCATGTCCATGTTGTGGAGGTGGTGGTAGTGATGGTGGTTGAACGGCGGGTTGTTGTGTTCCAGGTTGTGGTTGTTGTGGTGCGGCTGGTGGTGGTGGTGGTGGTGGTGATGGTGGTTGTTGTTGTTGTTGAGCGGGGGCAGGTGCTGCAGCGGGGGCACGTACGGCGCCGGGCGCAGCCGGGGTATGAGCAGCTGGAACATCCGGCCCTGCAGCGGTGGGGCCGGAGGGTAGCGGACGCGCGGCGGCACGAACAGCGGGGCCTGGACCGCCTGGGGGTGAGGGTGGGCCGGGACGTTGGCGTTGGCTGGGTGCTCGGGGGGCGGGCCGACGCGCGGCCGCTTGACTTCTGTGATGGGCTCCGGGGGCGGGCCCACCCTCTTACCTGAATTATCTGACAGCAGGAGAAGAAGAAGAAGAAAGTTAGCGGCTTCTTTTGGAGTCGGTTAAAGAAAAAGCGGCGAGGAGAGACAAAACAAGAGGAAACCAACACAAACTGACCTGCGGACTTCTTGTTCAGCTCTGCCTCGCCTTCCTTCTGAATCTCCTGAATGATTCGCTCGTCGTCTTGCTGCAGAGACACAAAGAGACGATGAGTCTCCTCTCCGCTGAGATTCTCTCAATCTGGAGACATTTTCTTGGTTTTAAAGAGTTTTTTTCCTTCATGCTTCTTCTACCAAACTACATCGTTGTCTTTGTGGAAGCGGGACATAAAATATCAACTTCATGTTTAGCCTTACATGTTTAAATGGCTTTTCCCCCTTTAAATTCAATTAAAGGATTGTCTAAATGAGTTTTTCCCGCCTTCCCTCTCTGCTTTACCAGACTTTAGACTTTACCAATGTGACCGGCGTCTCGGCTGAAATCGACGCAGCGCAGTAGAGAATCCACAATTCATTTCCACCTAATTTGTCTTTGTTGCCCAACGGTGTGATTTGCCTTCATTTTCACTACTTTACCACTTTCGGTTGGTAAGAGAAATGCCCCTCGTGAGTGTGTTACACCGAGCAAACTGCTGGGCTTTGGAAGATATCAAAGTTTTTGACGCCTCATTTTGAACAAATGCAATAAGCCGCAACTCCAATGCGTGTTCTTCGAAGAGAAATGTTGCTGCAAACGAGGGATTTCTCTGGAGGGATTTAGAACTCAACCTCCCTTCTCCTCCCCGCCAAGGACAAGAACAACCTTTTGAATAAAAGATAAGGCGGTGGCCGACCCCGTTTACCGGCTCCGGGGCGGCTCTGGTATCCGGCCCTCTTTTGGCATTTCCTCCAGGAGTTGCTCTTTTGCCAGCTCGGCTGTTTCTGCGGCGCCGCTGGAGGAGCTCCAGCTCATTAGCCGCTCGGAGGACTAATTGCCGCGTCGGGCTGCCAGTGATTCGGCGGCCATGTCGCAGTGTGCAAGAACCGTAGGAGGGAGGGAGGGAGCTCACCGTGGGGTCGGTCCAGAGGGAGCACTTGCGGCAGTGGCGGCAGGGGGCGCCGGGCGAGCGGGCGTGCTGGCAGAAGTGGTTGTAGCCGGTGATGGGCTCGCGGCAGAGGTAGCACATGTAGCTGCCGCAGCGGCACGACATCCGGTTGCAGCCCTCCGACTTCACCAGGCCCGTGCCGCACTTGACGCACTTCCTCACTCGGGCAGCCGTCATGCGCTCCTCGCTGCAGAGGAGAGGGAATTAAAAAAAAAAAAACATCAGGAAGATGCATAGTTTGAGATAACATAATGAAAATGAACAAAAACTAACAGGAAAACAAAATGCTGTGTTTAAGCCGTTCAGCGGCGTGGATTTTTCGCCCCGGGCGCTTGTGAACGCATCTTCCTAACATGTTTGGCGCCTGGTTGAGCAGGTGGGAGCGACGCCAGCATGTGTCCGGGATAATCTGAGTCTGGGTCCAGTATTTGTTTGAGATGAGATGCGTCGTCCGGCTTCAGCATCTTACAGCAACTAAGTCAAGTCAGATGACTTTGGAATCATTACGGACTTTATTCTGCTTCCCTGACGAAGCCGACTCGTCTCACTAAAAGGTTTTCGGTTGGGTGTGTTCAAGTCCAGCCGGTTTGATTTTTAAGCTATAATCACACGAAACAATTCATCTGAAAACAAAACATATGAATGTTGATGACAACCGCCGAAAAATCCTATTTTTCCGACAAGTACTAAAATGTGGAGTGTCCTGAAGTGTCGTTACGAAACCTTCAGTCCCGTCCTGTTAAAACCATCTGACCCCGGTGGGCTGATCTGTCTAGCAGGCGGCTTCCCGTCTCTTTCTGGAACCAGGAAGCGTCAGGAAGACGACCTGCTCATAACAGGAAGTCCTGCCCGCGGGCGGCGTGCAGGGCCAACAGGAAGCAGTCGGCCTCGCCGCTTCCTGGACCGTTGTCCGGGAAACCGAGCTGTTTAACCCAGCGTCCCCTCCTGTGGAAATCTAAATGGGCTTCGTAGGAACAGCTGGAGCGAGGTTTCCTTTTCATTTTTATACAAAAATGTACAAATAAAAAAAAAAAACCCTAAACTGTCGCCTATACATCTCCGTCTTACCGGCTCATTAAATCCTGGGACATTTGTGGTGCATCATTGGAGATTTGCCATCGTGGAGCAGCAGAAAGTGACTGAAACCACATTTTATTTTACAATGGTGTCGAATTGTTTTGCTACAAACAGTTCGGTGTCATATGGAGGTGGCTCACAACTTATTTGCACTCATTCAGGATATATCAAATATCTTGCATCAGGATCTTTATGTCAGTCAAGGCAGTTTATGTGTTTCAATAACGAGCTGGCAAATCTGCTCTCATTATAATAAACCAGCCAAATTGCCAGTGTACCTGGCTCTTAAAGGGAAAAAGAGACGGCAATCACGTATTTAATTGGTGCCACTCTCAAATCAGTTCTGATTTATTAAATGATTCGAGGTGGGTCACCTGCGTTACTCGGATTACTTGATGTAAAACTGGACACACCCAAACGCTCCTGCATCAGGACCTTGTGTGTTTTAACAAGACGAGCCTGTGAACGTGTCGATGGGCGAGCTGGTGTGGGAGGGGGCAGAGAGCTCTGAACGGGCTTCTCTGCGTCAATAAAAAAAAGGTCATTACATTGGGATGAGGCTCTCGAAACGACGAGTGAACGTGAGCAGACGTTGGCTTACAAGAGCACCCTCATGCGGATCTCGTCCCGCTCCAGGACCTGCTCACAGGTTTTCCCCACGTGCAGCTTCCACTGGACGTGGCACTTTCGGCAGCTCTCCTGAGGGAAAAGCAACAAAAAGCGGGATTAAAAAAAACCAAACAAAAAAACGAATTAGAGAGGGAAATGTGGCAAAGGGGGATGAGGGAGAACTGGCAGCCGTCATCGAGCATCATGGAATCCGTTCCTTGTGACATTTTTCAATGAACGAGTCGGGCTGCGGGTGGATGACGCTCTTTATGCTGCACCACACGGGGGGGTGGGGTGGGGTGGGGATGGGGGGTGTTGCAACAGACAAGGCGAGGTGTGGCTCGGCCTGCAAATGTGACTGCGGCGAGAGCACCTCGCCCGCCGCCTTCGCCGCGCCGTTGCCTAGAAACAGCGACACCGGCATCCGCCATCTCGCCATCTCTCAGCGAAAGGACACGCGGCCCAGCCGGCACCGTCGCACTCACACACACACACACACACACACACACACGAGGACTGTTAACCCTTTGCTGAGTGGTGTCACCATAAATATTTGAAGCATTCATATAATATTGAGAAGTGTGATGCAGCAGCGTGGGAGCCACGTCTCCACGGAGAACCCTCTGGTCTGACCCTGAGCTGTGGATAAAAGCTCACATTGAGTCATGAAACACCCCCCCCCCCCATATCCCCCCCCCCCTTATGACACGATTCAACTCTCTGTATAAATAAATGTATGCTTTTGTAGCTTCCCAATAGCTGCAGTAACAATATTCATTAAGACTGCTGGGAGGGTGAGGGTGTGTGTGTGTGTGTGTGTGTGTGTGTGCAGGGTCTGAACAGTGGGTGGGGATGGAGAAGCTCGAGCTCTTCGCCGACATTCGCAGCACTTTGAGAGTGAGAAGTGGTTAAATATTAAAGGTTTATGAAATTAAAATGAAGGTCAGGGTTTGGATACTTTCCATAAAGAACAGTGTCATGAGTGAATTATGAATTCATGACTCTTGATCCTGATCCATGAAGGAATCCACACGTGATAAACCAGCATGGCAGCAAGTAAAAGACAATAATGTCTTTGGTCGAGTCATTTCAGCAGAAAACTGAGCCTCGAGACAAATGGAGGAGCGGAGGTGAGCAGCGTGGACTTCGCGAGCCAGGAAGAGCCGGCTCACACAAAGACAGGGGGGCGAGAATGTGGGAGACGATCGCCCCCTAGCGGCGGCGGAGGAGGACGGCGGCATGACGGAAAGGGAAAGTGGCCATGTGTTGACTTGTGTGAGACCTGTTCGATGCGAAGTTGCAAAGCAGCGACACACCTGAGCTCTTATAGCGCGGCCAAAAATACAGCCGGTGACGTGGGAGCTGGACCTTGTGCTGGGGGGGGAGGGGGCGTGGCCTCATTTGAATAGCGTGGCTGTAAAATGTGGCAAAGGTGGCAAATGCACGCGGCACCAGCTCGACTAGGAAAGAAAACAACCGGGCTCTTCTTCCGCCAGCCTGAAACTCCCGTTCTCTCGGTGCTCCTCTCCTCCGGTCACGTCTCGCCTCGGTGGATCTTTTAGTTTCATCTGCTGCCGCGCGGCGTGCACGCTGCAGTGGCCCTTATAAGGCAGTGCAGGCTGCCTGCAAAGCTTCTGATTGGGGGGTTTGCGTCGAAGTGTGTGTGTGTGTGTGTGTGTGTGTGTGTGTGTGTGTGTGTGTGTGTGTGTGTGTGTGTGTGCACCAATGTGTCTTGATGTGTGTGTGGAGGGAGGTGGCCCGCTGCTGCAACCCAGTGCGACTGAAAAAAAAAAATCACATGACAATGGATCCGAGCCTGATGGTTCATGACACGAGGAAACGTCTGCATTTCTCTGCGACGCCTCGAATAACGGCCACTTTATCACACACCGAGAGCACCGGCCCCGGCTTCCAGTGGCCTACATTTCACATTCCCTCGGCTCCGTGAAGTAATCGCACTCGGGGCCGGGAGGAAGCGGGTCCAAGTGTCCTCATAACCACATGTGGAAGACATTAACATCTGGCGGTGTGTGTTTGTGCACATTGAGACAAGAGGCAGGGGAGGAAAGGGGGCAAGAAAGGGGGAACTGGAGGAAGTGGGGGAGGGGGATCTGGGTCAAACTCCATCTGAATCACAGTTTGAATTGGTAAGAGGAAGTGTGTCCGACCAGTAAGGGAGCAGCATGAGGGGCGTGGACAGTGCAGCCGGCCAATGAGGCGGCGCCGTGGCGGAAGGGCGGGCGTTGGGACTTAAGGAAATATGTCGGTTACATAATGAAGCTCCTCCCTGCCTTTGAGACCAAGCGCTCCATGGAGTCCGATGTACAGCAACTGTTTTCCACTCAAACTACCTTCAAATTAACTCATTAATTGAAAAAAAAAAAAAAAAAGCTATTGAAGGGATTTATAAAGACTTTCCAGCTTAAGTAGAATCTATCATTTGTGACATTCTTGTACCTGGGAGTGTGAGAAGTTAACCACACACACACTGATCTTAAAGAGGAAGCTGCTTCACGTCACACTCATCATATTGGACAAGGGCGTTTATGTTCCTATTTTTAATTAACGCTTCAACGTACGGACTCCTTCAGCTTGGCGTTTGGTTTCATGGTTTGCGCGCGGCGGTGAACAGCCATTGAGAAAGGAGTCGGTCCGGAGACATCTGGAGCGAGTCTGACTGGGTCTCTGGGTGTGGAGGAGCTTGTAATGGGGTGCAGCTGTGCCGAGACACTGCAGGGCAGCCACATACAAACCTCTGGCTCCACCTAGAGGCTTCGGGAGAGAATTGCAGCTCGCGTCGATCTTTGGATTTTGGATTCTGAAGAAGCTGACTTAATGCTGATCATTTTTAAATGCCTGTGCAACAATAGCAAGCTTGTATATCACGTGAACGTTTGGAATTCTGATGTTAAACTGAAAACGGATCAGCTAAACAACAATATCTCTAACTGTGAAAATAGACGATGTCCAGCAGTTAAGATAAGCTCCTTGGGTCACACAAACCGTGTGTGTGGGCTGAATGCGAGGTCGGCGTGCGTGAGCGAGACAGAATTCTTCCACAAAACAATAGAAATAATACACAAGAAGGCTGGAATGCCGGAGAGAGGCCGGTACCTTCAGAAATGGCAGCTATTTTGTCAGATCAACCGCGGAAAGGACCCCGTCTTTGTCACAAGTATCTCCACTCGGTACAGCAGGAGAATAATTAACTGCAGTTCTAAACTCACGGGTCTTCAAGTCCTCTGTAAATGATTCCACAACGGAAAACGACCAATAATGTTTGAACCTCAACAACAGAGCTGTTCACTGCCCTGATGCAGCGAATTAATTACTTCTCACCAGTCGTGAGAGCTAACGAAGGAGAAATATGTTAGATTTTGGAGTGATATATATATATATAATACAACCATTCATTATTTTCTAGGACACAATAAGGCCAGAAATGAAAACAGTCCCAGACCAAAGTTAATGGAGAACCGAACATGGAATGCCAGGGTGCCAGACAGTGAAAAATAGAAGGGCAATAACACAACCGCTTCTCTCTACTCCCTTTGAGGAATGTGGTGATAACTGTGTGTGTGTGTGTGTAAGTGTGTAAGTGTGTCTGTGTGTGTGTGTGTGTGTGTGTGTGTGCGTGTGGTCATGATTCGGGCAGCCTTGAGGCCTGAAACCTCAGAAAATCCTGATTTATGTGGCGGCCCACTCCACCTGGCAGACCACGCTTCTAGAACGACGTCTTATCAATATTTACAGGGTAATTTAAAATATGTCAACGCACAACTGGATACAGGTTTTGTGTAAGGTAAAATATATAAATAAATAAACCTTTGTAGTGACGGTGAGGATTCTGATCTAAAATATACGTTTCTGTCAAAGAGAAAGAACCTCGAGGACAGACCTCGTTTATAGTCTGTACTGCGTCTCATTGCACATCAGTCCATGGGGGGGGGCTCTGAGGGTAATCATCATATATCGCTATTGTGCGACGACAAAAAGGATTAAAACTTGAAATGGTGGCAGAGATTAGTCGAGACTTGCAGGAAATAAATGAAATTCAGTTGCACTGTCCTCACCGGGCATGACACCATGACACGGGTATGTGGGTGTGTGATTCAGTGTGTTGGCTTCGGCTAAAATCCACTGAAGGTTAGTTATGAAAAAGAGTTGCTGTGTGTGTGTGATTGGGCCAAATAATGGACGTTTTTTTGACTGGAATTCATGTGACAGCTCTGGCACACACACACACACACACACACACACACAGCAGCGCCTCCCCCTGCATTCCTCAGACAGAGGGAGGAGGCCCAGAGATAAACAGAGGCCGAGGTGGCGATCTCGCCAGATGGAACGGTTCATCATCCTCAAACGCTGCTCATCAATCTCTCCTGTCGCACCGATGTTGATTGGCCTCAGATTCATGTGTCTGTGTGTGTGTGTGTGTGTGTGTGCTGACATGATATATGCTGAAGTGGGTCCAGCACACGAGCCCTGCAGGTTTTCTGTGGCAATGCGCTGAATTATTCATGTTGCTCCAGTTCAATTCAAATCAACCCTCGCTCTCTCTGCTGTACATCACAACGGCGCTCTGACAAACAAATGTCGTGGCGATCCGTTGTCAGAACGTGCGTACAACGCTTACGGGTTCCGACTGTGAATAAAACCCGAACCCTCAGTTTTGTTTTTTTTGGAGCTGCAGCAGCAAAGGCCTCTCGCCGAGATCAAAGTGGAGGAAAAAAAAAAAAAAAAGACGAGACGGATTCAGCGGGACTGACCTTGCGGCATCGCGGGTTGGGGCAGCTGAACAGAGACATGTCTTTGTCCAGCAGGGCCGGGAAGTTGCAGAACGGACACCTGCGAAGTTCAGAGAGGAAGAGGAGGTCGAGGGGAGTGAAGGTGAGAGGAAATTTATGATACAGCTGTATCCGAGATCGCAGGAAACGCAGACGGGCGAATGTCACAGAGAGGCGAGACAGAGAAAGCCTGTTTTGTGCACAGATCCCCTCTATACCGACGCCTCGCACACTGGGACCCTGTTAAGAGGCCAGCGCCAAGTTTATTAAGTCACGTTTCTACAAAAAAAAAAAAAAAAAAAAGACTTTTACCAACAGCCAACACTGAGGGAGGAGAAAACTGTTCACAGGAACATGAAATCTATGAGTTTGATGTTTAATGATGGAAGATAAAGCTGCGATTGATTCCTTTATGTTCTAGTATTAACTGATCTGCATGGTTTTAGTCACACGTTACCAGGAAGATGTAGGAAACTGGTGGGAAACATATGATCCGAGTATATATATTATGCACAAGAAGAGTCTCCACCTGTACACTGTGTCTATAAGCGTCACTTCATTTTCCACGCGCGAGGAGGAATCGGTACCCAAAGCGTCTCGTGGCAACATGACGGTTCGATCAGCAGGTGGATCGCGGCGCCACCGAGTCATTTAACCTCGTGACTGGTTACGTCAACCATCTGTAAGTTTGATCGCGCAGTGATACAGCTTCACGTTCCATTTTTACTCAATGAGTGAAAAAACAAAAAAAAACAAAAAGCCTTTGATATCACCCGGAGAATCACGCTGGTGCTGCGTCGCAACTGTTCCCCGATGAGGGTCACCAAAGCAGAGCATGTTTGAATTGGCTCACGCTCACACCAGATGCCCTTCCTGCTGCTGTGGGGAGCCGGTGGGAGGCTGAGGTACCAGTTTCCCGGGGCCGATGATGGAACATCAACAACAAACATCATAGAGTTTCCCCAAGAAGAGCCAACCCAGACGCCTTCACTGGAAAAGCCACTCGGTTTCCAGTGATCTTCTGCAGACTGCCTTTCAGCTTGATGAGGATGTGCAGAGACGCACACACACTTCACCAGTGATCTCGCTAAACCCTTCAACCTGTTAACCGGCATTACAGATTACATGGTACATAAACCACCTAAGTTGCAGTGACTTGTGGTGCACGCAGGCACTTCTGTCATTTCTCTAACCTGTTCTTCTCACCACACAGTAAAGGAATTTCTGAAACAAAAAAAATGCACGCATGTATCTACACAAACACGCATGAATTTAAATAAAGATTCACAGCTGAAGCTGTCATTTACCCCACATAGGGCCTATATAGGTCAGTATCTGATTATCTGGACAAAAACTTTGTAATATTTGTATTTCCGTTTCATCGCTTTGGCCACGTTGTGTTTGCAGCGGAAGGTTTTGTGTGATTCTGTGATCTCGCTGCACTAAACCTGCCGCCTTCACCTCCGCCGGCGATCTTGCCGGGATTCCCCCGGTAAACGACACGACACGACTCGAGAGGTTTCCCGGCCTCGGTAAACAAACCCTGCGGAGTTCTCCGCAACGTCGACGGACGTACCTCACGAGTTCGTCGGCGCAGGTGGCGGCCACGGCCTCCTCCGCCTGCCTCTCGTAATATTTACACAGTATGTTCTCCGGTAGGACCTTCTCCAGCTCGCACACGGGGTAGGAGCACAGGCAGCCCGCCTCCATGCAGCTCAGCTCCGACTGCAACCACAGACACGGGGAGTGACTCGCAGAGAATCGCAGCCGGGGAACCATTTGCAACTTGTTTCGAATGTGGAATAAAATCAACAAAACAAAAACGAAACAGCAGGCCTATTGGTCTGTACCTTCCCGGAGCCAAACACGGCCTCCTGAGCGTATTTAACCAGGCACTCTTGACAGAAGAGGTGACCGTCCGAACACTGCGTCATCTTCTCGAACGCAAACTCCCCGTAGCAGCAGCCGCACTCGATCAGCTGACCGTCCTGCAACAGGAAGTCACACCGCCGCATGTCGTTTCAGCGCGGCAACATATTTCACACATAAACAAGCCTCTCAAAGGACGAAAACAACCTTTCGACTCTGTAAACTTTCCTAAAAAAACATTGTTCTTTCAGTGGTGAAGACACAGAATCTCAAACTTTTACCAAATGGCTACTTCGAGACCAATTATTGGCACCGCTGACGAAAACGCTGCACGCAGGCGGTAAACTTCTCCACAACACTTGAATGATGAAGTTTTCTTAAGTCTGGATGGAGAATTTCCATTTCTTACCTTCTTGTATTCGTCCTCATTCACTTGCAGCGCAAGAAGGAAGTCCTCGTGCTGGAGAAAGACGGAAAGGACACTGATAAACTCAGGCATGACGCTGAAGTGAGTGGCGGCCTTTCTGTGAATTTCATTAATATCAGCAGACTTGAAAAGACCCTCTTGGTATGTAGATTTTTTTTTTTTTATAAATTAGTCGCTAAAGACGGAAGTCGTGGCAAGATATACTTTCTTAAATTAAGTGAAAAATTACTTGTTTTTGGCTAATAAAGTCATTTTTGCTTAAAACAAAATTGTCCGCTAAGATTATTATTCTAGTTTTAAGATGATTATTTCTTTATTTTCTTATTAGCTAGAATGGTTTTGGCGTTGAGTATTAAAAACTAGTCATAAGTACTGTTTGGCTTAAAACAAGCATTTTTTTCTCATTTTAAGACGACTGACCAGCAATCAAAGGACCTGAACTGGTATTTCATAAGTCCAATCTTCTTATTTTAAGATTTGAAAATAATAACACGTGAAAAAAATACTTGTTTTGAGTCTAAAAATGCTATTTTCAAGACGCTGGGTCATATGGGGCTAGAATTATTTTCTTATTTTTGAAAATCTTGTCAAGTAAAATTTTCTTGTTCTGATGGCAGATCATCTTGCTTATTTTAAGTATTAATTTTCTTGTTTTGGTATATTTTTTTCAGAGGATTTTTTGCAGTACTGGGCTTTAAAAAAACTTTTTTGTTTTCTCTTCGAAAAAGCTTTGCCAACCTCCGCTCCAAATCATCCATAGGTGTGAATGTGTCAAACCATTTTTCCCCCCCCTTGTATTTGCCGTCTGATGGACGAACCACCCGTCTTCATCAATACTGAGTTGGGATTTGCTTTCGGCATTCGAGCCTTATTGATGGACGTGAACTCTGCAGGCGCGTATAAAATTAGCAGTCAATATTCGCGGAGTATTTAACGCCCATCTACAATCGGCAGACGGTGGATCCTTAAAATAAGACACGGTGCGATTCTCCTCATGCCGACGAGTTATCTGCCGACACCGTCAAAGTTTGACGGATGGTTCACCTGCGGAGCGACGGCGCTCAGTAAATGACCTGCAGATAATTCAGCGCCTCGCTGGCCGCCCTTTCACGTTCACACGGGGAGGAAGATTTATAAAGCCGAGCTTGGAATCCGAATAGCTGAACACCGGCCAGACGAAGCTTCGGCATTAAATGTAAAAAAGGCGGTCCGACGACCAGCTGGTGATGCGGAAATGTTCGCTGTGTGTGTGGTTTCAAACGCGAGCGGCGAAGCGTGGACGGATCATTACGACGCTCCCGCCCGCCACAGCGGCCTCGCCCGGGGCGAAGTGGTCGTACCTCTGCCCATTCCTTGGCCTTCTGCTGGTAGAAGGACAGCTCCTTCTGCACAGACGCCTCCAGGTTGCTGTACGTCCTGCAGTAACGGCGGTCGTTTTCCAAGAAATACATCCTCTTCTCCGCTTTTACCGAACCTGGTGGACATTGAAATGTTTTTCAGATTAGACCACGACAGACTCCACTCAAAGCCATGCTGTCGGGGCGAGTTTGTAACACAAAAAACATGCATAATGCAAGAGCTCTCTGTGATGATTACAGTCTGATCAGTGGAAACGAGCAAACTCACCATGCTCAAAATAAAAATCTATGTAGCATCGCTCTGAGGAGGTCCTGCTCCGCCGCCTCTTTCCTAAAGGATCACCTGATTCTTGCCACTTCTTCAGCGCTTCACATAAGGCCTGGAGGAGAGGACATGAAGGAGGAGTTAAAATAAACAACAACAACAAAAAAAAGCAACTCAACACAAAAATATCTCAACTATCACTCTCGACTCACCACATACTAAACTACTGCTTGTAGCCCTAACCATCGCCAAGAAAACCATACTCACAAACTGGAAATCAAAAAATAATATCAGTATACGTCAATGGAAAAATCTGCTGTCTGACTTTATTATTACGGAATCTCAGTCGACACTCTGGATTTATGACAATAGAACCTGAATTCTAAAACAAACTCATTCAATTTCACTTCTTTTTTCTTCTTTTGCTCCTTTCTATGTTACTATACAAGCTATTTCCTCTCTCCTCCATTTCCTCCATAAACATAACCAAGTCACACTTAGTATTTCATATACAAGCACGCACGCGCACACACACACACAAACACACGTTATGTAAATATTATTTGAGGTAGCACTTGTTTGTATTACTTTTGTATATAGAATGTATTGTTCATTTTCACACATCTTTGGAATTATTTGCTGTTTTGTATCGTTTATCTGCACTGCCTTAAATAAAAAAAATTAAAAAAAGGAAAAGCAGCTAAACCACGGTGGACAGAAAGAAAAATGAAGGTTATCGTAGCACCGCCACCTTGCGTGTGATTGCATAGTGTCCCTTCAGGGTGTTGAGGGCCCATTTGATGTCCTGACAGCTGAGCATCCGGAAGTCGGCCATGAGCAAGTCGGCGGCCTGCATCACCACTTCTGGGCCCACGGTGCTCAGCTTGCTGTAGTCGAACAAGTCTTCGGTCACCTGGACGATATATAGAAACGTGTGGATGAGCGGCGCGCCGGGACCACGGACGACAGACCACAAGCACTTCATTAGCTGAGACTCTATTAAAGCACTTTATGCTGATGAAGTGAAGTGAAACGGATCAAACTAAATTGTTTAAATGCTTCTACTAATAGTTTGAGTTCAGCTCAGAGTCATAATCCCGCCAGAGAGGAGAAAAAAGAAAAATAGAAAAGTGGAGCTTGACGGATGTGCTTATGCAATGGGAGGGGGGCTCTCCGATAATAATTAGTACACACACTTTACATAACTGCTTATTGTCCTGGCGTGGCCATTCAATACTGACCCACACTGCTTCAACTTACAGCTGAACAGGATTCATGTTTAGTTTTTCCTAGTTTTGCTTAAAAAAAAGAAGAAAAGAAAAAAAAGGGGGGGAATTATTGAAAATAATAAATCCAGTCCAATGCAATAAGTTTATGGAGATTAACCAAAGCTCTTGTAGGTTGAATTCGACTGTATATTTGAAGAGCGTGCAGATTGGGTACGTAGTGCAGCTGAGCTGCAGTTTGAGTGGATTATTTCTCATCACTATTAACGCGAGTTGACGTCGTTCAGAAAATGCTGTAGAAACACTTTAAGGTTTGTGGACAGACACAAGCCAGTGGCTTCATCCAGAACTTTACTTTTTTTTTTTTTTTATTGTGTTAAAGTTGTGTTTTTAACAAATGACCGAATTAAACAGGATGATTTGCCACTTCTCATTCTCAGATGTACTATAAAAGGGAACAATTGAGATAATTATCACATAACAACGTTATGTTAGGAGTAATCGATACCGACACACACACAAAAACAAAACAGATGTAAACCTCTGTCTCGGCGTCTCCAGACTCCAGCAGAATGCTGGTGGGAGCTGCTGTGGATGCTGCCGTCTCCCTCCTTGGATACTCGGGATTCTCCAGCAGCAGGTTACAGATACTACAAACAGAACGGCAGTGAGAAGCGTGAACATCACAGATCCAAGCACGGACAGATCACTCAGCAGCCCACGTGACCCCCCCCCCGGCAGCGCCGAAGACTCCAAATATCATTTAAATGGCAGCCGTAAAAACAAAAAGTCATCGCAAAACAAATAGATGTTACGCGAAATGTATATAGAGTATGACTCTGTATGCAGTTCTAGAGGAAGAAAAGGTAGAGGCTCATTACACATTCAAGTCTTTCACATTATTCTTTTGGATCAGTTCTGCTACATAGGCTTCTTGGACATCAGGGAAGAGGTCCATCTGTAGGGGGACAAGGAGTCGAGGAGGAACATGGATGAAGCCAGTCAATAAATCATATTTAAACAGAATAGTGAAGCAGGTGTGGTACTCACCACGCCGGTGATGAGGGATCGAACGAGGCGCTGCTCCGGCCTCTCGCGTGGCGCGGAAGGTCCGGGTCTCGCGTCCTCTATTTGGGGGATTTCCTCCGGCGCGGGGGGGACCGCAACCAGGACGGGGGCCGGGTTTCCGCTCCCGGCGCTGGCGGACAGCACGATGCGAGCCGGCCCCCGGTTGTGGGGGGCCGACGCCACGGGACCTGCTGGAGTTAGGGTGTTGAAGTTCACATTGAGCACTCTCAAGCTGAGGGTGCCGGCTTGAGGGACCGTGCCGGAGGGGCCGGTGTGCGACGGAGTGTTGGGAACGGCGTCTCCGGGAGCCTGGCTCCCCAGGATGATCCGGTGGCCCGCCTCCGGGGGGCCGAGTCTCTCGGGGGCGGCGGCTATTAGAACGGTGGCGGGGACCCTCTGTGTGACCTGAGGGGCCTGCGGGAGCTGGGCCGCGGCCTGGGCGGGGGCCTGGGCCAGCGGCTGCGGCTCAATCTGAATGAGGTTCCCCTGCATGTGATTGACGGTGACGGGCTGCAGGAGCACCTGGGGCCGGAACTGCGGCTGAGGCTGCGTTATGAGGGCGGAGGCCTGGACGCTGGGCTGCTGTGGGACAACCTCCTGCTTGATCCGGCCCGCCGGGTTGATGGGAGGCTGCGGTTGTGCGACTCCGCCGGCCAGAGGCTGCGTCGGCCTCCCGAGCTGAGGCTGCGTCCACGTGCGGGGCTGAGGATGTGCAGATGAAGTGCTGGCCTGAGGATTGTCCTGTGTTACACTACTTGTGGTCGCCCGGTCTCGAGTCTCCGCGCAGCAACTCGCTGCGGCGGCCGGACACGTCCTGTGCGAGGCGGCGGCCGAAGAGCTCGCCCGGTGCTCCATTGCTAATTGTCCTGAAGAGCCAAAGGGCGGCTGCGACAGTCCAGACGTGCTGGGCCGAGGCTGGAAGAGTCCCCGCGCCGGCGCTCTGGATGCGTCGGCGCGAGCCTGGGCATCGGTGGAGGTAGATGGGGCGTGGGCAGAACAAAGTGCATGGGGCTCCGCATTCTTATGTGCCGACGTACCTTCTTGCTGCGGGCCTGGATTAACTCTTGGCTGAGGCGGTGCGTGCGGGGAAGCGCCGGGCTGCGGCTGTGCGTGTCCCGATGTGCTCGGCCTCTCGGGCGCGTGTGCTCTCGTGGCCGGCTGGGGGCCCCTCGGGGCCCTGGCATCCCGGGAGGTAGAGGGGGCGGAGCCGGGGTCGCCTGTGGAATTACCGGAACTCGCGCTACTTCGACCCGCGGCGTCGACGAGGTTGCTCGAGGCCCCGTTCCACTTCGCCGCCGGACGAATCACATGCTTGCGTGCAGGAGTGACTCGCTGTGGGGAGAGTACGAGAGCAGAAGAATCCACACGTGAACACCGAGACTGTGGAACTTGTTGTGACTTGGGATTTTTCTAAAGCGCCTGACGGACAATTCTTGCTGGAAAACAGATGCAAAGTGTTTACGGAAGGTTTTGCATTTGTCAGATTAGTTCTCTGTTGTAAAAATGCATCCCAGGAGGAATCTTGTAGAAATCAAAGGCCCGTTTGTTTCCCACTGAAATTGTGACATTTTTGTGGGAATCAGCATTTGGGTTGAGAGAATTTTCTCAGAAATATGCTCAGGAATGACAAATCTTACTGGTTAGTTTTAATGTTTAACTTGAAGGATAAATCTACAACATTATCTTTAGTACTGCAGTTTCAATTCTAGCGACAGCTGAGATAATACGTAATTTCTACCATTTGGAAAAACTCCCCAAAAAACTGATAAGACTTCAACACACTTTCATCTTAGTGGTGCTTTTCATGTGCATTGACTGAATAGAAATCAAAGAATATTTTTCAACATCGAAGGAAAATATGCCATTTTAACAGTAAAACAAGATCCCAATGAAACACAGGAAACTGAATCCATTGAATTTACAGTAAATTATATTTAGTAGAGTAACTGTTTCGTATATTGACACTGGACTGGTAAATGAGATGGTTTTAATGTGGCTATCCATCATTTTTTTAAGCATTTTATGCTGGCATCCATATTATTCATGTTAAGCGAATGTATATATGTCACTTATCAATCACCTCCAATATGCTGATGTCGTCGTCATCTGCATCATCCGGGACTAAAACAGGACTGCCAGGCACCAGAGTCACAGGCTCTTCGTCGGAGTCGTCAGAGATGGTGATCAGCTCTCTCTGACGCGAACGGGAGCCTGCGGCGACACGAGACAGAATGTCACCGAGGCCATTTAGAGAGAGCGAAGCCGAAAGGGACGAGGAGCGAGAAAATGCCACCGTCGTGACAGAGACGGCGGGTTTGCGTCTCACCTTGGCTACGGTGGACGTTGAAGCTCGCCAGGTGAATGACTTCATCGTCGCTGCTTCCGTCTGCCATCGCGAATCGACGCTTACCAGCTTCCTGAATTAGCCCACACGCAGGTTCACTGGCCAATCAGTACCATCTAGTCCACACGCATGCATTAAAAACAAAAAAAACAAAAACATAACTGTATTTAGCACCATGTCAGGAGATATTACATTACGAGCAACATCATTCGGTCTCGATCTAACCTGAACCAAAAGTTGAAGCAAACATCCATCCAACTGTATAAAATCACTTTATTACAGAGATGAAAGGGCTGAAGACAAGCAAGTGCACACACGTATTCGTTATTACTTCCTGCTATATATCAAACAGGTTATGCTGCATAAGCAATACTAAAAAAAGAAAAAGAAAAAAAGTAGATTATTATCACAGGGTGGTTTCAGATTTGACTCTTCATGACACAAGGATAATCGGTATTCCCCTGAGATTCAACACATGGTTTCTTTATTGAACGATATACACGTCGAAACCGTCACAACGTGGAGGGTGGAACTGCTGCACACCCCGACATTATGACTAATCACCACCATAAGCATGTATCAATCAAACAGACCAGAGAGGAGGAATTTGAATACAGTGAACGACAAACACGAAGGAAAAAGCCTCAACTCAAAAAGGTTTACTTGATGCGTTAGTTTCTCCTCAACCGTGCGAGATGACAACCTCTGCATTAGTTTAAGCCCCCGGTGCACCGTGATCGGATTAAACGGGACGTATATATTAATACAAATTTGCATGCTTAAACAACATTTGCACGCGAACGCTGCGAGGAACTCCCAATGTTGTTACACGAGCTGCACACAAGCTCGCGCGACATCGTTCCACTTGACATTACACCGGAATCTGTGCAATTACTATGCAGTTTAACAAGGTCTAGTGAAAGAAAGAAAAAAAAGACAATAAACCGACCGTTTCCGCCCTCACAACACATAAAATCGCTGCCCTCGGCTAAGCTAGCGTCCATTAGCTCGGCTGCTAAGCTAGCCAGCAGGGTAACAAGTACTTCGCCGACTTCCATCGGGATTTTGAGCTTTAACGTTGCTTCCAGTCGACAATGCAGCGTGCGAGGGCGACGTATGAAAGAAAAAATTACAAAAAAAGGTACGTGCGTCAAAGCACGTAAGCTCACCCTCGCTGTGGACAACCAGGATTCACGCGTCTCAATCCGTGAATATCGAAACAAACTGCCAAAACAAGAAGAACGGCAACGAGCGTCACGTAAATGACGCGCACAGCGTGCGCGCGGGGGTTCTGGGAAACGTAGTCCACGGGACAGGCCTATAATGTATTGTATTTAAGCAGCGTAAAAACATACAAGCGGGGCTTGGAAACTTTGGCAAAGAGCAAGAAAGGTCTTTTTAAGCTCTATATTTACGGAAGCGTATCGCATTCACAGGAAAAAAACGACTCCGTTTATCTGAATTTATGACAATTATCTCAGAATTATGAGCTAAAATAAATTATTGAAAAGAAATAGGCTGTTTTTCTGAATTTATGAGGTCCTGTTTTCAATACGCTTCCGTACCTCGCACAGTGTTAAAAGCCATTGAGAAGAGATGAGCGTTAAAGACCCAAAAATAGACAAGAGTCAAAGCCTATCTAATGTGCAGTGACAGATTGTTACACAGTGGAAAAGCTAAATAGCAAAAGCATGGTCCCACCTGAGATTAAATGTTTTCAGGTCCCATCAGGAGCAGCTGATCAACTGACCTGATGGAACTGAACCTCAAAATCTTGAAGAAATTAATGGAAGCTCAAAAAAACAAATAAAGAAATAAAGAAGCTTAATCCCTTCATTTCCATCACATTGGTTCTTTCTTAAATATAACTTTTGGTATTTTCTGTGCTTCTAAAATGGTAAATGGTCTAGATTTATATAGCGCCTTCTAACCACACTGAGGTAGTCGCATTACATATCAGCTCATTCACCCATTCACACTCACATTCACACACCAATGGGACAGAGCTGCCACGCTAGTCGACCACTGGGAGCAATTTAGGGTTCAGTGTCTTGCCCAAGGACACTTCAACACATAGACCGGTGTAGACTGGGATCGAACCTCTGACCTCTCACTCCGAAGACGACCACTCTACCACCTGAGCCACGGTTTGGATCTGTGCAGGACTCAAGGTTAACTTCCGATGATGTCAGGAGGCTTCAGATTCTAAGCAATATTCAATCAGAACTATAACAATTTATAGATATTTCAACATAATCAATATGCTATTGTGGTTTCCTCCCACATTTAAAAAAAAAATTCATTTCAAGTGAATTTCTGATTCTAAAATGTTTGTATGCGTTGATGTATTTGTGTGTGAAGCGTTGCGTTTGCCCTGTAACGACGTATCCAAGGTGTGATCCGTTATCAACCACTGTGTCCTGCGATCAGCTCCAGTGTCCTTGACCACAAATTGGATGACGACTAATAGAACATAGAGAACAGACGGCCCACCAATAAACGAAGACAAAACACTGAAGAATGAAAAAAACAAATCAATGTCGACTCCTTACAAGACTCCTGCAAACCCACAGAACAATGCACACAACAAGGAATGTATTTTCAACTTAATTTCTTTTAATATAATCTTATTTACATTGTATTTTCATAAATGTTAAGTACATAGTAAGTTACAATACTTTTGCATCCATTACACAGTGAACTCCTAGAAAATGCAGATTGAAATGATACTGCGTAACAGTCTTCAATCTACAACCGATCCCAACTTTGTTTTTGTTTTTGTTTTGTTTTTTTCCCCCTCCACATTGCTCGCTCCAATATTTAAGTGTTTGATTTCATTCACTTCTACGAAGCATTAAAGACCATAAAGAGGCTCATTCATGGTGGTCTTGCAGGATGACAACTACTTTTTTTTTTTTTTTAACTCTTAACATTCAGGCCATGGAAGGGGAAAAAAAAAAAAAAAAAAGGTTGGCAGAGAAACATCAGAGCCACAAAAGAATCAATAAAAGATGGTGAAATGGTTGATGATGAAAAAGGCTGGAGAATTTTCATTGTACACGTCACGGACAACCAGAATTCCTGAAGCTGACGCCTTATTTCCATCTCCGTGGCTCATTTTGGAAGGGAAAAAAAAATAAAAAATTCCAAGTTATGCCCTCTGACCTCTGCAATGTCAGTAAAGTTAGACTTTAAAATAGTTTTTTTTTGGGGGGGGGAAAGTTATTTCCCTTTCACTTCAGCGAGTGTAACAAAAACACACAGTTCTCATGAACCGATGGGAGCACTGCCCCCCCCACCCCCTCCCCGCAGCCATATGAATGTTAAAAAAATGTAACAAAATTAACAAAATTCAATAGAACCCACTTTGTGGATTACTTGAATTGCAGGAGAATTGACCCTTCGACTCTGGCAGAGGGGGAGATGAAGAGATTAGTGTGGGCTCTTCGTAGAGCAGACATAGCAGCTTGGTCAGTAATCACTTAGTAATAAATAATAAAACATCAGAGTGGGTCAGAGTGGTCGCAGATACAAACGGAAGAGACAAAAAAGTTAGCAAACCGAGGAGCAGGCTCATTTGATTTTTTTTTTTCTTCTTCTTCTTCTTCTTCTTTACAGCGTAACCGAGTGCCATGCCTGACACACACACACAAAAAAACACGCACGTATAAATTCACACCATCTCACATGCACTCTCTCTCTCTCTCTCTCGCACACACACACACGCACATACACACAGACACAGACATGCACGCATTCTGACACACGACAGTGGTTAAACATGAAGCATGAATACTAGTCAATCAATCAGCTCCTCAGACGGAAAGACAACCGATCGCTGCTTGTTTGTCCACAAATCTCTTGTTTTCCAGCATCTCTGTTCGCAGGCTCGCGTCCCGATTGGCTGAAATCTGTCCGGACTCGACTCGAGTCCGATCGGTGGTTAGACATTCTGAAGGATGACATCATAGCTTGTTAAAACTGAAGGTTAAAATTGCTTCTTCAAAACATCTGAAAAAATTTTTAAAATACTTTTTTTTTTTTGTTTGTTTGTTTGTTTGTTTAAATCTTCTATCTGCCCGCCTCTGTCCTGCTGCTGTGCTTCCTCCTTTAACCCCCAAAAGTTCGGTGGTGAAGAGGTGGCAAGAGAGTGGATTCGTGTTCTTGTGATGCTTGGCTGCTCAGTATACTCGTCGTATACGTTATACATTGTTTGTGTGTGTGTGTGTGTGTGTGTGTGCATACATGTAAAATGTCCCAAAAAAAAAAAAAAAAAACTATGCGTTGGTTGTGGATTCATCACTCCACAGCGAAGCCGCAGGTCTCCTCCACAGCCGTCAGCAGTTTCTCGTAGAGCTTCTCGTAGGACTCGTAGGGAGGGATGTCGATCCTGTTAAAACTGGAGACGGAGAAGAACAATCAGTCGGCGACTCTTGAGAGGACGACTGCAGGGGAGACGTGCGAGAGCAGAGTTCTCACCACGTGTGGGCCTTGGGCAGGTTGTCTGTGTTGGCGTCTATCAAGTGGATGGTGAAGAGCCTTGGTCCTGCAGAACCTGTAGAACCTTACACACAGACATTCTAGTTACCACTGCTCTACCCCAGAAGACGGCTCACCTAGCAGTCGTTAACGCAAATCAAAACGATCAAATATGACCTTATTATAAAGTACATGCTTGCAGCATCACCATCCGTTTTCTAATCATTGAATTCTTAATACAGATCGGAAATCCCTCTTTAATCGTCATCAATATCCAATACTTTATGGATTTGTGGCAGTAATAATCTAAACTGAAAAGCCACGAGAAGTTTTAATATGTATTACTTACTCATTTTGATGTGCACAAAATAATAATCTCTCAAATCTGATTGGTGCTAGTCATCCCTTAATGTTTGTCTGTTTTTTTTGCTGAATTATTTCTAATTTTTGAAGGAAAACATTTAATTTAAACTTCAGCACAATATGCTATAATTATAATATAAAAATGTGATTTAATTAGTTAAAAAAAAAAGCTTGACCCTCTGAAATATTAAAACTATTATTCTTGTGTTTTTAAATATCTTGTGTTAGTCTGAGAAAAACATCGCAGTTCTTTTTCCTCTGTGGTATTTCTATTGCTGGTTAACATTTCAATATCAATATCCTGTTTTAAGGCTAATTTTGTATCACTTGGCTTCTATAAAGCTGGTATTCTCTTGTTTTTTTTCTTCTGATCTCTACTTTTTGCATGATTTGTATTTTATTGTTGTACATTTTATTATGGGTTTAAGGTAAAAGCACTTTGGAAAAGTGCTGTACAAGATAAAGATTTGTTGTTAATGTGCTTGTACGTAAAGACTTTAGAAAGATAGAGCGAAGGTGTGTGTGTGTGTGTGTGTGTGTGTGTGTAGTGAGCCGGTGCCTGACCCACCCTGCAGCGCCTTGAACCCCTGTAGTGGGACTCTGGTGGAGCCGGTGACGAACTGCAGGAGGCGCCCTCTCCTCTCCTCGCTGAAGGCCTCCACCGCCTGCCAGAACCACCGCACCACGTTGCTGTCGCTTGTGCAGTGTTTCAGCCGCGTGTTGGTCTTCCAGTCCGCCAGGTCGATCTTTCCCAGTCCGCCGATGATCAGCTGGGAGGGTTTGAAACACAGAGTTAGGGAAACTTAAAAAAAAAAACAACACATAATGTGGCATTTGGCGGGCTGAAATGTATTAATAAAGAGACACTATTAGCAGGTTTTTCTGTACGACGGCGGGACGAATACCTCCAGTTCTTTGTGGTCGAACGGTTTGAGGAGGTGCTGTGGGATGAGCTCACTGAATCCCTTCTGCAGAGCCAGAAACTGGGCTTCGATTCCTCGCATGAATCTCCAGTTGACGTAAAGTCTGAAACGCAGCAACGCCGGCACCCGGTCAACACGAACACAACCGAGTCACGCTGACGGAGGACGATTGTTTTTTTGTTTTTAGCGATTATTACCTGACGTATTCCTTCTTGTTCTCCTCGGTGACGGGGATATTGCGGCCGTTCGGCTTCAGTTCGTGTTGTAGGAACTTCCCAAAGGCGTTGTGCTCCACGCAGAACGTGTGGTCGAGGACTGAAGTGATGTCGTTCTCTCTGCACACACACACACACACACACACGAATTGGAGCCACTTCACAGACTCAAAATACTACCAAACGTGTTGATTTGTGTTGCAGGTGCATTCGCTCACAATATCCACACGAGGCTCTTGTGCAACTCGGGGTCGGTGGTCTCCAGGTCGTTGAGCTGGATGGGTTTGCCCAGCAGCTGCTTGTAGAACGGCAGCGTGAAGCTCCCGTTGATGTAGTGGCCGTGGAAAACCGCCAGGCCCATCACGCGACCCACAAAGTGGAAATACGAAAGGTGGTCCTGGGGGGAGGCGGACAGAACGCGGTCAAGCGGCGGCCGAAGCATCCGGGCCACAGGGGCGAGCGGGCGAGCGCTCGTGCCCGCGGGGTCACTCACGGGGTTGATGGAGGAGTCGGGGTTGATCTGTAGCGTGTAGATGTTGTCCGTGGAGTACTGGAACAGGCCGTAGTACGGGTTCAGCATCTCGTGACACAACAGGTACAGCCACTCCCTGCAGACGGGCCGCAAGAGTCAGACAACGTTGTCAAGACAAGTTTAATATGACCTGGGGCCCGTTTCCTTCCTTAGTCAGTGCTCGGTCATCTTCGGAAGCTCTTACGAAATAGATCTGATGCGTCTGAAGGAGAACGTATACAATGTCCTCGCATGTATTTTTATTGGTGTTTCGACAATGATTCTCTAGAAAAACGGACAATCAATTATTACAAGATGCCGCCTTCGCAAAAGAGTCATGATGTGTTTAAAACGGTGAGTCGAAAGATGTGCCCTTACATCTGTTACATGACAAACTCATAATAACATGTAAAATACTTGATGGTGAGGATTTTGTCTTAAATCATTTAACGAGAACAGTGGTGGAATTTTTAAAAAAAAATCTCCAACGCACATCGGAGGAAGTCTGCGTTCGAGAGATGAACAACTTCTTGCAACGTCTCTGACTTGCGCAACGTGCGGTTTTACTCAGAAGGACGAAAAATCGGTTCTTCCAGGAGAACGAGGTGAAATATCAATGTTCTGCGCGAGAAGAGCGTAACAGCAGTTTGCAGGAGGCCGTCGATCTCGTGTGGCGACGTTACCTGGCGACTCCCCCGTAATCCAGGCCCTCTTCGCCCCTGAACTTCACCATGAGCCGCTTTTTTAAATCTTTGGGTCTCATCTTCATTATCTGCCGATACGACTCCTACGCAAACACACAAATGTATTGTTAAAGACGAAAGAAGGAGAGTGGGGGGGGAACAAAAAAACAATAACGTTCCAATGGTTTTGTTAAAAAACAAACAAACTGGAGGCTTTGTTGCACCCACCTCAAAGATCTCCTCTCGGGACACCTCTATGCGGCAGTGTCCTGCTTGAGGCTGCTGTAGCGAAAGCTCGTGGCGGAGCAGCTTTAATTTATGTACCAAGTCTCTCTCGTAGCGCGCCGCCACGTCTCCGTCCCCTCCGCCCCCGCCGCTCACGCCGCCGCCGCCTCCCTCCTCGCCCCCCACGTCCATCTGGGGGGCCTGGGAGGATTCTTTTGCTTGGGATTGCTGGCTGGAATTTGGAAAAGGAGAGGGTAGGGTCAGTGTGACAACGGGGGAAGGCGGCCAGGCCTCGGGGCAGACGGGATCACACACTGTGCATTCAGCCAGCGCAGCTCAATCGGCTATAAGCAGCTTTTTTTTTTTTTTTCCCAGGGGGTTAAAAATCATACGTTTCAACACGGTTAATGTCCGGTCCGAGGTCAACGTCACAGCAGTGACATGATTAGATTAACAGATTAGTCCTGAAATCGCTGATTTCGTATTCATTGGCGACCAGTGATTGACCCCCCCCCCCAGAGTGCGCGCGCGCACCTGTACCTGATAATAGTGTGGAGGCGTGGGTCCGTGAACTGAGTGGTCCGATTGTTGTGGTCCACAAAGTAGATCCGACCGGACACGGTGCTTCGGACCTCCCAGCCAACTGGCAGAGGACCAAGTTCCTCGCAGCTCACGCTGGCCAGATCCCTGCAGCAGGAACAAGGACGCAGGCTGAGATTAGTGAGCTTTCAATCAGCTCCCTGTCTCCCGACTGTTCTCAACCTACATACGATAGGTAGACTAAAAGGGGGCCCCCGAGGAAATAACCTTTCCTTTTCTTAATCTGGACCATAAAATTCACGGGTGAAAAGAGGACAAAACAGGTTTTCCAACGAAAGAAGATAGAAACGCGTCGCGTGCGAGGAGACACGGTGGGTCTGTTGAGAATACCGTGGCTGTAAAATGTTAATCTATGCAACTTCTCCACTATGCATTTCCAGTAGCTCTTCAGTTGGATCGGGAAGCACGGTAAAATCTTCACTCCCAACGCATATCGATGAGTCTTCTTTGTTCCCATAACCACGTCACCGCTTTCCCATTCATGGACCACTTTAACTCGGTATACCGACACTGGGAAGCAAATCCTTATCCAACTCACTGAAATCCTTATTTTTGTCCATGTTTGTCTTGTAAGAACCCACTAGCTTTGTCGAGGACTAGTGTCAGCTAATATAACTTATCACACATGGCTGATGTATTCTGTTCTTTTCTTCTATATTTGTGGTCCATCTGCTACAGATAGTATGTAGTTTTGTTGGAACCGGTCCAAAAGAAACGGGTTCGGTAGCGTCATACCGGGGTATCCGAGGGTCGTGCCAGGTGCTGACGCCCGTCTGTGTGTGGAGGAAGTAAACTTGGCCTTGCACCGTTGTTCTTTGCTCTGTTTTTTAAAACGAGAAGAAAGACATTATATGAAAGTTAGAAGACCTATTACAAAAAAAAAAAAAAAAAAAAAAATCGAGTCGGGTTGCTTTCGGGCTGACCGTATCCCTCCGGCAGGTCGGGCGGCTGGTGCCCGTGAGGTCTGTTTTGCGGGGTGTGGCCATGACCCCTCGAGTCCTGCCCTCTTATTCGCTGCGTCTGAAGGCGGCTCTCCTGATTGGGCGAATCGAGCCGACAGCTCCCGCCGCCCGCCGCCCCCGTGGGGTCAGAGTAAGGCAGCGGCTCCTCGCTGAAGCATCCCTCGAACACGGGCCTTCACAAAGACACAGAGCTCTCTTGATCCGTTCCCTCAGGTTTTAGTAAAAAAAAAAAAAAAAAAAAAAAATCGCAACCTCTATCGTCTTTTTTACTATTATTTACAACTCGGCAGCAGATGGCAACGTCGACGATCCCTCAAACACAAACACCTCCCTGTGGGGCCTCATCGGCACAAACGGCAGCTTAGACGGCATAAAACGGAATTCAAAAGCAATTATCGCACTCACCCATCGTTTTCCAGCAGTCCTCTGCAGTCCACGACGGGGCCGCCGCTGCCGATGCGGTCTCGCGTCTGCAGGCTGACTGTAAACAAGCAGAGGTCACAGAGCTGATGGATCGGCAGAGTGGGAGCGCGGCATAATGCACACGGTGAAAGGCAAAGCGACACAGTGAGCGAGGAGGACAATGTGAGTGATTTACACGGATAATCGGTCACGGTGTCCGGCCTTACCTACGATCTGGCCCCGCACTGCATCACTGTCAGATGGGTTCAGCTTACATAGATCTAAACGCTGGTCTAGAAGTACAAATCAAGACATTTTTGGTTTGTTTTGTTTTTTGAGTTGAAACAGCCGTTGGTTAATTGCACATTTGTGTGTTTTAAAAGCAAACCATTGAACAAAAAAAAGACAAGACTTACACCCTGTGTCTTTTAGCCTGCTGATGGCATTAGAAAGCAGTCGTATACAGCCCAGGAAACCGGCCCCTTGTCGTTTATGGATCTTCTTGTGGTTCCATATACTAATGGTGATGGAGTCTGTCTTCCCAATATAGCTAATAAACAAAACAAACAAACAAAAAATACATCTCCATTATTACAGAGAGCTACAATTCACCACGTTTAATCTATTTTTTTTTTTATTTTTTTTTTTATAAACAACACATAAGAAAAGTTTGCAGGTGAAATGAGCTTTCAGAAGAGACTCACAGGTCATAGTGCTGGTTCCATTTGGGGTCCAGTGTGCTTTTGACTGTGTCTGTGGAGTGGCATTGACCCGATCCGTCCACCACAACCTTGGCAAATGGATCTGGCAGACCTGCACGCACGCAGCTCGCATCACAACTTTGCATCGAACTGTGAAACACGTCAAGCCGTGTGTTCTCTGACGATTAGTCTAAACTTTGAATTTTTCCTTTTAACGAATCGTCTTCAACCGGCTCAGATGAGAGCGATCATCTTGGGTGTGTACAACGTGGTCATGTTTGGTCTGGTTACGGCGAAACCCCGGTACGAGTGGCGTGTTGGAGCGATGCATGTGTGAACGCCGTCATCGGCACTAAACAGGAAGACTCAGTCAGCTTGAAACGGAGGTCCCGGCGTGCTTGTAAATATATTCTGATGCAATTCGATCCAAGCTGAAGTGTGAATGCTGCACAGACCAAAGAGCTGTAAGCAGACCAAACACAGGATGTGCTGCAACTTAAAAAAAGAAAAGAAAAAAAAAAAGGGGGTATAGCCGCAGTTTATCGTTGGTTGCATAACGGAGGAATTCCTGCCACTGTTTTAGCTCCTTCATACATTTTATAGACTGCTAATGAGCTGCGTGCTGGTGCATTTAGTGCAGCTCACAGCATTTCATTTTGCAAAGTAAACAGCCGGTGGGCATTTACAATGTTGATGCGAGTCAGAAGCAAACATCTCCAACCGTAGCTCGGGGGACCGCACCACCAACGTGAACGTCAGCTGCCGTTACACGAACCATAATCGGAGTAAAATCACGCCGTGAAATCACTCATGTGACTAGATTGGCCTTATCTGATAGAAACTATGATGGGATTGAAGCAGGTTGCAGAACCCGAGCAGAGTCCGTGTAAACGCCACATCTGACCGCTTCCCGTCAAGCTTTTGTGCGTGCGACTCTTGCGTAACATCAATACGACAAGGCTCTTGGACATCAACAGACTTTTAAAAACTTGACAGGCTTAATGGAAAACACAATTTGGTTTCAGTGTCAGAAATTAATCGATCAGTTTTATTTTTTATTTTTTTTAATCTATCTTCAATACTGACAGACTTCCAGGGCTGGATGTAGGATTTGTCACGTTTACACGACAACGGCATAAACGTTAAAGTGAGGTAGTTACCATGTTGGGCCACGAGGGGGCGCCGTTTGCAAGGACACAGACATGCATATGGACAGACGACGAAGTTGAATTGCTAAAACGGGGAGCCTGAACAATAAAAACTACCCAGGAGGACATGGACTGGGAATCATGCCGCTCTGGAGGCCGCCATTGTTGTTATGCACAGTAGCAGCATTTCGGAAAAAAAACTTGTGTTTCCCTCATTTCCCACAGACACGGAGGGTTTTCAGTGGCTCAGAGCACCATCGTCGTGTAAACGGACACGTCACTGCAATGACAGTTTAACTAATTCACTTGTAAATGGCGTCTCAATCAGATAATATTCTTGACGCAGATAAACCCCCCATATAAATGGGAGCACTTTATTCAGTACCCATGTAAATGGGTCTGTCTGAGCCCTCGATTAGAATAACGAAAAAGAAACAATAGAAGCATTCACAATACAATATCTATGACAAAACAGTGACTGCACACATTTATCTGAATATCTGTTGACCATCAAGAGCAAACTGAGAATTTCAGAGGCCAATATCTGAATACATTATTTATTTGGCATAGTCATGATCAGTGCTTGTGGTTAATGTTCTCAGCTCTGAATGATGAATAAAAACGAGCACGACCCCACAAACGCAGCCCTGGTTCGGGGTGACAGTGTGGGGTATTATGTTGTCACGGTGCTATCACAGGTCAACAGTTCTCCCTCACGACGGCAACTGAGCGACATCAATGCCACCTTGTTTCAAGTGCTGCTTCCGAGGACACACACACACACACACACATACACATTGACTCAGACACATCACTTCATTGTGTGGACCGATAGACGGTGGCATGACGATTACGCACGTGCAAGAGATCAGAATGAAAGTACTTACGAAAGAAGTCTTTCTTCGCGAGGTTCTTGGCACATAATACTGCGGAAAAAAGAAAAAAGAAAAAGGAAAACACATTATGAGAAAACGCCAGATATGCAAATATTGAACTAATCTCACAGTGTGTAGGATGCGACAAAGCTGCAAGTGTAGAGCAGTGAACAAACATCAGAGGAGGGCGAATCCTGGCGAGGGCAATATATGAATGCCAGCGGATGGGAATGAGAAAGAAAACGTATGTGACATGGAGAGTATGAGCGCAGTAAAGTATAGGCTAGTGTCAGGATCTTTACACACACACACACACACACACACACAGTAAGAATGGCAGGATGCCTCCTCTGCCACATCATCTTTGTGGCTCCACAGTGCAAAGCTCAAACTGACCACGGCTCGGGGAAATCTGGAACCATGTACAAAATGCTTTGTTTATTTTGCGTCTGTCGGGTTATGCAAGTTCTTGGTATTTGTTTCCCCAAACAGCTGGCGCATGTCATTTGGTGTAACGATCGAGCACACCGCTGAACCGCGGCTAATTTTTTTTTTTTTTTTTTTTTAAAGAAGCATGCTTCAGGTCTTGGTGACACGAGGCGTGAGTGTGGCTGCTAAAATGAGAAAACAAGCGGCCTGTATGTTTTTCGCGACTGATGTAACGCACCCGAAAAAGACAACAAAACACTGGAAGGTGTGATTAACCTGAATAATATTGACACTGCAGCTACTAATGCAACCTGTTGTTGGCCTTGAGATGTGCGGCTCTGCCCTGGTTGAAGAAGACAAATGCACAGGCGCAGCTTAAAAAAAAAAAAAAAAAAGTTCTGAACATTACACAACTTTCATTTTCAGTTCCACAATCTTAAATAACCTGATATCATGTGAGGATCATGGCTACATTTAGTCCAAAGCTGGAGTTGAATTATCGGAAGTAATGAGTATTTCTATTGTATACCAACTGTGATCCACCTGAATGCATGAATAAGCTTGAGTGCATCAATGTAAGAAAAAGCAACAAAAAAAAAAAAAAAAAAATCACTTTTCATATTGTTTTGAACCGACAACTAACAAGAGAAAACCAAAACCTATAGCAACGTGTCTCATTTGTCGTTGAATCTTCAAAAAAGTCGTTATTTAGCTTTTTATGCACTCATGAGGGCAAAGTTATCCTTCATTAGTGGGTCAAGCGTCTTGGTGGAAATCTAGAGTTCTGTACTGCCGACCCCTTTGTCAAGCCTGACAATCTGTGAGAAGGAGCTGGAGTATATCGATACCAGCATTTACAGCCGCGGCGTCAAACTGGGTCCAATCCGGCACGAGCACATTGCAAAGTGTGAAAATTAACAAGGACACATTGACGACTGGGATTGCTTTTTTTTTTTTTAAACCGTTATCAAAGTAACTTCAATTTCTAATTAATCGACTGGGGATTGCAGTGGAGCAGACATGTTCCTGAGATCCGAGCTGATAGATTGATGAATGCTCGCCATCGTATTGCTGAAGTGGCACCAAGAGTGAGTTTCTAAAAAAACATGCTGAATGATGCAAAACGCTGAAAATGGAGGACATAACAGGCGTCGGGGCAAAAAACAAGTTAGAAAACACAATCCTCAGCTGTTCCATTTGAGAAATGTAGTTAATAACCAGAGGTTTGTAACGCAATCACATCAGATTGGAACGAGATGAGATGAATCTGCCCCGTTTCTCTCTGTCGGTGTAGTTAGGCCTCATACGGTTGATCAAGATGTTGAAAAAATGTAACCCCAGGCACTTAAAAATCATAATTACAGTATTGTTTTTCTGACATTTTGAGGCTACGTGATAACTACTCCAATTACAAAAGAAGATTCATTAATGGAGCCAATTCTAACGTTCAGGACCAACTCAAAGCTACACTGCGGTAAACAAAAATGGTAAAAAGCGAATTGTGAAAAATGTTGTCTCAGCCCAGATATAAGGCCTTGATGGCAGTTTCTTTTTGATACGCTCAAGTACGCAAAGCACCCTTTGAGCACCACAGTAAAATCTGGCAAGATTTGGTTTGGCCCAGGGAGACGTGAAGGAAGTTCGTCAAGGAGCCGGCGGTCGAGGATGTGGTGACTGTGGTGGCGTAAATGTGTCTGGTATGGCCTTGTCTATTTCCTGTGATTAACCCATGGAGAATGGCTGCAGGATATCCTTCCCCGTTCCCATTCCTCCTCCTCCTGACTCACACATTCCACGTCGAGGCTTCATCTTTTCTGTAGACACAATGAGAGAAACGCAGGCCGAGAAGGACGGACTCAGGTTTCTAATCTCTGCCACCTCTCGCAGCAGAGGAGACTCTTTGTCACTGTTCCCACTGCACAACCCCTCCCTCCCTCCCTCCCTCCCTCCCTCCCATCTCCTGCCAGACATAGAAGACACCCCTAATTTCACCCTGCTGCTCCTTCATCCCCTCCACCTCTGACCAGCTCTTCTGTGGCACTGAATGTGTGTGACGGGCTCTTTGTCAGCCTCTCAGGAAATGCCTCTTTCTGCCAAGGTCATGGCTGGTAAAGAGACACACAGCAGTGGCTCAGCCGGGTCTCAATTTTCATTCAATGCCATTTTCTTTTTTTGGCATTTATGGCTTCTCTTAAAACACACACACACACAGACAGACTGACTAACTGACTGACTGACACACACACACACACACACATACACACAGACAGACAACTGAGAGCTGAGGAGAGCCAGCAAGGCGGGGATTTCTATTCATCCACTCTTGAGGGAAGAAGCACAAACAATCTGAATGAGATGATGAAAAGCTGAGCTGCTTCCTCGAAGGAATTTGAAGTCACGGCATGTTCGGAGCACAATCGGCCTCGTTTTGCACTTTTGCTTACTCGCGAACTTTCAGCAAAGAGGACAATTCATATTGTTCCGGTGACGGATGCAACTATTAAAACTGCAGAACCTCGTTAAGACTCCTTAAATCACAGATAAGGGGGGAAAAAAGCACTGGAAATGACGGCTAAGTGGGGTAATCTCTTTTTGTGCTTTCACCCGAGATGGAGTTAAAGTAAAGATCCGAGCACCTCTGTTGAACTCTCTTGGCGACCCTGCTTCAGCAAGGACTGCAAGACAAGAAAGGGAGAAGAATGGCCCATGTGAGACTACCTGGTGTGTGTGACCTTCTCCTCTCAGCTCCAAAAAAAAAACCCAGAGTGGCTGGTGGGCACGTGAGCAAATATTTCACCTACTTAATAACACACCCCGCACCAACACCCAAACACACAAAAACACAGTGTGACAAATGGGTTTCTGGGCTCCCTGAAACGCAAGTCTGAGCAAATATCAATCCAAATCAGTCGCGGAATATGTTCGCCCCCGCATTGTTAATGGGACCTCGGTGAGAAACGGTGTCGAAGGTTCGTCCACATTGCTGCATTCATCCTGGGCGCTTCTGCAATACTGCAAGCTCAGTAGGTGAGAGGATTACAGAGACTTACACTGCTTCCTAAGTTAGCACGGTTCGCTTTTCCTCTTTATCCCAAACACTTAAGCAGCTCTTTGTATCCTTTCACTTTTATTTTCCCCTTCTTTTTTTAAATGAAACTCATCACTCTCTCCCGCCATTGCCCTGCTTCCAGCACTATCCCTCCTTCTCGGGCGAGAGCGCCGGGTGGCCCGTTGTCCTGACGCCGCCTTGTTTTGGTGATTGAGCAAGTTGGTGTTCAATCCGAATTCCTGGCAGCCAAATCTGTGCAGCACGTGCTGCCTCCGTGCCCAAATCACACTGATCCTGCTGAATGACACACTTTTATTTAGTAGCGGATATTCTCAACAACAAAGCCTATTCATGTACTGACAAAATTACTGTTTTTCAGACTTTGTGACCCATTTATTTTCTTGGAATTGTCTGTTTGGACCACGTTTCTGCAGTCGCATCTTGTTAACAGCCAATGAAGCCATTGTTGCGTGAGGAATAGGTACAAATACAGGAAATAAATATTTGATCGCAGCAGAAGCACACTTCCAGTACCTTGGCGGATATAGCTATACAGCATTTTCTTTTAAAAGTGTCTATTCAGCTGCTTCTGTTTTACAGGGGTTGCGACACAAGTTATTGCAACTTAACTCAGACTAGATTAGTGTGTACACTTGATATTCTCTTGATGCAACTGGGATTTCCACCCTGTCTCCACACTCAAGATCAAGACTTTAAAAATACATCTTTTATTAACGCGACATGATCAAAAATAAATAAATAAATCAGGCTGACTTTCTTTTGTTTGTTTTCATACTATGCGCCATAGACACCAAAGCCACTTAATGGCATCTTCAGAAACCATCCAGCTTCTATCAGATCTCCTTTTTATTAAATATAAAGCGCTTCACTATTTTACAGTCAAGGTTGACGACACAAAAACAACAAGATAATCAAGATAAAAGATGCAATAATAAGTCCTCGTCTGACTGAACATAAATGCAGCGCAGTCTGTGAAATCTGACCCAGTATCAAACTCGCCCGAGTCCCTGCCACAGACACACAGGGCTTTTTTTTTCTTCTTCTGATGTAGGCCAAACAAGCGCTCTCTCTGACAGACTAAACAGAGCTGGCTAGCCTGGCGGCATTGCGCTCCCATTGGCTCAATGCACATTCCTCACCCAATTAGAATTCCACTCATACCTGTGGGGGCGGGGCACAGTCGGGGGCAATAACCTCGGTTTTCATCCAAGCTGAAATAATGACCGACTGCTTTACACACACAACCCCCACCCACCCACACGCACTTTCCCCGTTTCCCTTCATTTCAGCTCATCCACCTGTTTTCTTATAATGTACTCGTGTTGCTGTATTGCATTTACCACACTAGCACTGCACCTGCCATAACACAAAATGACAGAGTCATTGATTATCTCAATTCTTCTCATATGTGACTGATTGTTACCTATATAAATTAATCTACCAACTTCAATTTTTGAAGTTTAAACAAAACGTGACTGAAAAGACACAACTGACATCTTAATATCAAACTGGACAAAGCAAGCGACGGCCGGCTGACTCGGCCCCTTTAATGCATTTGTTCCTGTAACAAGCTGCATGTAATCAAAGACCCTCTTAGAAACCTGCTGACTGTCCCCACTAAATCATTAAAAACTAAAGCTTTCGCTGTTAAGAGCTCCACAGGTGCCTTTCCTTTATCTTAATGACTTCCGGAGATTTCATTTTTGCACCACACAATGCTTTCTGACACCCATTCGGCAAACCATGTTTACATCAGATTGATATTGTTACTTTTTCCTCGAATTAGGCTGTGTGACACTTAATATCTCAGGCATTTCAGGGTCTAAGAAACATACTGTAAACATGAGGGCCGCAATAATAAGCTTTGTGAATATACCAGACAAAGTTTGTAGAACAGCATTGGTAGGCAGAAGAAAACCTTAAAATCAATCATCCATTGTTTCTAAAAAAAAAAAAAAAAAAGTGCTTCTCCTGTTGTGTTTTCAGTCAATTGATATATTTGTTTAGTGCTTTTAAATCAGCTCTATTTTCAACAGTTAGATGAATTTCACCTCCTTGTTTTTTTTTGTGACAAACTCAGTTGTTTCCTGCTCAAGTTTGACTCTGCACAGCGGAATAAACTATAGGGTAAGATGATGGTTTGCAAAGATAATAAACTGAATTAAGTGAGGAAGTGAGAGAGAGATCTGATCTAACTTTTGACAAAAAAAAAAAACTGGCTTCTGCTTTTCTTGCTTGGATACCAGTTTGAGAACAAAACAATGTAGTGTCGAGAGGTAAACACTGCGTGGAGGACATTCTTAAAACAGCACATGAGGACATCAGTGTTTTGAGCAGCACTTTTTGCCGAAAAACCCATCCATCACAATCCTCCACTTGCTTTGCCCTCCAGAAATGGTTCATATAACCCACATAAAGAAATATTTTTTGGTGTGGTGTTTGCACAATTTTCCAACCATTGGGGGCGACCAGGGGGTTCTGTCCAGAGGCACAGAGGGGTCATTTCCATTTGAATGGAGGCCCCTGGGTGCACAGTGGGGTTACATTAGCTACAGTAAAACCTTTTGTTCCAGCTGTGTCCGTCTGTGACAGACAGAAGGAAGGGAAGGGGATACTCCTAAACGGGCTCCGGGCTCCGGGCTCCGAACCCCCCCCAATGTATTGAAACACAACAGTCCAAAGAGGCATAACGTGTCAAAGTTGATCGAGATAACTCGGCTGGAGCTCCAGCTGACACAGCAGCGATCGATGCTCACTGGTAATCCAGGCTAGCATGCTAAAAAAAATATATATCTAACGACAGATCGATGTATTTATTTGTAGTTTTCGTTAAAGGGGCTGCTCTTTTCATACGACGTTCAGAGGCCGTTGCATTCACTATTCCTCGGGCTGGTGGTCAGCTCTTCCAACCCCCCCTCTCCAAAAGGAATTAAAAAAAACTGGGTGTAGCGAGCAAAGCGTTAGCGGTCAACACTGAACTGCAATGTTGCTACCTGCTAGCGCTAGCTGGCAGTTGGTAAAGTTTCTCGTCGTGGCAGTCGAGCGGCAACGTTCCGGAGGGGGGGGGTTGTTTCGTTTTTTTGTTTTTTCCCGTGGGCTGAAAATAGTTAACCGGTGTGTGTATCTGAATTGCAGAAAACCCACGAGGCAGCGGGCAGCTTCTCAACTGTACCACTCGGTGGATGCTGTTAGCAACATGAGCTAACAGGCTAGCACTTGTTTTGCCACACAAAAACCGGATGTTTAGGCAAAACGGGAGCCCCGAAAGCCGCTTCGAACGCGTTTTACGTACAAACCGGCACATTTTACACAAGCGGGTTATGGTGGCTGTATTTCAGCTCCGGTTGAAACATGCACCGTAAGCGCTTTTCTCTCGGGCTCGTTTTTTTTTTTTTTTTTTTTTACCTGTCAGTCGGATTTTGATGCTGGACCCGTTCCTCCGACTCCCAGGATTCGACATCACTCCGGGAAAAAACGATCACACAAACTTCCCGTCGGAGTCGTCCGAAACAGCCGTTTCACCAAACGCCGGCACCGCGAAGAACTTCAGTTGAGAATCATGCGGTTTGTTGGTGTTTCCCTCACGGATAAACATGTATTATTTCACCGCAAAGTCCTGCGCTCCTTCGAAATCCTACAACACGGGAGAACATTTTTGGGCAGGCTCAGCGACGTCATGACGTCACGTTCTTTACGGGCAGAGCGTGACGTGCTCGCTCCAGGAAGCGTGGGCGCGCCCGTAAGGATCAGATACAGTACATTGAGAAAAAAAAAGGGGGATTTTGTTTTATGAACAATGTCATTACTTTATAACAAAATATTGTTTAAAACTCTGAATAACCCCGAGATGTGAATGTGCGTGTCTGTGGTTGTCTGTCTTTGTGTGTTTGCTCCGTGGTGGACTTTAGAAGATTAGATTAGATTAGATTAGATTGAACTTTATTGTCATTACAAATGCAACGAAATGCAGTTTAGCATCTAACCAGAAGTGCAATATCGCAAGTATCAGATATTATATACACATACACACTCACATATATACATAATAAATAAATAGGCAACAGTGTGAACTTGCTATTGCTAGAATTTACATTATTTACATTATATTACATTTAATGGACGAAGTGCCATTATCATGCTTTAATGGGGTGAGAGTTCAGTAGGGTGACTGCTCTGTGGAAGAAACTGTCTCGTAGCCTGCTGGTTCTGGCCCGGAGGCTCCTGTAGTGGCGGCCAGAAGATGGATGAATGGATGATATACCATTAATTAACCACTTGCAATTTTTCAAGTTTTCAAGATTTCATTTATGTAGATAATCATTCAAAAATTCCTGACGAAGTCGCGCTTGCTGCTTATCATGATGCCCATTCCACAACCCAGTTTTACGGGTTTTCCTATTGTGTAAATGCACACTGAAACAATACTAATAGTCGTCTGAGTAAATGTGGATGAATGCCATTTGAATCTTACTATCCTCTTCCAGCAGCAAGGGAGGAAGTACTTGATGTGCTCCCTTTTTAAAGAACGCTTTGATGCGTCATCAGAACCAAAGTCGAGCCAATATACTAGTGATGCTGTTGGCAAACGAACAAATGTATTCTGTGTGTGGAATCCTCCAGCAAACTGACTTTAGACTTCTCTTTCAGGAGGTCGCATCTATAATGTGATGGGCTTCTGAACAGAGAATGACAAATAAAAACAACGGAATCTATTGGTTCATGTTTTACAGTGTCTGGGTTAGGGTTCTGGTTCATTTCAGGTATTATTTTGTGATTATGGTTGCATTGTCGCTTCACAAAGAAGAAGCATGCGCATACGAGTTGATCACATTATAAGGCATCTTTAAGTACAACGCCAGTATTTCTAAGCTTAGAAGTGTCTTTTTCTGATATCAAAACATTTTCACAAACTGTATGTTGATCAGGAATGTACTGTGTGGCATACATGAGGTGAAACGTTGGGGAAAAAGCTCGAAGAAAAGCCCAGCGATCAGGGATTACAGCTGGTGGGATTTGGCTCTTGAGCAGCCCTGGAGTTAGCCGCATGGCTGCAGCATTAGCTGAGGGAACAATGGACCTTCTCAACTGCCTGTTTACAGGGCACAGTAAATCCACATCAGCAGCTTCAAGAGACGACACACACGCACACACACACACACACACACACACACACACACAGTCTCACAAGGCAGCACGTGTTAAAATATGACCCTCTCTTGTCAATCTCAAAAGGGGTAAATATGGTAGTTTGAAGATGTGAGCACTAAATTACTGTTGTTTTAAGACTTTATTGGGGAAAACTGTTACAATTGACTGGGTGATCAAGAGACATGATAATCAAAATTAAAGAAGTATAATTAAATTCAATTGATTATGTGGAACTGTGGCCGTTTTTTTTTTTTTTTTTTTACAAATACTGAAGTTTCTATTAGCATGTTGACTAAATTTCACCAGAAGCAAATTGGAAATCTGCTGTTTCATTCTGCTCTGCAAAGTAAGTGACTGCTTCAGTTATTACAATTATCCAAAAGCGATGGTCTCCGCTGCGGAGCGGCTCTGTTACTATTCCATTAAACTCCTGTCGAGTGGAGTGTTACATTATTCAGGAACAAATTCAATCGTGCAGACAACAGTTTAAAAGATTGTAACAATAACAACATTATACACCCTGCCTAAGATCATGTATTGGCCTTGAGACTTCCAACTTTTCAAACTTTTTCTGATGCATTTTAATAGTTTATCACAGCAATTTTGTTGCAGCTATTATAAGTAAAAAAATAAATAACATCGATATTTTTGAGTTTTTCCCCTGGACACAATGAGTAAAAATTTAAAAAAAAAAAATAACATTGATATTTTTGAGAGTTTTTCCCCCGGACACTCACTTTGCTAACATGTCAATATAAATAATGTGTATTTGATAATGTATAAATAAGACAGACTTAACTGAGGAAGACCATTCAGAGTAATAGTGTTGCTTTCTCAGTGTATATAGTTACTTCACAAATAAACAAGGATTTGAAACTTTTTTCACAGAAGTAACTCAGAACTGTCAAAATCTTGCGTGTCATGAGTACACGCTTGATGTCTGTGACATAATAAGTTGCCGTAAGATTATTAAAATTGTATAGAAAGCCCCTCTCTATAGACAGAAGGTGTACAGGTTTTACCCTGAAATAACACTGTGCTGTGCAGTTGAATCTATAAATGTTTGTTTGCTGCTCAGAAGTTAAAAGTACAAAAAGAACAGATCCATTATATATAATTCTTACAGAATAACTCTTTTTTTTCATATAGAACAGTTGGAGAATCCAGACTGATCGGCCAAATAACACTATACACAATATGAAATGACAATAAGTTACATATTTATGATAGAACAACAACAGAAAATGCATACAAATCCTCAGATTCTGCCGCACATTTTTCAAACTGGAACAACTAACAAGGGTTGTTAAGTTTGAAGGATGGAAAAAAAAAATATGAACTTCTGCTAGAAATACGGAGGGAGGGATGAAACGTTTGGGCCCATTGAGTCTCCTGGGGCTAATTCACTGTGTCTTCGTGTGCGAGCCTGCATGTATTTGTGCCTCCCGTCCTTTGAGAACTGAGAGCAACAGCTGCTTTAGTTCTGAGGAGTCTTGTTATGATTACGACTGTGCGCTGAATAAAAATGGCGGCACGCTGACGCCTCATCACGCTTTGGTGGACACGATGAGAAGAGTTCCCTTCTCACCGTGTTCGGTTCGTGGTTGTTTAATTATCCACAGAGGTCATATTAAAGTTGGATATTTTTTTTCGATTGGGAGGTACATGAGAAGCGGTGTCTCGGCGGCGGCTGGCGGATTTGTGAGCTGGTCAATCACTTGGTGTGTGTGTGTGTGTGTGTGTGTGTGTGGTGACAGCTGAAGTGGCCACCATGCCCAATCTGTGTATAAAGGGGAGAGTGGGGGACAATGAGGACCCCCCATGCCGTTCCCGGTCCAATCAGAGGAGGAGCGCCTGAACGCCATCAACAAATCGTATGACATCAAGAGCTCCTGCTGGGTCGAAGGCCAAAGGGAGGCTTTTTGTTGCCGGGCAGATTGAGTGACAAAGTCACCGTCAAGACCACCAAGAACAATGTAAGCCTCACGATAAAACTGTTTAATGCTTTTCAGTTTGTTTGTTATTGGGTTTTTTTTTTTTTTGCGTTTGTGAGTTCATACCGATCGAAACTCTGTCAGTCCAGCGACATGGCCAACCTCACTTCCTTCACCCGAGGAAACCGGTGGAGCCGCTACGTCAGCACTCATAATGGCCTGCCGCTCGAAAAGGAATCTATTGAAACACCACGGCTGCATAACAGCTTAATGAGGAGTTGCATGTCACCTGCGGTTCAGATGGTAGAGCTGGTTTCACTTCAGTTCTCAGGTTAGAGTTTCCAAATGTCCTCAAGGCAAGAAGTGCACATTCCGCCGCTTCTAATGAGGATGAACACTTTGCCTGGTCGGTCATTGGAGTGTATTAATAGACACACACCGGATCGTGTGCCGTGTTAGAGGGTGATCACCCAGTAATAAAATATGGCTGCGTAAGTCAATTGAACATTTATCTGTCTATCAGACTCAACAGTGCATCTCAGTAAATTCAGACAAAGATACAGCGAGGGGGGAAGTTTACAGAGTCGAGAGAGGGGAGCTTTTTCATCGGTCAATGAAAGGTGGCGACAAAGGTGGACAAGTAGAATGCGGTGATTTGCGGTGATTTGGTTTCCCCCCCCCCCCTCCGGAGACTGTTTGCTTGAAAGTCATTACGTAGCCGTACGTCGGTATGGAAAGAGGACAGTGGCTGGAGGTGTGTAATCAGTGTGGCGTGTGATGATTTGTCACGGGGAGTGGAAGAGTACTTTGAAGCCGTTACGAGGCATCGGGGGAGAGCTGACAGCTGCCGGTGTTGTTCACAGTGCTGACAGAGAACATCAGCAGCCCCTCTGATCCACCCGGTTGGGAATCAGCGGCAATTATCCGTCCTCTCTCTCCCTTTATCTCCTCTGCCCTCTTTACGTTCCTGTCGTCGCCGAGCATCAGAGTTCCCTACGACTCGCCTATCGTTTGCTTCCGACGATTCTCCACGAGTCGAGCGCTCGGCCCTGGGAAGGCTGGAGACGCAGAGAAGTACTCTCCGGTACTTGCGGTACGACGTCGGAGGCTCTGGGGGGAAAAGCTCCAGACTCCAATGGGCAGGCATTGATTGAATGGAATCTAATAACATGTCTCCTTGATGGAAATACTATAGATTTAGCTTGTCTACTTTCCGGAGGACCCAATCATTCAGGCTCACCCCGTGCTGGAGGGATTTGGGAAAAAACCATCAGGAGCAAGAAGTCCTGAACATTTTGTTAACGCACAAGAAAAAAAACAAAAACATTATCGAATGAAATATCTACATGTCATGAAACTATTACCTTTCGAAGTAATAGTAAGCCAGCTGGATCATTTATCTCTTTCGTCTTTATTAGCTTCAAGGGACCAGATAAAATAACACAATTTTACTGATCAGTCGATTTATATTAAAATTAGCACTTTTTTTTTTTTTTTTACAAACCCCTAACTGTTAATTACTAATAAGTAAGACAAATGGGTCCCCCGTAAGATCGACTTGAGAAATCAAGAGTAATTTCCCAGCAGGCTGCTGAATGAGGATATCACTTATTACCAACTAACTCCTCTCTGGAAAGAAGCCAGAATTCCTCAGTGAGGCGGGAAAAAAAAAATAAAACAAAGAACTTATATAATTGGACTTCATGTGAAAAGATGTAGAAGTAATGTGTTCATAGCCTAATATCTAAAAGGACAACCAATTGCAGAAAAGGAAAAATGATTCCTGGATAGAAATTATGTAAGGAGCTTGTAAGAAGTTTGAACTGCTTGTAAAAGTAATATTATATAGAGGAAAACCTGAAATTGAGAGATAAACAAAGGTTTTACTCAATGCAAACCTCATTTATCACTTCTGTATAATATGACGAAAATATGATAGCGTTTGTGGTTTGCAAGTTCAATTAACCTAATAACTCCATTGGAAAAGAGACAACATTGGTAGCAGACAATGGCTTTCATTCCTGTTTTGGGCACTTTTTAAGATGACATTTCTATTTACGCTATAACATTTTACAACAGTACAACTCAGCATTGTATAAGAGGTAATAATGTAGGGTTATACATGTTTTGGTCTTTTTCAATAGATGGTGTTCAAATCCTCGCCCATATTCTTACATCCTCGCATAATGCATATTTTCAGTATGTGTGTACTTCACTGACTGGCCTAAAGAAGGTTTAAAAGCCTTTCAGTTGAAAACATTTGGAACATGAGGTAGATTTTTATGCAGTCAAGCAGCAACTTTACTTTCATGTGCACATTTACTCGGGGCTCTGGTTTTGAATTCATAATCTAAAATAAAATCCTATGCAAAAAAAAATGGACCAACTCCGTATATTTGCCTGTTGATGGTGCTGCTGCTTCTGGGGTGATTTCACGTCGCAGTCTCTCTTTTCTCTCTGCGCCGTCGCGTCCACAGGAGGCCTTTGATGTCCTGGGCTTCACTCCTGAGGAGAAGATGAGCGTGGACAAGCCGGCCGGAGGCATAACGCACTTTGGAAGCAATGAGTTCAAACAGAAAGTCAGAGAGGGGCAGACTTGAAGTGGACTCACGCCACTGAGGGCATTAAAAAGCCCCCCCCTCTCTCTGCCTGGCGTACCCTTCTGGCCGAGTTATCATCTTTCTACCTCGTCTCCTTATCTTTTGACATCTCTCTCGATTTGTTCTGCTCCCCAGCTCATATATTCGTCCTCTCGACGTGGCATCTGTCTTCCTTTTTTTTTTTTTTTTTTTTTTTTTTTTTTTATTATTATTTTTAAATACTTTACAGTCATTCCAATTTGCTGTTATAGAGAAAATAGAAAAGCCCAACATATCCACATGAGCAAGCAGGTGTGTTTGCGACTGTGGAAAGGAAAAACTCCCTCAACAAGGAGAAACCTTTGCAGAAACCAGACTCAGAGGTGGCGGCATTCTGCGGACCGGTTGGGGTGAGAGGATAGAGGAGAGGAGAGGAGAGGAGAGGAGAGACAGAGAAAGGCTTGGTGAAACAAAATAAATACAAAAAATACAAAATACAAAATACATACAATACCCTTGTTAGTGCTACATACAATTGTTTTTTTTTTTTTTTTTTTTTGATAATACATTAACCACAGTGATCTAAATATTTTCCAACTGCCATGAGATTAAGACCAGCCTGAGCAACAACAGAGCAAAAGACCTAAATAATGACAACAATTATAACAAAAGCAAAAAGCAAAAGGACATAGAACAAAAATAAATAAATAAATAAATAAAACAAACAAACAAACACAACAACAACAAAAGCAGACAACAACTTGGTTTTGATAGTTAACAGAACAATCTCGTCAATGAGGAGTGGGAGTGTGTGTGTGTGTGTGTGTGTGTGTGTGTGTGTGTGTGTGTGTGTGTGTGTGTGTGTGTGTGTGTGTGTGTGTGTGGTTTGTCCTCTGGATGTGAATGAAACTGTTGTGGGGGGGCCGCAGCACCACCCCGGAGCCCAAGGCCACCAGGGCCGGACGCTGCCACTCCGGCACCCAGCGACCCACCGGATCCAGGGAGGCCCCGACAGCCCCCCCCGGAGAGCCACGCCCCAACCCGGAAGGCACCAGACGGAGCGCGGAGAGAGGACCCCCCCCAGGCCAGAGGGGCCCACAGGAGAAGGATAAAGGGCGCAGAGCCCCGGGCCCCGACCGAGCCGCCAAGCCGGGACCGGCCAGCGCAGCGCCCCCAGGCCACGCGGGCAGGGAGCCCCCCCGGCCCCGACAGCGGAGCCCGCCGCACCCCCGGGGGCCATCCCCCCACCACCCCCCCAACCCCCGGCGGGACAGAGAAGGCCCCAGCCGCCGAGCCCCAGACCAGCCCCCCCCCCAGACCAGGAAGAGCGAAGGCCCAGCCAGGCCCGGCCGGAGGACAGCCACCCCCCCCCCCACCCCATCACCTAATCCCAGCCCACCCACACACTCACACCCAAGCATACGCATACACACACACAGACATACATACACACCCACACAGATACACACACCAAGCATACACATACACACACAGACATACATATCTACATATATACAGACATACGTACATACATTTATATGGTTGGGAGGGGGGTGCCCCCCACTCCCCAGGCCGCCAGCCAGGCCCCCACCAGGCCACTACGGGATCTCGTCCTCCACCAGTCCAACTGTGAATAGGGAGGGAGGACCACTACCCAGCCCCCCCGGAGGTGCCACGCCCGAGCTAGCGTGCCCCCCGCACTCCAGCCGCACCCGCCCCGGAACACGGCGGGACCACAGCGGGAGGTGCTGGGGGGAGCCCCCACCCCCCCCTCCACCCTGTGGGGTGTTGGGTGCATGTGGATGTGTGTATTTGTGTTTTGAAGAGGTGGTGCAATGTGTGTGTCTAGGGTTAGGGTTATGGCATCTGTCTTCCATTAAACGCCATCTCGTCAGCGACGCTATTATATTATTCCTTCTTCTTCCCCTTCCTAACGGGCCTCGCAAAGTCGCCCACCTCATGGCCATCGACTCTGGGGAGCTGCAAATGGGCTTAATATGTCCAGGTGTACTGAAAAAAAAAAGAAAAAAGAAAGAGCTTCAATTATGGGCTAAAAATTCAAATCCACCTTTGAAAAGTCATCTATACAGTATCTGGACTTTATACTGTGAGGATTCAATCAACGCTCTTGCCAAGGCCATCGATAACTGCATGTTTAAGTGGACGTTGACCCGCTTCAATAAGACCTTTGACACCGAGATGCGGTGGCTGAGTGCTTCTCAGTCGTGCTGCTCATCGCTGGGGGTGAAATCTGCATTATGGTTTATGTTTTACAACGACGGTCGGAGGGGATCGATTAAGGTCTCCGTCAATATTGGCCCGGATCTTCAGGCTGGAGGAAATAAAAAAAAAAAACTACATAGAAAATACACATTTTCCCTTTCCCCTCTTCCATGGGAAAATCCTCCATCATTGGAGGAGCTGTGCGTTTTTCCAAAGGCGACTGACGCAACCATCAAAGTCGCTTTGCATGAGAACCACCGGGGAAAATCCAGGAACTTCCTCAAACCGAAAAAAAGGGGGAAAGAAAAGAGCCGAGGCCCGATTTGAACTGGTGCAGTAAGAACTTGATAACGTTGCACTTTGTTTCGTGAAGTTAGACGTCAGTCGCCAGGATTAGCCACATTGATATCCTTAGTGCAACAGAGATGGAAGCTGCTCCAGGCACCGAGCAGCAGAAGAAAAGCTCTTCCTGTAAAACTCTGTCTAACTTTTTACAGAGTGATTCAAGCACATACGTGCACACGACTACACACACATGCACACACACACACACACACACATACTCCCACACTGCAGCTGAATTGTGTATTTTGGTGCAAAATCCAAAATACATGTGAAGTGAATAAATCTCATTGACACTGTCAAGTCCGTGTTTCCACGTTACAGTGGCGAAGGTACGAGGACCAGTAGAAATTGTGTTGCTGTTGTTGCTTTTGTGTAAGGGTTTGTTTATTTTGGTTTCCCTTTCAGCGAAGCTGGAGGAGGAGCTGGAAGAGTCACGAGAGCCACGGTACAGGACACGTTGTTTCTCCGGTACATGAACAAACAGTGTCGACAACTTTAATCCAACTTTACTAATGTCATTAAAAAAATAATAATAATTATGTGATCCACAAATATTTCCGTTTTATTATCTTTCTTCATTCCATTGCTGCAATTTTTTTATTTTTTTTTGGGGGGGAGGGGGGTTAAAAGACACATTTGTGTTTCCACATCACCTCAAGTCCTTCCTATAATAACACACAGGCACTCTTGGTATCCTGCGATAGTCTGCTCTCTTCCACGGCCCTGACATCAGTTCCCCCTGGTGGCGCTCCGGGGTTCCTCCTGATCCTGTGACTGAGAGATCCAGGTCTGATGAACCACATATTCAAGTAGCAATAACCCACTGTGGTGATGTGGCAACCAGGCTGATCGACCAGCGAAAGCTTTAAGTTTCCTTCATTATTGTTTTTTTTGTTTTTTGTTTTACTTTCAAGAACCATGTTAATTTCTTACCCTTGGATGATGATATGCTTCCAGCTTATGCCTCTCCTCCTCCTCCTCCTCCTCCCCCTCCTCCGTCCTTCTTGTTTCGTTGTTTTGCAGCAGCAGAGCGTCGACGCCTGACTTGATCTCACTTTCCTCAAGGGGCAGCTGGAGGAGCTCCAGCTCCTTGTTTCCAGGCGTCAGTGTGAGAATGTGTCTGTCCTCCCACTCTTGTGCAGGCGCAAACCTGCACTGCGTCTCCAGGAGGATGAGGAGGATGAGGAGGATGAGGAGGATGAGGGGGATGAGGAGGATGAGGAGGATGAGGGGGCGGCCCGGGCCAGAGCTGCCAGACTGGAGAAGGTCAAGGTGTTTATTTATTCATTTATTGAGAATATTTGTTCACCAAGGGATTTGCCTGTAGAGAAGTCAAAGTCATATCCCGAAGCTTTAGGTGTGCTGGACAAGTTTAGTTTTTTTTAAAGTTATTTTTTCACCTGTACATGACGAGTGAAATGCAGCAGAAGCAGCAGTTGTGGACAAGAAGTCGTGAGTTTTTGCCAAAAAAAGCGAGAAAAAAAAAGAAGAGTTTGAAACTGGACAACAGCCAAAAGGGATGGATTTTTGTTTCTCCACCACTTTCAGTAGAATTTATTATCTCTGTAACATGAACAGAAACTTGTTTTTGTGTCCCTGAGTTTGTCTAAATTCAGGGAGAAAACTTGTGCAGGAGCTGGATGATGCAAAGGAGCCAGAGAAAAAGTTGGTCCAGGTCAGCAAGGCTCCCAGTGGAGGACAGGAAGCACTGAGGGGTAAACAAGACATATTAGGACTAAAGTCTTACATGTGGCTCAACAGAGCTCTGGAAAAGTCTTAAATGACCTAATTAAGATTTGTAGTCCTCATCAGGATATTCTTAGCAGGAGGAATTGATGTAGACTGTTCTGTACTTGTTGCTTCTAATATAATTTGCGTGTACAAGTTTCAGGTGTGTGTGTGTGTGTGTGTGCAAGGAAGAGGGGCGCAATCTGTTGTGGTTTTTAGAGAAAGAACATTTGTCACACCGTCGTTTCTGCAATGAATCTTCTTCTGTTGACTTAACTACGTTTAATTGTGCACAGTAAAGGTCCTCCTGGTGCCATAATGGGTTGAACTTTGACCTTAATTGTGGAAGACCCCTGGTTTTTACCCCAGTTTGTAGCAGGCAAAACATCAGGCAGAAATGATAGTCGAGTCTGAAGGAAAAGTTTTAACACCACAAACTGTTAAAGGCAACATCACCGGGTACTTCCCTGGCTTTAAATTGAGCCTGAGGTAAATTATAGATTCTAAGCAAAATTAAGACAAATCATTAAATTCCCTTTTCTTACACGATTGAATTCACAATAGTTGGTTTGTTCAGTGTTTCTACATTAACCGTAAAATACAGTGTATGCACAGTACTGAGGTAAAGTTTTAGACTGATTTGTTTACAATGCTTCTTTTCTCCCAACAGCTTAAATCTCATGTGTGAATAATTGGTCACTATACGATCCTTGCTGTAGACTGCCTCCATCCGTGGGTGGGATTCAGCTGAGGGTTCATGCATCCATAAATTGAATAATTATAAAAAACAAGAACAATTTGTGTACTTTATAGGGTTTAGGCTTCTTTCCTACATTTTAAATTAATACATATCCATTAACAGAAACAGAACTGCGTTAAAATTTTGTTTTACTCAACCCCAAATCCTGTTAATATACAATTTTATATTTGCCTTTGTTTAATAGAGAGACAGAAGTTCACTTTTTAAAAAAAAATTTCTGATCGATCTGGAGCTGGAATGCAGACAAATGAAAACATTGTCAGGGTTCATTCAGTCTGTGTTTCATGAAACCCCCCGGTCAAACAACAACAGGCACCCGTCTCATACATCAACATGGAATTTATTCGTCATTTTAGTTTCGGATGAATGCTTCACATTTTGTACAAAAATCATTAGAAAATGCCTGACACTCCCACGATCCCCACCCACCCCCCCCCATCGCTAATCCTCGTCCTGCGGCGTCGCACACCGGAGGACTTCTGCGGAGTCACGCAGGCATCCTGGACCGGCGCCTCCGAATCAATCGAATTACAAATCTACCGTCCGTCCCGCCGAGCGCGGATCCTCGCGAGTCATAACCCGATGATATGGTGACATCTTGTCACATCAACTCATGTAGAGATACAGTAGGATGAGGAGCAAAAGCAGGACCGAGGACCTCCTAAGCTGACCCCCCCCCCCTTCCCCAAATGTCTCTGATGTATGGATACAGTATCACATCAACAACACCATGCATGTTTTCATACACGTGACACGTCATCAGTTATGATTGGTTACGTAGATTTTTAAAAAATGAAAAGAAAAAGATCAGTATCAGTTTAAAATCAACCGATGATTGCAGGAGGGGGGGGGATGGGACTGAAGGAGGGACGAGTGAGTGGAGGCTAATTCTTTCTAGATGTTTTGCTTAATGTACATGCCCAGCACACACACATAAATGGGCTCTCGGCACAAGCGCACGCACACACACACATTTCATTCTGGGTAAACTTGTCACGCCACGCTGGACGGACGGCGACTGCAGGTGAGAGAGGAAACGATAGCGCACGCCTTCAATTAAGATTTTATTAAAACAAATGCAGAGAGGTCCTCCCTCTTAAAACAAGAGAAAGCATGGGGGGGGGGGGGGGGCAGAGAGGCACTTACACAATCACTTTCATTGTACACAGTGCTTGCGCCTGTGTGTATATATGGTGTGTGTCTTTAGAAGAAGACACAGCTACATTATTTTTGTTTCGTTTCTCTCTTTTTTTTTTTCTTTAAATCACACACTCGTGCCCAAAGATGCTCATTTTCACATGGGAGCACTTTTTTTTTTTTCTTTCTTCTTCTTTTTTTTTTCCAGCGGTTGGCACATGTACATGCAAAGCGTCAGTTCGACCCGCACAGGCTAAACTGAGGAGGGGAAAGAAGGGAGGAAAAGGAAGGAAAGAAGAAGACAGACGTGTATGTGAACACACAAACGCACACAGACGGGCTCTTGAACACTTTTGAGCGTTTTTCAAAAAAAAACAAAAAAACACTCCCCCCTGCATTTGTGATTCTTGTTCCTGACCCCTCCCTCCCTCCATCCCTCCTCGTGTCACATGTATGTAGCAGCATCAGAGGAGCCCTCTGATTGGCAGGCGTGTCAAGTCAGTCAGTTTCGAGGATGAGGGGCGGCTGCTCGTTCTCCTCCTCTAAGCGTAAGTCATTGAGGTCGTCTTCGAGCCCCGCGCCCCCGACGGCGCCTTGTTCTTCACAGTAACCTAAGAGACACGTTGGGGAGTTAGACGTCCACACGAATGGGAAGTGACAGATATTCACATAGGGAAATTGTTCTTCTTCTTTTTTTTGTTTTGTTTGGGTGCACTCCAGACGAGCCACTTACCACCCCCCCCCCCCCCCACAACATTTTATAACAGACGGGCACGAAATCTTCACGCACAAACATCTACTACACCACAGTGACACATTTAAAAAAAAAAAAAAAAAAACAACAACATGGTAACACTTTACTAAATGGGTCCATAAATTCCTAACAATTTCCTCAGGAGTCTTTTAAAAAGAGGGAAATGTAAATATTTATTAACTAACTAAATAACTGTAAAGAATTCACACAAGGATCACGCAGGGTTAGAATAGATTATGCCTTTAAAAGTAGAGGGAACCACCATTTTTCTGTGAAATTGTCAATTAAAGCCCATGTTTCGTTTTATTGCTTTAGCTCGCAGTGGAGTTCAAATTCAGTGCGTTGCAATGAAAGGCGTTTTTAATATTTTAGCATCCCCAGGGACATGCAGGAAAAAGCCCAGTTAATAAAAAAAAAAAAACTAATCCAAGGCCGCATTGACACGAAAACATTTAAAGTCAAAATTCATCTCGAGGCTTTCTCCCCCCCCCCCCCCCAACTTAAAATTGCTGCTGTGTAAATGGGCCCTAAATGTAATATACAGCCCGACGGGGCGCCGCTCCAAATAACTTAAAATATAGTCAAAGAGGCGAGTTAATGTGTTATAATTGATTGGGTTTTAAATAAAGCTCTGCCCCAAAACATATCGTTCAAAACTCCCAACTGCTTGAAAACATAAATTAAAATAACAGAATTTTGTTCCATCGAACTCCAATAGACAGATAAAGAGAAAACCATGAGGAAACTATGGACCGCTGAAATAAAGTGTTACTTGTGAATATACCTTTAGTGACAGCTGCACTGTAGGTTTGGGCCACAAGTGGGCGGTCATGTGACCCCTGCTCAAGGATCTCATTGGAGGGCTCAGCACTGCCGTCTAACCTGAGGTCAGTGACACAATCTCTCAGATCAACCGTCACAAATCACGATCCCCCATTACCGACCTGTGCATCATCACCCTTCATCGGACACATGCGCTCTGTATTTACTGGGAGAGTGTGTGTGTGTGTGTGTGAGTGTGTGTGTGTGTGAGCGTGTGTGTGTTACCTGTGCTGCTTCATCAGCGTGCATTCGCCTCCCTCCTGCGGGTCCAGATTGTACAAGTACAGGTAACCATCAGCCGCCGCTACCAACAGTCTGGGAATCTTTTGAATCCTGATTTGAAACACAGAAAAAAAAAAAAAAAGTTATTTTTTTTTAGCTTATTGAATGAAGAAGTGCAGTTTTTGCTGTAAATGCGACGTTACGCAACTCATGAACTTAACTGGTAAAACCCCACACTGATCAAAATCTACTGAAATGAATAAACTTTTCAGTGTTTAGAAATTGTGTGAAGCAGCAGTGACTTGTGGGAATTTGAAGGAAAAGGGAAGTGATTCATGTCGGACAGCAGCAGTGGAATTTTCTTTTTTTGGGGGGGGGGGTTAAAAATAGCTAAAAATCTCAGCTGGCGTGAGCAGCATGACGGGGCGCTTTTTAGCCGACTCACTCATCACGAGGCAAAAACCCGGGAAACAAATAGGTCGGCGATTGTCGTTTTGCGGTTTTGTGTGCGAGATTCTTGTCTGAGCGCAGTGACGCCGTCTCACTCCTTCTCAATAACCATCTTCGGCCGCACAGCAGAGTCTTACTTCCGCGCTTCTGCGAGCCAAGTGCTCAATTACAGCCGAGTGGGCCAAATCTCGTGTCGGCAAACAAAACGACGACCGGCGGCGAGCGATGCCTGTGCGGGACCGCACGCACACGTTAAGAAGTCGCAAGTCGCAGTTTATTTCTGGACGAGTTAACATGATGATTTGGTGCGAATTTCTCGAGGTCAACGACGCGAGACAAACTCATTATGGCAACGTTGCGCAATCGGGTGGAAAGAGCAACTTACTTCCCACACAAGGGAGTTGTTGTTGTTGTTTTGCTCGGCGAAAACACACCGGGAGCAGTTTTGAACAAGCAGCCCAGGCAAACATATGAAGTCACTATCATCAGTGAGAAGTTTGTATTTCAATTCACTTTATTTGCTCAAAGATAAACTCAGTTATGCAACAACCACCTCACAGAGGACGCAACATAGAAAAATGATGTTTTCCTGTATCCATCATTAGTTGAATTCTATTTAGTTTCACATTGATTTGAATTACCACGATTGAGCTGGAAGAAACCTATGAGTAATGCATGTGCATTGTATTTTGTTTATACTCACACAGCTAAGGCGCAGATGTTCTTGTGTCCGCAGAAAGGCAGGCGCACGGTGGCGAACGCCCGCCCCTGGGTGAACATTTCCGTGACCTGAGAGGGCAGGTAGGTGGTGGAGGCCATCAGCACCTTCCCCAGGAAGCCTCCCCAGGTGGCGGGCTCCTCCGCGGGCCTGTGTGCACACACACACACACACACACACACACACGTGAGACATCTGGGTTTTGTTTGGGGAAGGGGAGGGGGGGGTGGGGGGGCGGAGAAGGATGCATACCGTAGATCCGTGTGCACGCGATAGAGCGCCTTCTCAAAGAAAAAAACAAAGAAAGGACGGTACGTACACATACTTCTCTTTCTGTGTCTCAAGTTTGAAGATGTGGACCGTCTCTGTGTTACTGGAGGCGGACAGGTACAGACCCTCCATGCTGAACGCCAGAGAACAGATGCTCACGCACCTGGAACACACGAGGACGGGGGAGCTGGTGAACCTGAACGCACCAAACGCAACTTGCCGAGATTCTCTCCGGGAGCTTTTCGGTCGTACCTCTTGACTCCCCGTCGAAACTCGAACAGCTTCTGTCCCTCGGGGATGGAGAAGACGCGGATGACCGTGCCCTGGAGGGAGTGGACGACACGACAGGGATTTGGGACCCTCGCGTATATCTAGTGAAAAAGCCACACATCTGTATGGGTGCGGTCGCCGCTCTTACCTTCTCCGAGGCGGTGGCCAGTTTAGTTCCGCTCGCGTCAAAAGCCAGAGCCGCCAACGGGCTGTCGTGGGCTGGAATCATATTCGCCGCTCGCTGGGAAACAAAAAAAAGAGCTCCAATTAAAAAAAAAAATAATAATGTGTTGCTCGCTACCAGAGAAAAGAAAAAAAAAGGCGATCACCTACCAGGTTCACTGTGTCAAAAACCTGCACTTCGCCTATTGTTGCACTGCCTGGATACGCCAGGTAACAGTTATCATTACTGATGGAGAGGGCACACAGTCCTGCAGGGGGGCAAACACAAGCTGGGTAAACAAAGAACAATGCAGTTGATCTCGTCTGAACTCATAAAAACAAATCCGTCAGATCGTGGTTGCAATAGTAGTGTCAGCCTGGGTGGCTTATCTGCACCGTGGAGGTCAAAGTACTCCGACGGTCAAAAAGAGGTTTCGGGCGTTTTTCATCCTCGTGTCTTACGTCACCAGTAAGGAGATCCTGTATTGATCAGGCTGACCTGAAGGGTTGGGCGGAGTCTCTCTGATGGTGTGCAGCACTTTCATGTCCCGGATGTTGTGGATGTAAAGCGACTCCTCCAGACACACTATCAGCCTCTGCACAGGGAACACATGATGCACTGTAGACGTCAAGTCTGGGAAGGCCTCCGGGTCTCACTGCGAGCTCCAGAGCCCCCCCCCACACCCCCTTTAACTTTCCTACCTGTCTGTTGAGCTTGACGGCCAGTATGGTGTTGGAATAGGAGTAGTTGCAGATCTCGGTTCCCTTCTTGAAGTGGCAGACTTTGAGCTTCCGGGGAGCCTTCAGGCTCACGATGGCCACCAGGCTGCTGGAGAACAGGCGCTCCACGATGCACACGTCCTCGGTGTCGGCTGCAGAGGTGCACACACACACACACAAACCGGCGAAACACGTCACCTCACCGTGCCAAACGCAGAGCCCACAGCCAAGTACTTATTGGAGGAGGAAATATACATAAACGCATGTGCTTATAACGATACTGAGGTGACAAAAAAAAAAAAAATGGATTGGTGAAGGCTTTTGCAGCTTTCTGTTGGGAAACCAAAACCACACGGTCCCATTTCAAGTCCAGGTTGGGCTTTGAGAGCTTCTCTGTGGGGAGCATGCGTGTTCTTCCTGTGGATACTTTCCTCCCACAGTCCCCAAAAAACAACAACATGCACTTGAGGATAATTGGTCGCTCTAAAGTGGTAGGCTTTGAATGCGAGTGTGTGATTGTCTGTCTGTCTCTGTGTGTTTGCAGTGTGATGGACTGGTGACGTGTCCATGGTGTACCCTGCCTCCGCCCATTGTCAGCTCCAGTGGTTCCAGCGCCCCGTGACCCTAAGTTGGATAGAACGGTATAGAAGATGGATGGATGGATGAACACTCACACACACACACACAATGTACTTCGCGAGAATGGCTTGAGCAAACACGAGCCAAACAAACAATGAAGCGCGAGTTCCCTTCCTTTGGCTTCCTCTTTTGTGCCGGAGCTGTTGATCGTCTTAAAACTGCTGCAGAAATGAAAATGGGACTCTTTGTTTGAAAGACGCCTCTGTTGACCGTCAGCTATTGGTGAAGGTGTTTCTTTTATAGATTGCATTACGCTACACGTGGGTTATGCCAGGACACATCCCGAGATGCACCGTTGAGCAACTGCTGATTAACACAACATTTGATCAAATATGCCCACGTCCCCTCAAAAAAATCCTTCTCCTACCAAACATATGCAAGCTTCTTGTTAATTCCTCAAAGCCGACGACAAAGCTGCTAAAAACCCGTCTGAGCACCCAACTGAAAAATGCCGCCGCAAAGAACGAGACCCAATGTGAACTTTACCAGCATGTACGGAGCCTTTTTTTGGAAAACAAATTCAAACTTAATGTCCACGGTACCAGAGCGATTCCACTATCGAGTTGCTAAATTTACTATATGCGAGGTCAAGCAACTACTGAACCAGCATACATGACAAGAACGTTTCTATCTACCACTTAAATAAATGAGATGACAAGTGTTGTTTGATAGGCGACTGTAAGCCAGCAGCGATGTGCGACGCCCAACAGAATCAATACAACTCTTGATGTTGCAGATTGGACAATAGTATAAAAGTGCAAGAGAAGATTATGACAAATATATAGGACGTAATCCAATTTTGATGTGGACGCTCACTGTTGGAAGAATATGAGAGAAGTGCTGACAAGATACCATTGATATTCAAAATAAAAGCCTCATAGTGCGCCCAGACGGCATGCAATTAACAAAATATGACGATAAACATTACTGTGCAATAATTGAACCAAACTGGCTTTTGTCGAACAATACGAAACGTATTTTGCGCTCTGCGCACAAACGAGTGGGCAGATGGCAACTGAAGGCAGGGATGTTGCTTACGCAATACTTACTACATTCATAGATCTGCTCCAATTTGTCCACAGAGGACAGGGAGAAAAACTTGTATCCCGATTTGGTGCCAACAGCCAAGGACCTGCACAGATACAACAGACAGAGAGATTGGGCGCTGCAGTGAGCATGCAACCACACATTTGGGCTGAAGAATGAAAGTGAATATTGATGAATGAAGTCAGTGATCGTTATTCCAGTGGCCAGAGGCTTTTTTTTTTTTTTTACTGTGAACATCAGCAGGATCAGCCTGTTGGACTGACTTCAGAGTCTGAGCCACTGGACCAGCAACATGTGGGGAGGCACATCCTGGCTGTGGTCACACGACTTGGTCTGTTTTTTTTGCAATAACCACACCAGCCTTGTACAGTTTTGAACAGAAATCAGTATATTTCGCCAAATTCTCTCAACGTGCTTTACTTTAATATTTAAAAAGAAAAAGAGGTTTTAACTTTTACAGATATAAGTCGATTGTAACTACATAATAAACACTTGCAGAGGCTAAACCACTTAAGATACTATGTGAATTTAATGTGCATAAAACAAAGACATCCTCAGAAGAGCCGTGTTAAAAAAAAAAAAACAACAAAAAAAGTTCCACGACACCTAATCCACATGTTTGTGTATTGTGGCTAAAGTTAGCCCCATGACCACTCAGCATCATGCTAGCCGCAAACCTGCGCCACCGACGAGTTAAATAACTGTAAAAATGGGTCGTTCGTTATCCGACCGGCGTCGCCCTCCGTCGGTAAGTGTTTCTTATCAAGGAGTCCGCGTTAAACACGTTTCACGTCGAGCTCTCGGGAGCCCGCAACGCGGCCAGACGCGGAGCTAGCCCGCGTTAGCGGGTACGGTACAAGGCCGTCGGGTCCGCTGCCAGTCCCCGGCCCGGCCTTACGTGTTGTCCTGGTTGAAGTTGGCGAAGAGGAGCTGGCTGCCGCCAGCGTCCCCGCTCTGACTGGCCAGGTTCATGGGCTCGGCACCATCCAAAAAAGCTCCCGGGGGGGCGGGAAAGAGCAGCTCGCCGGACCGGGACGTGCTGGGTGATCAGGGCCAGGCGCTGGGCTTTTCAGGGAGCCATCGCTTTCGTCCACAGTGCCGCTGTAGTGATTGTTGTTGTTTTACATGGGGGCCGCTTCACCCCCTCAGCGCGCATGCGCAGAGCACGCAGCGTGCCGCACGTTTAAAGGGACAGGACAACACCCCCCCCCGGCTCGCTCCCACACTCTCACGAGGACCCTCCACACGGGAGACGCGCCACGACCCTGGAGCTCCGTCCTGAACTCAATAAATATAACACTGTCTGTATTTCTCTCTCAGACTCTGTAAGCGTCTGCTGCAAGGAGATGTTTAGCAACACTCGAAAAGTCCCCACTTTCCAGTTCCTCTATGGTTTTATGTACCAGCGCCCCCTCTTGGGAAGTTTAACAATTACAGATATTTGTTTTTAACTGCATCTCATCACAAGTGTTAAAGTAATTATAGAAGCGGTATTTGAACATACTATTGGTACTATTCATTAACCATTACTGTAAACTTTTTTTGCTTGAATGAAATAGCCATCACTTATTCTACACTGCTCCATCCTGTGCACGCTGGAGCCAACCCCAGGATGCACCCAGGGGGGGGGAAAGAGGGACACACTCACATTCACAAGTAGAGACAATTTAGGGTAATCAATTGACCTCACAGGTATATATTGATGAGGGTGTCTCGTGTTTAAAAAGCTGAAACATGCCCCGATTCGAAGGTACACTACTGATGACCTGTCACAAATTTGCATCAATCCCATATCTCAGACACAACTCTCATGCCACTCTCTCAAATGGTCAACTTTATGTGGTGACCATCTTTTGGCACAAAGAATAATTTAACAGCATGTTTAATGATGCACACACACAGGGAGAACATGCAACTCTGCACAGAAAGGCCTGTGAGGCAGGAGGACTAACCACTGGCCCAGATCAAATATTTATTGTTAAATTAGATATACAGATTTGCAGCTCATGAAGTGACTTTAGTAGTTTATGATTAAGTGACAAAAGTCAGTGTTTTATGCTTTTCAATCACAGTTTGTTTTTCAAAAGTTCCAGTGAGTCCGCATTACTATTTTCTTTCCAATATGCCGTAATCTGGCTGGATATCACAGCAGTAATTAAAAATCTCTGTGGTGGCAGAGTCCTGGAGATTGTTAAAATATTCCTGGAAATGCTTTTGACCCGGAGAAGACCTCCACCAGAGTTCCCTGTGACGTTTTACGGACTTTGGAATGTTGAGGCCACATTTTGGGAGAGTTATCTTTGCAGGCTGGAAGCCTCCGTCGTGACAGACAGCGGCGTTTGGATTACTTTGTGAAAAGCTCCAAATAAAGCTGCTCCTCATCCACATGGGAAATGAGACAAGTGAGGTGGTTTTACGCTTTTATCAGGATCACGAAGCCTTTGGGTTGCCTTATATTGGAGAGAAGAAACCCTGAGATCGGCCTTGAACGTGTGCCTGAGGAAGTGGCAGTGGAAACAATGACGGTTTTAATTTAATTTTGCACATTGAAGACCATGTCAGGAAGACACTTAGATCCAGATTTTGATTTTTGTATTGCCTTTTCCTATAGGATTCATCTAACACACACGACATATGAAGATAAATCCCACCTATATTACCCACACCTGCATACCAAATAACATGCAGCTCAAGAAGTAATCATACTGTATATGTGAGATCTATAAGAAGTGCACCTGTCATGTATGCATTTATGTGATAATATTCATTTTGTTCAGGAATCAGGAGCAATGCGCATCCATAACATAGCACAACATTGAATATAAAGGGGAAATGTTAGAACTAAATGCACATATCTGTTTTGTCAACTGGCCTCTGTTTTTTTTAATCATATGTGATAACATATAATGAATCAATTAAAGTATGCTGCAGACTGAATGAAATTCCATATATGTCTAAGATGCTCCACAAGGTATAGAATTATTGTCACAAACTCATAAATGATGCATCAGGTCTTGTTACATAACGGCAGATATTTAAATCAAATCTTCTCCAGTCGTTTGAGCATCGCTGTTGTTCAAGGATCCACAGTGATCGTTTCCTCCATGACCTGTCCTGCTGTATCATGGGCATGACTGTCACGACTTCTACTCGATTTACGCTCCAACCAACCGCCAACAACTCCGGCGGTTACAGAGACACGGTTTGAGGCGTGGGACGGGGGAGTAAACGGCGGGCGAGGCATCGACTGAGACGTAATTCTGAGTGTGAGTCACGGTTATTTGTGTGTGTATCAGTTTCATTGGAGTTTCAGGTGTAAGTCTGAGCATGTCGGAGTCTTTTGCAGACATGTGCTCATCCGATGAGCACGATCGACCAGAACAAAAGGAGGGGAGATGTGGAGTGGGCGAAAAAAAACAAAAAAAAGCAGGGACAAGATAGTAAGAAAGTAGTTTTATAGAAGAATTTATAATCAAATAAATACTTAAAAGCAATCAGGATTTGATAGGCGCCAAATGTTAGAGGACAAACTAATATTCATAAGGATGTTGTTGTTTTTGAAGTATAAATTAGCCTGTTTGCCATCCGGACTCAGCTGTGTGACCTGTTTGGTCCAGTTCACTGTTTCCAGGTCTGTCAGCACAGGCAGGGGTCCGGAGCACAGCTTCCAAAAAAAAAAAAATAGAAGATGGACAGAGACACTCAAGAAGACGGGCTCTGGGAAAATAAAGAACAAAAGGGCAATAGCAGCATTTCCCAGCTTCGAAATGTACTTTTAAAGCAAAACTTCTATATGAAGCGCTGCAAAGATATTACATGCATGTGTGTATTTTCTTTAAGAGGTCTGGAAATAAAGTGTTTTCTGTTCAATACACTTTCCTGTCATTTTTTTCTCCTTTTTTTTTTTTATCAAGTGGATTTTTTTTTTCTTCCCCTCGCACTTTTTGGGCGTTATGATGTTATTTACGTGCACAAATGTTGGTGAACTTGCAACAGTCCTTGACATGGAGTCTTATCTCCAGACACAGCTGCGGGGAGCGGGGGGGGGGGGGGGGGGGGGGGGGGGGGTAAATGTGTAACGTGTTTTGCTCCCAGCGAGGAAACTTGTTTGGATATCTGTGTGTGTTTGCATAATGCATCTGTTCTTTCTCACACAGCTGCCGCACCGTGCCACAAAGGGCTTCTGGTGGGCACTGTTATTGTTGGATAATATTTAATTTTCCGTTGACGCGCGTGTTTGCAGGGAAGGTGAACAGGATCTGTAAGAATAATGAACACGCACGCGACTGTGTGATTGATTAAAATCAAAGCCCACTTATTGACAGAATGTGCCAACTATCACTGGACCTGAATTGTCTAAACTTTAACCTAAAACAACATGATGACTGTTAAAAAAAAACCGCACCAAACATTGTGTAATCCAGCTTTTAAGTCACCCACAAGGAGAGTGTGTAGTGTGCAGTGAGTTTACACTCTCTCTCTCTCTCTCTCTCTCACACACACACACACACACACACACACACACACACACACACACACACACACACACGCACGCACAAACACACAGACACTATAGATGACATGTTTACCTTGTTCGTCTGTGGAGATCAATGACTTGCATTGCTCCAAGAACACTGCAGTCCCTGAACGCAACACAGTGAATGATTGTACTTTATACATGAAGGACAAACAGTCCCGCTTCAATCATCAGTCAGCTTGAAAACACATTACAAAAGTGACGTTTTTTTGTCTGGAAAAAAAAAAAGAAAATAAAGATTTTGTTACCTTGGAAGGCGCATGGTTTCACAACCGTACAGCAAACAATATTTTTTTTACTGCCGTGGGCTGATGGAGCCAGTTTGAACATATTGACCTCGTATAAAGTCCAAACATAATGTTCAGTGTTTCCCAAACTGTGTGCTTCACCCTCTCTGCAAAATGTCACCTTCAGAAGAGAGGCAGGAAAATAAGCAGTAGAGTCATTAAACACTCGTTTTTAAGTGTGACCATTCCATACATAACCCATAACCATCTTTAAAGAAAAAGCATAGGTATTAACTGTATCGCAAGTCCATCATATTGCAGTTTCGTTTTTAGCAATGAGTTACATGTTCAAGATACACTTTTGCTTTTAACATATCTGAATTATTATGTATGGCGAAATGCAAAGCAATGCTTCCCTTCAGACAAAAAGAGTTACAATTACAATTTGCTCATTTATCTGTCGTGCACATTTGGAACAAACTGTCAAAGTGTAACAACACTAAGCAAATCTATAATAATCAAAACAACAATGAAAACCACAATTTGACTAAATATGTAAATGAAATCTCTTATTACCATTGAGGATATACGTTCACAAATTATACAAATAATAAGTCATTCTTCTGAAAAGAACAAATACTGAGATGTTCTCAATGGACGCAAACGTTAAATTGTTTCAAGTAAAGGCATAACATAGTCCAAAACTATTATCTCCAAAACTATTCAAAGTACTAGTTACTTTTTAATCCATTGCATTTTGTTACAGGCATCGTATAAAGCACATTTTTTTCATGAAAATGCACAACAATCAACGCAAACATGGAGAATAAACCAATTGGCAATACATTTCATTTCCTATGGGGTATAAGTTCGAGTAAAAATGAAAATAAATATGTTACTTCTACCTTTTCTGTATTTATGAGAGAGAGTAAAGCTCTCCCACTTGGCAAATGCTCATTATTCTCTCATCTTTGATAAGTTAACTCTTACGCACGCGTTTACAGTATGAAGTGTAAGACTCCATTCATGTATTCGCTATCAGGGGTCGCGGTCACCCTGGAGCTCCTGTTCCTTTTGTTGTTTTTACAGCTCGGTGATTTTCCACCAAATCCCACATCAGTCCGGTGGAAAACATCCACCGGGACGCACGCGACTCCGGCGGCGGTGCGTCTCGCGCGAGGGAGGGGCTGCTGCTGTTTTGTTGGTGCGCCTGAGGGGAAGGGGAGGGCAGAAGAGGAGGGGAGGCGTTCCCAAGCCCAGTCCCGGGGAACATCCTGCGAACACATCCGAGACTCGGAACAAAACTCCGCGCACAGTTTCCTCTCGCGCTGCACTTCAACCTCCCGGGGACGGACGCGTTCGGGATGGCGCGTCGTGGCTCCGATCCGGCGTGGAAGAACTACTATTGCGTGATTCGTTCAATCATGTAGTAAAGTTGACCGACTCCGCAGGTCGCTGCCCCCTTCTTGGACTCTACATGTTTATGTTTGGACGCGCGGCGGTGGGATATCCGGAATGGATCTGTAGGAGGAGACGACGCCGCTCGCTGGTTTGCTGTGGATAGAGCGCGAGCGCGCGCCCACGCACCCGACTCACACGCACGAGATGGACTTTAAAAAGACAAAATTTGGCAGGTAAATCTTATTTGCCGTCGGGAAGTTTGAAAGCTCATATTTGGCACCATGCTGTTGTTTTGTTTTTGTGTTTAGTTTAGTTTGTTTGTTTTGTTTTTGTTTTTTTACCCATCCTTCGCGCGTCCATGCGCACTGACGCGCTCGCACGCTGACAACCAGGGGGGACGTTATAGATTACGCACATTGACTTATTTTGTGTGAGTGGGTGAGAGTGAGCGACGATCATTATTCCTACACCACTCTCATCTGTCTGTCAGCATCAGTTCATTTTATGCGTTAAATCTCACGCTCTCACTTTCCGTGTTGTGTCCAGTGGTACTTTATTGCGAGAGAAGAAACCATCCAATGGATTTGCTCCAGGCCACTCATTTATCACTTTTCTGTGAATGTCCCTTGTGAGTGCGTGGCTGTGTGACCGGGAGATGGCGATAATCGTGAGAACCAGAGTTTGGGTCCCGAAGGAGATTCGCTCGATCTTTGCTGGAATGGGAATATTCTTGTCACTTCCAGAGATTCCATTTAAACAAACGCATATTTACGTACGCGCACAGATACCTCGTGTGTGCACACTTCCGTGTGCACGATCCCACCGGCTTCCAGAGTTTCTGATCCTCTTAGACGGCAACTGATCGTATTAATGTGTGGAATGTGAAGTAATGGGCTTTTATGACCTAAACGCCTGCTTTGTGAGCAGAGACCATGAGACCTTACGTGCAAAAACATGCGCACGGGGAGATATTGGGCCTGTAGAGGTAGGAGGTGTAGCTGGAGAGAGTCTGAGCGAGAGAATGAGTGGAGTGAGGTAATAACATTCTCTCTGATCGGCCTGTGAATCCCGATTCCTCCTTTTCACTTCATTAAACAGAAACAAACAAACACACACACACACACACACACACACACACACACACACACACACACACACACACACACACACACACACACACACACACACACACACACACACACACACACACACACACACACACGGAGTCCTGTCATAACTGATTAGAGGACATCATAGAGCCTCATTCAGGTCCACACAGAGCTCCAATACAGTAACAGTGCTCAGAAGAAAATAGCCTTGTTATAGTACTTGGCACAGCTTGAAGAGTTGAAGGAAGAAAAAAAAAAAGAAAAGAAAAGAAACCACCGGAACAGTAATTTATTGTTTTTGTGTGCAACTTGGAGAAGATGGAGCCTCAACACTGAACGATAATTATGAGCCAAAGCTGAAGTGACAGGAAGTGCAGAGGAGACGAGAGTAAAGATTCTCCAACATCAATTGTTTATATTTTTGTGCGCTCAGATGTGTGATCCTTGCATTAAAAAAAAAAAAAAATTGTCTGTGAGATTGTGTTCGGTACTTCAATTTGAAGGCTGCCACTACACGACTTGAGGAGATCGCTCTGACTGCTCCTTTCGTTGACCTCTTTAAACAAACAGCAGCGGGAGGGATGCTTTGCACGTGATGTTGGAGCGTTTGGCCTAAATGTGTAATCAAATAACACAGCTGACCAACACAGACACACCTGTGGCCCTGCACGAGGGGCTCCGCTCCAACCAGAGCGTGTGTGTGTGTGTGTGTGTGTGTGTGTGTGTATGTGTCCATCTTCGTGTAGAAAATGTGGTTTCGTAACATCTCCAGATGTGTTTTTTTTCCTCCTGTAAGCTGGGATTTAGAGATCTACCGCCGATTAAATAGAATACGCAGCAAAGAGGAGTACAAATACAAGTAGTAACTTTCCCCGAGTGCAGCGAGGAAGAGGAGGAGGAGGAGGAGGAGGAGGAATGCAAATCTCATGGATGGTTTGGGGCTGTGGTATCCTGCTTGTACGGGCAGTGACATCACCGGTAATAATGAGGAACACTAAAATTCAGACAACGTGACGCGGATTAGAGACCTGCAAATCCTTCAAGAAACACGCACGCACACACGCACGCACACACACACACACACACACACACACACACACACACACACACACACACTGGCCTTTGTTAGTTGATCACAGTTAACTTGCCCATTAATAAAGACATAAACGTTGCCTCTGTGTTTTCCCCCTTTTCCTTCTCTCTCTCTCTCTCTCTCTCTCTCTCTCTCTCTCTCTCTCTCCAGGTTCATGAACTGCAGGGTGCCGGCCAGTAAGAGATACCAGCCGACTGAATATGAACATGCCGCAAACTGTGCCACACACGGGGTGAGCCGAGCAGACTGGCCACGAGGAAAGACGAGCATGCATTTTGAGAATAAATAATCAAAATCTAAATAAATAAAAAAGCATTTAAAAGCTGCCTGTGCCCCATAAAGCCCCTGTGTATAGTGAGAGTGTCGAGCTTCTGAAAAGATGGAGAGGATTGTGAGGAATGAAGCAGAATGTTGGAGGTTTTTTTTTTTTTTTTTGGCTGTGTGATAGAGAGAGTGGGTTTTAATCTGTGAGTCAGCCTGTAGTTTTCTCTAATCTGCTGTAATCCCTGTGCCTCCCGCCTCAGAGAGAGTGACTGAAGCGGACAGATAGAGACAGAAGGAAACATGGTCATAATGACCGTAAAGCCTCTAATGGGCCAGAGTTTTCTGTAGTCGCTTGTGTTCCTGACACGTTTTGCGCCCTCATTCATTTTGTCCCACTAAAGCGCCCGCCGGGTGTCCATCGACCAGCCAAGACGTCACGTCCACAATAAGCGAGCTGCGGATTAACAGTAACAAGTACTTGTGTTCTCGACAAGTAACGTGACAAGAGAGATTGAATATCTGTGTAGTAAACGTAAAAGACCTTTTGGTGATAACAAAGGTGTTCTCTCGAAGAAACACAGCAGTTTCTTAAAATACAAACACCGTACATATAATCAGGACTGGCTGACGTCTGGAGAAGGATCTCACACTCAAAAGGTTCAAATTCAACACACTGCAATGCTTTTTAATTAAACAAAGTATTTTTGGGCTATTTCAGGGAGGAATGAGGTTTTTATCTTCCACTTCATTAAAACCTCAAGCTGGAGCAGGTTGCTCGTCTCCCACTGGGCAAAATGTCCACATTTGCAGACAACAAGTTCAATTTGATATCGTCAATGAACGTCATGACGCATGTTTGTGAACCGTGGGAGGGAAAGGGGAGAAGTCCAGACTTGAACCAATAGAGATTCTCATAATTTTCTGTCTTTTTTTTATTCACCAGTTGTGGATCCTCCCCAGTTTGGTGGGCGGCTCGGTGCTTTACTTTCTCTCCGCGGACCAGTGGCACCGCACGGCGGCCTGGCTGTACGGGAGCGGGCTCACCGGCCTCTTCGTCACATCCACGCTCTTCCACACCGCCGCCTGGAAAATCAGCCACCTTCGGTGTGTGTTTGTGTTGCAGAAAATGCTGGTAGGGGATTTAGCAGATGGACGCGAGTGTCTGCGTGTGTGTGTGTGTATGTGTATGTGTGTGTGTGTGTGTTTGTATTTGTTGTGCCGCTCTGATGGATTTACAACACACTCATATGTGCACACTTAGTTAATTGGCACAGCCAGAAGGCCGGACGTCAAACAACAGATGTGGCACATTCACAGAAACCAGACCTTTCACATACAAACTACCCAAGGGCTCTTACTGCTTCCTGCTTTATTTTTGCTGTGTCCTTCTTCTAGTAAATAGGCTTTTTTTTTTTTTTTTATCCTCCATTAGGACCAAAAAAAACGTGGAGTCATATCTTTTTAAACATCCTTCATGTGTGTCACAGTCCAGATAAAGACACAACAAAATGCGGTTTTCTATATTCAAAGTCATAACAACACCCATCATTTTAAAATCAAGGTTAAAAAGTGCTTCGCGTGGGCACCGGTGGTGTAAATACTCCCCGCCGATTTGATTTCATCCATAGGGGAAAATGTAAGATGTACTGTCAACCGAGGTGAGACAGTCGCACACACCTTCATTTACCCCCCCTTTTTCCTTTAAAACACCCTCAGATTCTTAATTGTGAATAGTCATCCGGTCCCAAACAAATGAACGCCTCCATCTTCTTCTTCTTCGCGTGTCTGTGCAGGAAGGTGGAGCAGCGCTTCCACATGTGTGACAGGATGGCGATCTACTTCTTCATCGCCGCATCCTACTCTCCCTGGTGGGTGACGTCACGGCGGCCGGAGAACACCCCCGCGTGGGAATGTGGTGGACGAGCAGGAGTGATTGGGGAAGATGGGAGTGAGTTCGGGTGTAACGGTGTGTGTGTGTGTGTGTGTGTGTGTGTGTGTGTGTGTGTGTGTGTGACGCGTTTCCTCAGGTTGATGCTGAGGGAGCTGGGGCCCTGGGCGTGCCACATGCGCTGGCTGATCTGGGTCATGGCTTTTGTAGGATCCATGTACGTCTTCTTTTTCCACGAGAGGTAACACAGTCTCTCTCTTTTGACACCTCCCACCCCTCCCTTCACCCCCCCCCTCCACCACCACCCCCACCACCCTTCCTCCTCCTCCTCTGCGTCTCTTTCGTTTTAATACAATTAACCTGAAACCAAACCCTGCCCTTCCAGCGTTTACAGCAAACACTGCGCCGCTGTTTGCAGCCGAAACAGTTACTCAGGGAAAATTGACTTATTATCTTTTCATGCCCCCCCCCCCCCCCCCCCCACCCCTGTTTTTGTTTTTCCCTCCCGTGTCCAGGTACAAGTTGACGGAGTTGCTGGGATACGTGGCGATGGGGGCGGTTCCTGCTCTGGTCATTCTGTCCATGGTGAGCAGCACGAAAAAAAAACAAACAAGCTCTCTCACTAAAGACGGACTTCCTTCTATTGTTGGAGAAACAGACAGTCAGTACATTAAAAAAAAAGAAAAAGGCAAACACAATACTTTGTTTTAGCCTGTAACATAAAAACACATTTACTTGCGCTTTAGATTGGTTTAGATTTACATAATAATTTGCACGTTGTGGCCAATTTAGATTTTTATTTAATTATTTCTTTTAAAGTTTAGATACATTTTCTCTGTCCCTTGTTTTGTTGTCATTTGGCAGGGTTTTTTGTTATTTATTCAAGTTTTCTTCTGATCGTATAACATGGCAACATGTTAAATACATCTAACGGCAGCCGTAGTCATTTCCAAATCCTGCAATAAAAAAAAAAAAAGCAAAATCAGCATCATGCGACAGCACTCGATGCCAATTTAATTTGGTGAATGTGTGTAGCCAAAAATCTGTTGAACGAAGAAGCACCAGGATAAATGCATCTAAATCAACCCTTTTCTGTCAGTAAACTCACCATTCTGTATATTTCCATTAGTCAAATCCCCTGAAAAGGTGATTATTGTGGAATTTCCCCACGTTGTCTCAAGTTCAAAGTGTGAATGTTTCATATGGACTCATGAATGTCTCATTTCATTGGAGTCTGACATTAGAAAAAAAAGAAGAAAAAAAAAAGAAAAAGAGAAACACACTTACTCGTGACGCTTTTGTTTCCGTTGCGTTCGCAGGTGGAGCGTGCGGGCGTGCGCGAGCTGGCCCTGGGGGGCGTTTTCTACGTGGTGGGCGTGGCCTTCTTTAAGAGCGACGGCCTCGTGCCGTTCGCCCACGCCATCTGGCACCTCTTCGTGGCGGCCGGGGCCGGGGTTCATTATTACGCCATCTGGAGGTACCTGTACTTACCGGGGCCCCTGCTGCAGACGTCCAGGTGACCGGGTGACGTCACCCCCACCGGGCCGCAGCGTCACGGTTCTGTTTTTTTTTTTTTTACGACTTGAAATACGAGGCGACACCTGCAGGTTGGGTGCTGGTCAAGACCGACTCTTAAAACACTTTTAACGGCCCGAATAAGATCAGCACAGGCTGACGCTTATTAGCACGTAGCAGATTTATACAAACACACCCTTATACGTCTGACAACCCTGCAAGTGTTTTACTGCAAGAACTATGAATGCTTAGAGGAAAGCCAGTGCTCACTTAAAGGAATAGTTCAACATGTTGGCAATCTTCAAATTTTTTTTCAAGAGATGCTTTCTGATTGTTTCCAGACTTATTAATTACCATTCACCCTGTACCAAAGTCGATTTATCCAGCTTATATCTATACATATATATATATATATATATAGATATAGTTGGACACATTCAAAGTCAGGCAATGTTGAATTCCCACTGTGTTCAACTTCAATTCGGAAATTCCCTAAGCCACGAGTGGAACCTGTGGCAAAGTTGCTAAGCAGTCCACCGCCATACAGCATGGACATGAAAACTGCATTTAAAAAAAAAAAAATGTTTTTCCTTCCATAAGAATGAGGCATCCTTCAGTAGTGCTTACACAGCCAGGTCCCAACGCTATGAATTGAGTTGAAGCTCAATAGAAGCGACGGCAAAATGAACCGCCAGATATTCCTGGAATCATAAATTTCCTGTCATGCAAAAGGACGGCCACACAAAGTATCGACTAAGTAGTTGTTTTTTGTCAGCTTCCCTGCACATAAACAATCTATTTTTAGTCCCACGGGTTCAAACCGCCGATCGTCTCGTCGTGAGTCAACAGTGCCAACCACTGCGCTACCGTACACTGCCGAGTCCAAATAGCCAAAAGGAGACGTCGTTCAGGGTCACGGCGACCACGATGATAGCAGACGCCTAATGCTTAACAGGCCGACGTAATGCATCTCTCAACAGAAGTGAAGAACACGAAGTGATGAACTTTTTTCTTTTAAACGTGCCTCTGAGCTTTTAACTCAAATTTTTAATTGATTTTAAAGTGATGTGCCAAAAAACCCGGCCACTCAGGCATTCATTCGTTCTCACGCTGCTAACGGCTACATGGCAGTAGTCAAACTCTTTGAACACAATTTCAATTTTTTTGTTCTTTTTGCATCTTCAAAGTCAATAATAGCTCAAAAAGAGAGGTTACAACTTGTGGTGTATGTCGATGAGGATTTGAACTTTAAAATACTCGGTGCTGATTATCTGCTGCCTCATCTTAGGTGAACAGAGAGCCACTCAACTTTTACCTTAATTTTAACCCACCTTAAGAGTTTTTTTGTCTTATTAGCAGGTTGTTCTCATTAATTTTTGTAAATTAACCAAAAACAAATCTCAGATTATTTTGACAGGTATTCATTAATTTCTTAAGAGATCTTGTTGACAGTTGTTTAGTTGATTTGATGCACTCTTATCCACAAGCACTTTTACATCAACAGAAGTGATTTGTAATGTAGGATTTCCTAAAATGTTGCAGAATTAACCTTTAGACATGTTATACAGGGAGATTTTACATATATATAGGTATATGCAAATTTTATTTTCTATTTTTATAGGCTTAACTTTTACAACAAGCACTGTATGGATCAGAATTTTGGAACTTCTCGTAATTTAGCTTTCCCTTTTAAAAGCAGCACTTTCTCAGGACCTGAGCATTTATATCTTTTTGTAAATCTTTGAGATCTATTTTGTTAAAAACAAAAAGTATTTCTGTAAAATCACTGCATTAAAAGAAAACAACTTTCATCATCAGTAAAAGAGAGAGTTGTGTATTTGTTCGTCTTGACACACTTGATCACAGTAACACTTGGAAGTCATTTATTTACAGACAAATGTGCAAAACAAAACAAAAAATAAATCGAGGAAATGTCTCTTTTCCCGCCAATTCATCTCCGTGCTTCACTGCGAGTGTGCGAGCCTGGTGAGGAGTCGCAGCTGCAGCGGCGTGGCCACGTTCGTGTCTCTGTGCCACTGCGGCGTGTTGATGTGAGGCGGCGGCGTCAGGACGCTCTGCGCCACACCGGGGGTCTTCAGCAGTGACCACAGCTCCTCCCCGCGGGTTACCACGGAAACGAGGTCCTCCTCGTCCGTGCACCACGCCACCGATCCGCTTCTGGCGGCCGTCCTCAGCTTGGAGAGAAATAAGGACACCCTGAAAGAGACGGAAGTATTAACTCGAATAAAAAAAACGCGCAGATCGCATCGCAAAGACCGAGTATATGGGAGAGAGAGAGAGAGAGAGAGAGAGAAAAAAACAAACCCACCTGGGTATGAGGTCATGTGACCGAGATGCCAGTTTGGCGAGGGCACTCATTAAAGTGGTGATGACTTTCGGGGCGGGGCAAACGTTTCCGGGCGAAGGGGCGGACGAGGTGATCTCAAACAGCACGGCCTCCAGGGTCTCGAAACAGGACGTGATGAGCGACACCGAGCAGCGGGAGTCACACGACCCGGAGAGGTACTCCCCCAGCACCCACACCTGGGAGGATGAGGATCGGAACGCGAGTCGTACCGTCGCTCACGGACACCGCGCCATAAATGTCTGCACGCGACGCAGAGAGGGGCAGAGCTCACCACGTGCGTGAAGACTTCCTCTTTGCCGTAGACGTTGGCCGTGGCTCCGGCAAACTCCAGCAGCTCGTGGGACTGGTCAACCACCAGGGAGGGGTGGAGCTTGCACAGCCTCAGCAGGTGGCAGCTAAACACCCTGCTCAACACAGAGGGCAAAAGAGTGAGCGGCGAGAGCCTGGACGAGGGACGAGGGCCCTCCGGCTAACCTGTGTATCTCTTTGACGTATGTCGGGATGTTGAGGAGGAGGCTGCTTCTCTCGAGCGTCGCCAGGATCAAATGAGCCAAGAGCTTCTCGTCGGCCACCTGAGCAGATGACGCGTTGAGGGAAAAGCGTCCGGAGAGTGCGTCTCGTTGCAAAGAAAAGATAGAAAAACTCCCAGTTTACCTCGACAACTCTGTGGAAGTAAATGTGTAACAGCACGGGGACGGTCTGCGCACAGCGAACCACCCTCGGCCAGTCGGCGGCCTCGGCCAGCAGCTCGTGGAGCGTGCTCAGACGGTCGATGGTGTCGCCTGGAAGGAGGGAGGAAAGTTAGGTCTCGAGTGCCACATCGTTTTATGCTGAACAATTTTCATCCTTCTTTAACTTGAGAGTCGGTGAATCTTCTCTCTTATACCAGGTTGTTGAAAACACACGCGTTTGTACTTTAAGACTTGTGCGACAAATTGCAACTGATCCTAGGTCTGCACTGCTGAGGGTGTCAATACCTGATCCGACTTCCCCCCGGAGCAAGAAGAGGAAAAGCCCACGGAAAGAAGGATTTCGAAACGCGTCCTGCAGCCGGAGGCCGTGGCCGCTCGGCTCGGCGATCGGTAAACTCATCGACCTGCAACGCAAACAGACCTGGTGAGATTATGGTTAAAAAAAAAAAAAAAAGTGTAGAGGTGCTCTTGAGTATAATCTGTGACTGGACCTGAGCTGCAGGACCAGCGCGGCAGTGAGGCAGGGCAGGTCGAGGAGGCTGTGCAGCAGCTCCACTGCAGTTCCGGTTGTCACCAGGGAGGGCAGCAGATCCACAAAGTCGTCCACCACCGCCGGGCTGTCCCACGCCAGAAACTTGAGCAGGTTGGGGAAAGAGCGCGTGTACTGGGGAACCCGGAGCCGCACGCCGTCCAGGTTGAGGCGGAGGAAGCGCAGGAGCTCGTGCGCCAGGAAGGGGTCACTGAAGAGCTCGCCGGGGTAGCGGCCGAACACCAGCGTCCACACGCCGTCGCAGTCCACCGCCGCCAGCTCGCCTGAAGCGGAGTCGAGGGGACGATGGGAACGTGCGGCGGACGGCGACAGCCACGCGACACCGGCGGGAGCGGGTTACAAACCGTGGTTGAGGTAGAACTGTGCGATGGGGATGAGGACTCTGGCGAAGGACAGGTCGGCGCTGAGCCGGCCGAAGAGGGCCTTTACGCACGGGAAGGTCCGGTAGACGAGCGACGCGTCCTCGACGCACACGCAGTCCAGGATGCACACGGCCTCCACCAGACACTGAGGGGGGGGGGGGGGGGGGGGGGGGGGGGGGGGGGGCAGGAACAAGAGGCACAAGGATACCAATGTCATTTGAAACTAAAATAGAAAAAAAATAGATATATATACTGATTTCTTTCAGAATAAGACTTTTCCACACTAATACTCAGCTGTTACACGTGTGGGTGTACTGATAAAAAAAAGTAGTAACACAGTAACAGCATTTCTCTTGACCCAACACAACAGCTTCCCTTGATGGACAGAATAATATAATGGTGCTTCATTGGAATGAGAAAACGGTACAAAAAAAAAAAGCTGATATTTTCTCATTAGACCGTTAAAATTCCAACCAAGCACTAAGAGCACCAACAGAACTCAGGAGATTGAAGCAAAATATGACATTGATAAACCAGAAACAAGTACGTGTGTGAGAGCGCCGTAGAAACCACGAGGATAATAAATTGCAGCCAACTCACAGCTTTTTGCAGCTCCGTGTCCGACCTCTTGTGTGCCTCTGAAAGACGACGAGTAATTATACTTCCAAGTACAAATGCATGAAAACGATATTGGCTTCTTGTGCACGAGTACCTTTAGGTCAAACACACACACACACACACTCACTGCGATCGCTCTGCTCGATGAGCCGCTGGCAGTACTGGAACGCCTTTTCTCGAAGACGCTCCTTCGGCGGCAGCAGGCGGCTGGAGGACGACGTCGCTGAAACCATGGAAACCACCGAGCCGTCCACCTCCGACCGGTCGTCTGAAGGCCAGAAGTGACACTTCAAGACTTGAAATATAGCCCCCCCCCAAAGTCATTTTTCTGATCATAAAAAAACTCTAAGCCTGACTTCCTTTGGCCAAATCAAAAAGACTTTTCAACAATATAAAACTTGAAATTGAATCACCTCAAGTGTCAAGGCTCAGTTTATTTTTAATTTATAAACCTGCAGGTGGAAGTGAAGGGAGATTTTTTTTGCTACTGGACACTACAGCGTTGGCAAGAATCCATCAATATGGTGTAGAAGAGCAGAAAATACAGAGAAACTGAAGAACTTTAGCGTCGTTAAAACCTCGTTTTCATCTGTTTAATAAAGCCTGTAAAATAGTTCTCCAATGGAAAATGATGGAGAAATTAAAAGAGGTCACTGTTTGCTTCGTGTCCCCCCCCCCGAAAAAATTAACTTGAAATTATTCCTGTTATAAATATTTTGCACTACAAAAACAAATTCTGTCATATTGGAGCATAAGACACATACAACCTTTTCATCTAAACAATGATTTTTTTCCAATGCGGTCCTACGACATAGTCGCAAAATTGACGAAATAACACTGCATGCAAGTCGAGGTGTAAATTCACTTTTGGTATGTTTGGTATCATCATCTTACAGATTAGCAGATTTCACGGAAAGGAAAAGTTAAAAGAGATCAAAGAGCAGAGGTTGTGGTTAGAGACGGTGAGTTGTGAGTCGTGATCACGTCGTGAGTGAGGGTTTAGTTGCAGCTCTGTTGGAATCAAGCAGGAAACGCCGGAGGCTGGTTTATTATAGCGCTTCTGAGAACGCAGTCGCATGCCGGGGGTCGGTCCACAGACTCGTGTCTTACCATTAGAAAATGAGTGGGAGTGGGAGAGAGACAGGCTGAGCTGCAGCCTGTTTGCTGGAGATGAATGACGAAAACAAAGATCAGGTCATCTGGAAAAGGCCGATACGGGGGAATTTGCAGCCTTCACAGATTCACACGATGAAGTCTCTCAAAAGACGAGGGATTAAAAAAAAAAAAATCCCCAAGTCCTGAAAATTTGAAGAAGGGCTGACCGTTTGCATCTTTTATAAAGACGTACCGGCATCCGACATGACGTTGCCGTTGGAAACGGAGTGGTAGGTGAGGAGCCAGTGCCTCAGCATGGAGAAAGAATAGACGTTCATCCACTGGTCCTCGGTGAAGCCCTGACCCACGCAGAGGACGGTGAAGAAGTCCCCGGACGCCGTCCCGTCCAGCTCTGCGATGGGCACCGGCTGATGGAGGCAAAGCGTTTCAGTGATGCTTGTCGTGAATCCAAACAAAGACAAAAAAAAACACCAAAAAAAACTACGAGAGGCTGCAGAGAATTAATTCGACACGCGATCATTTAGTTAAGTATTGAATTGGGGATACGACTGACAGGTTTACGTAAAACAGTGTTCTTTGTCTTCTTGGGCTCATTTTTAACCATGATGCAACTATTCCATGTTTGTTTTACTGTTTTGTTTTTTTTACTGATCTCATGTGTGTCTGCAGTTCCCACGAGACTCGTTTTAGAAGTGGGTCACTTGGCTACGTTTGTTGTTTTTTTTTAATTATTTCTTCTACATTTTTGGGCTCCTGACTTTTTTTTTTTGTCTCTGTTCTCCCTGGGTATGATGTTTTGGCATAATGAAGAGAGGAATGATCTGTTGTCAACGCAATCTAAGCTCATAGGGCTCCATCTGATGAGCCAAATACGTTGACGTATAGAGACAATGCACAATGCGTGTAAACTTGTTTTATTGTAGGCCAGTCAGCCTTTTGCATTATGCATGCTCCAAATGCTAATAGCCCAGTCACTATATATTTGTTATGAATGGTGAATCGCTCACCTGGCGGGATCTGGGCCCTGTGAAGAATCCCCCTGTGAAGCTCCGCCTCCCTGCACTATGCTGGCATAACGCAGCCAATCCACAAGCTTCTTACTCAGGAGGGTCACGTGATCTACAATCAGTCAGATTTGGGGGGTAAAAAGGCCTGTTTGTTTAAACAAAACAAAAACAACAACAACATACTGACAGATGGAGATAAGGTGTGAGCTGTGCGTGTTATTTACCTTCGGTGAGGCACTCTGGGCTGTGCGCGAGCACGGCATTGATGATGGGCAGTGTGAGCGTGAGCGGGTGAGCGGGCCCTTCGGACGGTCGGCTCTCGAGACCTCGAAGCAGCAGGACGCAGAGAGATGACAGGTCGGCGTTGGATTCGGCCTGTTGTGGGGAATTAAGAGATTCGGCGACACCTCTCGATATCAATCATTTTGTTTAATGAGCTTCGGAATCAATAGCACTTCATGTCAATAAAACTTGTTTAGTTGTGATCATTAACAAAACAGCCAAAAACATCTTGTTTTAACTTCAAAAAACAGAACATTTAAATCACTTTAAGAGGCAACAAACAGCATAGAAAAGACCTTGTAATGGGGTTTAATAGAAGATCTTATTTCGTGCACACCTGTGAGAGCAGCAACGCTGCAGCATGGCTGTTCAGCTGACTGATATTCTCTTGGCTGCAGTTCAGCTCCTGACCAGAGAGGGGCAGTGTCTCTCTGAGCACGGCGGAGCTCAGCACCTGAAGCTGCTCCGAGGGTGACGACAGCAGCGACAAGAGCCTTTTGTGGAGCTCCGGAGGCAGCCTTTATGTCATGACAACAGGAGAAACAAGGGTTAGTAGCAGGAAGTCAATGAACAAACACTTTAAAACCAAAAAGCCAGTGATGATCAACAAAGTTATTCAACACGATTTAAGGCTCCTTCTATTTTTTTTTTTTGTGTCAAAAAAAGCATTGCAGTTTCATAACGTGAAGCTCCTCTTGACAACACAGAATAGATACAGATATTTGTGTGAGAGATCTTACAGTCTGGTGTACTTGTTGACAGAGAGAATGAGGTAAAGCCTCTGCAGGCTGTCAAGCGTCTCGTGACCAAAGTCCTTCCCCTGCAGCAGCTTCAGCAGTTTGCTGTAAAACTTCTGCAGCTCAGGCTCCTGAATGTCCCTGAAACAACACACATACACCGTATATATATATACTTTCATTTCCGTGAAAGCCATCCTTAAATTGCTTCGAGATTTAACTGTAAAGAATGACTAAACGTTGATCCGACAGCGCGTTAACTTGAGCCTCGTTAGCAGCAGCGTTAGCCTCTTTAGCTCAAAACATTTACTATTCACCAACAAAAACCCGCGAAAAAAGCAACAGCTGTAAGATAAAGTCCTCCTCTTACCGTGCCTGCTTGATAAAACTCTCTGAAGCTTGAGAGTACATTTTAATCGAGAAAAGTCACTCTGCCATAGCTGTCAAATATATGTGGGTAAACAGTCCGGCTGCTAATCAGGTCCTGACTGGAATCACGTGACGGGACTTTAGTTCCGCTTTTGGAAAAAAAAATTATTTCTATTTATCCTTTCAATAATTCTTCCTTTTTTTCCCACAGAAAAAAATGACAAAATTGTAATTGTAAAATGTTCTAAAACTTCGTTGTTTTTTTCAACTAAATTTTTAAAAACAAATTTGATGTAAAACATTAATAAAATAGGAAATAAATAAATAAATGAACAACAAACAACCAAAGATAACAATGAAGAAACCAAGTCTGTAGGAAAGAACTAATAGTCATAGTAAAAAAGTATCATGAACAGTATTTGCTTTTTAATTCAGTGTGGCCACAGATTGAGGGCCAATGTCCTTACAGTGTCTTTTGATAAAATGACCATCTCTTTACAAATTAATCTTCCCTTTAAAATTTTGTTTTTACACTCTCCATCAATAGTGGACCAATAGGAGCACGTCTGAGTCATTCTCATGTGATTGTAGTTTCTGTATGATTCTTTCAAATAGGATCAAAGAAAGCAAACACAGATTTCTTTTTTTATGTTGCTTCGATTATTACGGCAGCTAAAGTATCAAAACAAATGCAAATGAGTAGATTCTTTGAAAATTGGCTTATTATTTAAACGTACAGAGAGAATCAACAGTTCAGACGTGCTGATTTAAGAATATGACTTGACACTTCATTTGCTTTCTTGCAATATTCGAGGCCATCGCACTTCTATATTTTGATAATTGTGATACTGCATTTGTGAAGGAACTAACAGAAGATTCACTTGGAATTTCTAAATGTTCTGATTCAGTGCTTATTAACCAAAAGATGTCCCAAATTCAATTTTACAGTATACAGAAGTTATGTATGTAGCCAGTGCCTCTCGTGTTTGTCTGTATCCAAGGCAGACATTCAACTTTTAGTTTCAATACATTGTTAAATTGCAGGACTATTTCATCATGTGCTCAGAATGTATTTGTTCAAGTGTCTAACTTCTCTAATTTCAGTTCCAGTCCATTGGGAAACAGAAGGAAATATCAACACTCTTTCACTGAAAGCGCGGTTCTCTGTTTTCCCCGGATAGCCAGAGTAAAATCTACACATAAAAATAAATAAAATCACATATGAATTTTCCTAACTTAACACTTTTGGCCTCAATAAACTTAATGGGACGGAGATTTTCATCTTTATATGACAATATTACTTCGACAAAAGATTCTTGGATTAGAATTACTGCAATAATGTATACGTTAATAATTATTTTATTATATTATACATTCATTTCTTTGTGTTGATGGTCATCGATTTTTCTGTATATAGTCAAAGTGGCATGAACAATAAGACGATGTCTTCATCGTGCTACTTTTCACCATGCACTGTTCACATTAATGTATGACCCTGTTAAGTAAAATGTGGACATGGTTGAATAAATTAATAAATGAAAAAACAGTTTCATACACAGTAGTGACAAAAAACAAAGCATTGGTGCTTAATTGCTGTACTTAAATAGATTTGTCAGTTAGGCTTAAAGGCGTTTTACTTTTACGCACTACAGTATAACTATATGTTTCCCATCTTTACAAGTCATTCAAACAGGCTTGTTCCGAAGAGGACGATTCAGAGTTACAGTAAAATGATCCAAGCAGTTACATCAATAATAGTTGAACGCTAAATCTTCTGAAATAAACGTTTTAAAAGGAATTTCCAATGGCTGCAGTGAAAGTAGGATTGTTGATCATCTAATCTGGTTGTTATGTATGCAAGTATTTATCACAGGCTTTTAGACATATTGTGATTTTAAGTAATACGATCTGTTTGTATACGTTAAAAGAGGAGGAAAGCTGATTTATGTAACATTTCAATGTTTTCTGCCAGTCGAGACAGTCTGAATAGTTCATAATAAACTGCTGAGCTGCTGGGAGTTTCACACACAACCTTCATCAAGATCTTTGATTAGACATGAGGAGTTCAGTAGGTTCTTGGATCTTGGATGGTGAGTTTACAAAATCTGCGGTAAATGTGCGTCAATCTGGACCAAAATATCTGAGCAATATTTCTTATTCAGTGCAAGAATGAAAGCAGTTGTGATGGCCAACGGAATCCAACCTGCCTGCAGCCAGCTTTACCAGTTTGTCCAGTGTGTGACTCAACGCCATCGAAATTATCCAGTTTAAAGTTGCCCTGAAAAAGGAAATGTGTGTCATATTTGCTTTTACATTACATTTCTAAAAGCAGAGTGGTTTCCTAATTAACTCAGATAAAGAAGTTGTATTTTTGCTTTCATGCAAAATTCAGTTCTTCGGCTTAAGAGAACCACAAGTATTGTTTTTTTTTTTCAGATAAAGTATAGTTTCAATCACTAAAGAAGATTTTATCCATCCGTGTTTCTTCAACCAGATCCCTTCCCTCCCTCATGCAGATTCACTTTTTATTTCTTCAGTCCATTTAAAAAAAAAGAATAATAATTTAATAGAGAAAACAGATAATTGTCTCTGCTGCTATTGAGCGACAGTCAGTAAAAGCAAAAGCTGCTGTTTCTCAACAATTTTCCTGTGAGTTTATTTCCATCTGAGCTCTCTCTCAGCGTCCGCCTCCTCTCTCTCTCTCGCTCTCTCTCTCTCTCTCTCTCTCTCTCTCTCAGTCAGTGTCTCTCGGTCGCTCAGACGCTGGGTTGTGAGCCGCGGCTCCTCACGCGCTCCTCGTGCGCTACTCAACTTTCCTCACTGTCGGATAAATGGACACAACCTGAGCTTTAAGGATTTATTTATGGTGGAGCAAAAAAAAACACAAAAAAAAACAACCGGTTTGGTGTTGTTTTTCAAAACAAAACTACGAAAGCGAACGGCTCCTCACGCCTGTCGCTCGAGTTTCCTTCTCCTCCGAACGTTTTCATATCGTCGCATCTCAGGTAAGAAAAAAAAACCCAACAAACTTTTTTACACGCTTTTTCCAGCTGTGATATGTTGAGATTTGGGATTGTGCTTTTTTTTTTTGTTGAAATTGTGTTTTTTTTATTGTGTAAAAGTGTTGCCAGAGAGACGAGTGTGACAAATTTCAGTGGAAAAAACGAGAAGTCACACTTGCTTTTGCAACTCGCATCAATGCGCAGACAGGCGATCACGACCGTGGAATGTGTCATCTATTGTAGACTATCATGACAAAAAAATACAACAACCAAGAAAAACAAAACAAAACAACAATTGGCCGCCTCCAGACACACGCCATTCATGCTTTAAAATAAGTCTCCAATTTTTGCTTATTGGCAAAACATATACAGGTTGTTTTAACGAAAACAAAAAACAAAAAAAAACAACAGTCCCGCTCCGCCTGTTATCAGTGTTTGGTGGTTAATAATTGTTTACTTTACAACTCACTGACATACTTTAGTTTATATTATGTGGGAAGTGTGTTAGTCTCGCAACCCAATAGCCGAGATTCTGTCATCACAAAGTCTTTATCGGGCTTTGTTGAGATGTTTGGGATTCCAGTCGCAGGTGCAGAGGTCAGTGAGCTCCAGAGACGGTGGGAATGAAGGACATCACATAACACGAATATGCAGCATCGTGCGTTTTGTAGGCTGTGCTGCATCCCAACTTTTGTTGGTGATATGATATTTAGATATAATAAGGCTGCAATAAAGAGCAATAAACAAGGAGCTCTTCTTTCACAAAGTCTACATATATTCAAGAAAATAAACAGAATTCAGTGACAAACTATGAAAATCAGCATCAACCTTCAAAGAAAGGGGGGGGGGGGGGGAAAGCTTCCATTCAGAGAGTCTCCTCTCTCAAAGTCCCCAGCAGAAAGAGAGCCCAGGTATCAAATTCCTATAGGGTTCTGCTATTCGGCTGGACAATGGAGCCTTTATGACAGCTTGTACACCTGAACCAATCATATCTACCCATCAGTTCACCGGTCAGCCGCTCCAAGGCCAGTCTGCTGACAGGAAGCAGTGACAATGCAAGTCTGGGGTCAAATGGCTTTTGTGTACATGGAACACTTTTTTTTATGGGTCGTGGATTTGCGGCATTTTCTGCAAGACGACTGAAACCTACTGCTTGAAGTTTTATGTGCCACAGAAATATGCAGGGACACAGAGGCTGTGCAAAACGTTTCCTACAAATTTGGCTTGACATCGAATCATAATGAACTTTTAATCTGAGATTATATTTCCTCTCATGTCTGACAGTGGAGATAAAGGCGGTAATGCCTTAAGAATATAAATGAAGCAACCAAGTCTACATGTTTATTGAACATTCTGCTGCCATGAACTAAAAGGTGCTAGTCACCTCATTTGACTTAAAATCTTGTCTTTTTATTAAAAGTCTTCAAGATGACTTAGTGATAGTTCTAATAAATGTAAGGAAAATAATAGAATTCATTAAACTTTTCCTTCATTTAGAACACGGATGTTCACCGAGGTCTTTATTCATTCACATCATTTTGTCTGTGATGCATTCAATTACAAATTGTCAAGCTATTTAGCCTCTAAATAGTTCATCTCAGCAGAGACTTATATTTGTTTATGAGGTGTTGTGTGTTCATAGTGAGTTCATTAACCCATTTCGGCAGTTTATTGATTTATGTTTTGATTGCTGTAATCACGTTTGGTGAAATATTGTTATTTTCAACTTAAAATCAGTACAATTCATCTGCACTTTCAGAAAAGAATTGTGTCATTTTTAGAGGTATACGCCTGTTTCCAAGGAGCAAAAGCCACGTTCATGCAGTCTTTAAGCATTAAAATAGAGTATAAATATAGAAGGTATAAAAGGAGAAAGTCAGACATACCTTGAGTTGTGATTGGAGGCTGTGAGGATTTAACTTTGAGAAACAACAAATGAATCTCATTGTTTTTTGAGAAAATTGTTGAGGCACAAACAGGCGCTCAATGCTGACGCACCTCAGGTACAACTAATGGTATAATAACGTGACCTGTTTTTCTTTGTGTGCAAAACAAAAATGAATGAATGGAGAAGAAAGACATGACTTTGACTATATCGGGTTCAATAAACTGGAGTAAACTGTAAACCATGTGCACCCTATCAGGTTGTTTAGCTTGATAATGATGCGATAACAACATGGACTCAGGCTATTTTGAATTGCACGTATGCTACAAAAAATTGTACTGCATGTCGATTTCCTGTGCGTCCTCACTTTCCCCAAATAATATTTTTTTTGCAATCTGAACTCAAGTGTCCTCCACTGAAGCTGCTTCAGGTGTGAATTGCTGAGGATTTTCTTTTTAAGGGGGTTGTTGTGCTGAGCAGGAAACGTTAGTTCGACTTCTGCAAAGTCGAAATAAAATGTTGCCTTTGCAAAAACAAACAAAAAACCCCCCCAGAAGATTTAAGTCAAAATAAAGAAAATCTATGGAAGACAAAGATGGAATGAAGTGTTGGGAAACTTGACAGGGAAGTTTCAATGGTGCGTCTTGAGTACCGCAAGGTCAAGTATCATGGATGTATTTGTGTTTAAAAAAAAAAAAAAAAAATATTGGGTTGGATGACACACAGACCTACACACATTGGCACTGCTTTGAAGAAGAAGAAGAAAAAAAGACTATCAAGTCTTCTGACCACAGCACTTTATATAAAGCAGCTGTCTGCAAAGACGAAAAGAAAATAGGGGAAGAGAGATGTACTCACATCTGGTTTGAAAAGGAGGAAGCAAGGATTAACTTTCTCGGTAATGAACTCCAAAATAAGAGAAGAGAGAAGAGGAAATGTGTGCGTGTGGTTAGTGAAGGGGTCCGTGTGTGTGTGTGTGTGTGTGTGTGTGTGTGTGTGTGTGTGTGTGTGTGTGTGTGTGTGTGTGTGCGTGCGTGCGTGCGTGCGTTTGTGTGTGTGTTTGTGTGGTTTCATCATCCTCGGGGTCGGTAGAAATCCACTCACGGTGCACACACAAATAATAGCTTCAAGTGTCGAGAGGATGTGATGGTTTTCTTTCTGCCTCAGGCAGCTTTTTAAAAAAGATTTAATGACACACGAGTGATTTTGTTCACCGGCTCGCTGACAAAAGAGCAGAATAATGGAAACGAAACAAAACAAAACAAACACCCCCCCCCCAAAAAAAAAACCAAACAAAAAAATCAACTGAATTTCAAGCTGTACTTACAGTTTATACATATGGCACGTTACATAAACCTTAGCAACTGAGTCCATGCAAAAGTTATGTATATGTGATTGTGTGTGTTTACATAAGCAACGATATCAGATCATCTCGATTTGCCTCACGGTTGGCGACAAGTTACAAAGCAGGATTGTAGGATAACCACCCACCAACTGGACAGCATGCAAATATGAAACATGCATGGACAGTGTTTGTTTGTGTGTGTGTGTTGGTGTGTGTTGGACGAGCTTGTCTGACTCTGAGGGGACGTCCCCAAAAGCCTCTGTAATGAAAATCATTCAGTAACTCTTGATGCGACGACATGCAGGGGGAAATATTACAGATAGACCTGATTGTTATCTTTAAGGTTTTTAGTAGTCGTGTGTGAAACAAATATTAGCCCACAAAGTTTCGTCACATTGGCGACCTGTCCGGGCTGTAGCACGCCTTCACACACGGTCTGCTGGGGTCCGACGCCAGCACCTCTGACCCTGGATTCAGATAAATCAAACTGAAGAGGAGACGAATGCATGACGATTGCAGTGAAGGGTTGTGACTGCAGGAAAGGGGCTGTAAGACAATACAACGTCTTGAGAACAGGGATGTGTAACTTTTATTGTTTTGGCGGCTGAAAACAATGTCCTCCACCCGACCAGGGTGCTGAGCTGTGGCGGCCTACGCGACAATATATGAGAAGTAGAAAATGACTGCTGCCGACCGATACACCCTAAATACTGCCACTACTATATGTACTTGGAATTTAAAAGCTCCCAAATTGTTGAAGTGTTAAAAGCGTGTATCTATTAATCACAGAATCAAACTCATCCTCAAGATAACATTTTTCATAAAGGATTATTTGAAGCGATGATCATCAGAAGCATTTTGATTGTGAAGGAACTTTATTTCTGAAAAGCTGTGAAACAAGAGTCATTCATCAACTTCAACTTGAACACAACAACACAACAACACCGCCATGAAGACTCTGCCCATCGCCTTTTTGAAACGCTTGAAGCGACTCCTGGTGGTCGAGACCACAGGGACCTCATCTGGTCCACACTCCTCAGATATACCAGAATCTTCCTCCTCCACATCGACACTCTCTTCTGTGACTGAAATAACGTTAACGGCGTCGGCGGTGTCGACGTCCCTGAAGGGCCCAGAGAGCTCTGAAACGCCCGAGTCCGAGTCCAGATAGTCACTCGTGTGATACTGGGAGGGACCTTCGAGGGGCTCCTGGTCTTCAGGCTCCTGGTCTAGAGGCTCCTGGTCTTCAGGCTCCTGGTCTAGAGGCTCCTGGTCTTCAGGCTCCTGGTCTTGGGCCTCCTGGTTGACGGGGTTGTGGCTGAGGTAGTACTCACTGAGGTAGGACTGGGTGATGAAGGGGTGTTTCAGTGCTTCCTGGGGGGTCAGTCTCTTCCCTGGGTCCACATCAAGCAGCCCCTTGAGAAAGTTGACTAGCGCCGCTCTTTCCTTACACTCGATGTCGTTGTTGACCGGATAGATCTGCATTGACAAACAAAGTCCGGTTAGCGGGTCGGCTCGGAGAAGGGTCACAAAGCCAAATTGCCCGTTTGCATGACGGCGCTGCCTGCAGCAACTGGAAATGCAACTTTATGAGATCTAAAAAAGGCTCCGACTCCGTTGTCGTGTTGACGGACGAATAAACAAAGCAGCAAACAAGGAACTACTTCAACTTTGAAACAAGAGCATCAATGCTTAGTTTAAACTTTTTTCTTGTAGATATTAATACTAGAGAGGAGATACACTGTTAAACTGTGTTGCTCCAAAACAAAACAAAAAACATGTGAGAAGTTTAATGTATAAACATAAATAGCCCGGCTAAATGAACCACCTTAATATTTGCTGGAGTCATAAATTACTGCAATTTCCCGAACTATTGAGCGCACCTGAATATAAGCAGCACCACCGAATTTAAAAAAAAAGAAGAAAGGAAGTGGGAGTTACGTGATGCACCTGAATGCATCACCCATATATCTGCGATCAGTTAAAATACATAAATCAGCTGCGTCATTTTTTAAAAACGTGTGAAAAAAAGCAGCAGCTTCTAGTCTGGAAGCTACGGTAATATCTCCTTTTTCCTGTTGTCCAAATAGTTGAAATGACTTAAATTTGTCATCCATAACAAATGTCCTGTAATTCTCCAAAGTATTTCTTCCAGACATCAAGTCACATGAAGGTTGCATATGTGACATTTAGTGAGCTTTAAACTGAATGAAAAATTTACAAGATTTACAAATGAAAGTGTAGAACTCTCCTGAAGATGTTTGAGTGTATTTCGTTGTTTTGTGACGCCTTGTTAAATTGCATGTGAGAAATTGAAGAAGACAGAAGCAGTGAGAGAGTCGATCAACCGTTAGAGAGAGTACCAACCTTCATCAGGTCATCCAGGCCGCCGGGAGGGTAAAAACCAGGGTCTTCCTCTCCTGCTGGCTCGTCGTTCATCTCAACAAATTCTTCAGGTGTCTGCAGGAACACAAATATCACAACTGTTAGAGAAATGTTCCCAGCAAGATTATTTAACCAAGTCCAGCCAGAGAAAGGTACTTTACCAAGAGCCGCCATCTTGAGCCGTCCACGTCGCCCTCCTCCTCAGAGAAGAAGCGCCATGTGTAACCCCCCTCTGACAGCAGGTGGTCTGGTGGCTGGCCCAGGGTCTGAACAATACTCTTCATCTGCAGGCAGAATCACAGACACATGAGACAAGGTTCTCACACCTTCTACTGGAAACATGTAGGAAACAGGCAGACCTACCATCTGATACTCAGAGTCCACGGAGAAGAGGTTGCCATTGAGGTAGAGGAAGGCCAGGACGCAACCCAGCCCCCACACATCCACCGCCTCGTTGTACTGGAGGCCGAGACTGACCTCCGGCGCTCTGAGGAGGAAACACAGGAGAGTTGAACACCTGACCAACATGGAGCCTGGTAGTGTGGATGAAAACCGAGACGTGAACGTACCTGAATCCAGTCGCCTGGTACCACATGCCAGGAAAGATTTTGCAGACTGGAATCCCCAATCCAAAATCTACCAGCTTGACATTCATTGGCCTCTCCTCTGCATTCACCAGCATAATATTGTCTGGCTTGATGTCACCGTGCATGAGAGCCAGTCCCTTGAGAGCCTCGAGAGCTACCAGGAGCTGCAAGGCAAAGCATGAGAAGACTGGTCAGTGAGGACGCACTCACAGTTTCTTCTTGATCGGACAAAGAGATTATTGGAGCCAATTAAACAAACCTGCTTCGCGACGTCACGAATCTCGACGAGAGACATGGGCGAGTCTTCCTGGACCATTAGATTGAATAGGTCGATGTCTAGTTTTTCGAATACCAGACATGTGTGGCCCATGTACTCAAAGATTTCCAGGAACTTGACAAGGTGGTTCTGGTCTGGATCTACCACGCTGATTGCCTCCAACATGGCGAGCTGGAGGGAACAAAGAGGAACACGTGGTCAGGATCCTGGAACAAACTCTTGATGGTGAAGAATGAACGTGAATATAGAAATATCAGAGGTGTAAATATTTACCTCACGCTCTGTGTCGTCCTGAATACCCATTTTCAGGATCTTGATTGCCACTTTTTCATGGCTGTCCACGTTCCAGCACTCCAGCACTTTTCCATAGCCGCCCTCTCCGAGGACCTGCCCTATAACATACCTGCTGGAGGCTCCGATGAGGGTCTCTCCTATCTCAAAGCTGAATTCAGGATGGCCTGGAGAAGAGAAATTGTTTAGTGTGTGTGTGTGTGTGTGTGTGTGTGTGTGTGTGTGTGTGTGTGTGTGTGTGTGTGTGTGTGTGTGTGTGTGTGTGTGTGTGTGTGTGCATGAACAAGATGGAAGGAAACTTCTGGGTTGATGAAGACACATTTGAACAGCTCAATTAATAATGTCAATGAAACTTAAATACTGACGTCAAGATATAAAGGGCTTTTCCTCTCATGACACGTTCAGGAGCTTTAGTACGTTTTTTTTTTTTTCTGCAGCAGTTAAGAGCTGATTTCAGGAAGATGAACCTCCATTAAGGTCTGCAGATTTTGCTTCTTAAGAGTCATGTATTTCCTTTTCTAATTTTTCATTAGCAGTGAAAAATCCTTCACTCTGCTTCAATATTTGAACACACCAGGAGGATTCAAGAGAATTCCGAACCGATCAGAGGCCAGCTTTGAAAAGGTATAGACCACATGGTACAAATTGACCAAACACGTTGGTCATGACTGGGCGTAATACACCAGAAGTCAGTTGGGTACATGAGCCGATAATTCACTATATTTCAGCGAAAAAAGATGAATTCAGGCTCAATTAGATGGTGACAAACAGTGATGGCCATTATACGCATATTTTAGAGGCTTTGAGCAACATATCTGCTATATTTCGTCCGTCTTTTCTGAAAATTGACCGTCTAAATGATGGCTGGACGGCTCCTTGCCTAAGACCACGATGAGTTTAGATGTATGAAGTATAGTGAACTGCAACAGGAGCTGAAAAACTGTCATATATACATGTATATTTGAGATAAATAGGGATAAAACTATTAAAAAAATGCTGAAAATCAATTCTTAGTGTGTTGCTGAAACTAAAACAAAACAGGGAAAGTTTGAACATTGAATGAATAGAACTAAAGCTGCTGAGTGAGCAGGATTTTCTGAAGTTATTTGATTTTACATTAAATTAATTCAGCAATATTTTCCTTCAAATTATCTGTTCAGTCAGAGCTGCTGTGTTCCCAATTTACATTGACTCATCCTGGCTGTTTTCACCGCTTCTCCATTTCGTGTGAGGACGTTACTCACCTGAAGACATTTTTCCTCTCGTCGTTTTTCGCTCAGTTGTCTACAAAGTTGAATCCTCGTCTCTTGCTCGTATGCTGAAAGACGTAGCTGATGCTCGCAAATACTCGCAAATACTCTCCTGACCTCTAGGACCTGAAGTGTTGAAGTTGAAGACTGTGAGGACTTTATAGGTTCAATTCTGGCTTTGATCTCCCAGACCAACATAAATGGTTTGCAAAATTTTATCATCAATGGAGATTAAAGGAGATCAAAGGAGATATCCTTTGATCTCCGGTCATCACCATTGATGGAGCTATCCTTTGATTTCCTTTCAATCCCATTGATGATGAAATTTTGCAAACAATTTAGGTACACTGGATTTTGGGGGGTTTTGTTCCAAAATCAAAACAAAGACATATCTTTAACCAAAATGTCACTTTCTTTATCTTTCTTCATCCTTTTCTCTCCCATTTACTACTGATGATAAAATATGTATGCATACTAATATAGCATAGACACCCCTGTTTATTCATTTGTCTACACACTCAAATGCACTGTGGGACAGGGTGTACAGTTGCTGTGTGTGTGTGTGTGTGTGTGTGTGTGTGTGTGTGTGTGTGTGTGTGTGTGTGTGTGTGTGTGTGTGTGTGTGTGTGTGTGTGTGTGTGTGTGTGTGTGTGTGTGTGTGTGTCTGCCCTTATTTTACTCTTTTCTTTAAAAAATGTAACTAGCAGAGTTACGGTTAGTTAGTTAGTTCGAACACAATTCAATGTCCCTGCAAGGTGATAAATCACAATAATGTGTGAGAGTTAACAAGGCTCACAACAATTTAATAAATAATTCTCCTGATTAAAAAGGGGTTTCAAGGACTCAGGTTTTCCACCGGATTTCAGGATTCACACACAATTTTTTTTTCTTTTAACAGTAAAACGTACGGGTGAAGCCCACTCCGGATATAACTCATTTTCTTGTCCCATGGCATAAAAGAATAAACAAAAAAACAAAACCTGGTTCTGGTAATTAGGCAAAATAATGGCAAAATAACACATTTCTTAAGCTTATAATCAGAACTTTACTTTTTCTTAATGGTATAAGTAGGAAATGAAGTGGGAGTAAGTGAACAATAGACAGAGCAGCAATTTGTTTCTGGAAGGATGAGAGGCAAATGGAAAGACGTCAACGGCAGTGGTGACAATTCTAAAGTCTTTATGTTTTCACACGGAATGTTCTGATTTAAGACGAGTCCCTTCATATATTTCCTCATTAAAATCACTGTTGACGAGCCAGTTAAAGTACAAACACAGCATTTAGCTCTGTGATTGAGTTTAAGTGAGATTGTTTGTTCTGAACAAAAAGGAAGAAACCCACTCACTTTCAGCTTCTTGAAAAAAAAAAAAAGATATAGCATGTTTGCATGTTTGTTCGTCTTGCTTGCAACTGAAAGTAAACTTCGACATGTCTGCTTGTGGGTTGTTGTTTTTTTTGTTTTTGTTTTTTTTGGAACCCAAAATGAAACAGTCTCTTCTTTTTGTTGCATCTTTCTTTCCATCTACTTTTTTTTTTTTTAAATCAACAACTTCTGCTTAAATTTTATATCAGTATTAAGACATCCAATAACGTGAAATCAAAGAGAAACAGGCCACAGGTCAGACCAATATTATGATCGTGTGATCTTATGATATATTTTAAAAAAAAAGTAATCTAAATTGCTTAATTTAGTCAAGGTACATAGTGTAGACGCTCAAATTACATGTATTCCAAGATGCTTTGTCAGAGCTGTAGACCAGGGACTTCAAAAATAAGGTCAAAACTGTCTCCAATCTGGCAAAACTACCAAGCTAATTGTAAACATTTCAAAGAAAACATTGATTTAAAAAAACCAAAACAAACCTGAATAGCCATTATTTTTTTCAGGGTGAATTTGTAAAAACATGCATAATGCAGAAGTGTTGAAGACATGTCGTGGTATTTTGCGCCAGAAAAATCAGTAAAATTGCCTTTATGTTGAGATTCTAGTCATTTTATTTCAGTATGGATAAATCACCAGTCGAGCAGAGTAAACCTAAAATGATTTGGAGCACTTTTGTCACTGCAATCCTTATTTCCATTCCCTGCTTGCAGAAAATATCAGGGTTTTCGTCACGTCTGCCCTGCGCCACAACAAAGAAGAAAAACTTCACAGATGAAATGTACAAGTTGTTGATGCACTATTTGACCTTTCTGGCCCACTCAAGATGAAATTGGGCTATATTTGGCACCTCTGACGTAGAGAAAATAGATCTTTTCTCATAGATAAGAGACATTTTTTGCACAAGAGGAGGGACGAAAGAAAAAAGCAAAAAAAAAAGCACAGAGAGTAAAAGAACCCACAAACTCCCCACAGACTTCGCCGAACTTGAAGTGTGGGGATTTTCTTGCTTTGACACCTCGCAAACGTTTTTATTTATTTTATATATATATATATATATATATATATAATTCAAAACAATAAATAAATAACTAAAGCAAACACATTGCGTGTTGTCGTGTGTGTTTGCCCTGCTTTTTTCCCCCAGGGCGCGAGCGATGGAGAACGGGGCGTGCGAGGACGCGGAGACGCTGTGGGACAGGGTGGAGTGCAAACGCTACGACCTCTGCCGCATGATCTCCCCGTCGAAGCTGACCCCTTACCTCCGCCAGTGCAAAGTGCTGGACGAGCAGGACGAGGACGAGATCCTTCACTCCATGCTGCTGGTCACAAGCTCCAACCGCACCAGTGAGTCAAATCGTCTCCGTGCGTCGACTTGTGTCCAAAAAAGAAGTGGACACGCTGGCACTTAATGTGCTCAAAGTTTCCCCAAAGGCATATATTTAACGAATGGCTCCACTGTATCGATCGAAAATTAAATAATACATGAATATGGAGTCTGTTAAAGCTCACACACAAGTTCAGATAAGCTTCTTTTTTTTTTTATTACTTTCAATAATACAAATATAACTTAAAAGTCTAAAATGAAATATTGATAGAAGTAATACCTCTTTTGTATATTAAAGAAAATCAAAACATCTCTCCTTTCAGGTCTTACTTGATATATTTATCTCATAAAAAAAACACAAAATCCACCTTTATTACAATTTGCTTTACTGTTTCCCCCCCATCACAATGTAATAATGTAAAGAATGGAATCATCCAAAATGATAACTGGTCTGTGCAGTTTCAGACGTCCTCTGATGTCACGTGCAACAAAATACCATCTCATTCTGTGCAAATTGCCAGTCAATACATGCTTTATGGTCCCATTAAAAAAGATGCTGGATCACCACATCTGTGCTGTTAAGTCCTCGAGGGCTTCATTCCTGCATGTTTTATGTGGTTCATAAGTCATCGTCAGGACCTCCACGTCCAGGATTCCACACCGCTGACGGAGGCCATACATCACTGTCCGGCTAATTATATGTCGTTTTTTTTCGGATTTCTATTTTTATCGGTTACCGTTTCCTTTTTCGGATCAACGTTTCCTGTATGTCTATACATGTGTCTTAAGTGTGTTTTAAATATGTGTTGTGTTGTATTGTTTGGGGTTTTGTTAAAGGTTCTAGTAGAACAAACACCCAGTTTTGCAGAAGTTTGCAGTCGTTCATTTTGATATTTATTAACGTCAAAGTAAATCACATCTTTATGCTTGCAAAATATTCAGAAACCTGCTGGCTAGCATATCTCACAAACTCACAGCGGCCATAATATGTTATTTAATTTGGATGTCAGTGGCCATGATGTTATATAGATACGTACAGATCTTATTCTCTGTGTTTGGATCACTAACCAGCCCAACACTTTCTTGCTGTCTGTCCAAATGTTTTAGTTATCTGTGATTTCAGTGTTTTATTTATAATGCTGAAAGTTTAGAAAAGCAACAAGGCTGCCAGGGTAAAAAAAAAAACAAAAAACAAATCTATGTGTGATAATGTGAATGAAATCTAAATGGTCGTGGTGGAAAGTCTTTCTTAAACGAAACGTCGACTAAAGTCGACGTTTATTTTGAGACTTTGCACGTGATCGTGGAGTCTCCGTGTTTTGAAACCAGGCGTTCCGTTCCTCCGTCAGGTCGTCTTCTTGACATCCTCCACACGAAAGGCGAGCGCGGCTACGTGGCGTTTCTGGAGAGCCTGGAGTTTTACTACCCCGAGCTGTACAAGCTGGTCACCGGGAAGGAGCCGACGCGACGCTTCTCCACCATCGTAGGTGAGATACGATCCACAATCAGTGACCCAAATAAACCCTTTGAGATATATATCGATAGATATAGCTTTTTCTTGGTAAAATATTCTCAGAGTTGGCACAGATGACTCAAAACCAGCGAGAAACCTGCCTTATATGCATACTAGAAAAGGCGAGAAATGAGAAATTAGCAGATTTAACACGTTAGGAGATCCGTCTGGCTTCCAGATTATGACATCAGAGAAACACTTTTGACACTTTTGAAAGGGTAAAAATTATTTATTGCTACTTTTGTTACAAGAATTATCCACATTGGCGAGTAAATGTTGAGCAATTTCTGGGCAACTGATGCAACTGCTTCTCATATCTTGTCACAGGTTTAGATTAGAACCATATTCATTCACATGCACATGTGACAGACGGTTGTGCAGCATGCATAAACTTTGACGTGTGTATTGTTTTTTTTTTTTTGCCCTCTTGTGCTCCTCTCACCCGCCGCCTGTTTCTCCAGTGGAGGAAGGCCACGAGGGTCTGACTCAGTTTCTGATGAACGAAGTGATGAAACTGCAGCAGCAGTCGAAGGTGAAGACCCTGCAGCAGGCGGAGCTCAGCAGGAAGAACTGCACCCTGGAGGACGAGCAGAAGAAGCTCCGACTGGCGAACCAGGAGCTCCAGGCCTTACAGCAAAGTAACAATAAGCGCCTTCCGCTTCTGAGACGGGGACCGAACTGGACCGCGAGATGTTATTTCTGTTAAAACAGTTAATGCGACAGTACGGGGAAAGGGTTCAACTTCAAACCAAAATCTTACCGCAGTGAGCTGAGCGTGCTACCACACAGCGTGCTCGGTGCACTACATTTGAGCTCAACAAGGATCAGTTGTCATTCGCCGTCATTCAACCAAAACCTCGTCCTGAAACTACATTGCTGTGATCTTTTTTTTTTTTTTGAGATTTTAAATTCTGTCTTCTGCAGCTGCGGCACAAAGCACACTCACAATGAAACAAAAACTAAAAATAGTGCACGGATGCTGCCCAGTGTCACAGCCTTTTGTTGAGGAGGATATGTTGTGTGGGCATATGTCAACTTAATTTTAAGTTTAATTATCAGCTTATGATGTCTGAGCAGCTTCCACTTTCTGAATGAAGGAATTAAAAGAAGGAAAAAAAAAAGAGGAAATGGTGATGAATTTCACTTTTAAAGCAGCTTCCCGTTGCTTTAGTAGCTCAGTAGTTTAGTGGTTGATTAATTGATGTACGTTGTTGGTTAAACTGCTAATTATAGCTCATTATTCTGTCTGATTTAAACCCCTAATGTCTGAAGTTGGTCTAAATTAAGCAGACATCCCAAAAATTGTTCTTATAAAACCAGAACTAAGATCCATTGTTTTGCTTTTTTTTAATCTGTAAAAGCCTGGTTTCGTGATGATTTTGCTGGTTTTGCAGGGTACAACAAGTTGAAAGAGGAGAGAAACACTTATAGCGACGAGCTGCTGAGAGTGAAGGATGGGAACTACGAACTGGCCATGAGGTACGCCACGCTGAGCGAGGAGAAGAACATGGCTGTGATGAGGAGCCGGGACCTGCAGCTGGAGGTACCGATCAATGGCGCGACGCCAAAATAAAAGCGCGGGAAATCACCCACGTGAAGAAGCTTTCGCTTAAAACCGTTAATTGCACACATGGCGCGCTACGTATCCTGTGTCCACCCTGCGACCCAGATCGACCAGCTGAAGCACCGGCTGAACAAAGTGGAGGAGGAGTGTAAGATGGAGCGCCGGCAGAGCCTCAAGCTGAAGAACGACATCGAGAACCGTCCGAAAAGGGAGGAGATCTTCGAGCTGGAGCGAGACAACAACATGCTCAAAATCAAACTGCAGGAGCTGCAATCCATTATACAGGTGCGGGCCAGGAGCTTTGGATTCCTACTGATAAATCGAACGGCTCACGTCATGTGACTGACAGCGTGTATTTGTTGTATGTGTGTGTGTGTGTGTTAACCCAGCCGGGACCCTTGCCTGCGTCAGACAAGGCCATCCTTGACATCCTGGAACACGACAGACAGGAAGCGCTAGAAGACAGACAGGATCTGGTCAACCGTCTATACAATCTGCACGAAGAAGTCAGACAGGCGGAGGAACTACGTGACAAGGTTCCGACCACACGCGCACAACCACACAAAACATGTCCTTTTAATGGAAGTGAAGCACATGCGTGTGTGTGTGTGGGTGTGGGAGGGGGGGGGGGGGGGGCTTCTTTTTTTTTGAGTAGATGAATTTAATGTGAATTATTGCTGGAAAAAAAACAAACAAAACAACTCATCTACAAATAACACTGCGGTTACGTGCACGGCTGTGTGCGTTTGTGTGCAGTATCTGGAGGAAAAGGAAGATCTTGAGCTGAAGTGCTCCACCCTGCAGAAGGACTGCGAGATGTATCGCAACCGCATGGACACCATCACCGTCCAGCTGGACGAGGTGGAGAAGGAGAGGGACCAGGTGGAAAAACACAACACACGCGCACGCCTCAGACGCGCAGACGCTCACCTTAACCCGGTTGATTCACCGACTGTTCGCTCGCCGGTTTGCCGCAGGCGTTTCGCTCCCGGGACGAGGCGCAGCACCAGTTCTCCCAGAGCCTCATCGACAAGGACAAGTACCGCAAACAGATCCGGGAGCTGGAGGAGAAGACCGACGAGCTCCACATCGAGAACGTCCGTAAGGAAGCCAAGCTGGTCACGCTGGAGGCTCGACTCCGGCGGCTCTCCAAAGACGTCGTCCTGGATAACTCGCAGGTCAGACCAACGTTCGTATTGTTGTTGGGTTTTTTATCCAGCATTGTTACGGTTCTTTTTAAAAAAATTATTATTATTATTATTTCCAGAGCCTCCCGAGGGATCTGCCTCCAGCGATCATCTCTCAGGAGTTCAAACGTACGCAGGGCCAAACGGAATGGTCGAGCGACGAGTCGCCGGAGGAGAAGTTTCTACCCAAGGAGCCGCAACTGAAACGCAGACCCAACCTTAAAGCAGTGGTCAGCTGCCCGTCACTCACACTTTCTTTTTTTTTCTTTTTTTTTTTTTTCACAACTAACACAAAAGGTCAAACTTCCCAGAGGTGCTCCACTTGGTACATCATTGCACATAAAAAAAAACCAAAAAACAGCTCAAATGTAACCGTGTAACTTCTGTAAAATATTGTTTAAATGGGGAATGTGGCCTCATAAGAATAAACATGATGTCCACAAGGTCCCTCACAAAGTGTAAACAAAGAGGAAGACCTGCTTGTTTTCAAGATTTTCTTCCAGACAAACATCTGATTTGATTTTGCAGAATCGCCTGAATTGATTGATTTTTAACCTAAAACCTTTTGCATTTTCGACCTCAGATACGAGTTAAACTTCCAGCCACTGTCTCCAAAGATCTTCCTGTCAAACCGGAGGCCAGCCAACCAGCAGGTAACGCCCACGTCTTTCCGAGCAGTGAACGGGGGCGTTTCCCTTCACCATCCATGATGTTTGCGTCGCATTTCCTCCGTCCAGCGTCACCGTCGGTCAACGGAGGAGATTTTCTGAATATCCAGACCCCAAACGTGCCAGGGAACAGCAGCTCTCTTCCTTCGTCGCCCATCTTCCCCACATCCCCGACGTATGCCCCCTATTCAGCTCGGTCGCTCTGCTCATTGCCGTACCGGTGCACGCCCCCGGGCCCGCCCTCTGTAATGGCCATGGAGCTGCCCGGCAGGCCCAACATGGTGAGGCAGAGTGGATTCAAACGCACCCTTTCTACATTTTCTTGCTCCTCGCTGACATTTCTTTCTGCCTTGCACTGACTTTTACTTACGGTTTTGTCCACCTCTAAATCACCAGCTGCGTTACCGCAACGACAGCATCCTGTCCACGCAACCGGAACCGCCGGATAAAGCATCACTATACCGCAGAGAGAGGGAGAAGGAGTATGATTTCCCCCCACGCAGGTAACTCCACAAAGTTCACAATTTACCTATGCAACGTTTAAGTCACTCACTTTGTGAATGCAGGTTGATTTTGTTGAGTTTTCTTGTAAATGGCAGCTTCAGAAGTGATGGACTTATGTATTTTTTGTCTATTTTAGTCTCCTGGACTTTGACAGCGACAACATGGAAATGATGTCCGGTAATGTACTCCTACACTCTGTACAAAAACAAACTTAAGTATTTAAGTATTTCCTCCCCACCCAAAGTCACACCTTTCACTAATTCCCCTCCACTAATCCCAGCCTCCCTATATAAACAGTACATACACATCCCCTACAGCTCTTTAAACTACTACATCTACTGCTGCTTCTTCACACTGTCAACTGAAATTGAAGTCTAATATGTGCATAACAGCACAGTTCCGGTCATAACAACAGACCCACCTCACCGGACTCCGCTCCCACTTCCCCCTTCACGCCGTCGGATGTGGGACCCGGCCCGAGGCTTATCACTAACAACAGCTTTCGCCATCAGACAAGGCCTGATCTCTGCGGAACAGAGAGATGAAACACATTTACGCACAGAAATAAATCTGCCTTTCAGTACCTGATTTCTCTGATTCATCTATATTGAACTTTTTTGAGTGAACAGAAAAGGAAAACAACAGTAGGGTATAAAAAAAAAAAGGGGGGGGGTAATATAAAGAAAAAGGTGAAGAGAAACCGGTGAAAAAGAAGGAAAAGCAGAGACAGAAAAGTGATTTGTTGTAATTATTTCTACCCATAAACAAATATGCAAATAAAAATACACCTTACCTCACTGGGAAAACCCCCCAAATTAATTTAATTTAATTTAATCTGATTTTATTTTATTTTATTTTTTTATTTTTTTATTTTTTTATTTTTTTAATTTAATTTAATTACATTTTGTTTATTTATGTATGTATGTATTTATTTATACATCTATCTATTTTTTTGAACAACAAATATTTATTAGCTTCTAATCCAAAAGCCACCTAACAAAACAAACTTAATCATTAAACAAAACAAATCTTATTTTAAAAAAAACCCCAAAAAACAACATATTTCTTAAACCAAATCTCTTTTGCACCACATATAGTTGCACCTACATTCTCCCACACATAACCGCACAACGGAAATTAATTTGTTTCTATTCTATATTTAAATACCAGACTTTTTTCCATAATCGGCGTCTTCGTGTGTCTGTTCCTCCTCCCTTTAGAGGACGAAGTGCAGCGTCCTCTCAGCGGTCCTCCCTCTGTCCACTCGTCTTCCTCCTCCCATCAGTCGGAGGGGATGGACACGTACGACCTGGAGCAGGTCAACAACATTTTCAGGAAGCTGTCACTGGAGAGGTACAGCGAGGCCACGCCCTTCGCCACGTCTGAACGCCGAATGCTCCTCGCGGTGACCGACGGTCGACGTTCCGTTTCGCTGTGTTTGTTGTGCGCAGGCCGTTCCGCCCGTCCCTGTCCTCCTTCTCCAGAGCCAGCTCCTCCCTGAAGCCCGTGCAGGAGCTGTCGCTGCCCGGCGACAACCTGCTGAAGGACGTCACGCTGGTCGGCGGCAACGACAGCGGCATCTTCATCTCGTCCGTCCAGCCGGGCTCCACCGCTGAGAAGGCGGGCTTACGGGAGGGCCACCACCTCCTGCTGGTATGTGGCGTCCAACATTGGCCTTGCGCATTCGGGATACGATTCCTCAGCCGCTCAAAACTGCTTTGCTTTACTCGCCTCTTGCTTTATTGTTGGCTGAGCAGATTGAGGGATGCATGCGTGGGGAAATCCAAAGCATTTCGTTGGACACCAGCACTCAGGAGGAGGCGGTCTGGACCCTGCAGCACTGCTCCGGTCCGGTCAGCCTGCACTACCGAGCCAACTATGACTGTGAGTGGGGGATTTATTACCCGTCTCTTTGTTCGTTCACATTGTCACTCCTCCGCACGTGCCTCCAATGCCGTTTGCTCCACAGCTTATCGCCGTCTCCAGAGGGATCTAGCCGACGGCAAGGTCGCTTCTGGTGACTCTTTCTACATACGGGCCAACCTCAACATATCCGCGCAGGCGGACAATTGCACCTTGCCCCTGCGCTGCGATGAGGTGGTCCACGTGCTGGACACCAGACACCAGGGCCGCAGTGAGTGGCTCTGCTCGCGTGTGGACCCCTACACTGGATTTGACCAGGCCGACCGAGGCACCGTACCCTGCAACTCACGGTACGGAGCACCAGAAAGGCTTTTGAGTGTTGCACTGCAGACACCAGATGAGCTTTTGAGGCCCGCGCACGTTGCAGACAGTTTGATATGATGCACATGTTCCCGCCCGAGCGCGGCGTATTCTCACGGCGCAACAACAACACCGTCGAGCGCGACACGTACAGTTCGTCACCTTTGAAGACGTTCACACCTGAGCTGCCGCAGAGAAGCACAGGAAGCGGCTTAAAAATAACAAGAGTGTCACAGAGTGGGAAATTTCACAAGGTCGTGTGTGTGTGTGTGTGTGTGTGTGTGTGTGTGTGTGTGTGTGTGTGTGTGTGCGTGGGCGTGTGTATGTATGTGTGTGTGTGTGTGTGTGTGTAGAGCTAAACAGCTGCTTCTTGTCAAGATTCAAAAAATGGTATGTCGAGGGGGAAAAGAAGAAAATGAAATCTTCCGCAACAGCAAGGTAAGAAACATCACAATCTCTCTCTCTCTCTCTCTCTCTCGTTCTCTCTCTCTCTCTCTCTCTCTCTGATGTCAGGGGGATTTGGAAACAGGCGTCATGTTATCTGACATAGAAAATACATTACATAATGTTCTGAGGTTTTTTTTATCCCAAAATACGGTGACATAATCAACAAAATCTATGAAAATAAAAAGTGTGACTTTAAGTCAACGGGATGAGTTTGTAATGTGCTGCACATATTCACTTACCGTAAGTTAGCAAGCAAACCAATTATTTACCAAATATTTGTCAGTTTTGTGTGTAATACCACTTTGTGCCACAAGATGGTGGAGTGGGTCAGGACAGGGAGATGCTATGCATTACATCCCTGCTGGAAAGAATAAGTAGTTGTTTTTTTTAAACATGTCACTGTATTTTACACCAGAAGGTTTCATTAAGATTGGATTATTGTTGAGATTGTAGTCATTACCGGTAGTAATTGTTTGCTTTTGCGAAAACCTAGATATTTTTCATCACGTGTACTCTGCGCCACAACAAAGAACAACTTTAAAGTATAATTTTAAAGGACATTATGGCACTCTGTCACCGGTCTGGCCCATTTAGCATGACACTGGCCAAAAAAAACAAAGCTGTCTGAACTCAGTGTTCGGCTACAACCCAGTAAAAGCACAATTGTGTGTCGACAAAAGATCTCCTGTCTTGACCCATTTCTGGTATGAAAAACAACCGGCACGCTGGTCCTTTAAATTTTAATTGTCCTTGTTCTGTTTGTCTGCTTCTTGCCTTTTTAAAATTCCCTTTTAATCTTATTCGTTTTCTCTTCTTTCTTTTTTTTTTTGTCTGTTTACGTTTTCACTTTTTCATGACTTCATGAATTCTTTATCACACGAGTCAGAATTATACATGACCTGATGTGTGTGTGTGTGTGTGTGTGTGTGTGTGTGTGTGTGTGTGTGTGTGTGTGTGTGTGTGTGTGTGTGTGTGTGTGTGTGTGTGTGTGTGTGTGTGTGTTTCCACCTTCGTGAAGCCTCCGCATTCCATTTGATTTGTTTGACTCATCACTTTATGTGGCACCGTTTCCATCTGCACAGACTAATTTACAGCCAGAGGAAGGTAGCCCCTCGACTGATCCCAAAACCAGCCCTCGCTTGTCTCGAGCCAGCATCTTCCTCACGCAGATACTACAGGTAATAGCAAACAGGACGTAGGTGGCGCTATAATACCCCCCCCCCCCCCCCTCCCTCGGTGTCGTTGAAATGGATTTGCCACGCGTGTCGACGTTCCCCCGAAAATTGAAACGCCTTGATTTTTGCAGTTCGTCAGCAGGGTGGACATCAAGTACAAGCGAATGAACAGCAACGAGCGCGTGAGGATCGTCAACTCGGGCGGCGCGACACTACCCCGGCAGGGCTTCGAGGCGCTCAGACCTGAAGGTGAGGGCGACTGTGGAGGCGGAGGTCAACACGAGGATCCAGGATCCCGAACCGAGGAGAGAAACTATGGCCCAAAGTGAAAACTGAAATATATAATGTACACTACTTTTCATTGGAGTGATGATTTGTTCCGGTCAGAGGTGGAAAAAGGCCTCATGTGGGTACATAAGGAATGTTTACGATAGTTTTTTTTTTTTCCATTGAAAATCTATTTTCCTGGGTGACCAAAGCCCGTGTGAGTAGGTCCGACACCCCTGGTCGCGAATTTCTGCTCTAAAGTATCTTTAAATAAATTGTAAAGGATCCAAAAAGGGGTCACAGTTTAACGAACGGGATCTGGAGCAAGCGTGATCCAAAGAAAAAGTCAAGTTAAAATCCCACCAAACAACATTAAGCGAGCACAAAGACAAAGAAAACACAGAGCAATGAGAAGCAATTACGTACAAATTCACTTTTTATTATAATGTTAATGTCAAAATGTCCAGAGTTTTGAGTTTTAATGAAATGTTAAATAGAAGGGAAAAAAAGGATTGCTGCCATATATCAGGATGATTCTTGGTGTTCATGTTCAAATCTGCTGTTAAAGTAGAGAAAGGGTTGACGTTTTCCCACCAAGTTTATTTCGGTGTCGAAACAAGTGGAGGTGTGACAAAGACGTGACACGAAAGCTGCAAAACATCTTGTGAAGACTGAAGACTGCCCAAAAGAGGAAATATCTGTCACGGGAGAGCACATGAATGAAATAATTTAGGAGAAGCAGGGCAGATTCAGAAGTGATGGTTTAGTTTGAGAAAAACAGAAGCAGACTGAAGACGTTAAAGACGTCATTTAGTAGAAATAGGTGAATTAAGTTTAATTAAGTAAGTTTAAACGCAAGTCAAGTCCCGATGAGACTTGTAAATGAGTGTGCACCATCGATTCTTTAGATATTGTGAGGTTTATCTAAATATACATATATATTTCAACTTTTGAGAGGAAATTGGAAGAAAAATGAATGTGTGGAAAGCAAAACTAACATTTAGTATGTTTTATTTTGTATTATTCGTTTTGATAGATCATTTTAATCAACAAGCAGCAACAACAGAAACTCCGGAACATAAAAAAAAGTGGCATTTTGAATAAAAGCACATAAAATCACTCCTCCATTTGCAGCATATCGCAGCCTTCAGCATGCAGGTCTTCATAAGTATGGCTGTGATACTAATTCATATGTCCATGAATATTCCAAATGACCTGAAAATGATTAAATAGAGAATTTGATAGTCATTGCAGGCTTCTTCAGTACAATTGTATATATTCATAACAAATTGTAGCTTGTCACTACTGTCAAAGCTTTAAATAATCCCGGATAAAAGAGGCAGAGGGACGACATTCTGATCAAAGAGTATACGTTCTGTGTCCATTAAACCCTCTAACTCTCCCTGGACTTACTTAAAGCCCAGATTTCCTGGATGTTTCGACACCTTCATGAAACCTTTATTGAACCCTGGTCCTTTCTGACAGACGCTGCAGACCCAGACAGTGAGCTCAGCCGGAGCTTGAACCTGATCCCCTACAGTCCCGTCACCCCCCAGCGGACCCAGAGAAGACGACCCGTCCTGTTCAGCCCCAACGCTCTGGCCAAGATCATCATTCAGAAGATCCTCAACATGGGGGCGGCGATGGACTTCACCATCTGCAAGCCAGGTTAGTTTGTGGCGCAGACACTGGGAGTCACGACTCTGATGTCGGTCGGATGATTTCCCCACCTCGTTTGCACTACACCCCTCCCCCCCCCCTGCTGTGTCGTTCGCCCGCTGCGAATCAAAAGCTGGTGGAATAGCAAGTAGCTGAGGAGGCGAGAGAAAAGGTAGCTTTGCTCGGGATTCAGGTCAGGCATTGTGCCACTGTGACGAGACTGTGAAGGAGTGTAACCGGAGAAACGGCGGCGGCTGGGTGAAAGATGGCCCCCGTTGATTATCGGGACGACCGCGCAAGATCAACGGCGCGCCGGAGTCGGGAGGAGTCGACGTTTCCGTGCGAAACACCTCCCAAGTCCCGTGACGACCCGGCAGCTCCCGGGAGAGGCTTCGTCGGAGGAAGCTGCTGGAATACCGAGCCGAACATCTGGCGAACTGAGAGACGGCGTTACGACTTGGTTGCACACACCGAATCCCCCCGGGGGAAAACACAGAGTTTCACTTCCTTGTTACCAAATGAGCTTCATTTTGGGTGTTTTAGCAGAACAGACCACATGTCAACCCCCCCCCCCCCCCTTCTCTCTCTCTGTGCAGATATGTTGTCCAAAGAGGAGTTTCACCTAAGGCAGACCGTGGAGCCCTTCATTCACTACAAAGAAAAACACACCGCCTTCGAATGCATCACCCGGGAAAACATCGAGGCCGTCGCCACCAAGGTGAAGGGGCCTGATTTATCTGCCGAGACGGTTGACGACTGGCGACACACGCAGTCCCCACAGTCCAGCGGACGTGTCAATGCGCGACGCGTCGCTCAGACTTTGTGTGTTAAGGTCCGATTTCTCCACCCCGTCGCCAGGGCAAGCACTGCCTGCTGGAGGCCGAGCTGAGCTGCATCAAGGACCTCCTGCGCAGGGAAATCTACCCCATCATCGTCTACGTCAAGATCTGCGATAAGAACGTGAAGAAGCTACGGTAGGCCTCGGCATGACGCGCTCGCTAAAACCGCACGGCTGCAGAGCCGCACGTCTAAAAAAGCAGAACAGGCGGGAGGCGAGACGGAGCCAGGTGAAGCACGTGGCGGCTCATGGAGCCACGTGCCTTCAACCCAATACGATAACCGTCTCGCGGCGTTTCTTGCATATTCTTCTGACTCTTTGTGTGCGACTGCGTCAGTCTTCGTAAACAAACGGGTCTCGTCGGTCGCGTCTTCTCCGAGAGGCGCGCCAAAGCGCGGAGACCACTGTTGCAGAAGCGTCTACAGGATCGTTTTCGCAGACACGGGGTTCTGAACATCACCGCACTCATCGCCACAACGCTGCTTCCTTCCTGTTTCCTGTCCACACAGGAAGTTGCCTGTGAGCGTGGAGTCGGAGGACGAGTTTGTGAAGCTGTGCCGGGCCAAGGAGAAGGAGCTGGAGGGCATCCCGTGTCTCTATGCCACCCTGGAGCCCGACGCCTGGACGGGGACGGACGACCTGATCAGGATCATCAAGGACAGGATCGTGGAGGAGCAGAGGAAGACCGTCTGGGTGGAGCAGGACCTCCTGTAGACACACACACACACACACACACACACACACACACACACACACACACACACACACACACACACACACACACACACACACACACACGCCTTGTAAATCATCCTGTCACACATTTGTATTTATACCAAAAGAAAAGTTAGTACTGAACATGTTAAAAACTTAAATAAATGCATTATATATTTTGTAAATGTGTATTTGATTTAGAATAAACAGAATGAAAGACCAACTATGCCTTTTTTTTCTGAATTATTAACCATTTAAGTACTTTTTCAAACTTTGCTGCCGTTTAGAATTACATCTTGCGTTGCTTGGATAACAGCGCCCCCTTGCGGCTATTAGATTGTTTCTTCTTCTTCTTCTTTTTTTTTTTTACGTGTAACTCCCATTAAAAATAAACAAAGCCAGTCTACTAAAAGCCATTTTTACCCTCTTATCAAAGCATAAACATTTTACAACATCAAATTAAGTTGACATTTTCTTTTCCATATTACAATAATTAAATAAGTTTCATTTGTATTTATGAAACTGAAAGAACTAGAATTGCAACATGTTGAAATGTAAACACTGTTTATCGAATTTGTAGTTGTTTGTAATCTATTCTTCAATATCAATCCACAATCTGAATAATTGGGGGGAAAAAAAAATCTGAGTTAAAAGTAAAGAATTGTAATTACTTACATGAATGTAGTTTTGTTGCTTTGTGGCTCACGAGCTGCGGGGTCGCAGGATCAAATTATGATTATTCACATTTATAGCAAGCTTTATGCTGGAGAAACGTCTTCATCTGTGAATTTTTGTGAAATACTTGGGTGGCGTAAAAGTCTAAATGGATGAGATTCTTCAAAGTTGGAATTTTTACCACTTGAAAGGAGACTGATGGCTTCATAAAGACACGTCCACAGAACGGGTCAAACAAACAAACTGAGGTCTTGAGGCTGAAAGAAAATAAGGGGACCAGCAGGGAGAACATGCCAACCTCCCCACCGGGCCTCAGTCCACAGACCCACCCAACAAAATAAAATTTTCTTTACATTAATATAATCCATCAGCCGGCACAAGTCTGCGTTCTCGCCGCTTTCACGTCGGTGACCATCAATCTTGACGTGATAAGCTTTGACGCGGCTGCTCGTGTCGATTTCTAGAGCCTGAACGCAATTTCTTTCCCCTTCTTCTTCTCGCGGCGGCTGAGTTGAAAGTTGAATCGGACAAATATGGACGGGCCAGGAGAGGATTTATTGTAACCTCTTTCATCAGATAATCTCCTCAAATGCGGGCGCGCACACACACACACATGCACACGCACCATCAGACTCCCATAAAATACATGACCTGAGATTTAAATGTTGTGTACCTCATGAAGTTTTATCGTTTTATATGCTTCCACGTAGTATCTTCATTATAATAATACAATTTGTGATCCCTGAGAAACATACCTGCTTCTCCATCATCCTCCTGTCACTACTGAAGATATGATTTTATAATTTAGTGTGTGTGAGACACGTGCGCATTATGTGAACATCCTCTGAGCAGATCAAGACAATCACACACTCACATCCACGCAAACACGGGGGAGGAACATGTACAATCCACACAGAAAAAGGCCTGACCAGTATTTGAACCCATGACCTTCTCGCTGTGAGGTGAGGGCGCTCCGGCAAACACAGGAGTTGGATAAAACGGATCAATATTAAGAGTATAGTGAGAGACCTCTGTGTGTGTGTGTGTGTGTGTGTATGTGTGTGTGTGTGTGTGTGTGTGTGTGTGTGTGTGTGTATGCTGCACAGTGAATCAGCTGCTCCGCGGGGGCTCCTTGCGAGGTTTGATGGCACATGATGAGAAGAGTTTCACAAATAAGAGGATTTCATGAGCCGCAGGCAGCAGAGATAGTCGCAGACACCCACTGCCACGTTTCCTTGTCATCATTATAATAGTATAATTGCTCGTGTGTGTGCGTGTGCGTGCGTGCGTGTGTGTGTGTGTGTGTGGTGACATTTGTTTTTGCAGGTACAAGAGGTTATTTTGAGCTCGGTGGGATGTTGGGGGATTGGGGGGGGGGGTTCTGTCTACATAAATCATCCCTGATGCGCTCGAGCTGACCCAGAAAAAAAAAGTGATTTTTTTATTTTTTTTTCCCTCATGAGCTCAACTCACTCTGCAGAAAACACCAACGAACTCTCGCGACACTTTGGCACCGTGATCTCGCTCCATCGCCAACTGGTTTAAAAAAAAAAAAAAAAAAAAAGAAGAAGCGGCGCTCTCTCTCTCTCTCTCTCTCTCCCTCCCTCCCTCCCTCCCTCCCTCTCTCTCTCTCTCTCTCTCTCTCTCTCTCTCTCTCTCTCTCTCTCTCTCTCTCTCTCTCTCTCTCTCTCTCTCTGTCTCTCTCTCCCTCCCTACCTCTCTCTCCCTCCTCTCAGGCGGCAGGCAGGCAGCTCGGCTCGGCTTGACGCGGCGCAGGGAGCCGGGAGGCACGAAGGAGGTGAGGAGCTTCTTATTCTCATGACTTCTCATTCCCAGGAATCGTTAGAAAACAACGCCACATCTCCCGGCGGTGACAGCAGGTCTGCTTTCTCTCCTTCTGTGCACTTCTCAGAGGGATAGACTGCGAGCCACGCTGACAGCAGGATATTGATAAAAAAAAAAAAAAGAAAAAAAAACCCAACAGCGGGTCCTGGGAAAAGCGACCGTAAACATTTTTTTTTTTTTATTTAAAAACATTATTTGACGTGAATCGTGTTAAAAAGGTTAACGAACCGAACCACGCGCGCAGAGAGAGGGGGGGGGGGGACTCCCCGGTGCGAGGAACAGCCCGTCCTCGCGGCTCTGCCCTCCCCGTCAAAGGCTACATTGTGTCCGGTCTGGCATCCGCCGGCGGCTGCAGCGGGCAGGACGGAGCGCGCGACCCGCCGCTCGCTCACTGCGCCCCGGGCCGCCGCCGCCGCCACGGCTCGGCCCCGGTGGGGGTGGAAGGAAGGGGCTTCGCACCGGGGAGGTAAACAAAACTAACCGAGCAGAGCTGGAAGTCACAAATACTCACAACCCTGTGATTAAGGAGTATTTTTGAGTACTTGCGAACCCCCCCCCCCCCCCTTCCCCCTCTCCACCCCCCCCACCTACCAAGTATGTAATTTCACTCCAACTTTAGTACAGTGACACCATGTAATCTACTACAATCATAAATACACCCACACTTTAATTAACATCCACTGTGTGTCACGTGACATATTTGAAGCGCGTATTTCATGAGCTGGCAAATTGAATCAAATGTCGACAAACGCTTCTGAGGAAGGAGCTGAAACTTTCAGTATTACTTCCCCCATTGAACTCGGGTCATTCTGTAAACTTCGGATGAGAAGTTAGACTGTAAAAGATCATTCAGGAATTCACCAAATAAGTAAATAAATAAATAAATAACCGCCAGAAGGGCTCAACTTCTTCTGCAAATTGCATTATAAATAATTCATCAAGAAAAACCCACGAAGTATTAAAAAAAAAAAAAAAAGTATTCGAAATGTGATAAACCTCTTGACTGAATTGACAATTTAGCACCACGTGAGGGTTTATTACAATATCAGCACATTAGAAATCGAGAATATAATACATTCTAAAATGTGACATTACCTGTTTTTCCCTGAGGAAATATCAGTTATCCGGTTATTACACTATTGGAGACGTGGCCATGAATGAAAGTGTATTCAGTGACTCTGTAGTGCAGCTTTAAGGTGGAGTTTCTTCCTGCCTGACAACCTGGCAGACTGATGCAAAACGTGCATCGAGGCCTTTCAACACAAAGATTTACATGACAAATCACGACAAATCAAAGCTGCTCAGAGAGTCTCTGGGGCTGGAGGTGGACCGCCTCCCCGTTCCAGACCACCACACGTTCAGGAATGAGAATCGAAAAGGGCTAAGATTGAGAATCACGATCCTCTGCGCTCTGTAAACACTACATTAGGACCTCGACGCTGTGGAGATGCTTTTTAAGTTGTGAGAGAGGGATCGAGAGGTTGCTCATTACCGCTCAGTGGCGGTGGAATGGGAGTCAGGAAGATCAGTTTTAATGATCAGATCGAGGCTTTTTGTTGGGTTCAAACAAAACGGCATGCACAACATTGATTTATTTATTTATTTTTAAAACTGTGCGTAGATGGAGACGGTGCAATTACTGTGACTGTTGTAGAATAACCGCTATATTCTCTGTGTAAGCGTTGAGGATAAAAGCCTTTGCACACACTCACTTGGAGGTCATGTCGGGCAAGGCTGCATGTCGTGTTCGCTTCACACTGTTTGTATTCCTTTAGTCAGAAATCACATAATACTCAGAAATCACATAATAGTGGGAGTATGCTCAGTAGCAAATCTTGACCGTGTAAACAATCATTATATGGAAAAATCCTTGTCGAAAATTGAACACTAAACACTGCAAAAGGCTTGGAAATGGAATAAATCACCCTCATTTCAGGACTTTGGCAAAAAGATGGTAAATGTCGTTTTGTCAGGGAAGTGTGTCGGAGGAAGTGTCGCAATTTTCAGAATGTAGAAATATTTCACAAGCTCAAGTTATCGCAAGAGTTAAAAGTGGCGAAATACAGCGACTCGCCTGATAAAGGGTTAATACCTGCACATATAGATATATACATATATATCTATATGAATAAATGTTGACAGTACTGAATCACCTGATGCCGCGTGTTTGTTGATTGTAGTCATCACAGGTTGTTTAATACTTTCCAGGCACGTCGAGTCTTGTTGCTGTTGACAGGATTTTGCATGCATACTTCTCATACCCAGAACTCCCAGCCCCCCGGACGTCTGTGGGTTGAGCGTCGACAAGAACCACTGTGTGCCAAACGTTCGAAAATGAGCTTTTCACTACCGTCAGCAGCAACGTAGAGTGTCTCCAACATTGAAGTTATCATGGGGGGGAATAACAACTACTTTGTGCATTTTTTGAATAATTAAATAACTACATAAATTCAAGAAGTAACAGTTTTGAATAATAAATACATTCAACAAATAATATTTTTTGAATAATAAATAAAAATAAATAAATAAATCCATCAGGCAACAGTTTTAAATAATACATGGCGAAATTTATAATAAAGAAATAAACTCAACAAGTCATATTTTTGAATAATAAATAAATGAATGAATAAAACATAAATAAATAAATCCAACAAGTAATATTTTTGAATAATAAATAAAAATGAATAAATAAATCCAACACGTAATAGTTTTGAATAATAAATAAAAATGAATAAATAAATCCAACAAGTGATATTTTTGGAATAATAAATTTAAAAAAAATAAATTCAACAAGTAACATTTTTGGAATAATAAATAAAAAATAAATAAAATGAATAAGTAAATAAGTTCAACAAGTAACATTTGTGAATAATAAATAAATAAATCCAACAAGTAACTTTTTTTTTTTTTTTTTAAACCTACATGCTTCCTGCCTGAGTCACGGTGTCACAAGGTGACACCATTAGTGGGCTCAATCATCGTGATTACATAACTGCTCTTCAGCAGTCGGTGGCTTCAACGTACATAATTTCCTGCCCCGGCTTGCAAATTTTGTTCATTAATTAAGCCGCAAGTATCTCTTAATCACACTTAAGCACCGGAGTATCGGCGGCGTTCTGTTGTGATGCGCGTCATGGTGGCAGCAGCTCATTTGTCGGTGCGTCTGAGAGGAAGGAGGCAGCGCAGTCTGCAGCCTCAGGAGAGAGGAGTCATGATTTTCCATGCCAGTGGTCCCCTCATTGCTTCGGGAAAGAGGAAATAATATGAGCACTGTTGTACGAGAGGCTCCAAATTTAGAAGTGCGCCGGAATGGAAAAGCAACACCCTGTGACTTTCAGACTCACCGTGGCCGGGATAGGTCGCAGGTAGAATAAAGATTATATGTACTGCAACCTACCTGACGCTGCTTATGTCAGTTTTGCCCATTTTGTGCATGGCGTTGAACGCTTCCTCGCCGTGTTTCCCCGCTTGGCTCACTTTCAAAGCTTTCTCACATAAGGGGGCCTTTTTGTGGTGCCCGGCCTGTGACGGACCGTGATCCATAGGCAGGTTGGTATGGATACAGCAGGATACTTGTGCAATGCAAAATGTGTTGCTTTATGGCGTGCGCACCGACGCCTCCCTCCCTCCCTCCCTCCCTCCCTCCTCGGCTTGTAGATATTTGACAACCGCTCGTGATTTTACTGCCGGGAGTGGGAGTCGGGTCAACTCAGAGCTGCAGGAGGAACTCGGTGCATACCTCGTCGAAAACTGAACCCGGTGAACTGACAGGCGTGACTTTTTGCTTCAGTTTTGGAGTTCTTTTCTCTTTTTTTTTTCTATTATTATTATTATTAGAGGAGCATGTTGTTTGTTTCAAATTGTAGCTTTGAGTTGTGTGTTTTCAACCTAAAAAAAAAAAACAAGTTTACGTGGAATTGATTCACCCGATTGTGTGATAGAAACAATGAAAATAATGGAGAAATTGAAGACCTCGTTGTGCTTTTTCCTCCCCCTCCCCCCCACATCTCCAGGTGAGCGCTCTATGGATCCGCGGTGAGGCTTCTGCTCCTCGTTGGCTGTGCGGCGGACCCCTGCTGTGTGCCTCTATTATGCCGCAGACCCCGCTATAGCTGCCGTGCGCTCAGAGCCATGGGCATCGCCGACAAAGAAGCTCCTGGACCTTGACTCTGTTGCCATGGTGACTCTGTAGCAAGAAATCCGTAATCGTTGTGGCCCTGGTTGTCACATGAAAAAAAAAAATACCCGGGTAACTGTTTCAATCTGCTGCCATGGCGACGCCGTTGCAGAGATGCCGTGTGAAGTCCTAACTATGTTGCTATGGTGATCCTGTAGCGAGCCACCATGGGAACGTCCAGGCTGTTCCACATCTTCGTCATCCTGGGCTCGGCCTTCATGATTCTCCTCATCATCATCTACTGGGACGACGTCGGCGCGTCGCACCTCTACCTGCACACCCCCGTCTCGCCGGGCCCCAAAACCCCCCACCTGCCCCCGCAGCAGAAGCCCCAGGCGTCTCGGGCGCCGTCCTTCCTGTCCGACATCGACGCCTTCGTCAACCAGTTCCTCGAGCCGGGCACCGGCGAGCCCACCGACCCGGCCCCGGCCGACGCCGGCAACCAGTCGGAGAAGGCGGACGAGCGCTACGTACCGAGGAGGGAGTGGAAGATCCATCTGACTCCGGTGGCGGCGGAGCTCGTTGAGCGACAGGTTCGTTAAATCCTTATCACTCATATTAGTAGCAGGTTTAATTGTACGGGAGTGAAGGGTTTATTGAACAAGCGTGACATTTTGACACGTCTCGGAAGGGAAACGCAAAGGAGGAATTAATCAAAACGACCGCAGGCTGCACTCAGTTTACTCCAGTAGCCAGTCGCATGCTGATTCAGTGACAGGACTTAATAAGATACTTGGATAGAGTTTTCATTGGTGCCGTGCATTCCACCTGCTGTATGTTTTCCTGCTATGAAAAGTGGTGGCTGGGGGGGGGCTGAGGAGCTTGCAAGGAAATAATACTGAGCACTGACAGGCTGACAGCAGCAGCCTCTCTGTTCAATTTAATCCCATTTACCACCTTCTAGTTATGTTGAAAAGCTCCATATTTACTTTCTGATGATTTGAGCTTTCAAAAATACTCTCAATACAACCATTTACATTTTTTTTATTATTATTCTTTTTTCATAAATGACTGTTTCCTCCAGGGAAATGAGAAGTTTATTATCATGAGTTCATTTTACGAAGCGTTTTGTGACAACAACAACAAAAAATGTCACTTTACTTCCTGTGATTTGTTATATTTCTTAGTTCCCAATATTTTCAGCCAAAAAAACCCCAAAATTACATAAAAGTGTAACAAATGATGTCATCTCAGAGAAAATCGCGGTGAAATCAAGTTGTCAAGCACACAGAGCCGAGCCGCCGGACCCCAGACGGGCTGAAATGAAAACACGTCGCCGACACAAATTGGGGAATCCAACCAGGCTCCAACCACGTGTTCTTTGCAATAAGACGCTCATACAAATGATCAGGGTTTAACACGGCCTCCTGACGGATGTCGTTCTCTTTTCCCGGTCCGCAGGAGCAGCGGCGGAGGTTGCTCCGGGAGATGTGCGCCAACGACAGCGTGGTGTTTCCCGGGAAAAACCGCTCGTTCGACGACATTCCCAACAAGGAGCTGGACCACCTGATCGTGGACGACCGGCACGGCATCATCTACTGCTACGTGCCCAAGGTATGACGGCGTGACGGCGTGGGTTCGGCAGCCAGTCGCTGGACAGAAACGTCAAATGACCCTCCCTCCCTCCCGCCCTACACAGGTGGCGTGCAGCAACTGGAAGCGCATCATGATCGTTCTGAGCGAGCGAATGCTGCAGGACGGCGTCCCCCAGAGAGACCCGCTGGCGATCCCCACCGACCTGGTGCACAACTCCAGCATGCACTTCACCTTCAACAAGTTCTGGAAGCGCTACAGCAAGTTCGCCAGGCACCTCATGAAGGTCTGTGCAAATTTCACACCTCGGCGAGCGTCGCGGGGAAGCGTAACCGCCGGAGAGACGTTTTTTTTTTTTTTTTTTCTCCATTAAATGTGCTGTTTACGTGTTCGGGCTCTGGGACATTTCATCAGGTGTTGAGCTGCACAGCTGCAACTCGGAGTCGAATTGTTGTGAAGTCAACCGTGTTCAAATTAATTTGACATGAGCCGAACCCCGGAGTCGGTTTGAGCGGCGTGCGCGGCACACGCTTAGCTTTTTTTCCCCCTCCAGCTTTTTTCAGCGACACAGAAAACAGCAGAGAGAGATCTGGCTTTATTTACAAAAGGGACAGTACAATTAAATAAAAAAATCCTAATGTATTTTCAGTGAGCCCGTTTGCACGACTGGGATTCATCTCATAGTGAAAATAATGAAATCTGATGTGTTCATGTGCAGTTTAGATTGTCGTCCTTTATTACTTACATGCTTGGTAAACTAAGACTCGGGATATTTTTCAAAATAACGGGCCTCGTCTTGTTAAATGTGGGAACGTCTATGTTGCTAATGTCAGTCATTGTCGTGGGTTTCTAGTTAATCTGGCATGAAATGAGTCTTTTATTCACTCCAGATGATTCAATCATGTTTGTTGATGAAGTCACTTCAGTTTTCTAGATGTAGTCAAATAAAATCATATTAATCGATACATTAATGAGGTGTTTTAGTTATCTAATAACTCACATCGCATGATAATCACATTTTCAGGATGCACGTTAAAGGACTCTTATTTTGTACGCTTGATTTATCCTTTTTTTTTTTTTTTTTTTTTGTTCTAAACCCTCTGTTCATTTTCCTCCACAGGTGAAACTGAAGAAATACACCAAGTTCCTTTTCGTGCGGGATCCCTTCGTGCGCCTCATCTCCGCCTACCGGAACAAGTTCGAGCAGCGCAACGAGGACTTCTACCGGCGCTTCGCGCAGGTCATGCTGCGCCGCTACGCCAACCAGCCCACGCCGCCCGCCTCGGTGGACGAGGCGTTCGCCGTGGGCGTCCGCCCCTTGTTCTCCCACTTCGTCCAGTACCTCCTGGACCCGCAGACGGAGAAGGACATGGCCTTCAACGAGCACTGGCGGCAGGTCTACCGCCTCTGCCACCCGTGCCAGATCCAGTACGACTTCGTGGGCCACCTGGAGACGGTGGAGGAGGACGCCGAGCAGCTGCTGCGGCAGCTGCGGGTGGACAACGTGGTGGAGTTCCCCGCCTCCCAGAGGAACCTCACGGCCAGCAGCTGGGAGTCGGACTGGTTCAGCACGGTGCCGGTGGAGGCGCGCCGGGAGCTCTACAAGCTGTACGAGCCCGACTTCAGGCTATTTGGCTACGAGAGGCCGGAGTCGCTCCTCAACGAGTGACCGGCGGGGTCCTTCAGAGGTTCACAGCCACACACACACACACACACACACACACACACACACACACACACACACACACATACACATACACATACACATACACATACACGTATATAAAAAACAACAAAGCATTTTATCTCTTTATCCTGAAGCTTTGCATACACATTCTTGTTTACGCTCCAATGTGCACGCCGGAGAGGACGCTCGCTGCCTCAGGTGGCTTTTTTCCCGTTCCACGCCGCCGTACCAACAGGAAGAAGCACACGCGTCAGAGCGCTGGCCGAGCTCGCGACGCGTCACATTCAGCGGCAACCCGAACGCCACGTCTCCGGCAACCTCTTACTTTTGATGTGGCGCCGCCTGCCGCCACGCCGGCGTTGTGACCAGACTGTGATAATCACACGGGGCGTCAAGGAGCACAGCGTCTCAGAGAAGCGGCGCCGCCGCAGCGCACTTTTGCAGTGGCATTGGAAGCATTTTGGTTGTCGTGGCAACACGGAGGAAACGATATTGGGAAGAAATTGGGGCATTCAGATTAAAAAAAAAACCCAAAACAAAACAACAAAGTGTGTTTCTAGATTAGTTTTACATGTAGTTGCACAAGAGTGGTCGTTTTCAGTTAATTTATTTCACATTGTGTAAGTGCAATGTTAAAGGGACGTTTATGTTGAACAAAGAATTCACGGACGATAGAAACAGGTTCTTTTTTTTTTTTCTTTTTTCCTTTTTTCCTTTTTTTTTACCTCAGTGACGCACATATCATCGGAAAAACAAACCTGACTTATTTGAAGCTTCTGCATAGAGACGATTATCAGAATCGACAGCGATCAGCCATAATATTCTAAATGAAACAAGACAGGCTGTGTCTTTATTGTAGCTCCCTGTTTGTGGGTGAGTGTGACGACCTGAGGGGGTCTGACAGGGACCAAATTGGATCTCCTTTCTTGTTTGCAGTTGTTCAGCATCCATCCAGAGCGACGCGGGGAAGGAGAATCGCTCAAACTGCCATCCGGGTCAAAAGCCAAGCAGAGTGTTTTGATGGCCGGCTGGTGCGGCCTAAATCCACCCGATGAGCTATTGTAGCTTAAATTGCTGGCGAAATTAATCCGGGATGTAATCTAAAAGTGGTCAGGAGCGTGTGTGGCATGGGAGGCTGTGTGGCTGCAGACGAGTGTCGACTGTTGTTTATTGAAAGCATTAAAAAAAAACACACACAAAAAAAACCAAAACACAGGATGCCAGGACGCATTATGGAGGTGTGGATTCAGCCTCTGAATGACCTTGATTGAACTCGACGGCGCTTGAACAGATCTGCTGCTATTAACTCTGTGCCAGATGTTGAAGTAGTAAGAAGAGGAGACCGAGCAGGTGGCTATAGAGCCGTGGCCATAGAGCAGGTGGCTGTAGAGCCGTGGCCATAGAGCAGGTGGCCATAGAGCTGTAGCCATAGAGCAGGTGGCTATAGAGCTGTAGCCATAGAGCAGGTGGCCATAGAGCTGTAGCCATAGAGCAGGTGGCTATAGAGCTGTAGCCATAGAGCAGGTGGCCATAGAGCTGTAGCCATAGAGCAGGTGGCTATAGAACCGTGGCCATAGAGCAGGTGGATATAGAGCAGGTGGCCATGGAGCTGTAGCCATAGAGCAGGTGGCTATAGAACCGTGGCCATAGAGCAGGTGGCCATAGAGCAGGTAGCCATAGAGCCCTGGCCATAGAGCTGTGGCCATAGAGCCCTGGCCATAGAGCTGTGGCCATAGAGCAGGTGGCTATAGAGCCGTGGCCATAGAGCATGTAGCCATAGAGCTGTGGCCATAGAACAGGTGGCCATAGAGCAGGTGGCCATAGAGCTGTGGCCATACAGCAGGTGACCATAGAGCTGTGGCCATAGAGCAGGTAGCCATAGAGCCCTGGCCATAGAGCTGTGGCCATAGAGCCGTGGCCATAGAGCAGGTAGCCATAGAGCCCTGGCCATAGAGCTGTGGCCATAGAGCAGGTAGCCATAGAGCTGTGGCCATAGAGCCGTGGCTGATCGCCGCAATTACCAACAAGTCGTTTCCGAGACGATTTCCCGCCGCCTGCTTCCGTTTGGCCGCCGGTTCTCCAGCATGATGCAAACGCCACAATGTAGCCCCGTCACACGGAAGCACAGCAGCCAAACAGCGGGGATTTGTCTCGGCCTGTTTTTGAGACAAAAACAAACAAACAAAACAACAAAACAAACGCGGCGCGACGGCGTTGTTTAGATTTCCGTCGCCGCTGCACATGCAAAAGTGCGTCTGCGTGTTTTAACGTTTCTAAAAAGGGAACGATTTCTTACAGTTCTTCTTTGTTTTGTTTTTGTTTGTTTTTTAAACCTACAAAAGGCAGTTTGTAACATTAAAACCACAGCGGGAGGGAGCGACCCGTGGAGACTGCAACCACACTTCTTCTTTTTATTTTTATTTTTTAAAGGCAGCGTTTTCATAAGGTGCATCGTTCTTTGTAGCAACGAGCTGAGCACATTGCACAAAGCCAAGTGTAAATACACACACACACACACACACACACACACACACACACACACACACACACACACACACACATTGCGAATGCACTGTTGTGAAGATGCATGAAGTTGGTTTTTACAGTAGGAATTTAAAAGTAGAACTGATTGGTCCGAAGGATTTATGTGAGCAGATACGTGCCTTTGATTGAAAAAGTTTACACTGCAACAACAACAACAACAACAACAAAAAAGTATTTTTTTAGGAGGACTTACTTTTTACTTAAAGCCACAACAAGGTATATTTGATTAAAAAACAAAAAAGAAAATCACACAAAAAAAAAAAAAACGGGCCTTGTTTATCTTCATGTGACTTATTGTTTTGGGACAAATAAGAAACAGCTGAGCCCTTTAGTAGAAGGAGGTTTGAATGATTTCTTATGCTGTGTGCTTGTGTTCAGTGGATTGCACCGTATTTTCATCGCCACGTGGATGCGATGGCACAAACACACACACACACACACACACACACGCCTGCACGCGTCAGCCGCTGAGACGTATACACGCAATTACACACAAACACACGCACGATTACATCGGTGTTGTCTCAGTGCCTTTTGGTTTGTTTTCTATAGTCGTGGGGCGTTGTGACGGCGCGGAAAATGTTAAAACGGCATCGTCCCCTCGTCATTTCCTCACGCTGGTGTCAATATACACAAAGGAAAGCTTGTGTGTAAACATAAAAAAAAAAAACTAAAAAAAAAACTTGAAACTTGCACTCCCACCCCGCCAGTGTCTGTATCGCAAGCCGTCATCTTTTCATACCTTTGTTGTTGTTGTTTATGTTAAGTCAACGTTTCACTTATTTCTGCTGTTTATTTCTGTCAGAATGCAAAAAAAAAAAAAAAAAGTTGAGATGCAAAACAAATAAAGGGAAAGAGCTTGTTTGCGTGTTGGCAAAATAAAACCCGAGTTGATGCTGAAATCAGTCTTACAGGGTTAATGATGCTTTTGTTAAGTCGGACTGCCGATGTGCATATTTTTACCCGCGGTAACCCAGGGCAACATTTCATCCCAGAATAACTCCCATGGTTTGTTTAATCTTTGGTACCAAACCACGTCCTACATTTTGACCTCATCCTGACAGCACATTGAAGCACACAGAAAGAAGAAGAAGGGAAAGAGAAAAAAAAGGAGCGAGAGATTATTGTTCTTTTTTATAAGATTTGTACAAATATTCATGCAATTTCATCAGTATTTGTGGTTCGTACAAGAGAAATAAAGGTTGTGGGGCATGAAGGAGGATTTGTTATTGTGTCTGTGAAAAATCACTTTTCTGCAGCGGGTGATAAAAAAAAAAAAAAAGGAGCTTCCTGTTCTCCCTCGGTGCTGCACAGATACACTGAATATGGTTTTATTTTGGCGGCTTCGAGCCAAAAAAAAAAGGCACAAAGCTTCTGGAGGATGTAGGAACAGGAAATGAAATCTTCCTGTATCAGAACAAAAAGGAAGGAAAACTCCAGTGATATAAAAAGAGTGTTTACGGGAAGGCACTAATATTTATAATAACTCACATTTGTCATTTGAGTTAATGAGGCGAGTCTCAAGGCCTCATCAACACAAGTTTTGACTGAGGATTACACTTCATTATATTCTTAAAGAGTCATTGATTTCACTTAATCTTGTAAGACTTTTCCAGCCAATCCCTCATCACCCCCCCCCCCCCCCCACCGAAAGATTAGAAATGTTAATATTTTTACGATATATTGCATTAGAATTAATTCTTTCAAAGGCATTAGTGTCATTTTCTTGATTTCATGTCGGCATTTAAAAGAGAAACACAAAAACAAAAGTGGATTTATAGACGCGACGGTATCAGTCCCACCACACGACTGTTACACAAACATTTATTGATGCGTTTATCCAATATATCTTTAATTAGAGCTTTTAACAATCCGATGAGTTCTGCTTTTCAAACACCAGGTAGCGAAAAAAAAAAAAAACTGCGTCGAATTTGGATTTTTAGTCTATTTACAGTGCAAGTTTTAATTCACATTAATTATAACGTCAAACCGAGAACAAAGATTATAAAGTGTTGAAGCATGTCGTTTATAATGTTCAACTCAAAGTCAAGAAACCACACAAGTTAACCAAGCACCGTTTACAAAATAAGAGCACCGCTGGCATTATTATTATTGTACCATATCAACACGTTTTCTTTTGGCTGTTTTTCCATATGGAGTAAGAATTGCAAACGACAGCCATGTTATAAAATGTTAAACTTCTGAAAGGAATGAAAAGAAGGCCTGAATCGTTTCTTTCTGTAAATATGAAGCTGTGGTCGAAGACTGGATTCAAAATGGCTCCTTCAGCACCTCTTATGTCAAGTAATCTAACTACTTGTTGTAGTTTTAGAAGGCTTGGAAGTCAAAAAAACCATAAACTTTCCTCAGAACTGTACTTTGGAGCTGCTGGACGTCTTTTAAAATTTCTAAAAGCCAAATTCCTCATCCTGCTCCGACCGATTTCATCCAGAGCACAAGAAGAGTCTTTTTTTTGTTTGTTTTTGATCTCAAACGTTAGAAGTCAGAAAAGAAAACACCTTAAAGGCGAGCGGCTGTTCTGCGCTCGTTCACTTCCCCGCCGCGCTCCCTGCGACCAGGTGCCCGCTGAACGTGATGTAGACGTCGACGTCGTCGCTGTAGATCGCGTTCTCCCGCTCCCTCTTGTAGAGGCGCACCCACACCTCGTCGTCCGTCTCCAGCTGCAGCGTCAGGCTCTGGCTCTGCATGATGGAGCGGTCGGCGGGCTGGGCGTACACGATGGCCCGCTCCGCCTCGTTCTGCATGATGTGCAGGTACGTCTCCTTGAAGTTCCACGTGTGGACGTTGAGGTTGAAGAAGTAGACGCCCGGGACGGCGCAGAGGAACTTCCCGTCGAACATGTTGAACTGGGCGTCCAGGTTGACGAAGACGGTGTCGAAGATCAGCGCCTGGTAGGAGTCCAGGCTGTGGAGGGATTTGCGGCGGCCCACGGAGAAGGCGGAGTGCCGGGCTTTGCACGGGTCTCCTGGAAGCCCCGCCTGACCTTTGCTGCCTTTGGCTCCCGTGGGCCCCGTGGAGCCTGGGGGGCCTTCGAGTCCGGATTTACCCGGTGTCCCCCGGTCCCCTCGATCCCCTTTGTCTCCTGAGCAAAACAACGGACCGGCGTCATGAGATCAGGAATTTATTCTTAAGAAGGATTTTCAAGCAAAAAAAAAAATCCAAAACGAAACAGCAAAATGCTAATGCATCCATCCATCCATCCATCCATCCATCCATCCATCCATCCATCCATCCATCCATCCATCCATCCATCCATCTTTCCACTTGAACAGTCCTTCACATTGACATCCAGTATAACATCAACTAACCAACCAACCAACCAGTCAGTCAGTCAACCAACCAACCAACCAACCAGTCAACCAACCAACCAACCAACCAACCAACCAAACTCCACACAGAAGGCTCCTATTCGGACCTTCTTGTTACGTCTAAACACTCTAAACCACTTCATTCATGTGTTTCACCACAGAAAACTAAAGCCTCTGAAATCCTTCAATCGTTGATCATTAAAACCTCTGATGATGTTCATCTTGGCCACATTATCGTACTTTGAGTCTGATGAACTGACCGCATATTTAAGCCCCAAAACCCTCGTTCTCTCAGTGAGTGCACGTTTACCACATTTTCAAATCCGTCAAAGTAAAGTACAAGGTTCTGGATTTGAGTCACATATTTCAAAAGCGGTCTCCTCCAAAAAGTCTCACACTTGGATCGTCCGTTACCGAGGGATTTTGTTTCGATCCGAGTGCTCATGACATCTGCGTGTTCGCCTGTAAGCCCAGCGAGACACGTCTCCAAGTGGTTTGAACTAAATGATTTCACAGTGAGGGAAAATTACCTGTGAGCAATGCCAATTTCAAACACATTCCGGTTTCGGACTCACTGACCCTTCAAAGCCCAATCAGATCATTTGAATGCAGAACGAAGCCTCCAAGAAGTTACTTTTTTTTTTAATGTTTTTTTTAAATGAGAGCGTCTGCAGCTCTCATAACTGTTGGTGTCGTAGAGCATTTTTCCATAATCAGACAGAAATTACACAGATTTGACCTACATGCGAGGCTTGCCAGGACAAAGTCTCTCTGCCATCCAACAGAAACAACCACCAGCCAAACTGCAGGTTGCCAGAGAACATAAAAGTGAAAAACAGGCGTTTTCTTTTTTTTTGTGGGGGGGGGGGGGGTGGATGATATTCTCGGTACTGACAAATCAAAGAGCGATTTGTCTCAGCAGAGAGACTTTCTTCCAACTCTGAACCATGGTGCTGGTGGAAATGTTCTGCTTTGAGGTTTTCTTTGAAGTGGGACAGTCTTTGTCACAGACCAGAGGACAGTCGTTGCAAAAAAAACTCCCAACAAGAAAGTGTTATTGCGGAACCTTTGCTTTTCAAAGAGAAAACAATGTTTCCTTGTTAAAATACATCTATTCATCCATCTTCTAAAACCATATACAGTTAAAAAAACAAAAACAAACAAACAACCCAATAAGATGATGAAAGCTATGAATTCAAGATGGCCACATTTGTCCACATGCTGTATTGAGATGTATATGACAACGATGGCCCCGTGTGACGCGTTCTGCTGCAGACGCGTCACCTTTCAGGATGGTCATGTTGATGAAGGTGCGGACCTCCGGGACGTGGCTGAAGCCTTCCGCACTGAGCTGATCTCCACTGCCCTCTGCTGGCTCCAGGTGGTCACAGCAGCGTCTGCAGGGGACAGGAGGTGGAGGAGGCACCCCGGCCACCAGGGAGAGGGAGGACGGGAGGAGGAGGAGGAGGACGACCCCCAACATAACTGTGCATGGGAGAAAAGGGAAAAATAATCATTCAAAAAGACGTTTTGGGTGACAAGTGATGATTATAATTCCCCCCCCCCAGCATTGATCGAACAGAATTTATACAGATGTGCCTCAATTTGAACGTTTTTAGGCTGAAATTGAAGATTCTATGAGAATCACCCGTCCACAAGATGAAAATCAACTTTTGCAGCAATAACATGAAGGAAAAGAAGACTAAGTCATGGCTGAAATATTACAAATAATCTAATTATGAATCATAAATGTCATAAAGAGAAAGTGGTGGGTTCAACCGTTCATTACCTCATGAAAGAAAAACATAGTTACAGTTGTGGAAAACATGCACACACAAAACAAACTCTCCTCTTTAAAACAAACAAACAAACAAAAAACCAAACAACTAAATTGCCTCCATAAACTCACGGTGTCGTTGTATGTGCAGTTTCAACACGCTGCTTTTACATTTTACATTAAAAGTCAAAACAGAGAGAAGTTCCAAACAGGGCCAGAGTTCAAGTCTGCGTGGATCATAAATCACTTGGGGGAAAAAAAAATGTTTCCCAACACTTTCTTTTTCTGACATGCGAGCCAAGAGAAGCACAGCTTCAATGGAAACGTTGTGGCCGCGCGCCAGAGCCTCGGTGTGTTTCCAGTGTGTTACTGTAACCGGCACATCATGTACCGACGTGCGTATGGGAGACAGCTGGATCTGTTAGACCCTTTCCTATAAGTATATAGAGAAATATAACGTACATTATTATTTCCAAAAACAACTTGCTGCTGTGGTTCAGCTACAGTGACGAGGACAATAGTTTGTGAGAGACTGACGGCACAGACAGAGGAAACTAAAATAATGAAATATGCAAATATCCATATATAAATGGAAAGGCCCGCAAACCGTTGATGTTGCACCTCACGGTTAAACATGCAGGATGAAAATGCTGCTATCATCTGCTTTATTTAAACTAATTGGTGAAGCTTTCTAACACAAATCTAAAAGACTCTCCACTGCCACTCAAGGAACTAAAGTACAACACGTAAATGATGAAAAAAAGCACCTTTAAAAGCTCATATATTTACTGTCTTTAACTTTGTGTGGTTTTGCATATTTTCTTCATGGTGTATGCAGGAATACTGGACTCCGCACTATTTCTATTTATGACACTCAAGCATGGTTCAAACAAATTAGTATGATTTTAAACATATAAGACGAAAATCAAATCAAATACTACGTGTGTGTGTGTGTGTGTGTGTGTGGGGGGGGGGGGGGGGGGGTAATTACTCAGACTGTGGGACTTGAGTGTTTACAGACTCTCAGTGTGGGAACTTGACTTCCTCATAAATGTCTGTAAGCTCCAAAATGAGGCTTGATTTTTAAAGTAGCTCAGCCTAAATTTCTACTTGATTAAAAAATCCCAGTTATGGAAACACGAGAAAACACAGCTGCGCGTGCCCCGGGTTCCAAATACAGCTTCGCAGCTGCACAAGTTCAGATTCAAACCAAACATTCCTGCTGATCCTGATCCTTTTTTTTCTTCTTTCTTTTCTTTTCTTTTTTTTTTTCTTTCTTTTTTCGAATCGCATCTATTTTACAGGGGAAAATCCGCAGCCCTGTGTTTTTGACTCTTTGGGGATTTAAAGACCGCAGATGGTCATGCAGTGTGTTTGATATGGTTCATACGCTCAACAAGAACGTTACATAACTTTTTTTTTTTTTTTTTGGTGGAAACCTCTCGTTGAACTGGAAGCTTGTTAAAGAAACGGATAAAACGCAAGAATCTCTGATCTGAACATTTACTTTACAAAGGATTTTATTGCAGTTTATGTCACACTAACAAGATTTTAAATGTATAAACTTTAACATTACAAATGCACTCAAAAGCAGTGGAACCTTTAGAAGGTTGTCGCGGAGCGCCCCGGTGCGCGCCTGTTCGTGCGTAAATTGTGCGTAAATACGCGCAGCGCGCGCACGCGCGCGGCAGAGATTTGTTAGAGAAGGACTCTCACCTCGATTGTGCAGCCGCTTCAGTCCGCCGGGGAGACACAGGTCAGGAGGAGAGAGGGAGAGAGGGAGAGAGGGAGAGAGGGAGAGAGAGGGAGAGAGGGAGAGAGAGAGAGAGAGAGGGAGAGAAGCCTGAGTCAGCAGTTCTCTCGCCGTGCGGGTGAGTTCTGAAGGGAAGTCCAGCTCCTCTCTGATCCCTCCTTCATGGGAACGAGGGGTTATTGGACTGTAAAAACAAACTTAAAAAAAAAAAAAAAAGAAAGACAATTCCTGGTGGCAGCTGCGGATCCTGATCTGATGAGGAAACCGTTGCACCTGTTCAGAGCAACAATTTACAGATGAGATATTGAGGAGAACCTCGAATTAAAGAGAAACAGTTTACATCCTGCAAAGTGGAGCTCTTCTTATGATTGGAGCAGAGAGAGAGAGAGAGAGAGAGAGAGAGAGAGAGAGAGAGAGAGAGAGACAGCAGGGTGGAGATTAAAAATGGGAAGTATGTAAAATTCCAGATCCAGAATTTGTCTTTTTTTTTGTTTCTTCTAAGTTCAGTGAAGCTGGAAAAATAAATCGGCAAAGTTGAAGTTCCCACATCAGCAGCTCCTACATGAGGCAGTATGAAGTTACAAAAAAAAAAACAATAATGGAGTGACTCTGGGACAACAAAGACGTCCCATCATCTCTCTCTCTCTCTCTTTTGTTTTTATAAATGATTATTTAATAATAAGCGTCTCACCAAGAGAAGCTCCAGTACAAGAAGACACAGCCTCGGATGAAAAGCACCATCTGAAACCAATCAAGTCAGCGAGTAAATAAACGTAATAGAAAACAAACACAAAGCCTAAATATTTGCAGTCAGAACATAAATACTGTAATATTATCACCAGACGTACGTCATCATTAGAGGATAAATAGTTTAATTTCACCAAGTTCCTGCTGGAGCCGCATTTTGGATGTTAAAACAAAAAACCTGATCCACAAATCTGTTTCCACTTTTTTGAACCGTTTCTGTTTCCCCTCATCTTTTTATTTATTTATTTTTTTTACTTGAGAGATTTTTGTAACATTTGAAGGTTCATTTGAAAGGAAACTTGTCAAAGGATCTCTGGGGGGAAATCCCTGCTTTGTTGAGCAAATCACTGACATCTGGGAATGTCTGTTTAAAAAAAAAAAAAAGATATCAGAGGCACCAGGAGTTTCAAAGAGCTTGTTGGATTTTTTTTTTAACTGTCTGTGCTATTTTAACCTCACTGTTGATTCAATTCCACTAAAGTAAATAATGAAATAAACATTCAGTGAATTATTGTGAAAAGATTTGGCTACAAACTCAATGTTTGGTAATTCAAGGACTAAATTATTGTATTTTATTGGCTATATTTCAGAATGTTCTAGCTGGTGATGTGACTTATATTGTAAAAATAATAATGTACGTACCACAAGTGGCCACTGGATGTCACCGTATGACAACAGAATGCTGTTATAGCACCACCGACTGACAGTGCAAAGGAAATGCCACCAAAAAAAGACAAATTCAAACTAAAGAAACGTTTTCAAAAAAGTGTGCTGCAAAAATAGATGTTCTTTCAGAACCTTGGAATTTTCCCTGTTATTTAAACAGAATAATCTTGAGAAATTGTTAAAAAAAGGGGTTATTTTCATGTATAGTTGTGAAATAAAAGGTTGAAATATACAAAGTCTTTGATATGTTTTGATTGTTTTTAGCTGCAGTGTGTAGATGATAGGTTATACCCCTTTGATGCATTAGGTGGCAGTAGTGAGTTACTTTTTTTTTTGGAATTGCTCTCAGTTTTATCACATTATTTTGAATGCTGGACTTTCTTGTGTTTTACCATTCAGTCTTATTTTTGGGGGCTGAGGCTCCACACTGGATTTACAAGAGCGGATCAGCAGGATCAAACCACCGTGCCGACTTCCCAAACACAAAGCAGAAGAAGAAGCGGCGGCGGCGGAGGCAGGAGGTGTGGAACACCGCTCATTACTGACGGAGCTTCCATGGACAGCTGTGCTGCTACGTCAGGACGACATTCCTGTGTGTGATTCCGTCGCGACTGTGAGGAGGAACAACAACAAAAACCCCAAAAAACCCAAAAACGAAACACACCTGATGCTGCTCTGCTTCACCAGGGTTACCAGGGTTACCAGGCTCAGCCCATCCAGCCTGTGTTGTGCATCTGACCTTTGACCTCACAGCTGAACTCTTGATTCCACTCCTGGATTTAGTGGAGGATCACAGAATAAAGACAAAACCCAGGACCAGAACGTTTTACCACTCAAATAATGGCAGTCTAACACACAATATAAACTATTGACATTTTCACATTCATTGGGGGGAAAAAAAATCCATGAATAAAATTATTATAGGGGATTTTTATTTACTTATTTTTTCCTTCCTAATTTCTAAATAACAATAATATAAAACACTGATTATTTTCCTCCCCCCCGTCAGCCTGAAAATGGTTTGCTCCAACACTTTGCACGCTTGAATTTACTTCCTTCAAGCATCAAACACAGTAACTATCAAGGTTTTAATCATTATTGTGTTTATATTTTCAGTTGATATCAAAACTGCCTTGACACGTCCTTCTTATTAGACAATAGTTTTATTGTTTGCACAGCAGTATTTCTAAAGCATTCCTCACTTTAAAACTCAGTATAGACCTATATTTTGTTTGTTTTATTTGAACGGTTGCTAAAGTGTGTAAATCTTTCTATATCAACTGGAGGAAAATGTCAAAATGAACACAAAACAACCACATAAATTGTAAAAATGACATAGAAACATTAAGTTTTTCACACAGTTTCCTTAAGAGACGCAACTCAACTAATCAGTAAAGTACATTTTACGTTGAAATGTTCAGTTTCGCTGAATTATCTTCTTCTTTCCAAAACATAAACTGTGCACCATAATAAAGCAAATTTAGACTTAAAGGTTATTTCTGCCCACTTTCCACTCAAGAGGAACTAAAATGCGTTTGTCAATCCAGCGTTACTCTCGTCTTGGTGGAGATTTCTCCCGGGAAATGTGGGAATATATGTTTGCCCGTAGCTGTTTTCTTGAGAAAGTATTTGACCCCTGAAGAGGTCGATGCTGCAGCGGTCGTTACGCTGAACATCCTCTCATCTCCCGGTGGATCCGCTCCAAAACAAAATACAACACATTCAATGTGTGCAATGATGTATCTTACCTTTCTTTCTGAGAGGAGTTTGCATGTTTGTATAAAATGCGGGTTGTTTATGAACAATCTTTCCAATTTCACTGCCCTATTATGATCTTTATCCTCTTACTCAACGGAGTTCAGGGTATTTTGTCCCTCCTTTTCCCCGCCATATCTAAAATCTAGATTTTCCCTCGAGTTGCTTCGAAGATATTGGGCAACATTCTGACTTCCTCCGTTTTAAGGTGAGGTGTCGATCAAACGGCATAAAGAGAAACAAAGTGGCCGTGTGGGGTTTTTTTTTTTCCTTTTCTTTTTTCAACAGAAAGTCTCCATGGGTTTGTTCGCTCTTTTATTTGTGCACAGATAGAGCGGAGGTTGCTGAAATACTGAATCAAACCAGGTCGACGGCTTGAAATGATGAAAAATGATTTGCCACAAAAATAAATAAATAAAAAAACAACAACCTTAGAATAGAAAAAACTAAACTAAACTAAACTAAACTAAACTAAACTAAACTAAACTAAACTTAAATTAAATTAAATTAAACACAGTACATATAGTACAATAAAATAAAATAAAATAAAATAGAATAAAATAAATAAATAAATAAATAACACAAAATAAAATAAAATAAAATAAAATAAAATAAAATAAAATAAAATAAAATAAAATAAAATAAAATAAAATAAAATAAAATAAAATAAAATAAAATAAAATAAAATAAAATAAAATAAAATAAAATAAAATAAAATAGCTTTGTGGTCATTATGTGTGTCATATAATAACATTACTTTGTGCCTCAATATAAAGAGTGGACACATCGTACACATAATATAAATATATGAGAGGGGAAACTATCTGAAAGTCAACAAGTCGTTCTCTGTTGCACAGTCAGTCGAGTTGAATGTTGCCATGTTTGATTCCCGCGTCTGAAATCCCCCCCAAAACCTCTTGATTGCTCCCAACGGAGGCAGAGCATCAAGAAGGGGAGGCGACTGTCAACCACCTGACCGACACACAAAGGTTCTGGTCGGACGTCTGATATGTTGAGTATTAAATTGTCTTCTAATTAATTTTCAGGCGAGAACTTGGGAATAAGTGCAGGAATAAATGTGTTTGTAAGACATGAACGGAAGGTAAAGTTTACTAAAGTCATCGAGTGGCGAAGTGATTCAGTGTTTCTTCAGTTTCTATTGTTTGAAAATCTCCATTAAATTGAGAGAATTGATGCGACAAAGCCAAAGAGTTTTTATGTGTTTAAGCTACAAATTGATGCAATTATCCACAGAGCAAACATGAGGGTCTAAATCAGACTGAACAAATGAGCCAACATGCATTTTCAAGATTTTTAGAGGAGAATGGAGAAAAATGACAAAAGCTCACAGAGAATGTTTAAATTACAAAAACTGCAGTAAAAAAAAAGAAGCATTTTCTTTTCTTTTGTTTTCTTTTTGTCTTTTCTATTCTATTCTATTCTTTTCTATTTAAAGCACATTATATATAAGTATTAATCGATGCATAAAGCTAAAGCAAATATAAAAATTCTATTTATTCATGGGACATATTTTTCTCCCTCTGCTATTTCTTCTTTTTCAAACTGCAACGAATGGTTTCAATAGATTCCGGAATCATAAAGTCAAATGAAAAACTGAACTTGGGGATAAAATATTATCTATTCGACTCTGTTCTTTTCTTTTTTGAGTCGAACGCTCATGTCGTGAGGATACTGGGACTAAATCAACTAGAATTGCCATAGAGAAATATTAATGTGAATTGTTTGCGTAATTTGATGTCGTACCTGAAAACAAGAGATGTTGTGCAACGGAGAGAAGAGATTGCAGATGGAAAACAGCATCTCGTGTGTTTCTTCTTCTTTTCTTTAACTGACATGGCGAAATAATGTTACTCCTGTGTGAGGTGAGCGGATGTTGCTGGTTGGGTTATAGCTGAATGTCAAACCACACACTAATACACACACACACACACACACACACACACACACACACACACACACACACACACACACACACACACACACACACGCTCTCACAGGCAACAACACACCACCAGGACCAGCTGACAGGACATGTAAACACACACACACACACACACACACACACACACACACACACACACACACACACACACACACACACACACACACACACACACACACACACACACACACACACACACCCCCTCGTCGTTCCACAGGAAGTCACAGGTTGACACATTTAGCTCTTTATTGGCTTTGGTCTCTTTACAGACGTCACGGCGTGTCGATTGAGAAACAAACGTTCGTCGACCTTTACAATTCAAACCGTTTCTGTCCGAATGCAGGACTTTGATTTAGATGAACTTTGCGGCTCCTCTGGATTTAGAGATGTTGGGGGGGTCATTCACACCAGGGGTCTGCAACCTGCAGCTCTGGAGCCACATGTGGCATAAAGCTTACACCAAATTTTATGTAAATGTTTAAATATGTTGCCTTCAATTATTATTGTTTTAGAAATGGTTTAATAGCCGGGCTGAAAATAACCAAAGATGGCAAAAGAGGTCAAATAGCTCAAATTTCGAAAAAAATATGAAATATTGTTTTAACAACTCAAAAAACACCTAAAATGGTAAAATCACAGACAAAAAAAAGTTTAAAATTGCTTATATAGTTTAAACTGTTCAATTCATTAAAAAAAAGAGGAAAATATGCTGAAATTAGCTACATCAAATGTAATTTAAAACATTTTGCTAAAGTGTAGCGATGAAACAGGAATCCAGCATTTTTTTTAGATGTGTTGGTTTTATTACAGATAATTTGCACATTTTGAGATAAATTCTATCTGTTGATGAACAGTTCTTTTGGTCATCAAGGTTGCAGACCCCTGATTCGTACAGACGATGTACAAATCTTGAAATTCAAGTAATTTTCTGTATTATTCCCTTTTTCAAATCGTACCTGTGATAATTATCACGTCCATTTGAAATATCGTATTTTAGTTCATGATTTAAAAGATCCAACTGTTATGAGTAAAACAAATATATATATGTATTTTTTCAGATTATGTCCATTAAATAGGGAAAATGACCTGTTTGAATGGAATAAAGTGGACTTTTTCATCTTTTTTTTTTTTTTTTTACAAGCATTCTACTTTGAAATATATTAGAAGAAGACGGAGACAGTCTCAGTGTCCATTAAACCACTAAAGTTAAATGCTGAGGCGTTATTGGCTCGGTCACTTTTGTTACACAACAAGGCTTCAGTGTCGATAAATCATGTTATTATGAGCTTTTCACGACACAACCTTCCATCCATCCACCTTCAGCTTTGGATTAATCCCAGCTGCTCGCATTCACACCCGCCGGCTGTTTGTCAGGAATACGTTGAGCTACTTACACACGTCCAAGCACTTTGAACGGATGTTCGAAGTCTGAAAGCGCTGCTGCAACAAAGATCTATACAAGAACTGAGTTAAATTGATTCAAAGCTCACTGAAAACCTACGGTTCGTGTGTTTGCTTCTCGTTTTAAAGAGAGCTGTTCTGAACAGAGTTGCATTTTAAAGTAATTCCCACACTGCAATGTTGGTATATATGCGTATAGTCAAGGCAGATAAAGTCAAGCAAAAATGATATATAGATAGTTTGAAGTACCTGTTTTTGAGGAGGTATGATACTTCTCAATGTGGTAAATCTAAGACGATTAATGCCAGGGTTGGGACAACAAGTCAAGAAATGTAATTAGCATTTTTCTTTTTTTTTAAACGGTCTAATAACTGTTCAGGTGACGTATGTTTACAGGGGTAAGGGAAGTTCATGTATGTACAGAGGCTTCCTGTATGACGTGTAGCAGAGCCACCAACATTGCCATACAGTTCACTGAGTTAACGCCACGTTCTTTTATTGTTTACGCAATTTTGCAGTTTCGTCCCTTAAATTGAGTCACTTTTCGAGCTTTACTGCCTCGATTTGAACTTTACTGTTGGAGTTAGTCGAGGAATCGTCCCAAATCTAATTATTACCCCGGCGCCGTTTGACTTTTTTGCATTATATTGACATTGCCGTGTTGACCGTTGATCGTTGCACGTGAATCTCCAAGTAAACTGCTTGTATTGATGATCTGCTTAAAAAAAAAAGAAGAATCGGCACAAAGCAGGGCCATAAGTACCTTTGTGTTTGCTGCAAATACAGAGTTGTTACACCCGTGCTGTTTATCACAACATCCAGATATTTCCCAGCCAAAATATAGCGCAATGTTCTCGTAATTCGACCCCAGCCTCACACAGATAATGAGCCAGGTGCTCATAGCCGCTTGACGCCTGAGTCGAGTTCCTCAAACCGCACTGGATGCGAAAGACTGTTCCTTTCATCCTTCATCCAACGCAGGTACATTCTTATCTGTATGTGTCCTTTATGCTGTTTATTAGAACAGAACTCCCCCGTTTGTTAATCCGAGCGTCCGAAGCTTCACCTGAGACGCCGGTGGAGTGAAAGTATAAAGCGAAAGGTGGAGGAATCACCTCCAAGTCTCAGCGCCGCGGCTTCCATCGGAGCTCCAGGCTGAAAATCAGCCGCCGGACATGGAACCCGAACGGGGTCGATGCATTTTCACCTTGAAAACCTCGTTGGAAATGAGTGGTGTTTTCAAATAGTACCTGTGGTCACTACGTTAGACCGCATCGTGGCTAAAATTAGAATTATCTTTAAAATATAGACTAAAAAAAGATATGAATCCCATTATAAAGTAATATGCTGCTCTGCTGGTGTGTTTGCTTTTGGCTTGGCTCCACCCGTGCGACTCAAAAATGAACCGTTCGAGAATTGGTGACGACGTCTTCGCCTTCAGATGGATTTATTGCTGAACGTCATCTGCAGCTCTTTGACAGTCAGATATCCGGTGTTGCGCGGCTCCACCGGCATGGAGGACGGCCTGCACGCGGCACCGGGAGCGACCCGGGCCGCAGAGCCGCCACCGGCGCCTGTCGCCGGGACCTCCTCCCGCTGGAGGTCGGAGGCGACTGGCGCCACGCTGACGGGGTGAGGAGGACCCGGAGGGCGGGTCGGCGGGCGCATCTGGAGCGGGAAATGAAGGGGGAGGGTCAGAAGATGTGAGCTCAGGTCGTCCAGGTCGTCCAGGTCGTCCAGGTCGTCCTCTCCTTCGAGGTCAACGTCCAGTTCGTCTTCCTTTCCGGTGCAAAAGCCGGAGTCTGGGCTGTGCTGCTCTTTCTTCAAACTCTCGTACGCCCTCCGGGAGGCGGTGGAAGGGAAGACGAAGGGCTGCAGGGCGTAGGCATCGTCCTGATAGGTGAAGTAGGCCATTATGGAGTCGGTGCGAGCCGAGCCCCCGGAGGAGCTGGACATGAAGTATCCCATGTTGGAGAAGCAGGACGAGGAGGACGAGTCGCCAGCGACGCCGCTGGTCAGGGAGCCGCCGTCAGAGGGGCGATTGTGGAGGTGGAGCAGGGCGGTGGTGGAGCCCGAGGGAGGAGGAGGAGGAGGAGGAGGAGGAGGAGGAGAGGGGGGCGCCTCCCCGTCCTCACACACCTCCACCCGGGAGATCTGCTCGCATGGCTGGGACGTGAAGAACGGGTCGGAAGCCCTCGGAGGGTTCAGCCAGTCCTGCGTGAGAGAAAAGACTTCAGCAAACCCTTCCCTCTCAAAATGTTTACCAGCGTAAACTAACGACGAGCTCCGTTCCTGAGGAGGAACTCTTTGGGTTCTCGCTCTGTCATCCCTGCTTAAAAAGTCTTCAATTGCTGCAGCGAAAGTCCTGACAAGAACCAGCATAAGAGATCACATCACTCCAACATTAGCTTCTCGTCATTGGCTCCCTGTTAAATCCTCCTTCTAACCTATAAAGCTCTACAACTCGGCCACATCATATCTTAAAGAACTGTTAGTCCCGTATCTCCCCAGAAGAACACTCGGTTGTCAGAGTGCTGGTTTACTGGAGGTTCCTCGGTTTTCTAAAAGTAGAATGGGAGTAAAAAAAATCTGCTTGCTCATGTGGATTTGTTGAGTTTTTCTGTTTTCTCCGTTAAAAGCACCGAGAAATGACTGTGTTCTATTCGGTGCTATATAAATAAAGTTGAATTGAATTGAATTTGTAATTTTATTTTCAGAGTTCCCAACTGTTGTTTATATTCGGCCGATGAAACCAATTAAAAAGCTTCATTTTTGATCTGCAGAGAAAGAGCCACGGGAATCAAGAAGCTCATTGCTATACTTTGCAAACACTATATTACACATTTCGCCACGTTGTGGGGTGAAATCGACAGGCTCTGAAACTCTGGCGCATGTTGTGCTGAAAGGTTTAGCGAGATCGGCATTTTTCTACCTTGACATTCCCTTCGTGGACGGTGATGTACTCCGAGGGGTTCGGAATAGGCTTCTCTTGGAGGAGCCTGAAACAACACGGCGAGTCATTACAGGTTGTGCAAAAAAATAAATAAATAAATAAATAAGCACACATGCATCTGGAAAACACTCACCCCCTGGTCTTACAACTTCTGTAAACAAGCAGGAGAGCACAAATGATGAGACACAAGGGGAGCAGCAGTCCCACGGACAGCGTCGCCGTGTGACGGAGCCACCACTCTGGAATCGGAAGACAAAACTGTTCAATGCAAATATCTCATCCAGGTGAGCGTGGAGGGAAGTCGAGCATGAACTTTTCCCCGCCTCTACCCTCATTCTCTAACGGCGGCGCCTTGTCCGGAGGGCCCGTCCAGGACGTGGTGGGACTCCAGTCGCTCCACTGGCTCGTCTTCTTGTTGAGGGGCTTGACCCGCACCCTGAGCCGCCGGTCCCCCTGAAGCTCCTCCACGGGGATCGTCCATTCCTGCTGGTTGCTGTACAACAAGTCGGCCCTCTGGTGACAAGTTAAAAAAGAAAAAAAGAAACTATGTTAAAATTGTCCTGCAGCACGACGACGACTGGTTTGCGTGAGCTTTCGACGTGTACGTTAAAGTTTCGGCTCACGTCTGTTGTGTTTCTCGTGGAAATGTCCTGAAAACTCACCTCCCAGGTTTCCTCCTTCATTTTGAGCTGAACTTGAAACTCAAAGCCAGTCAGATAGTCTGAAACAGCGTGACCCGGACTCCAGGAGATCCACGTTCCGTTGGCAGTGCTCCTGACGAGGGGAGCGCTGGGAGGATGCATTTTAACTGTGCGCACACACACATACACACACACACTGGATTACTGAGACAAAATACACGATAATTGCGTTGAAAAGATGATTTCACATGGATTTCTAAAAGGATTCTGAGTGAGCTTATCTTAATCTGACTCACTGTGGCGGCTCGGCTTATAGTTATGGATCGCGTCCACCAACGTGTCGTTACACTTCATGCTGATGTTGGGCATCTTCTCCGAGTGGTAGAATTCCTGCACGGATCGGTGAAATGAGACGAGATGAAGCGGTTCGAACTCCCCAAGTGTTTTAGTGACGAGTTTGCATGATTTCCTCGTGTGGGAAAGAATTTTCTCCGAATATTCAGGTTTCCTCCGATACTCCAAGAACATGCATTTCAGGTTAATTTTTGACCTTAAATTCACGTGTTTACATCGTGATGGAGTCGTGACGTGACCCTGACATCGCTCCGAGTCAACTGGGAGGGAGGGAGGGATGGAGGGATGGAGGGATGGAGGGATGGATGGATGGATGGATGGATGGATGGATAGAAACTCAGTGAATATTAAACTTCTTTTTTAAATTAAATGTGTAAGTCCTCGTCCTTTTCTCTCTTTTAGTATCTTTTCATAGAGCGATGTAGTATTAGTAGGAGTAGTAGTAGTAGTAACAGTAATTGTAATAGTGATACTACAGGAATAATAATAGTAATAGTAACAGTATTAGTAATAGTAGTAGTAGAAATAACAGTAGCAATATTAGTAGTAGTAGTAATAACAATAACAGTAATATTAACAGTATTAGTAACCGTAGTAGTAGAAGTAACAGTAGTATTAGTAGTAGAAGTAAAAAACAACAGCAATAGTAATAGTAACAGTATTAGTAGTAATAGTAGTAGAAATAACAGTAGTGATATTAGCAGTAGTAGTAGTAGAAATAACAGTAGTGATATTAGTAGTAGTAGTAGTAGAAATAACAGTAGTGATATTAGCAGTAGTAGTAGTAGAAATAACAGTAGTGATATTAGTAGTAGTAGTAGTAGAAATAACAGTAGTGATATTAGCAGTAGTAGTAGTAGAAATAACAGTAGTGACATTAGTAGTAGTAGTAAAAACAATAGTAATAGTAGCAGAAGTAACAGTAGTAACAAAGGTGGTAGTAATAGTAGCATTAGAAGTAATAGTAGTAATGCCAGTACTACTAATAGTAGTAGATTTCACTTCCACCACTTCAGAAGGTCGACCAGTCAAAACGCTTCACACTCTGAATCCTTCACACTCCTTTACACACACACACACACACACACACACACACACACACACACACACACACACACACACACACACACACACACACACACACACACACACACACACACACACACACACACACACCAGTGGAGGCGGCCGCCACGCGCGACGCTCAGTCCATCCATTGGGGACAATTTGGGGTTCGGTGTCTTGCTCAAGGGTACTTAGGCAGTCATTTGTGGGATTGAACCTGTAGCATTTCCAATGAGAGGCGACCGCTCTACCAACCGAGCCACCCCCGCCCCGCTGGGTTGTTACGACTGGTAACCGTGGTACTTCTACTAGTAGTAGTAATAATAATACTCGTGGTATTTCCATCAGTAAGCAGTTTCATGAGCCGCTGTGAGACGATGATAATGTTGTAATTGACGCTACAGAAAGTAAACTGAATTGAAAACTACACGATTTAACACGATTCCATTGGGTGTGGATGAGAAAGGCCTTTTATTGACTCTTACTCGCTCTTCGAACACGAAACTGCAGCCGGGAGGAGAGTTTTCACGGAGTTCCAGCCGGCAGCTTCGGCTAAGAAACAAAAAAAAAAAGAAAAGAAAAGAAGAGAAAACGTCATAATTGAAGACGAATGCAAATCTTGTCCGTAATTCCGTAGAAAAAGGATGGCGACGTGGCACCTGATCAGTTTGGGCTTCCCGCCGTGAAACACTTTCTTGACGCCGGCGACCCGGCAGTCCACACGGGGATCCGGCGCCGAGCCGTTCCACGAGCAGGTGACGCTGTGGAGGTAGTCGTTGGTACAGAGGAGACCTTCGAGGGCGGGGAGACATTGGGGTTAAAACAAACAAACAAACATACAAAAGATCAGACTGGTGGCAGGTGAGGTTTTTGGGTGTGGTCGGCTTTGCGTGAACCTTTGTGGGAGTGGACGGCGTGAAGTGAGAACACAGCCGCCAGGACGGGAAACAGCTTCTCCATGGTCCGACCGCAAGCCTACGACCGACTCGACATCCGCACAACGATCCTGAAATAAGTGGCAGTAAAAAAAATTCAGTGCTTTTGAATTGAAAGCGCTCTTGAAGCTCGTGAGTGAAACGTGGAAGGAGAAGCTGCATCACAAGGCGACATACTTTTAGTAGGACTGCTGTTTCTCTGCTGAGCAAAAGGCTGCGGCGAACAAGAACCGATGAAACCTGACTCATAGCGCTATGGAGAGCGTATTAGCTGGGTTAGCGAGCGCTTCCTGTCAGCACACTGCAAATATCAGCGTCACGCTCAATTAGCTCCAATGTCACGTAGAACAATACATTAAAGCTTCTAATTTTAAATTGTTTTATCGTTATTATTCTTCTTCTTATTTTTTTTTTAGTAGAACAAAAGCGACTCTGAAAACAGAAGAGAAACCGTCACGACCGGGAAGGATTCATTTTGCCGCCACGCTGAGTCACTCGCTTTGTTTTTCTGAAAAAGGCTTTGATAACGTGCATCGCTGCAATTTATGCATTTTAAAGAAATAAATCAGACAGTCGTAAGAATGATGATGATGATGATGATGATGATGATGATGGTATTAAAATAGAAACGATACCTCATGAGACTTGGCCTCAGGTGGTCAACGGAGAGGAAACACAGGTTGTCTTCTCTTGGTGAAGATTCTGTCCTTCTTCTACTTGCTCATCAGTCACTTCATAGTCTTGTACAACACCCCCCCTCCTCCCTCACCCCCCCCTCTCTCTCTCTCTCTCTCTCTCTTTCACTCATCCCTCCATCTCCTCATTCTCACCCCTCGCTCGTCTCTTTTAGTGCCCAGTGACATTTTCCACTTGTAACCACAGCCTGTGTTCGGGGTTTACAGGAAGTGTCATGAGAGCGGTGAGTGATAGTGAGAGTGAGAGAGAGAGAGAGAGAGAGAGAGAGAGACAGAGAGAGAGAGGACGAGCCGGGGTGGTGGTTGTTGAGCAGCAGAGGACCTCCTCCTCCTCCTCCTCCACCTCCTCCACCTGAGCCCTGCCGCATCTCGTCAGGTAATAATAATTGTAGTGAAAACAAGAAATACAAAGCGACACCACATCCTGTTTCAGTCTCAACGTGAAGTGGGTTGTAAAGAGAGAAACCGGCCCTGTGAAGTGGTTTCGTGTTGATGAAACGCCGATTAGAACAAAAACAAAAGGATTGGAAGGATAAAAGAGACCGGCCAAACGACACCGGTGTCTCGAGTCTTGAGGAAGGTGGAGGTTATTGAAAATGCCAAAAAAAAACAAAACGCTCTCACACTCAAACAAATATGAACGCTGTCAAAAAAACCGCAACCGCCGCTGATACACTCCAGCGTCTGTAAAGAGGGAAGAGGTTGAAAGTTGAAGCAGCAGTCTTGATTTTTAAATTTAGCTTCAGGTTGAATGTCTTTGGAAAGCTCCGTCAACCAGTCTGGGACATTTGTACCATGAAATAGATGCAATGATAAACGTTGTAACGGCACACCGATAAACTAAAGGAGCTTTAACCGAAGTCAGTCTTCAAAAGAAGAACAAAAACTGAACCAAAGTCTGAATTTTCGATATTTAAAAATAGCATTGCCTTGTGATACAGGCTGAATGAAATGACCCGCATGTTTTCTGTCCCACTGAGGCGGTCTGCAATTTAACACAGATGGAAGGCATCATAGAGAGTCAATGAATCACTGCGGCCATTGATAAAGTATATTCTTCATTAAAAAAAAAAAAATACATTTAGCGTCTATGCTGCACGTGACAAATGGAAAGAGGCAGAACAACGTTCACATTTCTGGTCACTATATAGTAAAAAATTTTACTTTAAATACATATTTTTAACCTTTACATTTTTGCATCGTGTCGGTTGTTTTGCGGTAAAATCGCAAGGTTATCGGCCGGAGTCCTTTTTGTATTTTAAGGTCCCTCGTCACCCTCTGATGGATTCGTGGCTTTTAACGAAGTAACGTGACCTAAATGATTGCGAGAGAGAGAGAAAATCCTCCTCAAATCTTGACGAAGGGATGAATATTTGAAGGCTCTTGAAATTTTTTTTTAACAAATACAGGCTTCTTTTTCAGTCAGCTTGTGAGTTTTTTTCTTCTTTCTTTCTTCTTCTACACACTCACCAACCCAAATAACCACCAACTGAAAACTGCAAGTTTTGGGGGAAAAAAAAAAAAAGCCTTAAAGTTCAGTGATGGTTTATGATGCAACGCGAGTGTTGACACGTAAAGCGGCTCTGCGTGGGTTCAGACCTGCAGTCGAGGCCAGAGGGCATTTTGATGGCGGCGCTCCTCGTTCTCGCAGTTACCGAAGCGTGGCGGGAGGCCGCCAAGAAGACCAGGCTGATGTCGGCGCGCCGAAAGCGACGACTGAAAACGTCAAAATCGAGGCCGAGCGGGGGGGGAGGAGGAGGAGGAGGAGGAGGAGGAGGAGGGGGAGGAGGAGGTGAGAAAAGAAACAAGGGAGGATCCACTCAACCGCTGCTGCACGAAACCAACTCATCACTTGTTCTACAATAACAGGTGAAAAAAAAAAAAAATCAATCTCACACAGATCATTAAAACATTTATTGGGAGAAGCGAACCAAATAATACACGACTCCTGTAAGAAGTGCGAGAGCTGACTAAGAACGATTTCCCGCGACGCCCGAGGCTGATTAATAAAGACGATTCAGTTGTAAAGCTTGACAAGACGGATTTATTGTAGCCGAGCCCTTTAGGGCCCCTTGAGACAATTCCTTACATGACATACATTTCAAAGTTTAGTTTAGCTTGACGAATAACATAAACCGAGTTCCTGTTTCCATCTCATGGCCAAAAATATGAATTTGGGGCTTATTGATGACTGCAAAATTACAAATAAAACATATACATTCTACCTTTTAAGCACCGTGTAGAGCAGAGAATTGATTAACTGACAGCTGCACGATGGCATATTGTCGAGTTCTCCAGAAAATCCCTGCTTTGAGTCTCGTCTTGGCCTTTTTTGTCCAAAGTCTGCATGTTCTTCCAGAGCACGGCTGCTCTTAAGCCAATGCACAGGTCTTCTCCGTGGTTTTTTTCTGCCACAGTGCTAAAAAAAAAATCTGTTTCCCTCCTACTCAGATTTGTTCCAGAATTCGACGAAACAGTATGAAAAATGGATGGACGTTAAATTATTATTATTTTTTTTAAACAATTAGAATAGTATTTTTGCAGGTCACACAATGATTAGTGGCTGAACCTCGTGTCAGACGCACACAAAAAAGAGTCCACAGCTAAAAGCACAGCTACGATTCCCCTCATCCCCCCCCACCCCGCAGAAGATTCTCGTCGGCACAAACTTCTGACACCAAAAAAATGAACAGTTTCAGTGGTTTCAGTTGAAACCGCCTTCATTCTACCAGCTCTCACACGTCAATGCATGAAATTCAGCTGCTCAGGTCCTCTTATCCACGTCCCATCGCCAGGCGCATGAAAGACAACTACAACCTTTCAGTAGTTTTGACTTTTTTTTTTTCCTTTATTTGCATATCATACACAGATCTGTGTGGTTGCTTACAGCTGCTGGCAGCTTGGTTTCGGCCCAAAGCCAGATTTCACGGGACGCCTTCTGTCCAACCACTAATCTTTTATAGTTCATCTCCGGGGTGATCGTCCGATTGTTTTGGTGCGGCGGCGGGACGGCGGGACGGGGGGGACGGTGGGACGGCGACAGCAGTTCGCATGGCCTCGGGGCTGAAGAGGTGTGACTCACACGGGGCGCAGCGGTGTTGTCGTGTTGTGGCGTCGACAGGAGGAAGCAGGACCTCATTTTGCGGTGACCTTTTTTTCCATTTCCGTCAGAAGCTTTTTGAGCTTCTGGTTTACGATGTTCTTCTCCGTCCACTGGACTGCGAATCGACGGCGAGAAGACAAAACGGGACGTCTTGAGGGTTTTGGCGCGCACGAACGACGAACGACGTTCGTACAAAAACGAGGTCAAAATGAACCCAAACGGGGACATTTTAGAGGAACACTGAGCAAACCGGCGCTAAATACCTGCAGTGGAGGAAAGACTGAGCAAAGTGTGGCGACCAGTGTGAACCGAGTGGAATTCAACTCCGTTAAAACGCACTTATTAACTGTGACGTATCGCAAATTACAGCAATGGGTTAGGGTTAGGGATAGGTCACGGCCTTCCAGCTTATTTACCAACTAACTGTTTAGTTTCACTTCTAAATGTGCACGGAGGGTTAAATGTAAAGTTTAAAAGCCACCAGACTGATGTAGTCAAGAATGTCATCAAAGGGGACAATAAAAAAAACCCAACAACGGCTAAAATAGTTCAAAAAGGAAAATACTGATGTTTAAACAGCTAAAAAATGGAATTAATTCATAACTATGGAACATTAAGAATCCAATGTCGTTTTTGTGTATGTCGCAAAGTTTTATACGCGACTTTATTAGCTTCTAATTAAACAATGGATGAATAACGTCCTTCTATTCTTTTCTAAAGGTTGAAGACGTTTCGTAGCTTCAGACGAATCTTTTACGGCGAAACGTGGCTTAAAAATCCAAACAGGTCATTTGTTGTGAAATGTTGCGGACCTTGGTGAGTGTGTGTCCTCTTTCATAAAGTGCTTTGAACCAAATGTTGTTTTTCAGACTCACAGAAACAGAATCTGAAGGGAGCTCAAAGTGAAATGACCTTGAACGTGGCTGTTTGTCGCCGCGCAGCTGCTGCTGGAGCGAAAAACAAAACAAAAACAAAAAAACTGAATTCCTGCAAGTAATAATGACGGTGTGATGGTGGGAGAGCGATCTAGAGAAATGTCTACACCAACTATCGTTCAACTATGGTGTGTTTGAGCCATATAGGGTTTATTTATTTATTTATTTATTTTATATCTGCCAAAGAGAGACTACACTTTGAGTTAAAGGATGCAATGCTGACATTAAATAACCCGATGGGACGCGTCCTGCCTGGGAACGACGGCCGCCTGCACACCACTTCCCATTTCAGAAACTGACAAAGCCACACGGTTCACACGAGAGTCGTTTCGCGGACGGCGTCGCGATGCGAACGCGAGCGGAGAGGAGGCCTACCCACGTCGTCGGTTCTGTGGCCGTACCAGGGAGACCGGGGGTCGGGGGGCCAGTTGTTCACGGGGTGTCTGACGTAGGAGTCCCGGCTCTCTGACACCCAGGTGGACCGTGAGCCTGGAGGTCAAAGGGGGGGGCGGGTTCAAATGAGACCACGCCGTGTTGTTCGACGCTCTCCAGGAGGCATAATGGAGGGATTTCACTCACATAGCGACACACGTTTGGACTTTAGATGATATGGATTTGCATATTTTAACTGTTTTTTTTTGGGGGGGGGGTTCGATATTTCAATGCTGCTGAAAACAAACCAAACGTCACATAATTATCAAGATCAGAACGATTAAAATCAAGCTGAAATGTTAATATAACATTGTTTTGAGTCGACCTTTGTATGTACAATACATATTTACTGATTTCAAAAAGTATTTCAATGGCTTTACCGCAGTTTTTACAGTTGTCTTATGAATAAGAAGTGACTAAAATGTCATCTATAGGAAAGAGTATTTGTAAGTAACAATGACGAAATTTAACGAATATTCTCAACAAAAAAAAACACATTACAAAATGCAAGGCCACATCTTGTAACACCTTGACATTTTTTTTTTTTTAATCTCTCAGCCATGCTGCATTTCTTATTTGAAAAACAAGTGAATTTTTTGTACATTTTTTCATTTGAAAGCATTCTAGCATCATGTAATGCGACAGGAATCTAAATGTTACAAATCCTGATAAATATGAGAAATTTGATAGTTCTGATCAAGACGGAAGAAAATCAAACAAAATATATACACAGTAGTTATTTTTAATCTGCAATAACTGAAGAGGCAGGTCAGTTAAACTGATGCCTGATGATTGCGATTAATACATAAGTGATTTTTTTGGGGGGATCTGCAGGAGTTTAATGTGACTTGAAGTGAAACTTTTTTTTTAATGTCGTTTAAAGTCACTTAATTATTAAACGTAAAGTCAGAAGTCGACGGTGCAGCCTTCTTTGTTCTTCTCGTGATCGACAATGAAAGTCTCGTATACGTACACATTATTTACTGGCAAAGTGACTGCAAATTCTGTTTCCACATACATTTTGCCATGCATTCATATATATAGATATATATTCACACAAAAAGGTGAGCATTTCAAAGTGTGTCAATGTGTTGGGAGTAGACATGGCGACATTCACACACACACACATGAATTATTCATCAGGATGACGCCGACTGTATTACAACTGCTGGGGATTTCCTTAAAGCAAAATCCCGTGAATAGAGGAAAACACACACCGGATTGGGACACCAGGTGTACAATTTAGACATTTTTCGCACCAGGTAAGACAGAAAGTGCAAGCAGAAAGGCAATGACTTAAAAATAAACCACAAAGGAGAGGCGGGAGTGTGTGTGTGTGTGTTCATCTGGAATTCTACACACGAACCTGGAAAGACGTCGGTGCGCAGGCAGCGACTCAGGCCGTGGTAGCTGTGAGGCTGAAGGTCGGCACGCGGGGGCGGCACCGCCGCCGCCGCCGGGATTTCGACTAACCTCGCCTGCGATTCAACACAAGCCTTTCTCAGAATCGAGGATCGGCGGGAATAACAACGCGCTGCAGTGCAAAAAAACAAAACAAAACCAAAAAAAACCCACCAATTGTTGACTTCTCACCTGAGGCTTTGCCAGGCCGGCGTCTTTTCGCCCGGGTGAGGTCATAGCCAGAGGATGAACCGCTGGCGAGGCGAGGCACAACGAAAGGTGTTGCATTTCTTAGAAATGTCATGCGAGACACATGAGCGCAATACATCAGGTTTCACTGTTGGACAGAGAAAGAAGGAAGGGGAGTGGGGGGGTAGGCCAAAGTGGTGACATTTACTAGTAAATGTCAAGACGTTCTGCAGCAAACAAAAGAAAATGTTGCGTGCAAATGACAAGCGAAACAATCGCGAGGTTCCGTGTTGTAAAATCACAGTGCAGAATGAACATGCATTTGTGGGATGAGCCTCAGAAGCGAGAAGCGTGAAAGTTCTCTAGAAGTAGGTCGCTTGATTTGCTGTTAAAGACGCGTCGCTTCAACACAAAAAGACAAGGGTTTTCCTCATTTTGTATTATAGTCTATTTCTGCACTAGTGATTTATAACAAGAGTGTTGGAACTTGTAAGTCGCAGGATTTAAAATGGAACCAAATCATCAAGTGGGAGTGAATAATTAAGAAATAAAGAAAAAAAAAGACTGACTATAAGTAACTCCTAAATACCTATACATAAACTATTTTGCTGTAAGAACCATTAAAAGGAGCATTTTATGCACATTTTATTTTATAAATCAGCATGAATAGGTCCATGCACATGACTAACCTTGCATAAACAAGTGGCACAACTATCATTCAGACCCATTCAGTTATTTTGATCCCACAAAACACAAGAAGTACGCAGAACACCGCTTTGTGCCGTTTTAAAATTTCACTTTATTTCACAATTTTTTTATGCAATTCCTTGTCTTTTGTTATACCACACACAAATGTCAACTGGCTAAAACAATATAAAACATAACTTCCACAACTTTCCATTATTTATATTATGTACATGCACTCGTATATTCGGAGGCAAAAAAAAAAAAAAAAAAAAAACGGAAGAAAAAAAAAAGGAGAGAGAATTAGATCAGGTCTTTGCCGACGCTCAAGTGCACTTTCATCCGTCGCTGCTGGTCGAGAGGCCGCGTCCAGTGAGGATCCAGGAGCTCGGCTTGGATTCGCTTTGTGAGCAGTGTAGGGAGAAAACAAGCAACAGGTCTTTACTCAATTTACTAGGCGACTTCTCTGGAGCCGTACTGCGTCTTTGGAAGAAGTCATGCCGACGTTGAATTGTGCAAAAAGTGTTAAAAAGAGTGACGGGCGGCTCAAATTTTGGAGCCGAGGTCGACTCGCGTGGTTTCACTGCAATCAAACATCGCCGGAGGAAGCAGGAGCCCGATGCACCTCCGTCGTCTTCCCTCTGAACCTGCGCTGGACGGGGGGGGCGGCGGCAGTTTTTTTTTATTTTATTTTTTTATTATCTTTATCATCTACAACCCACGTTGTCACGAGTGGGAGGATTGTCTTTTGTTTCAAAGTCTTGAGGCTTTTCAGGATTTTCCTTGATACTCAAGACGAGATGCGAGTGTGAGAAGAGCGGGCAAACGACGGGGTCGGGAGCGCTTGGTGTCGCGCTTCCGACTGCTTCACGTCCACATTCATGAAACTATCTACAATACTTCGGGGTTTTTATTTAAAAAAAAAACTAAAAAACTAAAACAAAAACCCAAAACAAAACAAAAAACAAACAAAAACCTTGCTAAGAGTTTCAAATTGTTCTCTGCTGATGCCGACTGAACATTACAAAGAGTGTGTTTTTTTTTTTTTTTGGACATAAAATCGGATTTCTACAGCTCGGTCGATACATTAGCGATACGGTTTATAGCTTGAATGGAGGCATGAGGAATGCTCTGCACTCATGGTGAAACTGGAGAGATGGATTATACAAGAGATATATACTAACAGCAGAGTCCTAGGATCATCAGCTATGCACTCAAGGTGCATTACCTTTTTTTTTGTCGTTTTTTTTTTTTTGGTTTTTTTTTGAAGACAGGTAAAATTACGATCTTATTGAACTTTTAATGTTTAAAAAAAAAAAAAAAAAGAAAAGGAAAAAAAAAAAGGAAGAAAGAAAGTAAAACAGGTCCTCTTGACACCTGCGTAATAGTGTAAGAATACTCAAAACCGGATTGCTGTCGGCGTGGTCCTCCCGTTTCAGTTCAGGCTGCCGGTCGGGAGCCACGGAGGCCGGCCGGACCGCCACTTTATGACGGGGCGAACTTCTTGGCCTGTGCCCTTACTCGCTTCTCGTAGTCCATCCTGTTCTGACTGGAAAGAGGCGAGAACAGAACCAGGTTGTGAGAAACACCGAACACGAGCTTCACACATAACCAATGTCTGTACTTGACTGAGAATAAACACATTAAATCAGCAGAGAGAGAAAGAACAAAGAAAACAACGGAAAAGTTGTGCAGTGTGACTTTGGCCAAAATATTTTCTTCATCTCTTTTTGGAAAAAGGCTGATGATATATTTTATATTTCAAAATCTGATAATACTCTTTAATATTTCATGATATCAATTTCAATATATTTTTTTGCAAATGTTTCAAATATCACCTTTAAATTTCAACAATACTTGAATTGCAGTTAATATGCAATTAAAAAGGAGCAAGTCACAACTAAGAACCTTTTAATGGTATTAGATTGTTAGAGAAATACTTATACGAATGCTAAAAATGAATTATAACCACTTCTGATTATAAAGGAAGTAGGAAAGCCAGTGCCTGTAATTTGACACCAGCAAAACATCAATGTGAACTGATCTGATCCAACCTGCTGTTTTTTCCCCTTTGATTCACAGTTACCATCAATCATCAAGAGCCTGGAGACAATTCGTTTGAATATTGTGACGCAAGATATGTTATGGGGGGGGGGGGGGGGGTTACAGGGTAATGTCAGCTCCAACAGGGTTCATCTGGGAAGCCTTACCAGTAAATTGTGTAAGCCTCTGCTTGTGCCGGATCTTGTATGTTGGGCTCATTCAGCAGCTCCTGGACACCCAACAGGATCTAAACACAGAGGGAAGGTTTTAGTTCACTACAATGTGGTCATTTCCCTGGAGTTACACCTACTTGAAACCAAATCACTACACATAATTAGGACCATGACTGGAGAACAGTCATAATGAGGACGCTCTACTGCCAGCAGGCGTGAGACCACCAATGTGTGTGTGTGTGTGTGGGCTGACCTGTTTGATAGTGATGGCAGGTCTCCAGTCTTTGTCCTCCTCCAGGATCGACAGACACACGGTGCCTGACGGGTAGACGTTTGGGTGGAAAATTGGCGGCTCGAACTTGCCTGAGGGGAAGAGATTGGGAGGGGAGTCAGGACATGAGGCTCAATTCAACAGCCCAGGCACAAAATTTGAAGTCGGACATCAATAGTTCACATAATGTCCCTAAAACACAAGAGGATCTGTTAGAAATATTGCCTCTTTGCTGAAACTTTCTTCGTGGCTGACGCGTGCTACACAGCCACGTAGCAGAGTGAACTTTAAGGGTTAAGTCCCGAAAAGGAAATGGAGTCCGACCACCAAACGGAGCGAGCACATACGACCGGGGCTTCCTCAGTCCCACCACTGTGCTTTCAATCTAAAAGGTCGGACAGGGACTAGAAAAGTGGACTTGTGAATTCTGCTGCGAGCCGCTTCAGACTCAAAACGCCACTAACCTCTTTCAACCACCTACGCAGGAGACGAAGGGTGCGCTGAGAATCGAGAGACGACGGCCACAAGAGTACAGTCGAAAGTTCAAAACAAAGTAGCAGTAGGAGATGCAGCATGAGAAGTTTACCCACAAACAGCCCCTGAGTAAGCACACGATTCGGAACCTAGTGGGAGGCTGCGTTTTCGCTGTAGTAATTTCTGTAAGCTGCATATTTACAGTCAACAGAAAATGTGATACGTTGAGTTACTTAGATAGGAAAAAGAGATGACGGTCACAACACGTAATCCTTGGGCCCTCCTGTTACTCGTTTTCCAGTATCTCTGCTTGTGAAGAGTAGCGGTACTTACATTTAGGCGGAGAGGAAGGATAGTCATCTTTAAAGAGCATTCGGAGTTTGTAGAGTCCTCCCTCCCACAAAGTCTGATGAGAATCACAAACATATCACTTTATGGATCTTACTGAGAATATCAAACATATACTGCTAAAGAAATCAAAAGTAATTTTTTTCAAAACGCCATGAGAGCTATACGTTGCTCTCTAAGCGCAGATGGCGACTTACTCCTTTCTTCCCGGGAATGGCGCACTCCCAGTTCATCAGGTTCATGGTTCCATCGGGATTCTTGGTGGGGACAGCGACAAAGCCCTGCGAGGTTGAAATGAAGCACAAACCGGCAGGCGTCAGGTTGTGGCAGAAGCACATAAGCACTTGGTGTGTTTGCATATTATTCCAATTTAAAATTTTATTTGGGTTTGAATAGGATTCAGATCATGGATGTGTCATATTGTGTCACTCATGACACTAATACTTTAAATTAAATGCATGTTTATAAGGGGGGGGAAAAAACTCAGTGAGTTAATCACACAAAGAAATTAGCTGTGTAAATATTTCGGGGCCTTTTCCAGAGTGTTGCATTATTGGCAAGGACTTTAGACTCTTTTACACAGATAATTGAAAGAGTCACCACACTTACTCTTAATTATACCTCAATTTAACAGCCTGATTAATTTAATCTACCTCATTCAACCCCCCGGCTGAAAAACTGTCAACGTATCCATTTATGTAGTTCGCGCATATTAAGAGATTAGTAGGCTCATAACAAACTTAACATTTTAATATGATTCATAATCTCAATCATTTCAGATTAAGATTCTTAATTGCCTTTTTTCCATGTATTTTCTTGTGAAGCACTGTGAAATGCCTCTGAATGGTGTTATATAAATAGATTGTTGCTGCCTTTTAAAAGAAGTGACAATAACTTAATCCCACAAGTTCATTTGTTCATGTAGTTTGCATATATTGACGAGTGGGCTAAAAAACAAACCCTATAAAACGTTTAAAAGGAACGTTTGAGCTTATTTGTTATCAATGCATTGATCGTTGCATCCATGTGTCACAGGCCTTTAATTTGAGGATGGTCATTATTAGGTTAAGTTTGTAAACATAAAAGGGTCACAGGTAGTGGCATTTTATTTTAAAAATGGTTGATTTTGTTCAGCATTGAGCAACATGGAGCTTACAAACGGGTGATCTTTCCTCCAAGCCTTGCGCTCCTGAGACAGTCTGCTAAGAGCAATGCCAGACATCGCTGCTCATCAACGCCTCCCTGTGGGGGAAAAAAACAACCCAAAACAAATTAACATTTCAAATAGACCATACAGGACTCTATTTACGCCTTAAGAACAACACGCGATGATAAAACCGCCAACTATTTCGAGTATTAATATTTATACGAGCTCAAGCGTTGAGAAGTTAATTGACTGAGCGACATCAAACCTCTCAACGTGACACTCATAAAGCCACACATAAAGGTAAGTTGACCCAACGTTGAACAAGAGTAAGCGTTTATTTACACGTTTTAAATAGACTTACCAAGTTTTTAACTTCACAGGGTATCAGAATGGGCGTTTTGCGGGTTTGAAAGCTTGTTAGCTATGCTAACGCTAACGCTACCGTGTAATGTCGGCGACGGAAAAAAAACACACCCTTCGACGGTTTAAAAAGAAAACGCGAAACAAACCTGCGAGTTAGGAGAAAAAAAACGAGGCGTGTCAAACCGCTTATTTTATCAACATTACTCAAACACCCCACTCGGATATGGAGGTTGAATTTGGTGATATTTTACCACAGTTGTGTATAACAATGTGACTCCGAAAAACACCTCGAAAGCCAGCCCCTTTGCCAGAAAGGACCCCAATTTGTTTATTTCGTAAGGACCTTCAGGCAGTGCGCGGGACGCCTCACTGACCACGTCAGTCGGCCATCTTTGTTGAGGCATGAACCATTCTGCGTCCCTCTGGATTTGAGTCGTGTCCAAAATGCGTCGGTCACCGGAGGACAGGAAGAAAGAAAGAAAGAAAAAAAACCTAGCACGTCTATGCACAATGAGGGAGATCCATAGAAATGTTAAGAAGATTGCAAATATTTTAATGAAAGTACAAATCATTAAAAAAAAAAAAAATTTTTTTTTTAATGTTTTATATAAAAAAAGCAAGTCCATGCACAATCAGGGACAACCATCAAAAATGTTTATTGATAATTAATTAATTGATCATTTCAGATATTTTAAAGAAAATACAAATCATTAAAAATATTTAATTTCTAAATAAGCTTAATATATAATGTTGCCTTTTCAACTTCTCTCTTCCACTTTTCAGAAATGTTGAGCTGGATGTATTGTATGTGCATTTCCATGTGTATGTACATTTTCATGGTCTCGATAGGTGTGTATGCATTATGTATACATTTATTTTGTGTATATGTGTATAATATGCATATATTAATATAGGTAGAGTCCTACCCACAGTCCAAAAACATTTCCCTCATCTAGATTTTTTTAGTATGAAAGGTACAAAAAAAAAAAAACAGCTGGGAAAAGTCAAAGCCTGCCCCAACTATTGATACGCCCTGTCTGACTGGTTTGCGAACAAGGAACATTCAGGTAGACATGATTGCGAAATGACACTGAAAGAAGAAATATGACAAAGCATTATTGCAGGCATCTTCTGCCTACATTGGAATCTGCCACGTTGAAACTTGCCTGATATATTGAGGATTGCACTGGGATGTGAGGGGTAAAAAAAAAAAAATACCTGTATAGAAATTATAGAATGTTTCAGATATCTTTAAATAAATCAAGTGCCACCTGATGTCCTTTGAGTTTTAATGGAAAAGATATTCACTATCATCCTTACAAAAAACATTGTTTGAACTAAATGTCATTCAATGAACATTTCCACTTGTTTTTAATGTCGTTCTCAGTCAATGTCAGCATTATAGACCATCTTACCACTTCACTCAGTTTATGTCAAGGATATTGGATGATGAATTTAAAATCTAAGGCACTGAAGTCCCTTGTATGAACAACACAACAGATTTTAGATGACTTTTTATTTTCATCTGTATTATAGACTCTTCATACAAGATGGCAGCAGGATGAACTGAAAAACCTTTGATATGACGATCTCAATTGTGACACCATCACCCCACAACAAAACCCGATAATGAAAAACTAAAATGGTTATGAAAGTAGGACTTTGTAAGTTTTAAATATGTAACATTCACGAGAAGGGCTCAGATTTCACCCTATTATGTTGTTTCTAACTGTAAAAACTAAGTTATCTTATAAGTTAAGAAATAGGGCTGATCAATAGTCCTATGCATTTTGTCCTTTTGACTTTCACAGCCGATTGACCGAAGCAAAATATTGACTTTTCCTGTGACTGAATACATGTGTTCAAGAGAGACATGGCTATAGCGGAATAAGTCACCTCGGATTACTTGCATAGTGTGAAACAGTCTAGACTGGAGGGTTTCTGTTTTGTCAAACTGCAGACGGCAGTGGCGGCTTGTCCAGGAGGAACCCTGAGTGGGATAAAGTGTTTTTAGAAGCTGGATGGAAACAGAGTGTACTCCCCACTCTAAACTAGTGCAAAGTACAACACTGGCCTCTTAGCCTTTTCGTGTCCTGGTCACTGCTTCTTCCCTTCTCCCTCTGAGATGATGTACTCTGGAGGAGCCCTTTTGAACCACTCGCTCCAGGAGCCGTCATAAATACAAACTCCGGGGTGCCCCAGAAGGTGAGCGGCCAGGGCCACGTGGCATGCCGTGACGCCGAAAGCGCAGCTGACCCAGAGCGGCTGCTGCAGGTCCACCCCGGCCTCGGCGAACAGCCTAGACAGGGTCTCAGCTCCCAGCTCCTTCCCAGAGGCGTCCATGAAGGACGTGAACGGCATGTTGATCGCTCCGGGGAAATGTCCCGGAAGCAAATCTGTGACGGGGGAAGCAGGGATGAAAGACAGACTTTGATGAACCTGCGTAAACCTTGAGAACCGTCACCCAGTGACATCACTGGACGGCTTCCTTTAGACAATTACCTGACAGATTAGTCATTATCTCACTAAATATGTACAAATATAACACATCTTGATCAATATCACATATAGCAGAATTCAAAAATTGAGATTAGTTATTTTAGGTAACTTTAGCACATTATTTCAGCTGTTTGTTTTAAAGCCCTATATCAAAACAAACTTGGTTCGAGTTGTCCAAGGACAAAAATCTTATCGGTTCTCGGTACCAGCATCACTTGTCAGAAGCAGGAAGTTATGGATTATCGGTATCAATGTGAAGAACAAGTTATGAAAAAGTGCTGCTCACCATCTCTGGGCTCCGGCTCGATGCCCCTGAACCTCCCTGTGGACCTGGCGTCCACCACCTGCACCTTCCGGCTTTTGACGTTCTCCAGAACCTCCTCGTAGCTCTTCACCCAGGCCCGGTTCAGTTCGGCCCGGAAGTCTCTCGGCTCCGGTTCACGGTGCTCGGAAGTCAACGGGAGACCCTCCGCCGCCCAGTTCTTCATGCCGCCGTCCAGCACCGACACCGAGCCGTGGCCGAACAGCCGGAACATCCACCAGACCCGCGGGGCGGAGTACGAGCCGAAGTCGCTGGTGTCGTAGACCACGACGTGCGTGTCGTTGCCGATGCCGAGGTCCCCGACGTGACGGGAGAAGTGAGCCGAGGTGGGCAGCATGTAGTCCAGAGACGAGCTCTGGTCGCTGCACTCGTCCAGGTTGAAGAAGGACGAGCCCGGGATGTGCTTCTGCGCGAACTCATCCCTCGGGATCTGCTTGGTTATCGGCAGGTACCAGGAAGCGTCGAGGACGCGGAGTTTGGGACCGATCAGGTTGTTTCTGATGGCACCGGCCAGCCACTGGGCAGAGACGACACTCCGGAGCTGAGCCGCCATGACGACGCGCTGCCTGCAGTGCTCACTCCGACCACTAGAGGGGGAGAACACAGGTGCGCACAGTGCAAATGTAACCAACAGACAGAAGAATCCAGAGTCTGATAGCTATTTACTATAGGTCCAAATGTACAAAATGTATTGGACAGAAGCGCTATCCTACATCATAACACTTTCACAATAACCAGTTAAAACAGTTGTATCTCATTCCGAAAAGGGAGACGAGTACTGATAACAGTCTGTGAAGCCGGGAAGGTAGAAAATATCCGAATGTTCTCAGGAAAAAAAACAAACCCAAAAAACGGAAATGCTGGCCAGCAAGAAAAAAAAGATAGCGGTCTGTAAAATGTTGCCGATTAAAAAAAATGTATATGAGGTTGCGGTTAATCAAAAGGAGTCCAGGTTAGGGTGCAGATCTCCTGAATGGTCACCAGGGAACCAAACCAGTCCAGGACCCAGCAGGGCAGGGTAAGAGGTGGACATTCCGGGTCACAGGTGGCACCAGGCCAGAAGAGTCAGAGAGGACGAAAAAAAAAAAAATGCACTTGTCACTCTCGAGCTAAAGCTATAGTCTACTGCGAATGGATAAAGACACTACAGAATGAAATAAAGAATAGAATTTGAGAACAGAAGTACCGTTATAAAAACAATGCGATGTCATGTAACAAAACACACTTTTGTTGAGCCTTACACACACACACAGAACGAAGGAAACTTATTATCAAACCGAACCAGCTAACCAACGATTAGCTTAAGTCGAGGTTCAAGGTTCAAGGTTCAAGGTTGGCTCTTTCTATATTTGTTTATTTAACTTGTGCTGACTGCGAGAAAACAAAACAGTGTACTCCTTGGTTAAAAGCAGTGTAAAAACAGGAAATAAACATATAAAAGAGTACAGGCAGATAAGAATAGATTAGAAGTAAAATAGTGTACTATTTACTGTATTACTATTTACTGTATTAGCGTGCCAATTCTATTTGTTCTGAACGATGACACACAATCCTAATACAGCAAGAAACGCACAGCAGCACACAGTGATGCGCTATACAAGCTATTGCTCACCGAAGAGAAGGGAATTCCGAGTCACAAGTGGCACAAAGAAAGAAGAGTTAGAAAGGAAGGAATAAACATAGTCACTCTTGAGTTAAAGCTATAATCTTCTGCGCCTCCTCTTTTGGCGGCATAGTGATCGACTCACTGTTTTAAAGGGCCATACACATAAAAAAATTTAATGCTTTGGGGGCATTAACTATATATTTTGAATTTAAATTAAATCAAACTGGCATAAACACGACACTAAAGTTAAATCAAATAAACAATCATAGACGATAAATCCAGCTGCGTTACACAGACACACATTCAAATACACAAAAAAATAAAAATCATAAATTATATATATATATATATATATATATATATATATATATATATAAAAACATATCTGGCTGTTTTGAAAAACGTTTTCTTAAACAAGCTCCCATTACTGCACAAGGATCTAGTCGTTTTTGAAATAGCATGTCATGTCCTACTCCTCTGCAGCCTCGTAGGAGGTTTTTAGGTGCTGCAGGTTGGACTTCCCTCTCCTCTGCATGTTTCAGGTGGGTGTGTCAGGCGGTTGTGTTCAGAGAGGGGCGAGCCAGCTGGTTGATTATCAGGATTGGGAGCAGCTGCAGTTACTAGGTGGAGGTGGTTTGAGGAGGAGAAGCGCCACTATTTAACTGGGCTCTTCACACAGGACTATAAATCCACAGTAGGCTCCAGCTCTACTCCGCTTGGAAGAACGACTCAGAACTGGTTGTTATTCCCGTTTAAAATAAAAGATCCTTTGTTGCACGTTCAATCTGTTTCCTGCTCTTAAGCCTCCGTCCACCACCCGTAACAGTACGGTCCCACCAAGATGAGCGCAATAGATCACCAGCCCGGATCAGATGTGGAGGAATCGGCCCAGCAGGTCCTCTCCAGCCAGGATACCAGGCTGGGCTAGCAAGACACCCTACTCTCGAGCCTGGTAACAAGCAATTGGGCCCTTTTGGACCAGGTGTCACAGTTGACATCCCATGTGGCCCGCCTGTCTGCCCAACTGAACCTGACCCAGGTGGGCCTGGTGTTTTGAGCGACAGTCCCAGTCCTACTCCAGTGACCGAGCCCGGCTCGCTTACCTTATTGGCCTCCTGTCCGGACCCGCCAGAGCATGGGGGACGGCGTTGTGGGAGGGCCAGGCTCCGGAGTGTCACTCATACCAGAGGTTCACGGATGAGATGAAGATGTTTGACCATCCAGAACGGGGAAGGGAGGCCAGCGACTGACTCGCCCTCCTTCGCCAGGGTATTCGCAGTGTGGCAGAGTTCACCATTGAGTTCCGGACCCTGGCAGCCGGAAGTGGTTGGAATGACCGTTCACTCCAGTCCACGTTCTATCATGGACTGCAAGATCGCCTCCAGGATGAAATCACCACCCGAGCTCGAACCGCGAACCTCAACATCCAGATTGACAACCGTCTCCGTGAGCTGGGATAGATTTTGGCATCACTGAGGGTTTAAATCATAAATTGATTATTTTCTGTACATGTTTCGAGACTTGGATAAAATAATTTAAAGGTCAGTTTCCTTCTAATGCTCATGCCAATGTGATTAATAATAAAAAGCTCCTGTAAAGTGATAAAATCTAGATTTGTGCCCAGATTCTTTCAGAAATAATCCAGATTCCCACTGGCAGGGCAAACCTACGATTTTACTAAGTTTGTCAAGGATATCGGATGATGAATTTAAAATCTAAGGCACTGATGTCCCTTGTATGAACAACACAACAGATTTTAGATGAGTTTTTATTTTCATCTGTATTATAGACTCTTCATACAAGACGGCAGCCGGATAATCTGAAAAACCTTTGATATGACACTCCATGGTGACACCATCACCCCACAACAAACCCAACAATGATAAACGGTTATGAAAGTAGGACTTTAAGTTTTAAACATGCAACATTCATAAGAGCTTTTTTTTCACCATACTTTTCTCACTGTAAAAACAAAGTTATCTTCTTCGTTGAGAGATACGGCTGATCAATAGTCCTGTGAATTTTGCCCTTTTGACTTTCACAGCCGACTGACCGAAGCTAAATATTTACTTTTCCTGTGACTGAATACATGTGTTCAAGAGCGACATGGCTATAACGGAAGCCTATAACAAGCATGAAAACATCCATTCATTAACAAATTTGTGCAATAAGTCACTTCGGATTATTTGCATAGTGTGAAACAGTCTAGACTGGATGGTTTCTGTTATGTCAAACTGCAGACGGCAGTGGCGGCTTGTCCAGGAGGAACCCTGAGTGGGATAAAGTGTTTTTAGAAGCTGGATGGAAACAGAGTGTACTCCCCACTCTAAACTAATGCAAAGTGCAACACTGGACTCTTAGCCTTTTCGTGTCCTGGTCACTGCTTCTTCCCTTCTCCCTCTGAGATGATGTACTCTGGAGGAGCCCTTTTGAACCACTCGCCCCAGGAGCCGTCATAAATACAAACTCCGGGGTGCCCCAGAAGGTGAGCGGCCAGGGCCACGTGGCACGCCGTGACGCCGGAGCCGCAGCTGACCCAGAGTGGCTGCTGCAGGTCCACCCCGGCCTCGGCGAACAGCCTGGACAGGCTCTCGTCTCCCAGCCCCTTCCCAGAGGCGTCCATGAAGGACGTGAACGGCATGCTGATCGCTCCGGGGAAATGTCCCGGAAGCACATCTGTGACGGAGGAAGCAGGGATGAGAGACAGACTTTGATGAACCTGCGTAAACCTTGAGAACCGTCACCAAGCGACATCACTGGACGGCTTCTTTTCGACAATTACCCTGACAGAGTAGTCATTATCTCACTAAATATGTACAATTATAACACATCTTGATCAAAATCACAATTGTAGTGAGATTTGTCATTTCCGGTAACTTCAGCACATTGTTTCAGCTGTTTGTTTCAAATCACTATATAAAAAAAACAAAAAACAAACTTGGGCTGAGTTGTCCGAGGACGGCGGAAATCTGTAGGAGTGATAGAAAAATGATGTCCAACAGCTGCCGGACCCTTGGGGAAGTATTTGTTCTGTCCTCGCGGCCTGAAAACGACCCTAAACACGCAGCCGGAGCCACAAAGGACTATCTTTAGAGACAACGGGAACTCAAAGTCCTGCTACGGTGTCTGTGGCCTCCAGAGAGCCCTGGAGTCAAAGGAAAGGATGTAGATCTAGATTAAATAGACTGGAGAAAATCAGGAACGGGGACAAATAGTCCAAAATGTGCAGAACATTCAATCTGTCCACTACATCTGCACTTCAGATGATAATCAGCCATTAATGTTGCAAAACTTGTTCTTTTCCCACAACTTTAACAATCTAATACTGCATCAATAACAATGCACATACTTTGTTTTTACAGATTCTGCTAATTTAATTTTCTTGTATGCAATAGGAGTTGCTGCTTGTTTTTGTCATATCTCAAATACTGCTTTCTAAATTTAAACTATTCATAAGCCAAGAAAAACAGTTTAAACCACAGGACTCATAAAAACTGTTGCGAGTTTATAACCATGAGTGCTTTAATGAGCCATAAAATAATAGATTACACAGCAGGACTGCGGTGCCCAGTAGCAGGGAGTCAATCATTTACAAGACGCGGGAAGAGATTTCTCCAGTTTGGAGACTTTTTAAACTGGATATGGTGGTTAAAGTTGGCCATTTGGCAAGTCTAATGGTTTCTAACACATTTTATCATGTGTAAATGGAACATAAAAGTTCTTTCCGAAGAGGGGAACTATCATTGAAGTATCTCGGGGCCATGCGAAGTGTCTAATCTGGTCTTTCTAATTTGGTGTCTTGTTTTGACGTGACAATCTGGATTCGCAAAGTGATGATTTCTTTCATGCTTATCCCTGCAGGAAAGTAGGGATAATCATCAGTACCGATAGTTATCGAACCAATATTGGAAATGTTTTTTTTTTTTTGTCAATGACTCGATGCGTTTGTAAATTCTGTCAATTTCTTTGCCCTGTCACACGCATTATATCATATTGATGCGCCACCTGAAACATAAACATGGTGTGAACATTATCAATGTGGACATTTTTCAAAAAGACAGCACAGTTGCATTATGAAAGAAATGTTCGGGTGTATAAAACCTATTTATCGGTTATCGGTACCAGCATCAGTTGTCAGAAGCAGGAAGTTATGGATTATCGGTATCGATGTGAAGAACAAGTTATGAAAAAGTGCTGCTCACCATCTCTGGGCTCCGGCTCGACGCCCCTGAACCTCCCTGCGGACCTGGCGTCCACCACCTGCACCTTCCGGCTTTTGACGTTCTCCAGAACCTCCTCGTAGCTCTTCACCCAGGCCCGGTTCAGTTCGGCCCGGAAGTCTCTCGGCTCCGGTTCGCGGTGCTCGGAGGTCAACGGGAGACCCTCCGCCGCCCAGTTCTTCATGCCGCCGTCCAGCACCGACACCGAGCCGTGGCCGAACAGCCGGAACATCCACCAGACCCGCGGGGCGGAGTACGAGCCGAAGTCGCTGGTGTCGTAGACCACGACGTGCGTGTCGCTGCCGATGCCGAGGTCCCCGACGTACCGGGAGAAGTGAGCCGAGGTGGGCAGCATGTGGTCCAGAGACGAGCTCTGGTCGCTGCACTCGTCCAGGTCGAAGAAGGACGAGCCCGGGATGTGCTTCTGCGCGAACTCATCCCTCGGGATCCGCTTGGTTTTGGGCAGGTACCAGGAAGCGTCGAGGACGCGGAGTTTGGGACCGATCAGGTTGTTTCGGATGGCGTCGGCCAGCCACTGGGCAGAGACGAGACTCCGGAGCTGGGCCGCCATGACGACGCGCTGCCTGCAGTGCTCACTCCGACCGCTAGAGGGGGAGAACTCCACAGGTGCGCACAGTGCAGACGCGCATTTAAACGCACAAAAAAATAAGATAAAAATAATAATAAATATACATAAAAAAAATAACATATCTGGCTGTTTGTAAAAAAAAATAATTAAATGAGCTCCCAATACTGCACAAGGATCTAGTAATTTATGAAATGGCAAAGCTTTTTTTTTTCCCCCCATGTCGCCACAATAACAACTTGGATAATTCTCTTGTTTCATTCAATGTTCAAGAAGCACTGTAAAAGTCATCAGATCAGAGCAAGGGTAAAGAACACTTCTATCACTTGTATAGTTATTGTGTTTATTGTGAATGTTAAAAATGCAAACATATTCAGTCACTTGCCAAAACTTGTTAAAAGTACCAAGTAACTAAGGTGGTTTAAGCTGCATCCTTTAAAGTACTTCAAGGATAAAGACATTATATGCAACATCTGAAAAGCTGGACTCACAAAGGCTCCACTCATGCATTTAACAAATGTATATCTCCCACCAGGAGAATGCTATAAACAATCATTACTTTCAGACTCAACCTGAAAACACTGCTTAACAAGGTCAGACTTTTCTTCAGTTAAAATTAACAGACACGTGACAGATCCAAGAAAAACCCTGACTGAACTTGGGAGGCTACTTATTGACACATCCAGGTGTGAAAAATCTTATGATGGCATGTTTGCGCAATCCTTCAGATCTCTGGAATGCTTCACCCCCATGACTAAAAAAAAAAAGCTGGAACTTTTGGAATCAACATGCAGTGTTGGGACACGGATGGCTGCAGCATCAGTCAAGAATTTTGCTCAACCGTTGCAGTCTGTGGGAAAGATATTATCAGTAAATACAAAAGAGAGTTGGCACTGTGCACATATGGTGCCAGTTCCCCTCTGTGCTCAAAATGTCTGTGGCCAAATGCATCTTGCATTGCTTTTCTGTGATATACTGATCAGTTTGAACTGAAATTAAAGCTGCGTGCAGATGAGCAGGATTAAATAGGACTTTAACCCAGTATAGTTTGACATTTGGGGATTTAACAAGGTTGCCAATGAGCCCCTCTAATGAAATGCCTTTTAAAGGCATTTAATTGTTGGGTTTTTCTTTTCTTTGTCACCCATCTGTACCTTAGAAAGTCCAAATGAAAAAGGCCGACAGAAGAAGACAGAAATGATTCACAGTTCACACACTGCATAGCGTTACATACAGAGAACACTAATAACTGTCAGTAATTAAGGTGCAACAGATGTTACCGGCTGCCATGAATGTATATACAGAGTAACAGGTATGTTTGCTTCAGTTAAAATTAGGATTATAGTGCTTAAATACAATCAACAAGCAGCAACGCTATGATTCATTCAGCTGCACAGAGCAAGTATTGATTCGTCAGTGCAGCCATTGCAGTTCATGCGCCTTCTTATAGCTCGCGTTTGGCCTCAGAGAGGATGTGCTCGGGCGGAGCCTTGCTGAACCACTCAAACCAGGATCCGACGTACACCGGCACGCCGGGGACGCCGCACAGGTGGGCAGCCAGCACCATGTGGCAGGCCGTCACGCCGGAGCCACAAGTCCCGCATAGAGGCTTACCCAGGTCCACCTGTGACTCCTGGAAAAACTGCTTCAGCTTGTCTGTGGGAAGCATCTTGCCGTCTTCCCCGAGAAACATCTCGAAAGGCATGCATCTGGAGCCCGGGATGTGGCCTGGATCGACACCTGTGAAACCATGACACCCATTTAGAGTATAGCGAGTGGTGCAACTTGCATTCAAGTGTGCCTTTTCTCATCTTAAATGAAATGGTATCAATATTCATCATAATACTCCAGTTTCACATTTTCAGGCCCATTTAGTTTTACCGCTCAAGGGCAGTTTTGGATGAGAGGTTCAAAAAGATAGCTTGAATCATGAACCAGAAGATTTTTTGTGATTTTATTTTCATCCCTAAATTGGCTGTAGGTGTATTGGGGACACATTAAATTAGTCAAATTAGCTTTAAGGTAAGATCATAAGTGTAACAAGTTGTAGGCCATATATAAAAACCTACTTGATTTTAAATTTAAAACCTGTAACTAGCACAAATCATTTTGTTTTTGCAATATTCCACATTATCACAAATTGCACGTTGGCCTGATATTGTGCAGCCCCACTGTGTACATATGACAACCTGATTGTTATTTCAAATAACGCAAAACAGACGCGGAAGACTATTGATCTTATTCTTTTTTACAAGTAAATCTTTGTTCTAAAGCGTGTAAAAGACAAACAAGTCGTGAGAGGCGCGTGATGTGGGTGAACGTTTGCACCCGTATTTGTTTAAGGCAGTGATCCGTGCGATTCACTGCTTCACTCATTTGTTCTCCTGTTCAGGCGTCTTCGTCTTTTTTGTTACCCCTTTTCAACCCAAACTGCTCTTTTTTTAAATGTGCAAAAACAGTAAAATGTGGATGCTTCGTCCGTATTTAAACACGGATTTACTTTATTCTTGTGCGTAATTGCGCGCGTAAAAGTGTAGTCACCTTCTCTTGGTTCTGGTTCCAGTCCACGGAACCTTTCGTATGACCTCACGTCCACCAGCTGGAATTTCTGAGTTGGAATGTTATCCGTGATGTCCTCAAACGACTTGGCCCAGGGTCGGTTCATGGTGGCGGTGAACTTGGATGACTCGGGCTTGGAGTGCGCCGCGGACACCGGGTGACCCCCGCCGACCCAGTTCCTGAAGCCTCCGTTCAACACCGACACGTTCGGGTGCCCGAACAGTCGGAACATCCACCAGACCCGGGTGCAGGAGAAGGCGCCGAAGTCACTGGCGTCGTAAACGACCACATGGCAGTCGTTCCCGATGCCCAGGTCCCCCACGTAGTCCGCGAAGAACTCCTCGGTCGGTAGCGTGTGGTCGTACGGCGAGGTCCTGTCCGTGCACTCGTCGATGTCGAAGTAAGACGCGCCCGGGACGTGAGACTGTGCGAACTCCTTCTTGGCATCGCGACCCATCGACGGCAGGTACCAGGACGTGTCCAGGATCCGCAGGTGCGGACCGACCAGATTGCGCTTCACCATGTTCGCGAGCCATTTCGCAGAGACGAGAGTTTGAGCTTGCACCCCCATGTCTTCTGCACAGGGCTGGATTATCAGTGTCAACACCTACTCGCTCTGCCTATGTATTTATAGAGTTCGGCTGATAACTTATTATCACAACAACACTGCACAGACTGCCCAGAAAGAGACCGAGAGAAGGATGTATCACTGAACGAGGAGTGTTTTTAAAAACACAAAATAAACACTGTCCTGATCTTTTGTTCGCTTTACTGGTCACTCAGAGCTGTCTACTTTTTTTTTATAGCAACCCTCAAAGCCACACCTCTTATTAAAAAAAACAAACAGAAAAAAAAGAGTCATATCAGACAGCCCTTGTTTCCACACAGGAAATGGCTGCATTTAGGATCCTGGACTGAGGGTGAAACTTCTTTTTTTTTTTTTAATCATTTTTTTTTGTAAATAACACATCACGTTCTTGAATAGTAGAACTCAGTGGAGAAAACGTTTGACACAAATCCATGTAATTTAGTGTAATTTCAATCTAGAAGTGCTAAAAACGTATGATTCCGACCACTTGGAGGCTTTAAAAAACATTTCATATATAAAGCACTAAGCCTTGTGAAAGGCTAAATGTGTCTCCTTCAGCAGTGTATGAGCTCCACACTGGTATTCCAATTGTTATTTCCAACACTTGTCAGTGTTGTTTCCAAAAAGCTGTCAAGACACTGCAAATGACCTGCATAGTGTTAACAGAGGGCAGACACAGCTGTGGGAAATGCATTTGTTTAGTTATTTATTTACTTGTTCCAACCATCTGACTCACAGCACACAATACAAAACACAGGCCTCAATAGAAGGAGTGAAAAAGAAAAGGAAGGAACATGCACAAAACCACACAACGTCCGTCATCCACAAAGCATCTCCAAAACATGATGCTGCCGCCGCCATGTTCCACAGTGGGTGTGCTGCGTTCAGGGTGATGTTCACCGCGAGTTTCCCCACAACCTTAAATGTTCACAAATGTTCTCGAATGAACGTCTGAGGCCTTCACGGAACAGCTGGGTGTATACTGAGATGAGATTGCACACGGCTGGAGTCGATTTACTAATTAGGTGACTTTCTGAAGGCTGTTGGTTGCACAGGATTTTCAGAGTAAAGGGTTATGAATACTTTTGCAGACCACACTTTACTACTTCACAGTTACGCAACACGTTGTGTTCGTCACATGAAATCCCAATAAAAAAAAAATAAAGAAAATTTAAAGAAAAAATGTATTAAAAAAAAAGAAAAAAAAAAAAGAAAAAAAATATATATACATATAATACACACACACACACACACACACACACACACACACACATACACACACACACACACACATATATATATATATATATATATGTGGCTGTGATGTGACAAAATGAGGAAAGTTCAAGCGTTATTAATACTTTTACGGGCTGCTCTTCAAGAATTTTAGTGTGTGTGACGCAGCACCATCACGCATTTTAAAAACATTTCTTCAGTCCTCAGCACAAAAACAAAATTCACTGTAGGATTAATTCTGGAACGACGTCCCGTGGTCGGCTGAAGGAGGTTAATTCGGATCAATGATAGTCTGGACTTTGTGTCCAGACGGAATTGAGTTAACTTGAGTTGGAACTTAAAGAGGCCAGATTGCACACACATAACTGGTGAATGGTCTGTGTTTGTATGTGGTGCTTTTCTACCTCTTTAGCAGTCTTAGGACACTCACACACACACACACACACACACACACACGCACGCAAGCACGCACGCACGCACACGCACACACAGTAGCAGTTTAGCTTTTTCCCCACCAGGTGTCGCTCTCGGTTCACGGTTATGCTTGGCCAACATCTCCAGGATTTTCTCTTGTACAGTTCCACCACTGTGGTCCAAATCACCCTCCTGCAGGGGGGGGTTGGAATCTAGAAGATAGAGTTCAGAGACATATTGACATCCATCCATTCAACCTCCATTTGACTCAGACTTATGGAACTGGACACTGAAGTCAGTTCCAGGTGACAAAAGTTGAGTCGAGGTCACCAGTTCATCACAGGGCAAATACACACAGAGAGAGTCCGGCACACGTACCGGCAACTTTGGAGTTGCCAATTAACCGCAAATCCATGATTTTGGTCTGTCAGATTAAATCCGGGCTCAGGGAAAACATGCAAACTCCATTCAGAAAGACTTCATCCTAGGATCAATCGGGGGGGGGGGTGTTTGTTAATATTTGGGGGTAAAGCAGTCTGAGTCTGGTTCTACAGGTTTCTTATGTGAACGTTTGGGGTTTTTCTCTGTTAAACTACGTTGAAATGACTGCGTGGTATTTGGTGCTATAGAGGCAAAGTTGAATTGAGTTGAATTGAACAGACAGGCTGATCAGGGCAAAAGTCTCAAAGATTGTCAGTCCTCTGGTTGATAGTTTGATGGCGTAAAGAGGAGGACCTGAAACCCTTTCATAGACACATTTCTGACTACGTTTTGCAGTTTTTTGTTTATTTGCCATCTGATTCATATGTACAGTGTTCACTTTCAATTGAGTGCAAATCAAGCAATGTAACTAGTAATACTTGATCACACATTTTATTTAATGTCTTCACCGTTGTTTTTACATACTATATTTCTCTGGAATAGATTTTGGTGGAATCAGAAGGGATTATTTTCTGTACATGTTTTGAGAGGACTATCTTTGTCAAATGTCAGTAAAAGGTTCGATGAACCACTTGTCTTCCTTACTCAGTGATTTTTAAAATTCTTTTTTATTTTACGTCATCTTTTAAAGCGACGTCACACTGTCAAGACTCACATGAAAGTACCCGCCCAGCCTTAATCTTCATTTGCTGCATGTGTCTGCGCCTCCATCTTCATCTGCATCCCTCTGATGTTGACCCTCGGTGTGAAGTCGCACTGGCCTGACGAGGGGCTTCCTCTCTGCGAAACAGAGCCCCCTCTGTCGTCTGAAACCAGAGAGGTTGGCATTCCTCGGCCCTGGCCTCAAATAAGGGCCCGGATTCTTTCAGAAATAATCCAGATTCCCAGTGGGAATGCAAACCTATCCACTCTTCTTGTGGCAGCTGCCTCCCTCAAGGTGAGACAATCAGTGTCTTTGTGAAGCCAAGCTGATGCCAAGCAGGCTGAGGCCGGAGCAGGTCCAGTTCTCCTCCGTCCTGCAGTTTGAGCTGTGCAGAGGGTCTCTCTCTCTCTCTCTCTCTCTCTGGCTGTGGATAATTAAAAACAAAAAATTTTTTTTGGGAGGGGGGGATTACACCGTGATCACGCTTAAGTGGATTGTCAATCCGGCATTTGTTGTTTTGATGGATCCTGGAGGTTATTTTTCACATTGGATTTAATAGAGAAACCAGCATCTCTTGAACGATGACGACTCCACTGACTGAGAGGTAGGCCGCTCTCTTACTTTTCCATTTCCTCACCTCTGAAACACAGAATATGCAGCTAAATATGCAGGATAAAGCAGCAAAGAGTAGGAAAGAGGTTTAATATCGATCTAAAAAAAAAAAAAAAAGCAAGACAGGAAGGTGAATTCCTGTTGACGAATCTACTATCTTTTTGTACACAAGCTGTATGTATTGGCCTCGAGATCATAAAAAGGAAACATTTCCAGCATTTTTGTTAAGTCTTTAGTTTAAAGTTTGTTGTTTTTTTTAAAGTTAAAAAGTAAACAAAAAACTTTAATCTTCAAGTTTCAGCAATCAGGGAGTCAGTCAGGGAATTAGGCAGAATGCAATGTCAGACCACTTAACATGCTTTATTTCAGCATTCAAAATAATTAAAAACATCTCAATTTATTATACATATACAAAATAGGTACAGATCCTTGTGGTGTTTTTTTCCCCATGGGTTTGTCTGTCTGCCTTCTCTCACAAACTCTCTGCTGATGGCTCTCTTTTTGTGCTTTTTTTTTCTCAAAAAGAAAAAAAAAATCTATAGCTCTAATTGTTGTTGTTATTTACTCATTGCACAGTGAAAAAAAAACAAAACAAGAAACAAACTACAACAGATATGTGTATGAAGGGATGACGATGAAGAATTTGGATCACAGAAAAGATGAAGGTTCAAAATAATAAAATGGGGGTGGGGGGGGGTTAAGATTCACTTTTCACTGGAATTTGATGACAGGGAGTTTGACTGCCAACAATGGCCAAGAATGGAAATAGAGGAAGGCGTTTGTTTCAGTCTGGACACCAAGAGAAAAACAAACAAACTGTAGTTTCTTTTTAGCACCAAGAAGGTCCCGTACATGCCGGAGTGACTGTGACACAACAGAACAGTATAGTCAAACTGCACATCCGGGACACCTCGAACAATAGCACCTTGAATCTTAGGCGATTTCTCCTTCTGATAAAGTAAAACTTCAACTACCCCGCCGACACCCAGCGACCACTGCAGGCTTCACTTCAAAAACACACTGGCTGGAATTCCTTGCTTTTCTGAGGTAGCCATAGGATTTTTTTTTTTTTTTTTTTCCCCGTCTTGCAAAAAGAAAAGAAATTTAAACCCACATTTCTCTGCTGGTGATTTTAATGTGACTTTTCTTCAGGAAAAAACAAAAAAAAAACAACCAAACAAAGTAGCGATGTAGATAGAAAGGAACAAACAAGAACGCAACCACAACAACAAACAAATCAACAACAGCTACTGCGTCAAGCGGATGAGGTGGAGGTGGAAGGGGGGGGGGATGGGGGCGGAACAACAAAGACAAACATGGCTGTCAGTTTCACCGTTTATTCATCAACACCTGAAACGTGGTACAAAGCAACTGGGTTCTGTCTGATGGGACTGTCCTTTCATTCCTCTCACCGCAGAGGTGTATCAAAACACAAAAGTCACCTGTGTGTTTTTGTAGGTTTTGTAAACTCCAGAGAGGTTTGGCTGGATGAAGAGGGGGGAGTTAATTTTTTTTTTTTTTTACACTTTACAGAGGCATATATTATTTTCTTGTTGCCAGTGAAACAAAATGTCTTCTCTACAGGATCCTTGGTGTTGGTGATGGCAAAAAGCAAACAAAAAAAAAAAAAACAAGAGTCAGAAACAAAAAAAAAAAAAAAATGGAAAAAGTAGTGGTCCCAAACACGATGATGCAGGTGTCACCACACCACCGCCATCTTGTTCTTGTTGAAGTGCAGGTTTTTAGGCAAAATGGACCATCAGAACAACGGCCAAATGGAAACTTGTAGAATCAGGAGCGAGGAATCGGAATTTTTTTGGGTTTTTCAGAAAACTGGCATTAGAAGAATGTTTTGGTGGGGGGGATTGTTTTTTTTGTTTTAAGAGAGAGATGACTGCTAGAAAAAATAAACACACACGCACGCACTCACACTCAACAACAATTTCAAGTCCAGATTTCTCTTTTTACAAGAAACAGACAGGTCCAACTTCAAGGCCGAACTCTTGGTCTGGAGCACCAACATCCATAGGAGCGATATCAATGATGGGCAGGCGAGATGTTTTTGATGTCTTGTAATCGATGACTGTCTTGCCCCATGTTCCGGTGTGTGACTGGAGAAGACAGAAACAGATAGAGGATTTAGGAAAGTTGTCAGAATGCCTCACATAAGCCTCTTCAAGTTCTACGTATCTTTGTTACCCGAGTAAAAAAAGCTCTCCCTTTAGTATAAGTAGCATGATCACCTTGTCACATTTAGACCCGCTTAATTATTTGTATCTATGTGATATTAGAAGAAGAAGAAAGTGTCCTCACCGTGCATCCATCCTCCAGGACGCTGTAGGTGAAGCGGCTGTTGCCCTCGGCTCTGATCTCGATCTCGTTGGAGCCCTGGAGCAGGAGGGACTTCTTGAGGTTACCGGCAGCAGCGTCCATGTAGGCGACGCTGTTCTTGCAGTGGTAGGTGATGTTCTGGGACGCCTCAGTGGACATGAGACGCAGGAAGGTCATCTGGATGTTGACATCCTCGGGCTGAGAGCCCTCGCTGCCGTACTCGAACTGTGTGGGAGAACAAAATGGCGCAGGAATTACTCACTGACACTCTGAGGGCCGAGGAGGACAAAGAGGAGGAACAATAGGTGCTGTGGATAGGGATGTTTCAAATATGTTTTTTTTTACCTGGAAGCCATCGGTCATGCTCTCGCCGAACCAGACGTGCTTCTTCTCCTTGATGTTCTTGCTGATGTACCGGTTCTTCTTTGCAACCTCGCTCTGGACTGGAGACACGCAGGTCTCTCCGGTCTCCATGTTACAGTAGACCTTGATGGCGTCCTGAGCGCAGCCCTGGTCGGGGTCAATCCAGTACTCGCCTGGGGGACCACAGGACCAAGGTCAGAAAAGTCCAAACACCCAGAATTTTCCCAAACCAAAATTGACTTTTCTCCCATCAACCTCTTTATCAGGTTTTAAATAGACAAATGTATGGCCCCTGCCGTTTCCCCCACCCCGAATGAGAATGCTCACCGCTCTTCCAGTCAGGGTGGCACATCTTGAGGTCGCGGCAGGTTCTGGCAGGGTTCTTGCGGGTTCCGTCGGGGCTGCGGATCTGCTCGATCTGCTGGCTGAGGCTCTTCAGGGTGCTGTCAACCTCCATGTCGCGATCACGGAGAACGCTAGCATCATCAGCGCGGAACATGCGGAAGGGATCGGGGGCCTTCTCCTGTGGCTGGGAGATGAAGCCAAGGTCGAATCCACCACCAGGGGCACCAGGGGCTCCAGGAGGTCCGGGAGGTCCAGCAGGACCCTAAATGCACGGAAGAGGGACAGGAAGAGAAGAGATATAGTTGGTGAGCTCATTTCTGCCAGAGACTGCATGGTACCGGTGTTGTGGCCGGTGGGTGTATTATCAATCTTACAGCGGGTCCCATCTCTCCAGAGCGTCCACGAGGTCCAGGAGGTCCAGTGGGTCCAGGCAGACCACTCATACCATCTTTACCAGGAGCACCAGCAGATCCAGATGGGCCCTAAACATATCCAAGAGGAAAAATCCAAATGTCAATATCTATGAATAAAACCTGCAAATATTATAGACGATATTCGAAGGTTGTGTGACGTCAACTCACTCTTGGTCCAGCAGGTCCAGCGGAACCAGCAGGTCCGGACTCACCAGACGATCCCTATGAAGTCACATGGAGGAAGCGGTATTAGAAGGGTTCTTCCTGTGCTGTGCAACGTTTAAATGCAGTATGTGTTGGCTCTAGAGCATAGCAACATACAGAGGGTCCAGGAGGTCCCTGCATGCCAGTGAATCCTCTGTGTCCCTTCATGCCTCTCTCTCCAGCCTCGCCGCTCTCTCCTTTGTCTCCACGAGCGCCAGCAATTCCCTGGTTGTAGGAAGAGAAGGATAAATTAATCAGTTTTACCTTCCTTTCCCCGCTATTTTCTGCACGGCAGGTGTTCATCAATTGTACTTACAGAAGGGCCACGAGGTCCAGCAGGGCCAGCAGGGCCAGCGGCGCCAGCAGATCCCTGGAACGTAGAGGAATGAGCAATTTTACTCAGCAATAATGTTTTGGTATATATATTGAAATGAAAAGTTCAAGGCAACAAAAGCAACGCTACTCACAGACTCTCCACGGTCACCAGTCTTTCCAGCGGGTCCAACGGGTCCAGGGGCACCAGGGGGTCCGGGGGCACCAGGTCCTCCAGAGGCGCCGGTCTCTCCACGGTCTCCCTAAAATACAGTCATAAAATTAGTTTATCACTCCACTCAACCCCTGCAGAGACTAACGTAGGTTTCTAAATCTGAGAGTAATATGGCTGGCATATTAAAATAAAGTATATGTCGAATTAAAACATTGTTTTAGTTAGCAATCGCTTGTCATTTCAGGTGAAATAACCTAACTTTTTATGAAGTAAAGACCGAAGCAAAGTTTGAATGTCAGGTTGACTTTGAATCCGGAGATAAAAAACTGGAAATACACAAAGACTCCGGTGTTTTGCTCAGTTACAGATGAACTCACCTTGGGTCCAGCGGCTCCATCACGACCTTGAGATCCCTCGTTACCGGGGCTTCCCTAAAATACAAACGTGCACATATTAACAAACAAACAAAAAAACCCCCCCCCAAACTTATGTGCAGCTTAGATTGTCGGTCCATACCTCACGTCCAGGCTCACCAGCGGGTCCGGCCAGACCAGAGGGTCCCATGGGTCCAGGTGGTCCACGCTCACCTCCAGGTCCAGAAGAACCAGCCTTTCCAATCTCTCCCTGTGGGCGATGCAGATATGGTCAGTCAAGGCCATTTTTACTGGGCATCTAAGTGTTGGAATCAATGTTGAGTGTCGGAGGGAGACTTACGGAAGGTCCAGGCATGCCAGGGAAACCTCTCTCTCCTCTTTGTCCGGGCAGACCAACAATACCACGCTGTCCACCAATACCCTGAGGTCCAGGCAGACCGGAACTACCCTGTAGGGGGCAGCAGAGAGATTCAGACAGGAAAAAAGGGCAGAGATGACAAGGTAGAAGATCCACAGCCAACATGTAATATGTGCTGTCAGAACCAATTCCCTCAAGTCTTGGTATCCACGTCAGGGAATAAGATAACTTACGGAAGAACCTTCGGCACCGGGGCTACCCTTCTCTCCGGATGGTCCAGGGGCTCCAGCGGATCCAACCTCACCAGGGCGACCAGCAGGTCCGGTCTCACCACGGTTTCCTTTGGGTCCCTCTTTGCCAGCGGGTCCAGAGGGTCCGGCGGGTCCAGAGTTTCCCTGCAGGGTAGTAAAAAGGGGCACATTTAAAAAAAATACAGAGGATTTCTTAGTTTGCATGAGAAGAAAAAAAAAAACCACAAGAAGACTCACAGCAGGGCCAGGGGGTCCAACTCTGCCAGCAGCACCAGGGAAACCAGTTGCACCCTGGCAGAAAGAGAAATACATTATTGAACTAAACCGAGTCAAGGTCTGTATCGAACGAGCATGAATAGTGAGAATCAAAGAGGAAAGTTTCTTGGATTTCAAAAATAGGTCTTAAATGAAAATATGCATTTGTTCCATTTGTGTTAATTTAGGTGAAAGACTTTAATGTCTTTAAGCTTTTGGATTTCTTCTTCCAAGCAACGGTGCTCTTTCTCTTGCCCCAGCTTTACACCAACATTGAAGGGCCATGGTTTTTATTTCGCATCTCCAGTTTTGTTGTCCCACTTTCGTGGTGACATGGTAGAGAGGAAGACGTTTGGAATGTGTGTATGAATGATTCAAAAAGGACCAAAAGAGTGTAAACTCACAGGAGGTCCAGCAGCTCCACGAGCTCCCTTGGGGCCAGAATTTCCAAGTGGGCCCTAGAAAAGACAAAAGTTAGTGTTAGTCAACATGAAACAACCAGTGGTAAGAAATATAACTATAATCACTTTTTTTTTTAATATACTTTTATTGAATTTTTTTCCTCCACAATATGATGGGATGTGTTTACAAACCTGAGGTCCAGGAGCACCAGTAGGTCCAGCGGGGCCAGGAGGACCAGCGTCTCCCTTTCCACCATTATCTCCAGCCTCTCCTTTAGCACCAGGCTGTCCATCGCCACCCTGGAGTTGAACGGTGTGGCGAAAGAAAGATCGATCAACTTCACAGGGAACTTGGGCCTGAAATTCTACGAGCCGGAGGAATGTTCTTGGCGAAAGGACTTACAGGGGGTCCGGCGAATCCGGCAGGTCCAGGTGGTCCAGCCTCTCCACGCTCACCCTGTGGAAGAGTTCCACAGGCTTGAATGGATTACGAACCGAGATCGCCGAGAACAAAACTTTTGTCCTCCTGGGGCAAATCAACCTTTCTGACTGCTTGATTCCCCTTTTTGTGTGTGTGTGTGTTAGACAGTATGATATACCTCGTCTAAATATGAGTCCCTTTAAGTTTTCAAAGGATTTTAGTGTTATAGTTGCTATGGTTATGATCGGAGGCACAGAAGTTGTTTGAGTATCACTGACAGGAATATGTGAAGATAAACAGAATTCAGAAAATCTATCTGAATTGCACATCAGTGAACAATTTGAGTAATTTTCATGTAGTTATATGGAAATGAGAAAACAATTAGGTCATGTTAACCTTCAAAAACAAGTCAAACTGACCTGAAGACAACAAGAGGCTCAACAGTCAATATTATACTTACAGGGGCTCCGCGGGCTCCAGCAGGTCCGCCAGTTCCAGGGGCACCAGGCTCTCCCTTGTCTCCAGGAGATCCGGCGGATCCAGGAAGACCAATGGGTCCAGTCAAACCACGGCCGCCATCTTTGCCAGGAGCTCCATCGCTTCCCTTTGCTCCTTGGTCACCCTGGAGTTTCAGGAACATGTGCATCAGTAAGGGTAGGCTGATGCATGTTTTGTGTCTTGGTGACTGGAAATATTGTTGTGGTGACTTACTCTGTCTCCTCTCAGTCCTGGAAGACCGGCGGAACCACGCTCACCAGGCATTCCCTGCAGTCCAGGAGGACCCTGAGCACCGGGAGCTCCGGGGGATCCAGCATCTCCCTGAGTAAGACGAGGTAAGAATAATTCACATAACGGTAGCACACCCAAGCAACAAGAAGATCAAATGTTAATTTATTCGTGTCGTCTTATAGGGAAGGTTTACCTTGGCACCCTCGTTTCCAGCAGATCCGGGGCTTCCACGGGCACCAGCGGGTCCAACAGCACCGGGGGCACCGCGCTCGCCGGGGAATCCACGGTCGCCCTGCGAGGAAGAGGCGACAGAGAATCGGGTAGGTCAGAGGGAGGGTTTCGGCACGTTGGAAAGTGTGGCACAAAGTTGGCCGAAATGTGGCAAGTGAGTTTGCTGACACTAGCATTAGCATCACCAGGCTATCGGATTTAGAGATGTTCACCTTCATAGGTAATATGAGAAAACTGGCATTTTTAACCCGAAGGTTGTAAAAGATCGTTTCATATGAGTTAGTATTAAGCTATAGCATTGCATGGGAATGATAAAACAATTACATCTCCTGCAAAGTGGCATCAAACTGACCAAAATCACAATTTTTCAGTTAAGGATATTGTATAAAAAAACTCCTAAATCTCGCCTAAGCATAATGGATTATTATTATAAGACAATGCAGTGTGTTATTTACAAAAAACTGCACCAAATATGACTTAATGGACTAGTTGGGTGTATGTTTAAATACACACCAGATGTCTGTGCACAGTGCTCATGGTCAAGTATCAGTTTTGCACTTTTTTTTTAAGATAAATGCATCAATGGAGTTCTCTAATTGGGAAAATGTGATGCTTTTCTAATGCAACCCTTTTATATGATGTTAATGCTTTTGTGCGAAACACATCATATTTTTCTCTGTATAGTATTTGGTCATTCGGTACTTACTCTAGAACCAGCAGGTCCGGGGCCTCCAACATCACCAGGCAGACCCTAAACAGAAAGACAAGAGTTAAATCAGGAGGCACTTTTACTTATTTATTATAGTAAGTCTGATCTGAGTATGCAGGTGCAGTCGTATCTCAGTCAGTACCTGCTCTCCGGGCTTGCCACTCTCACCAGCAGCTCCCTGGGGTCCAGGCAGACCCTGGAATCCAGGACCACCAGCAGCTCCCTGTTCTCCCCTCTCGCCAGAAGGTCCCTAAATATTCACAGAGATTCGGCGTCAAAGCAGAAACATTACATTACCTGTGTGTTACCAGCGTGTGCGTGTGGCCTGTGACGTTTACTTACAGCAGGTCCAGTGGGACCCTGAGCACCAACTTCACCATCTTTTCCAGGGGCACCCTGGGTTAAAAATAAATAAATGAATTAAATATATTATATATATATATTTACACCAAGTTATAGTTTATATACAGACTCAAATAGTTAAATTAAAAATGACACAGTGCGGGGAACTTACATTGGGGCCAGTGGGTCCCATGACTCCTCGCTCGCCAGACTTTCCAGCATCACCCTGCAGTCAGACGAAGGGAAAGAACACACAGACCCACTCGTCAGGATAATCCGTATTGTTCACTGGATCAAAGTCGCTTCGGAGCGGTCAGAAGTTCACCCACAGCAGCTCCCTTGGGTCCGGGGAATCCCATGACTCCGGGCTGGCCTCTAGCTCCAACTTGGCCAGGGGGTCCGGGGCGGCCATCTTGTCCGGGGGCTCCCTGGTAGGCAAGATTGATTTGGGATTTATTGAAACGGAAAACAGAATCTGATCATATTGAGATGATTGGCAGTGGACATGAACTCACAGCAGGTCCGATCTTGCCATCGGGTCCGGGGCTGCCGGGGCTACCAGTCATACCCTGCAGAACAAAGGTGAGCGGTCAGGCTGTGCGGGGGGGGAAAAAACGATGCTGCGGATACCTTCATCTCGTCCAGAGGGGCGACTCACTTTAGCTCCGGGAAGACCAGACTCGCCAGTGCGGCCAGGCTCGCCAGTGGAACCCTTGGCTCCAACTGCTCCGGGGACACCGCGCTCACCAGTGGCGCCCTGTGATGCGGAGGAAGGCGGTGGACAGTCAATCCAACGGAAAGATGCCGTGTCAAGCAGCCAATGAAAGGACACACTGGCGTGTGCTTAACTTACTCTCGCTCCAGCAGGACCATCAGAACCAGGGAAACCGCGACCGCCGGGCCCACCCTAGAGGCAAATGTAGTGTTTAGTTTTACATTATGGAAGCCTGTTATCTGAAAATAAAAAAATGGCCTAAACCGTTTGCTAACACATGACATTTGTTTGCATTAATTGCACACTTTTACTACACCCCCCCCCACTGTAGTGACATGAGATGCAACAGCTGCAGTGTGCAGCAGTGTTTGAGGAGATCAGTCACTATGGTGCGCTACCTTTTATTGGCCTTTGGGGGCACTAGAGTTCTTCAAGCTAATATATATTGCCTAGAAATTGTGCATGTGCAAGTATCATGGCAGGTAAAGTTTAAAACGAGCAAAACATTTGCATCCACTCGATATAAATTAGATGTGAAGTGTAGAACTGCACAGAAAGTCGCTGTGAAATCTAAAGTGCAACGCCATCTCTGTGGAGATTTCAAGGTCCAAGGATCCTTTTTGTCACATATGATGTTAACCTGCATCAGAGTATGATATGAAATGTGAAATAATATGTGTAAATGCTTACACGCTCTCCTGGGGCTCCACGACCTCCTGCAGCACCGGGCTCTCCTCTGGCTCCTCTCTTGCCCTCCTCACCGTGGGGTCCTGGCTGTCCCAGAGATCCTGGGGCACCCTGGAGGGAACACACACACACATTGGAGGCCATAAGAATACACACTTGAACAACAGCACAAGAGCATCCGGGGTGTATTGGTCTGTTGTGGTCTGTGGTGAACTTACAGCCTCTCCCTTAGCACCATGCTCTCCCTTGGCTCCGGGGGCACCAACGTCACCCTGTAGAACAAAAAAAAAAAAAAAAAAACCCAAAAAACAATTAAAAGGATTATCAGCAAAAAACCAGCAAAAAAGATGTGAGTTTTCATAAAGAAATCAAGTGTTTAGAACAAGTAGATCTGAATCTTTTTTTTTTTTGAAATCATGAATGAATATGTTCCCAGAATAGATTTCTGTACGTTTCTTTAAAGCTTCACTCACAGTGTTTCCCTTGGCTCCAGCGGCACCAGCAGCACCCTGGGGTCCAGGGGGTCCACGGGGTCCAGGGAAGCCAGGAGCTCCAGCAGCTCCGGCAGCACCCTGCAGGGGGCAGCACAGGGCAACAATTAAATCACGTCTCACTGCCGCTGTCGGGGAGGCTATTATCTGTACTGCATCGTGGCCATAAAGCGTCGGCCCTCTGTCGTTTGACACTGGATCGTCACTTCGAGCCACAAAAGAAATCAAACCCTTCATATATTCGGGGAGTAAATCTGATGAGGAAAATACTCACGGGAAGTCCCTTAGCTCCGGAGGCTCCGTCAATACCAGGGTTTCCCTACAGGTGAGGAAGAAGAGTCCATCAGACAGCTCGGTGGCGGCAGTCGCTTCTTGACAAAGACACTAAAATGGCTTCAGTTCTACTCACGGAGGGTCCGGCAGCACCAGCAGGTCCGGGGTTTCCAGGCTCACCACGGGCTCCAGCGGGGCCCTCGGCTCCACGAGTTCCCTGGGCTCCGGCGTCTCCCTGGATAGAGGCGAGACACAAGAAATCTTAATGAAGGAGACGTGGGACGTTCCCGTCACAATATAATCAGGAATAAAATGGAAAACGATAAAGTTTTTTATGTCCAATATCCTCACAGAAACTAATTTTAAATGTTGTTTATTGTCAGTGCTGTGGATCCACATTCACTGGACCCGTAAAGACTAACATCCTAAAAGATAGCGTTTCCACACAAGATATTCATATTGTTATGCTATAAAACTAGTGGTATACTTGAGTATAGACTCATGGAAGTGAAAGTCGAGATGTATTTCCCCTATTTTTTTTATCCCAATCGAGTCAAACCATTTTAAAGTGAGTATTCTCGTGGTGCGACCAAAAGTAATGTGGAGATTATTATCATGGAAAATGAAGACAGGCTGGAAATACTGAATGATAGCGTGGATGTTTGGATCATACCTTGGATCCAGGGCCACCAGGGAATCCGGGAGGTCCAGCGGGGCCAGTGGGACCCTGAGGGCAAAAGAAAAAAAAAAAGATTCAGATGATTGATGCTAACATTAGCGACGCATGTCAAAAGCTGGAGATTTCAGAATTTTAAGCCGACTTACAGGAGGTCCAGCAGCACCGGCAGCACCATCGTTACCACGAGCGCCCTGCAACGCACAAACAAACAAATATGTTTGGTTGATCTGAAAGTTGAAACAGTCTTTAAAAAAAGATGCAGGCTCATCTGTGTGGACTCACAGCAGCTCCAGTTGCACCAGCACGGCCTCTCTCACCAGGCAGACCACGAGGTCCCTGAGGAAGACAAAAAAACAGCGTTAATTTTAATGTGACGCCGGCTGGACGGACGAAGGACATCCGAGGTGGTGAGCTTCTGTACGTAGAGCCGAAGTGAAGCGTGTTTCACTCACCATAGCACCGGGGGTTCCGTTCTCACCGGAGGCTCCAGCCTCTCCCTGAAAGAATAGAAATGAGAGCACAAGATGATTAAAGCTGAAAGACAATATATTGAGGTCACCTGAAGTGGCTCGACACGAGGAAACCAACTACTGGCATGGCTCATGATAAGGGCATATGAAAGCTCACTAAAGACTTCAGTGAAGTATTTGTACTGGGAGCCATATTGGGGGCTTGGTGATGCCCACAGTCTGTTAGCAGTGGGATTCAAACCTGTGAACTTCTGCAAGTATGCTCCAGGTTGCATTGTGGGTAATGTAGCAATGAGTTGGGAGGGGGAAATCGTTCCTCTATCATTGTATCATGATGGAAACTACGGTGGTGAGTACGGTGGTACTTGGTTACTGGCCTACTAAGCTGCTCAGGAGTCTTAGGGGTCACGTTAGCAAGCAAACTCAACTGGAGACAAAAGTTCTGACAGTCGCCATTGGGATTCAAACCCAGGTTCCCCAACATTCAAGACTCATAATATCCTGGCTTCTTCTTTAACGGCCATTACGATACCTTGTCCGCTACTAGTATAGCTCCTTCTGCACTATGACAGAATTCATGTTTCGACACCGGCTTGACATAACGGAGGCAGTCACCTTGGGTCCAGCAGGGCCACTGTCTCCCTTAGCACCATCCAGACCGCTGAATCCCTAAAAGAGAAGAGCAGACACGCAAAGATGAAGATCCAGAGATGCTACAGTCGGTGAATCGGAGCTGGACGGATCGATGGGGTGGGACTCACTCTGTGTCCCTTGATGCCGGGCAGTCCAGGGGTTCCTGGGAAGCCACGAGCTCCCTGAAGGAAAAAAAAAAAGAAAAAAGCACAGAATAAACAATCGCAGCTTGAGGATATTTGGTTTTTAAATGAAACTTATAAAAGAAGGAGATGTCTTGCACATTTAACTCACCTGTGGTCCGGAAGGTCCACGCTCACCACCGCGTCCAGGTTTGCCAGACTCACCCTGAAAGCAAGAAAGGCACAGGGTTCAGGCGTTGTTTGGAATACAGACTGATATAGTGAATATGTGGAATTGTTTCAAAATCGCTTACATCCTCTCCGTTCTTTCCAGGGGGACCGGCGGGGCCACGAGGACCCATGGGACCCTACAGAGAGGAAGACACATTCAAGGTGAGAGCGGTCGTAGGCAAGGCAAGGGGCAAATCTGCTTCCTCGTCCTTTATACTCACAGCAGCTCCAGCCTCACCAGGCTCACCATGGGGTCCAGTGAATCCCTGAGGTCCCTGTGAGGGTGGGGGTGGGGCATAAACACACAATCACTACAACATATATGATGACATCAATTTGTAACATATAAGATGTTTGACCAATTTGCACACCACATCAGTGTTTACATAAATTGCGGTGCATAGCTATAAGTTGATCAGCAGGGTTACATGAAAACAAACACAGTGAAATAAATGCAGCAGCTTTGGGAAAAGCAGAATGCAAAATGTTGCTAAATGCTAACATATCGAGTTCAAGTGCAACCTTTTAGCCTGAACGGATACCATTTCTTCATATTAAAACTTAATGTAGAGAGTTTAGTACTCTAGTTATACTTTGTTAAGGCTGAAACCCAAATACAGCGCAACTTCTCACGTTTTTCCTTATTCATTTGTTTGTGAGAAAAGTGCAAAGTTACCAGGTTTGTGCAATTGATTTAAAAACAACAACAACATTAAAAAAAAACACACACACACACACAACGGTTCCCTGAGCTACTGGGCTCATAATTTTAGGGTTTGTTGTAATATTTATACCAAAAGAAAAGATTCTGAAGTTTTTTTGAGTATAAAAAAAAAGAATTGGACATGTTATCAGACCAGACACATTTTGAATTAAGTGAATGATGTACTCACGCTGGATCCAGGAGCTCCAGGGGGTCCACGGGGTCCCATTGGGCCCTAATCAAGACAGACATCAGGTCAGATGCTGCATCACTTGACGATTACAGAAAGAATAACTATTTATCCGCGTGCCATCTGTGTGACCTACCATGGGTCCAGGAACGGGCATGGCGGGGGATTTGTCATCATAGCCATGGGACATCTGAGGGGAGAAGTTCTGGGGAAAAGAAATAAGAAATAAAAGTGTTAATTAAAGAAGAAAATAGTATTACACTTCTTTCTGAAACAAAACTACGTGTGAATTTGGAAAACTACGCCTTTTGACTTTTTTATTATAACACTGAACCAGTCTTGACTCATGAAATCATAATCAAAGTGTCAAAGATTTACACAGAGGCATCCTCAAGAAAATGAAAATCCAATAATATACTATTAAAAACTAAACATGTAAATAAAACAGTTTGACTTTTATAATTGAATCCTCTGTTGTGACGCATGCTCGACTCCTTACAGTTCAACATTGAAGTCCACTTTGAATGAGAATCACATTTTAAACATGTTTAAACAGAAGGTTGTGAGCTTATTAAATACATTTAAATATTATTATTTAAATGTAATTTTTTTTTAATGAAGTGGGGAATATTTGATTATTATTTTGTGATGGAAGTTTGTATAAAAAGCTGAACCTCAAATAGCAAAAATCTATTTTTACATCAGAGATCTAAATGGAAGGTGTTTTTTGCACATCCATATTGTGATACAAAATTTGGTTTTAAATCATAGTGTACTTAACATTCCCTCATATTATAGTGTTTCTTAACATTCTTTGATAGCGAGTTGAAAGAAAATATCCATGTTAGGTAAAGGTATGTTGGGAAAAGTGCCAATATTGATTTAATATCCAAAGTATTATAAGGCAATAGAATACTTTGCAATGTAAAAGTGGAAGTTGAAGGGAAACTGATGCATAGCATGTTGAATTAAATTCTGATGTGTTCTGTGTAGCGATGTAAGTTAGACGGTTTCTGGGATAACATAATTAAGCTGAGAATGTGAGCTCAGCAAAGAAACTCTTATGTTAACGTCATAAAATCACTGGAAAAAAGTTAAAAGAACTGTAAACTGGATGTATAACTGTCATGTTAGCTGCAGCTTAATTTAGCCTGAATTAGCATGGCTACAAATCAATAAAAAATCCTCCCTAAAAATACATTATCTTTAAATCTGTACCACTGCATGGATATAAATAGACCAAATAACATGCAAGAAAATGTTTATTTTGGGGTTTGGATGTAAACAACAAGCTTCTTTGAATAAAACAAACACTAATCTATAAATAAATAGCTTATTTTGAGGATTTTCCATTGATGTTTAGGTATTTCTGACTTGCTAATACAAGATATTTAGTCTCAATTATTATTTATTCTGACTCATACAGGTCAGGTTTTGAAGATTACAGGAAGATAAGTGCATACAAGGGGCTCTGAGTGATCGGACAACAAAACGGAACAAAACTGAGCTGGGATACAAGCTGCTTTTAGCTTTTATATGTGTCTGAACCTCCGAGACGAAGAGCGTGCGGTTGCTGACGTCAGCAAATTTCACCCATGTCTTCATTAAATGAGCCACATGCGTGAGTCATGTGACCTGTCGCTTGCTGCGATTGGCTCCTGGCCAACCACTTTGATCTTGAACATAGTCGGACACAACAAAATGACACAAAAGTAAGTCGACTTACTCCACCGAGGCCAGGGGGTCCAGGGGGGCCAGGAGGTCCGGGGAATCCAGGCTGGCCTGGGATACCGTCGTTACCAGGGGGGCCTGCAGGACCCTGTAGATGAAGAGAGGACACGGGGTCAGCTTTAAGAGTCAAAACAAATAATCGACCTGGCTCTCAACCCCTCGATATGCTCTGATGCATAAAGGCAATTCACAAAATTCAAGATTCGATGTCACACCAGTGCCTGGACTGTTGTTATGTGACGACATGAACATGTTTCTGTTCCGTTTGTGTCTTTTTTATGACAGACGTGTTGAGCGGATAAGCTGCAGCTTCCTTCCTAATGAGAGTGACCATTCTCAGCTGGGATTGGACAGGCAGTGGTCATGTGACGGGGTATACAAGGTGAGACAACTGGGGAACTACCTGCACATTTAGAATCACACATCATCCACCTAGAGATAAACGTGAAAAGTACATCAGCTGGAATATAACTCAAAATATCTGATGACAAGCATTATTGATGCAACAGCATGTTTCTGCATCGAATTCACACTCAAGTCAAGGTCAACCATTTTATTGCAATGCAGTCTTAATTCCTGAGGTAAAACAACATTATCTTAACTTTATGCATACATGTACCAGGTTTAAGGTGCTTGGGATTTTTACAATGAAATCAACAGAATCTGATCTCTGCATGTTTCCATTCTATTGTGAGACACTGACCTAATTCACAAGTGTAACAATGTAATCGCACTACCCACCCAAAAAAACAAGCCGTATGATGGTTCTTGCATTTTCTGACCCATGAGAAATCTTGTGATCACGACAGTTACTCAGTTACGAGTTACACTGGATCATACAGTATTCCCACAGAAAGTCTGAGTGTTCCTACATTCATTAAACGACGTGATCTGCAGCCTGCATTACTCAAAGACACGTCCCTGTCGCTCTGTCGGTACAACGTGAACAGGCCAGGATTGCTCGGACCGACAGACGCCGAACACAAATCAAAACAAACTCCAAAAGTAAAACAAAGAAAGAAACGTGAACCTACCTGTTCTCCCTTAGGTCCACGTGGTCCCTTGGGTCCCTTTGAATTGAGGGTGAAAAAAAATTAAATCATGTCATCATTATTTATGTATCTAATCTCATAAAATAGAACAATATTTTCTTGATGCAAATTATTTCGGTGTATGAGAGAAACAAAAGGTAAATATTTACCTCTGGGCTCTGGAATCCTGCAGAGAGCATGGAAACACACAAAAAAATATGTATAAATTATATATATATATACAAATATATCCTCAAGGAAACCAAGCAAAATAAATGATATATTCAGCACACGAGGGTGAGAATGTCTCATCGTAGGGCCAAAGGTTCAAAGAGTTTATGTTTAATTACATAGATGTGAAACAGGTGAAGAAAGGAGTGAAGAGGGGGATGCGATTGAAAGGGTGGGGTGGGGGGGGGGGATTTTAACGCTGCCACTGGCGTACCGTCGTCGGGGCAGATGGGGCAGCACTCGTCATGGGGGATGACGGGGTTGGGGCAGTCAGTGGTGTCTTCGCAGATGACCTCGTCGCACATCACGGTGCCGCTGTCGCACACGCAGATCTGGCATGGCTCTGGTTTCCACACGTCCCGGTCAGCAAACACCTGGCCGTCCATGGTGCAGCTTGGACCTGTTTCTGTAGGGGGCGGCAGAGAGCGAGAGGTCAGAGGTCAGAGGTGACGGGCTCGCTAGCTCACATTGGCGACACAGAAAAGGCCTGGATCTCGGCAGGAAACAAATAATTGTGAAGAAAAAAGAAAGCACTTAAAAATGTGTTTTAACCTTCACCTCTATAATAATTTACCAGCTAATTCTAAAAAATATTTGAAGTTGCATTTCCATTCTAAAGCGACATAATCAAGTATGTTTTGTAACAAATGTGATTTATTCAGGCCCAAATCTTGTTGTTTTTTTAACACTGCTTTTAACATGTCAAAATGTGCTTTAGAAAATGACGCATAAGTGCAAAACCTCCCCCCACCCCAAAAAAAAAACCACAGCTGGGAAGAGAAGAAATGAGTTAATGCAGTGACACAAATCAAGCAGGGCTGCTTCGTGTAGAGTAAGGCAGGAAATGGAGGCCTCAGAATCAGACCACAAAAGGTCAAAGGTAACGGGGAGGGCGCCGCCGTGCTGCGCCTGGATACAGGTCACGCAGTAGAGACGTTGCGCAAACATGTCCCAAAGTGATTTAATTTCCCTTCGGCGTAAACCCAAAGTGTCATTTTCCACGTTGATCTGCATCATGTCTCTGCTGCCGCCGTGTACTTCTCAGCAGAATCTAAACCAAAAAAAGGGTGCTCCTTTTAGAGGGGCTTATAAATCTTGCAGCGTGCCAGAGTGCTGAGCTCAGAGGGGAAAATCAGCAGCAGAGCTGCAGACTGTCAGCTTGGCAGCAGCCGGTGGAAACACTCCACATGTGTTTGTAATTAGGGGAAACCAAAAAAAAAAAAAAAAGGAAAAGGAGTGAAACCAAAGAGAAGAAGAGGAGGAGGCGGAACAACGAGATTGCAGAGGGGACGTGGCGGCCAGATGTGTCTGCAGGTGCAGAGGCGGGCCTCTAGGTGGCGCTGTGAGACCGTTCGGGAGGAGGAGGGGTTCAACGCACATCTGCTTGGGGGCAGACAGACAGACAGACAGGCAAGCGGACAGACAGCTGAGTCCTTTCCAGACGAGGAGGAGGAACATCTGGAAAAGTTGCATTTCCAACTCCTCAGTTCTCAGTTTCCAGGGCAGAGCTGCTCTTTCTTTGTCTTTTTTCGGAGGACGGACGGTGAATTCGCCTGTCCTCCATAGTCCGCCCCCCCCCCCCCCCTTCCCCTTCCACTCACCTGAGCCGCCTGCTCAGGGGTCAAATGTTCCCGGCAGACAAGACTGCGCCTGCTGCTCGCCTCCTTCCCCCCCCCTGCCTTGCTTTCCTCCCTCCGCCTCACCTGTCCTGCTCAACACTTGGCCTCGGGCCGTGAGTTTCTCTGCCACATCATTCAGGCCTGTAAGAGGCTTTGGACGCCAAACCAGGCCAGCTTTCTGAGACCGAAAGCGTTGAAAACCTGCAGCGGCGCAGTAAGCGCATCAAACCAAAAACCAGGATTTAGAGGATTTTTTTTCTTTTTTTTTTTTCCGAGAGCATTGCTTTGAATCGGTGCATTTTCTGCTACTCACTGCTGAAAAGCCTCGCTTTAGAGGAAAGCCCTTGAAAACCTGCAGCAACTTGCCTGCATGCATAGTGGGGAGGCGGAGGGCAAGAGAGATGTAGAGTGACACAAGGAGAGGGAGAGAGAAGGAGGCCTTCCTCAGATGCCAACGCACACAATGTACTCAATGAACTCCAAGCTGCTCTATCTATCTATCTATCTATCTATTTATCTATCTATCTATCTGTCTATCTGTCTATCTGTCTGAAAAGATGACGGCTGCATTTAAAGTTATTTCTAGTTTAAACTGTGTATTTTCCCCCTCGCGCCTCCTCTCTGCCTGTCTCAGCGGCCGTCCAGCCACACAGATCCAATCCACCAGTCAAACGCCAGTTGAAGAAGGAGGAGAAAAAAAAAAAAAAAAAAAAAGTTGAGAAGCTCCAGTAAACAGTGATGAAACTTACTGTCGTCCTCGCCCTGCGCCCTGACCAGGAGCGCCGCTGCGCTGAGCAGCAGCGCCAGCCGCAAATCCACAAAGCTGAACATGTCTAGAGGCCACTAGACATGTAGACTCTTTGAGGCAAGAAAAAAAAAAGCTGGGGATGTTTTTTTTCTTTCTGCTAGACTCCACTCATACACGGGGGTTTGGGGCAGGATCCGCTCGTATGTTCACAGTCCTCCTGACCCCAGCAGAAAACTCCCTACTGCCTACACTCACTTTCCATGAGGGTTTTTATATGGGAGTCTGAAGAACTGGGAGGTACTGGGGAACTGGGGGGTGGGGGGGGGACGCACCCTCATTACCCGGCTGCTGCTGCTCACGTTTAGGGAAGACAAGAATGGACGCCTCCTTCAAAGAAGGGAAGAAAAAAAAAAAACTAAGCAAAAGGGAGAAAGAAGAGGAAAAAACAGCAGGTCCCTCCTTCCATAATTCCACAGCAGAAGGGTTGGAGTTTGGATCAGAGGACTACAGGAGAGGAGGAGAAGAAGAAGAAGAAGAAGAAGAAGGAGGAGGGGGCGGCTGAGCAGCTGGAAACCTGATCCAGAGGAGCATCGGAGGGTCGGAAGAGGATCTCCTTCTGCAACCGAGTCTGGCTTTATCTCAATTTTATTTGGTCGACTTCCTGATTACCTTCGATTTCAGCTGCGTTTAGCTGCAGGGCCTCTCTGTTTCAAGTCTGTCAGTCTTTAAGTCCACTTTTGGTATGTTTGTTCTGCTTTACGGAGGCCTTATCAGCTTCTAGCTGGAGCTCTGCCACAGTTGTTTTAGTTTTAAAAGTCTTGGCTGTTAACATATCCTGAAAAGTGCAAGTGTTTATCTGAGATTGTAGGAGGTCAGTTCAGTTATCTTACACCGAGGGCCAGTTTATATGTATATATATATATATATATATACATATATATAAACCATTGAGAAATATGACTTGACGTGTCAGTAGTCACATTATTCTACAGATTCAGCAAATCATCAGCACAAATGGACATATGTAGTATAGATCGTTAAACAATAAAAATGCATATCAGCTTGATAACATTGGTTTATTAGACACAGGCCCAATCCACTTCTACATTTTAGTAACGGACAAGCTGAAGTTTGTCTCAAAAGCTCCATCTTCTCACATCTATTTCAAATGAAAAGCTTTCTTGGTTCTTATTCCCATTTCATCTAAAGGATTAATCATTTTCTTAGTGCACAACCAGCCCCAAAGATCAGGTGCCAATTCAATTTGACAGTGTCTATGAAAATATGTCATTCTATTTTCTTGCTTTTTTTTTTTTTTTACACCTTTAATCCATCTAACTTGCATCTGACAGTTCTTGGACTGCGGACTTTTATCACATCACGACTCTCTTTGCATTCGTGTTTGAGGGGAATCTCTGGGACTTTGTTTCAGATGCAATTTAGGATTAGGAGGAAATTAAAACAACACCAGAATGTTTAAATGGGGGTGACATTAAAATTGGATCCCAACCAATGCAACACAACCTCAAATAAAACTCGCGATAGAAGTAGGATGCGGACACTTCGGAGACTGTGGTGTGAAGCAGCTGAAAAGCTTGAAAAGTGTTATTTTATCATATCGGTCATTATGCTCTTATTATGACCTACGCAGAAAAAGTTAGGATCTCAAATGTTTTTCATTGACTTTTGTACAAAAACAATATTTTTCAATAGGATAAACACTCTGGTATGACAAGCATTAAATGTAATTTCTTTCAAGTTTGTGTCCACTGGTAGACATGACAGTCTAAACAGAATATTTCACTGACATGATGGTCTAATTCAAGATATAAGCATCAGCCTGTAAAGTGGATCTCAGCAAATTCATTCTTGCGAGAGATGCCGGGGTCGCCCTGAATGATTCTCTACTGTGATTGGCTGACTCGCCATTTTGCACTGTGTGCACACTGGTATTGTCCGACATCACACAGGAGCATTAGGAGACAATGTATTAGGAGACAAAAAGTCCATAGATATCATAGAATTCATTTAAAAGCTCATTTTGGTTGATGGTCAGTCTTGTTTCTTGAGCTCGGGGGTTCAGACGACGACATATCCACAAAATGACCTCCTGAGCCGTTGTGATCGATCCACCGTTCGCTCAATGTTGTAGTTTGGTGTCGTTTATTTAGGAATTGACGCTGCAGTTTGAAGTCTTCATGAGCGCAGGAAGAAAAGCCACGACCAATATAATCGCAAAAGCAGTTCCTACTGTTTGGTTTAAAATGGAAGAAAATCAGTGTGGAAACAAAACAAACTCCACCAACGTGCAATATTTCGGTCTACTTTGTCTTGACCGAGAAAACTGAACTTGACGATTATACACAGCCCCTCTCACTTCCTGGTGCATAGATGTGATTGTTTTGCATTAAAATACAAGCAGACGGACACACAGATGGATACCTCGCTGAGTGTGAAGTTGCTGAATGTAAAAAGAAAGAAAAAAAAAGACTTATGAGCGAACCAGATGTTAAGGCTTTTTATTATATATATATATATATATATATTTTTTTTTTTTGTGGGTGATGAGTGGCTGCTCCGGGCCTCTGTTTTTAAAAACCTGCACAATTGTGGGGTTTGCAGACGCCATGATTGTTATTGGCTCTAAATAATAAAACCCCTTTTAAGGCAGCCACATTTTTTTTTTTTTTAACCTCCCCACCTCGAGTCCAAATAAAGGTTTATATGGGGTGATCTTCTTGTGCACCCCCACCCCCACCTCCACCTCCACCTCCACCAGCACCACACCCCCCAACTGGCACCCCCCCCCCCCATGCAAAAGTGCAGCGCCGGCCCGGCTGCAGGTGAGCTGTAATTAAGCAGAAAGGCAGACATTATGGGGCAGATGAGCTGCAGCGAGACGCGCAGCAGCAGCTTTCTGCCATCTGATCCTCCAGCAGCAGACACGTTGCAGAGTCTGAAGCTGGCCAAGCAAGCCTCTAATTCACTCCTCCTCTCTCTCTCTCTCTCTCGCTCTCTCTCTCTCTCTGACACACACACACTACAGATACCTTCACATTATCCATGTGTCTGCTTGTTCTTTTCTTTTTTTCCTCTCTCTCTCCCTCTCCCTCTTTTTTTTTTTTTTTTAACAGGGAAGAGATGGAATGCGCTCTGTCCGTCAGGCAGAAAAAGAGGCAGAAAAGAAGAAGAGAGGAAGGAAAGCGCCACCTCATCATTCCCTGATTCGACCTCCAGCTCGAGATCAGGTTCACATTGTCACAGAAATACACATATAAGCTTTTGTTCCAATGCCTCTGATGAAATAAACAAACAAACAAACAAGCAAAAGGAAAAAAAAAACAAACCTTGACCCTCATTTAAAGAAAATTTCTGGAAAGTCTGATGATATTTTCACAACGTGGTTCTTCCGACTCACCCGACTGCTGTCGTACTGATGTCAGTGTAGTTTGGGCGAGCAGTAGCTCAAGTTTATGAAGTCAAGATTTCAAGTTTTGTGTTGCACTAGAGAAAGTATCCAGCTGTAGTAGTACCAGTACTGTGGTATTTCTTAATGCAAACAATAAAGCAATCATCTGATCCCCTGAAGCGATGAGTCTCAGCCTCGTATGTGTGTGTGTGTGGGGGAATCGGGTTTGAGATCTGCTGTGAAAACCTTCCTTGTGGAGATGACATCATCAGTTGGTTAACAAAAAATGGCAGCGTCGAGTTTACAAGAGGAGATTTAACAATTTATACCAGTTGCACTTAAAAGATGCAAGTAAATCTACTGCCTCTCCACCAACTAAAATATAAAACAAGTTGACTTAAATGTTCTTTAATCCACTTGCACTGTGAGTTTAAGAGGGTGTTTTTGTACCAAGACCCACTGAGATACCATTCTATTATTAAAATTTTCATGTTTAGCAAACAAAGAAAGTATTAAACATAATGAAAGATTTTCTGGGTGTATTGCATTGATCGGCTGGCAGTGGTTCTTGAGGCCCGGGAGAGTTTAAAGTGGATGAAGCGGCAGGAAAAATCTGGGAGTCAGATGTGGCGGGGTCAGGGGGATGTGTTTTTCTAAGTGTGATTTGTTTCTTTTTTTCTTTTTTGTTTTCCAGAAAGAAATGATAAATATTAGTAAACCATGATTTTGCAGAATCTTCAGCAAATAGGAACAAATACACATGATAAAATAAGGTGAAAACCAGCAATTTCTCAGACTTTATGAAGTGATTTAGTGAGAAAAAAGAGTGATTCTTCTGCTTTTTTGACAGAATTGTTGCAACAACTACTGTAGACTTTGCTAATTTTACGCTTGATGCCTTTTCCTACTGCAACCGTGATTCAAGTAATATAAAAGTTTAAACAAGACTGCTGATTTCTGACTGGTTTGTAAAGCTTCTTGAACATTTACACTCATCCCATGCACCAGTAACAATCAGCTAAATTTGAATTAAAGAGCCTTATGTCTAAAATAAAAGTTGAATGCAAAGAACAAGACTAAAACCGTGATTAAAACTAGACTCAATTGTAGGTTTTTGATATCAAATAAGGCGCCGGAGGGGAGTTTTCTTTTAACAGGTAATTTGAAAACACTGAACGAGCCGGGGCTGAATTTTATTTTCCTCTGTTGTTTTCGAGGAATTGCTGCTTTTTTTTTTTTTTTTAGCCAACAAACGAGGTGATCGAAATGGAAGAGCACATAATCCTGTACGCTTTCTGCCTCACTTTGATGCTTTGCATATGCCGATGGGTGAGTAATTAGCTGCGTCTTGACTGGCAGGCTCAGAATATCTGCGTTCATATTTTGGTGGAGGGTCAGCTCAGTGCAGCGACGCGTCGGACCCCAAACGTGAAACCGCCGTGCATGCGCGCAGGCGTAGGCCCCGACATAAAAAGCGCAAACTAATTAAAGCGCTCTGTAAATATGTGTAGCAATAAAGTCTGCGTGATCAGCAAAGCAAGAAAAATCCAACTCTGTAATTTGCCACATATCTGGCGGAACGGAGGCGGAGGACAAAAGGCGTCCGGCAGATGACGAGGACGAGAGGAGGCCGAGACAGTATTGTTTGTCCCCACAGGTCAGAGAGGAGGCCGAGAAACAATGAAAGAAAGTGAGCATCTCGTTGTTTTAATGGTTACTCTCGCGCGGAAGTCATTAAAACCCACTTAAGAGTTAAACGTTCCGCCCAATGGGATTTAGCATGGCTCATCTCCGAGCCAATTAAAGCATGTCACAGGGAGTTTATTCAGAAGCAATAACGGACGGCATCACGGATATGGCAAAAGGACGACGTTCATATCGATGTTGCTCCAGTGAAGTGTTAATCTGACAGATAATGAATAGTCTCATGTGTGTTGTTGGGGTTAGCAGCAGAGGCTACGTTCACCCTGAAGGTAAACTCTAGTTTCTCAAAGTGACTATTTCACGCTTCCGTTTTCCATCATTGAATTGAAACAAGCGTCGTCACTCAATAATGAAGTGTGATTAGTTTAGTTTTTAGTTTTGCATATGAGGAGCTGAAACTCAAAAAGTGGATCTGGATGTGCAAAAAAAAAAAACAACAACCCTCCAACAAACTAATTCGCACATCGAGAAAGTTGTTATTCTACATGTGATACGTTAAGTGAAATAAAGCAAGAAACCTAAGAGCTCGTTCTTATTAGTTCACTCCACAGAGTAGATTTATTCTACAGTGGTGGAGCTGTATGAGGACCAACTCAGACAAGAAAGGGTTAAATTTGAGGATCGCTTCATTCGAAATACTCCATAATAATAATACACATGTAAATTTAGCACTTTTATAATGCTGATTTGGTTGGAATGTCGTGGGAAGTTGAGAAAGGGTGCGAAATTAGTTGATCTACAAAACTGTCACAAAATTGTCACAAAAGGATAATTGATCAATCTGAAAGGAAGGGAGAGTTTCTGTGCTGCATACTGGCACAACCTGAGGAAAAGGGAAAGAAATGTTGGATGAATGTGTTTGAAAAGCAGGAGGGTCAAATTCTCATTCATGGAAAAGATATCACAAAGAAGCAGAAACCAACTAGAGTTACAACAAGTTGAAACATCTTAAAAGCATCATTCACTTCACCTGAAAAAGGCTGATAAAAGTAGAATGTTATATATATTATGCCGTCATGACTGTTCATACTCTGTTTTTGAGATTAGAAACTTGTACTATGTTGTTTTTTTTCTTTTTTTCTTTGTTTTCTTGTTTTTATAGTCAACATGTTGATATCGTAGGCGACCTGATATCAACCGCATGCGATATCAGACCCATCTTTTTACATTTTTCGAGTAAGCGACAGATAAATATAAGAATTTTTTTTCTTCTTGCTGCTTCTTTCCAATCGTTGAGGTGTTGATTTGAAAATGTGGAGTGCATCAATGTACAAATTCTGCTTCCACTTTCATGGCAGGAACAAAATAAATAATGAATAAAAATACAATAGGGGCCTTGCCTTTCAGGCTCGGTCCTAATAGATAAAAAAAAAAAAAAAAAAAGAGTTAATGTGACGACTCTACCTTTGTTTGTTGAAGGAATCTGAATGCTGTAAGGGAAAAAACGAGTGCTTGAATCTATTATCTTCCATATTATAAGAAGCCTGCAGATTTCGTGTTCGTTCGTCGTACACGTAAACTTCCCAGAACTTTGACCTCCGTCCACGAACATGTGCGAAATTACAGCCATCGCTGTCGCGGGATCGTTTGCATATCGTCTCATCTTCACGCGGCGTCTTTTTTTTTACGCGCCGTACAAATGGGCAAATTGCTATTCCCGGGGGAGTCGCGAGTTAAAAGCGTTCTCCGTTTAGGCCTCACATTACTGGAGCTGGCGTAGCTGTCATTACTGGCGCTCGTGCTGCTGTGATATTACCGTCGCCGCTGACAGACTGATAAGTGGCTGGAGGGCCACTACAAAGCGGCTTTGCGTTCCTCTCAAGACGTTTTTCACCTGTTTGGTCCCGAAAGAGTGGGCTGGAAATGGTTTATTTTACTGGCAACAAACATTTTGTTTGTTACGGGATCGTCGTGTTTTGACAGCAACTGGAAAGTCATCGATGACAAAGTCACTTTAAATAACGTTTGCAATAAAAGAAAACCAAACAAATAGCAATGAGGCGCAACACAAACGTATTTGAATATTTAGGTACATCCTAAACTATTTATGTCATTTCAGTCAGTTACTTTACTTTTCTGATTCACTCAATTTCTTCTTACTTATATTAATAAATATAAACACATTCACTCAAAAACTTGATCAGCCATATGTTTATTAGTTAAAATGTTTGACCACATTTGAATTAATTTACTTCATTATTCATTAATCAATTTATTTTCTTCTTAAATATTGCATTTATTAAATCGCAGCAGGAGAGCTGAGTGTGTGGTCCACACACGTCCTGTTACGCAACCATTCCTATTAGGAAAGAAAAAAACGGGGGGGGGGGGCATTTTTCAGAATTTCAAAAATGCTGAAGTTTTGGGGGAAAATGAAGGGTTTTTGTTCAGAAGCAGAGGCTAATAACAGAACCAGAGTGGCAAGCAATAATAATAATAATAATGATCGGTACAAACAGATTAAAGAGGTGGCGCCATCGGGGACCCTCAGCTCAGGGTGGACACATATAACTGGGGCAAGTTTTTAAATATAAGCCAAAAAGTTTTTAACGTATCATTTTGTGCTACGTTTTTTTTTTTGCAAAAAATTAATTGACAGTGGTTCTGAATAGCACGTGAACACTCTATTACACAAACCTAGAGAGAAATGTACCTGGTTTAGACACTTTTTCAGCTTGAAATTGTGAAAGTTTGGTATTTCACCCTGACTTTACAGTATATTTTCAGATTATACTCCGAATGGTTCAGTGAATCACTTACAAGCATATCTATAGGGGATTTCCAGTTTTCCTTTTTAACTTCAAAGATTATTTGTTCTGCTAAATGGATTGAAAGAACAGAAAAAGAGCAACGACGAAAAAACAAAAGTTAAAAGTCTTTAGAAATTGGTTCTGGTTCTGTTATGTTGTGTTCGACAGAACGTTATAGCTTCAGAGGAATACTTTTGGAAACCAAAACAGATTTGGAAAGGAAGCTAATTTTATATCAGGATAAGATGTATCCTCACATTCTTGCATTTGAATCATTTTTTTTTTTAACATAAACTTCACCATCTTGGCTCCTTTGCTTTTTAGGAAACACCTTTTCTTGATGTCGTTCAAGGGTCTATTTCTCAATTTGTTCCTCAATTTCTCACAATTTCAGGGCGCGTCTGTAATATTTGACGAGTTGATTGCATATGCTCAGTCAGATTTTATTGTGAAACTCGCCACTGTGCGTTTGTATCACTTTTTGATAAATGTGGCCAATCGGCATCCTGCCACTGAAACTCACACTTGACTGATGAGCAGTTTTGAGTCCAGGTGTTTGCATGGCTCGTACTCATCATTCAGCAAAAGGTACGTTTGGGGGGGGCAGGGTGGAGGAGGTGGTGGTGGTGGTGGTAGCACGTAGCAGGTCTTAAACCTTAAATTTGTGTTGGTCCCAGCTGTTTCCCCCCCGGGAGTGAGGCTTCGCCTGACTCGAGCCCCCGACAGGATCGTTAAAAACCAGATCCCGCGGAGGCGACCGGGCGGGCGCAAAAAAATGTGGACGGCAGGCAGGCAGGATACTGAGGGGATAAATGAAAGGTGGAGGACCAAGGACTCAGTTGTTCCCAATAAATCAACCAGGTTCAGACGGAGACGTTCGAACAGGAAACAGTCGGGAAGCCCCCTCTGATTGGCTGGATGGAAGGATTGCATGTGCACTCTCTCCAGGAAGAGTTTCATAAAGAAAACCCCACTATACTTTAGAAGAGCATGGTATGGGTAGAAAAAACAACAACTCACAACACAATAATTAGCGCTCTCAAATTAGTTCTCGCTTGGATTCGACTTTTTTTACTCTTAAAACTTTAAGTCCAACCGGCTCTGTTCCCACAAACGTTTAAAACTCTTTTGAAATATTTGTTTTTACTGACACTGTTTTCAGAGTCTTGGAATGTCAATGGCTGCATACTGATCTTTGCGTAAAGTGGTTTGTGGACGGGTTTGGGTCAAAGGGGATTTTTAAGGTGAAATGAAATGTTGGTAGAAATATTTCATGATTATCATGGCTGATTGGAAATTTGTGTTAAAAAAAAAAAGTGGTCATGACACGAAACTAACTTTAGTACAAGGATCTTATTAAGATTCTACCTGGCCACAAATAAGACTATAAGGCTAAATAATAAAACATATAAAGGTTACAGGAAACATGTGAATTATACAGCCAACAGCCTGGAAGAGACAAGTAGATTTAACTCGATGCAACATCATTGTCATCCTACATCTTATTCCAATATTTCTATTTAGCTGCACTTAAAAAAAAAAAAAAGAGTTTGTAGACCTTTAAAAGTAATATCGTTCGAAAATGTGTTTCTGCTTGAATACCGCTCTCCAAATATTAATTTTGGTGCAGTTTCTAAAAGGAGTTCTAAGAAAGAGCAAATATTAATCTGCTGTGGCCATAAATATTGACTATTCTTTTCTTTATAGACTTCTTAACGGGACCCTCAAGATTCAAACATTTCAATAACACAATGACTTGAGCAAGCAAGTTAGTAAAATAATAGTTATTAAAGTGATGCAGATTTTACAGTTTGAAGGCGGGCCTCCAAACTGTAAAATCTACACTGAGAGAAAACTTAACGTGGGGAAAAATATACTAGAAATGAATTGCTGTCTGAAACTGGATTCACCAAACTTGACGTAATAAAAGGTTAATGGACCACGACCATGTCAGACGAGAGAAATCAAAACGACGATAAAAAAAAGCAGAGGCACGAAATGGGAGGTGAAGAAACAATCAGAGAGCAGAGGAGGAGGAGGGGAAGTGTTGCAGAGGAAGAAGACAGATAAAAGAGAAGACAAACAGGGAAAACTTGGAGTAAAACGATGAAGAATAAGGACAGTATGTGTGTGTGTGTGTGTGTGTGTGTGTGTGTGTGTGTGTGTGTGTGTGTGTGTGTGTGTGTGTGTGTGTGTGTGTGTGTGCGTGTGTGTGTGTGTGTCTGGCTGGTCGGCACTGAGTTGTCCAAACAGACTGAAATAGAAGTAGTCATTACTCCCTATTCTGCTGTGACTGACTGCCTGGTTTTTTTTTTGTCTGACTGACTCCCTCTTACTGCCTGTGTGTTCATAATGCACTGTGGTCAGTCAGCAGACTGCAGGGTGGAGCTGCATAACCACACACACACACACACACACACACACACACACACACACACACACACACACACACACACACACACACACACACACACACACACACACACACACACACACACACACACACACACACACACACACACACACACACACATAACCTTTCTTGATCTGCACTGTTGGAAGCTTTACTTGGTGCATAAGCAAGAACTCATACAAACACGACTCAACATTGCAGCAATTTCCACCAAAAATAATAATAATAAAAAAAAAAAAAAGAAATACAGTCAGCCATGGACTTGGAGTAAATGTGTAATCCCTGCATGTTTTAAGGGAACTTTAACAAAATATACGAGGAGAGAGGAATCTAAAGTGAACCAGCATCACAGTGTTGGATGGAACAATACGGTACAGTAGCAGCCGCTTTGATGTCGCTCTGCTGTCGACTTTGCACTTCCTCTCAGGTTGTAAAATCTAAACACACAGCTGTCTGTCATCACACACAGCAAGATAGCCTCGCCTGTGTGTGTGTGTGTGTGTGTGTGTGTGTGTGTGTGGAGGTGCACAAAAAAAAACGAGTGCAAGAGGATGAAAAGGATAGCTTACCTGCTGCTTTCTCATTAAAGCCACTCCACTCATTAGTTAAGTGTGTGTGTGTGTGTGCGTGCGTGCGTGCGTGCATGTGTGTGTGCGTGTATGTGTGTGTGTGTGTGTGTGTGTGTGTGTGTAAAACAGGCTCTTTATGATCGGAAGCTATTGGTTGTTTGAAGTTTACGCTACTGGCAAAGATGGCAGAAGAGCTAAGGGTTTTATGAAGAATATAAGCGTGTGTGTGTGTGTGTGTGTGTGTGTGTGTGTGTGTGTGTGTGTGTGTGTGTGTGTGTTAATTGGCTGTTCCTCACGGCTCCAGAGGTTTCAGGAAAGCCCCAATAAAAAATAACAATATTCTATGAACACATGCCAGAATTGCATTCTGTGTACAATAAACCTGCAGTCGGCTCAGATCAGCAACGGCCATTCGCTAATTCAAGGCTCCACGTTTGAAGTCCCTCATCGGGATACTCGTCCACAACATGGCTCATAATTGTGCAGAAATAAAGTGTCGGGCGCTTGGATTGCTATACTTGGACAACTCAGCTTCTTCTGAATGCATGAAGAAAAAGCTTTTACATGCATCTTAACAGTAGAAGGAGTGCGGTTAGGATTTTCTTGTTAAATGACGAGGTAACAGCAGATCTGTCACACAGGCACAGTTTATCTCTCACACTGTGACTGAGCTCCATCACAGTCGAATCGAATATTCTGGCATTTCGGTGAAGTGTGTTTGAAAAGGGGAGCAGAACGTGGCAAAAAAAAAAGAGGCAAAAAAACCAGACGCAAACACATGCATCTTCCCCCGTGAGCGTCTTGGAGTGGACTTGTGGAAATGGAGCAGCGTTTGTTCCACGAGGCCGGTCGGAAAGCGTCACAGAGGCGTCGCAGTGCCACCTGTTGCGAAGAGAAAGAGGGAGAAACCGTTGGATCTCAGTGAACAAGAGAGAGAGAGAGAGAGAGAGAGAGAGAGAGAGAGAGAGAGAGAGAGAGAGAGAGAGAGAGAGAGAGACAGAGGCGCAAACAGGGAGAGGGAAAGACAGAAACGTTTTCAGACCGACTTCTTCTCGCTCTTTCTTTCTTTCTTTCTTTCTTTCTTTCTTTGCCAGAAGTAGATAATTGAAGGCTTCGTCTGGGTTTGGTAAGTCAAAAGAGGGAGGAGTGAAGGAGGTGCAGGGAAATCTAAAAAGAGAGAGAGGGAGAGGGAGAGGGAGAGGGAGAGGGAAGCCACGTCCACATGTATGACTCACCCCGCTTCCTCCGTCCTGCTCTGCAACTCTTCCTCCGTGATACTATCCCACTTTTTCACTGTCAGCGAGGTCAAACTGAACCCAGAGCAACGGCGACCCTCCAGAACGCCGGCTTCCCCGCCGCTGTCGTTTTCTGCAGCAGTTGTGGCGCGAGTCGTAAACTCTAAGTAAGGTGCTGCCGACACGCGGTACATCTATGCGCCACGTTCTCCCTTCTTCTGAGGTCCCTGCCGAGGTGAACTCGAGACAGGCCCGAGCAGGCTTGACGTCGACGTAAACGTGTACGCGTGCGAGTCGCAAACGCTTCGCACGCCGCGGCGAACCACAACAAACATGGACCAGAAACATACAAAGAGTGAAATGAGAATTTTAACTCTCAGACCTCACGATGCTGCCGTTTTCCCCGCATGAGCACATGAATACATGATGGAGAAGTTTGTTTATTTAGGTTGAAAAGGGCAAATTAGTATGTGCAGAAAAAATTATCGTCGTGTGTTTATTTGTCAGTGTTTGAAAAAGGAGACAAATCTTCTCAGCTGTTATTGTGACGACAGGCCGTTTCCTCACCTGGCTCCCCACCACTTGCATTCACTGACTTTGCCAGAATAAAATAGAACTTTATTGACTCTCTACAGCGAATTGCTTCGTTTCAACGGTTGCAAACACACAGACCCGCCCGCACCTTCCACTCGTGAATGATTATATAACATTAAAACATTTAAAAGTCAAAATGTGTCACTTTGAGAGAGTTTGTATACTTTTACATTCTCCCTTTTCCTTTTCTGATACTTTTCGTCTCTCGCTTTAAGCTTGCGAGTGTTTCTACTTATATAGTAGTTTGTGTAACATACCACAGTAGATCCTAACAACAACGAAAGCATAAAGTGGAGGATGTATCCCAGAACGTTTGACAACTGCAAAATATTTAATCTACAATCAAAGATTCTTACATATATGAATATGTGAAGGTGATTTTTTTTAACAATGCAATATGTTCAAAAATCGGTTCAATTTTATGTTGCAGGTAATGTCTGAACTGTGCTTTAGAAATCAGGGTCGGAGAGAAAGCCCGCCCCCCGTCACAGTGTTTACATGTTCACCCTGCCGCCGCGAGGGTCCGACACATGATGTGGTCGTCATCCAGACTAAAGTTTCCCCGTTCCAAATGAAGGCGGAGACGAGAAATTGAGCAAATAGAGGGATTGAAGAGGTGAGGAAGTCTGAAAGGAGCGTGAGGTGGGTCGTATTTGAATAAAGAGGAGCAAACCAGGCCGGTTGAGGGTGAACGAATGGAAAAGCAGACTGAGGAGTGACTCAGTGCAGCCACGGAGGGAGAGAGAGAGAGAGCGAGAGAGAGAGAGAGAGAGAGAGAGAGAGAGGAATGTTTAACACACTTTAATGTCTCTCAGTCGTTCCGACTTTCTCCTTCTGTTTCCCAACATGCAAAGAATATCAAACCCATCCCCCTCTTTTCTCCGAACACACACACACACACACACACACACACACACACACACACACACACACACACACACACACACACACACACACACACACACACACACACACACACACACACACACACACACACACACACACACACACACACACACAGACAGGCTGAGGATGGAAACTATGAGCACTTCTCTGCTGCCAGACAGAGAGATCGAGAGAGAGAGAACGAGAGAGAGACAGGATCGACAGAGGGAAAATATCCACTTATGCTGTGACTCTGGCTCCACCTAATAGAGACTTTTCATTACAGTGTCCTAAAAACTACAGTGAAATCTGGTTGACGGTGATGTGAGGTAATAGAAAAGGTACATTTCCTGAGGACTGCGACGTCTTTCAGTATAACACGCATCTGCACACACACACACACACACACACACACACACACACACACACACACACACACACACACACACACACACACACACACACACACACACACACACACACACACACACACACACACACACGCCCAATATTTCCCATGGATTTAAGGTGTTGGCCTCCATATTGGTGTTTCACCTCTGAAATCACTTTCTTCTTGCGCGTTCAAATTCCTCCTCTTCATGATCGGAGCTCATATACGTAAAGAGGACGTGGTGGTGCGAACGGGACACATGCCCAGACAGACACGGCGGCGTGAATGCAGTGCAACCCCCCCCCCCCACCCCCACCCCTGAGCACAGACGCTCATCCAGCCAGAGAGCCTTGGCGATAATGATAAGTTGGAGTTAATTGGTAAGACCTACAAACATGCAATCAGGTCTCTTGGTTCGGGAGGAAGGCAGAGTCTGCTGCATCTCCTGGAACCACAAACACACAACCAATAACTCCGCAGCCTTTTGATCAGCTGCAATTTTACAATCTGGTATGATCGAATACAACAGGTTTATAAAGGATAGGATTGGATTGAGATATACAGATAAAATGAGATATACTTTATCGACCGGTCTGTCAGGGCTTTTCAGCTCTTAGTTGAGAAAATAAACTCAGTTTTAATAACAGCAGTAGGGTTGTTTTCTTCTAATATTTCAATATTTCCTGAGCTTGCATGAATAACACTTGTAGTCCAGTTTTACACCACCGAAAGTGAAGCCTCAAAAAATTAATACGAAGTGACATTATCATCAGTTTTGATCGTGTTGCTTCAGCAAAGCTAATTCTGGAATAAAATTAGGTGCAGCTCCGCCTCTAATCGACGAACTCTCACTAATTGTGCAGGATTTGAGGTCATTCAACATTTCCTTTGACGCTACACTGATAAAAATGTTCTACATTATCTCAATTTTGCAGAATTTATTTACGTTGATCAAGCAAGATTGTTCTTCATTTAAACATGAAGAACAACAGGAACAATAAAATCCAAAAAAGTGAATTTAATTTAGTCTTTGTATATCTTCATTGTGTTTGTGGCGCTTTGGAAGAGTAATGCCTTATGGGTATTGTAGTATTCAGTCTTTTCAAATACCGAATGAAACAGATGGATTTAAAAAAAAGATTGGCTTACATACATGACCTAAATGATCAATGTTCATAGTGTCCTGTATTTGGATTTCATTGTTAGATATATTTGTGTAACTTGAATTTTTATTGTCAATTTCAAAGATTCACTGAAGTTAAATTTGCTTCTACTCAGATTTATTATTTATTTTAGTGTACATCTCGCTCTTCCTCAATAAAAATGCAGCTTTATTTCTTTGTAATTTATGGCTTCAGAATTCACATCTAACCGTATTAATTTGTTTGGAGATCATTTGGAGATTAGATCAAGACCAAGGAGTTGTTTTTTTTTAATGAAGTCTGGAGACCCTTTATTTATTTATTCTTTTAAAAATGAAACAAACATTGGTAACTTCAACAGGAGGATGTTGGGGGACTAATGGATGAAACCTCAATTGTGCACTTTTGTTTTGTTTTGTTCAGTTTTTCAGTTTGTAAATTTAAATATTTCCAATCCACTGCTTTCTTCTGTTTGTTTGTTTGTTTTTCTCGGGAGCAGGTGTGGTTTATCTTACATGTTTGTGTATTGATTTACCGAATATGCTCACTGTAATGTAACTCTGAACTAAAAAAAAAAAATCAACAAACATACTTTCTTTCCAGTAACTAGTAAGTTGTTGGTGAGTAATTTGAGAATTAAGTCTACATGTACCATTAAACGTGGACGGCTATAGGAGACGTCTGACACTATGGAGCAGCGATAACGCTCATTTTGGTTTATTACTACAGTGTCGGTGCTGCGATCTGAAATTCTGCATCACTTCCGACGTTGCGTTGACAGTGTTTGTGTTTGTGCCTGAAAGAAAAGCGACAAATTAAGATTGCGTGCTTTAATGACGCGTCATAACCTGCTGCCGCCGTCCATTTCCTGAGCAGTAAATCCACAGCCTCCAGTGTCCAGCCACACCTGTGTGCTTCTGTGTGTGTGTGTGTGTGGTCTAGGTAATACTAATGAGGCAGAGGCTAAAACCTGTTTACACAGTTATAGAATCTAAACATGTTGAAAAACAGGCCCCCTATTATGGCATTTCAAGATTGTTACATGTTGTAGAATTAGAATGAGGCCCGAATAACAGAATCATTTTGTTGTTGTTATTGTTGTGTCATGTTAATACACGAGTGGATTTGCACTTCATGCTGCATTTGTATATGGTTTTCCTATGTGCTTAAAAAGAGGGATTTACTGTATCTGGACAAAATTCATCTAAAAAGTTGTAATTTCTCTAATTAGATTTACACAAAATCAAGTAGATAAGGACAAACGATTGGAGCACTTGAGAGACATTTGGATCATCTCAATTTGAAGCTTCGTCCCCATTTTAACTGACACTTCGCTGTTCCTTTTTTTTTTTCATGATCAAAATGATTCGTTTTCCATTCTTCTGAGTGTTTCACGGCGGTGACTGATCCCGCAACGAGTTTGTACCAATGTGTCTGATTAAATTGGTAAAAACTTGCCTCAAATATCAAATCCAAGTCCGTGTAAACTTGATTTTGTCCAAACAACACAGCAGTTGTTGTTACTCTTACCTCTACAGTTTCTGTGTTTTCATGATGTCCCTGTATGAGTACATGGTGACTGTGGTTGTCTACCTCTCTCTCTATGAGCCCTATGGATTTGGTGACCTACAATCAGCTGGCCCCGTGAAAAATATGCGTGAAAACCAGTTGAAATGACCCAGAAGACACTTGGGTCATCATGAATGTGTTGTTCCATTTGTGTTTTAAGCGCACATCTGACCGCTTGCAGCCAGTCTCAGAACCAGCAGAATACTCCAGAGCAGTGGGGAATAATAGCAGTGGGCAGCGCCTAACCATTCCCTACACGCAGACGCTGCTCCCTGGGTCCGGTGTGCAGAGTCTCGGCTCTGAATCGCCCTCGGAGCTCTGTAAGCTCATGTTTTCTCTTGGCTCTGAGCCCAAACCCACAGCTCAGGAAGAGGAAGAGACAGAGCAACATTTATCTGCGCTACCTCTGCGGTTACACACCTACTGTACCAACCCAAACAAACAGTGATTAGGAGATAAGACGCACACACACACACACACACACACACACACACCCACACACACACACACACACACGACACACCATTGCGATAACCTGCAGCGATTACAAGGTGATACGTGTCCGATACGGAGCTTTGCTCAGGCAGAAACAACCGATCACTTCCTGTTCTCTCCCTGAGTGCATTAGCAAACAGCAAACAGCAAACACGACAGCATTTTCTTTGTTGCATTTTTTTTTTTTTTAAATCCCAGCTCAAATATATTCCTTGAAGCACATCTGGAAACGATCAGCGCCTTGTTGCCGCTGTTACAGCCAGAAGGACGGGACACGCTGCAAATCCGCAGATAAGAAAGCCTTCCCTAAAACAGCAGAGGGATGTAATGAATGAAGGTAAGTTTACGTGTGTGTGTCTACGAGCTTCCACATGAGAGCAGAGGTCAGTCTGTGAGGCATCGGCACTCGTACCCTGGCAGAGGTCAAAGGTCGGCGGCGTTAAAAGTGTAGGTGGGGGTGGAAGAGGGGCTCGGGCCGACACTGTAAAAAAAGCTTTACCAGCTGCCTCATCTCCACCCTCCGGGATGCATCTATTGATTCTTTTAAAACTTTTATCACCTCTCAGGTGCCAGATGGGAGCGGCTTTGCCATTTAAGGTGGTTCACAATGGCGTCAGGTGAGCTGTAAATGACTTCAAAGCCTTTTTGGTAAAAAAGAAGAAAAAAAAAGAAGAATTGAATCATTCTTGAAGTCTGTTGGAGCCCGACACATTCCCCCAATCACTGTAAGCAATTTCACTATTTAATCTTCTACGAACTGTTTTCCTGGATCTACAAACAATATAGCATTTCCTATAGATCCATATCCGGCCTGTGGAATGTGAATCTTGCCTCCTGTCACTACTGCATGTGTTTTTTGCATCAGCGCCCGTCACTGTGCCTCATTGGCTAAGAGGTCAGTGACCCCCCCCCCCCCCGCCCCGGCCTGTGAAAACACAGTCAAGAGGAAAGTCAAGGTATGGATCCCACAATAGGAGATCCCACCATCCGTCCCAAGGCTGCACACTGTAAACTGCATGAACGAAATGTTGCAGGACTACATTACCCATGAGATCTTGGGAAAATGTATGTCAATGGCGAGTCACATGAACAAAATAGACAACTTGTTATCGAGCACAACTCTAAATGCTTTCTTTATGCAAAGACGTATATTGAAAACATCCATATTTAATTCACTATAGTTTCACAGGCCTGACCAAGGTGAATGGAAATACTTGCACATGGGTTTTAAAGTATGTTATTACCAGAATATATCTAAAGATGAAACATATTTATTCACTCTGGCCTTCATCAACTAGCAATCCTCAAGTTGGTTGTTTCGATATCACTCTACATATTTTTACTGAGGATTTGTTCGACTTTATGCCCGTTGGTTTAGTTTTGTACTTCACTTGGGTCAACTCTTGCTGTTTTTCTTTTCAGGTGTGTCAGAATCTCACATATTCAGTGTCACATCAGCAGCATCACTAATTCATGAGACGACGACGAAATATATGTATACAGAGTCAGGATTAATACAATTTAGTTATTTACTTACCGAAACTGGAAATATGGCCTGAGTTTTGCACTGATTAAGTTTCAATAACAAAACAAAATGGATTTTCATGTGTTTGTGAGTTAGCAAATCATTTATTTGCTTTATGATATATTTTGAAACCTTTTTTTTCCTCTTAACTCTCCACATTGAAACCCTAAAGAGTTGTTTTGCCATATTTTTAAATTTCAGTTTACCAATCAGGTGAAAACCTGTAAAACTGACCATAATCAGGCTTATTAAAGAATTTATACTAAAACAATGACTGGGTTTGGGTTATTAAGTGCCGAAAAACAACAATTTGGAGAAAATTACACTACCATGACTAAGTTCACGTCTTTTCTTGTATCCCACTGCAAGTGACACAGTTTTCAAAAAGTATTTTATGTCATAAAATCAGTCAGCGACACCTCGCAGAGAGGATTTCATGTTCATGTTCATTACCCGCCAGTGTAAATGTGAATGTAGCCTGTGTTTGATTGACCTCCATGACTGCATTTCAGCTGTAAAGGTTTTTTGCACATATTGTATGCAATAAATCACATTTGCAAAGCTAAAGTATTTTGTTAGTTGCATTAAAACAAAAAATTAAGTTAAACTTCTCCCCTTTTATCCTCCTAGTACATTGTACAAGTTTGCTGAAGTTAAACTGATGAGTAACTCATCAGGTTTTCATGCCTTTCCACACTGAAGAGTTTAAGAACTGGCTCGTTCGTTGTCAGTAGTACTGATTTATGCAGTTAAATCGGTTGCATGTGCCGGATTTTTTTTTACCCAGAATGCCCTTGGTGTGCAGACTTCAGGCTTGGCTTTCAGAGTTGATGTGAGCCGATGACGCCCTAACAGCTCTCAGAATAAACTCCTCTCTCTCTCTCTCTCTCTCTCTCTCTCTTTCTCCCAACTTATACGCCTCACTTATAATCATCATGTCGGTCTTTGTGACGTTTGTCAAACAAACCGATTCCAACCGTTTGTTTCCTCGTCTCAGCGCCATTGTCTTCTGCTCTTCGTTACCTTCCATGACCTCGATCACACTGAGAGAGAGAGAGCGAGAGAGAGAGGGAGAGAGAGAAGAAGAAAAAGAGAGACAGAGGGAGAGAAAAGAGGCAGACTACCCATCCTCGACGTGGCAGGGTGACGTTGCAGAACCTGAAGACAAACCCAGAGGCTGGCTGAGAGACAAGCGAACAGAAAGGAGGAGAATAGGAAGAAAAAAATGAAAAGAGAGCAGGAGGAGGAGGAGGAGGAGGAGGAGGAGGAGGAGGAGGAGGAGGAGGAGGAGGAGGAGGAGGAGGAGGCTCTTTAATTTTCTTCAGAATTTATTTAAACACTAAAGTTACTTAGATTCACACCAATAAAGCTTTTTTTTTTTTTTTTTTACACATCTACATGTACTACAAGCACAAAGAACTGAGCAAGAAATCTTCATGAAGTCAACTTGACTGTTTAAAGTCCTTTTTAATGTCAAACAAAGAGAAACGGTGGAACGTGGATATGTGCTCCACTTGCTGGGCGAACATTCTCTCCATATTAAGCGACGACTGCTTCGCTCTGAGAAGCTGTTTCTCATTTACATGACTCAAGAGTTCTAATACTTGCTCAGCTTTGCAGGGTAGCAAACGCTTCCCATCTTATCGTGTGAACAAAAGAAGATAATAAAGACTTTTTTAAAAGTCTTTACTTTTAAAGAACATCAAAGCTACCAGTCTAAATTGTTAAAAAGAATCAAGGTACAATACTGCAAGCTCAGATTCAAACAAAAGCTTTATGAATAATTACAGTTATGGAACAAAGTTGCCCTTTTTCAACGTGGGCTCTTTGCACAGGTTTGGCTATAACTACTGCTTTGTCCCACTTTATGCCGGGTAAACGGTTGTCTCAGCCCGGTAAAAAAGATAAAATGGACTTTACTTGTTTGATTGCTACATTCAGTCGCACACCAATAATAACGGGATTCAGTGTCTCACCGAAGACTGTGGACTGAACCGGGAAGACAATTATTAACAGAGGAAAAACTACCAGTGAACGACAATAAATGACCACTACAATAAACCACACGGTTGCTCTGAGTACATATAGACACCAAATAAACCTGACCTAATTGGGGTTCAGAAAAGATGCTCTTTTAAGATCTTTATCTACATTATTAAAGTGTTGGACCACGAGCAGAGCAGGTCCAGACCAGGATGGCGAACATGTACAACCCACGTCTGCAAATTCACCTCCCAGGATGCATTTGGACACAGTAGAGGCGACTGATTTGTTGGCATTAACTACACGATTGACGATGAATACAAACATCATGCCAATATATTTTTGATCTGGCCACTAACAGTCCTTTACTCTTGATTCATCTGTCTTCCCTTTTATATTTTAGATTTGCAGAGTATGAATGTGCAGTGCAAGGAAACATGTTTGTTTTTGTTGTTCAGACATTTGTAATATTCACATTGCACATGCTGATATAATGATAACAATACATTTGCAATTGTTTTCCAACCTTACTACCAACTAAAATAATGTATATAACCTTAATCAGCACAGAATAATTGACCAGCATAAGACCAATCATGAAGTGATTGACGGGCCCCAACACACTTTGCATGTTAGCAACTCTTGTCACACAGTTTAAAACCCAAAACTCACTATAAATGAACAATTAAGTTTATCAGTTGCAGTCCGTGATATGATTCAAATTCACGGTAAGTTCACAGGTAGAATGTTTAAGTTGAAAAATCAAGTTGGTTCAAACTGCTATTGCAGCAATGTCTATTTGTTTCAGCTAGAAGTTAATTTAATTCTTGTAGCAGCTTCATTTGTATTATAAGCAAGCTCACTCATAGACTATTTCATAGACTCATAGACACTTTGCTTAAAGGCAATCATGTCATAGTACTTTTATATACCTATACTCATGTATCTATGCATTCATTGGTATGATTATATAATCTGCATTTAAACTCAAAGATAGTAAAGGTTTTGCACATTTTTTAAGTTTCCTGAGCTTATCCAAGTGAGAGAGAGAGAGAGAGAGAGAGAGAGAGAGAGAGAGAGAGAGAGAGAGAGAGAGAGAGAGAGAGAGAGAGAGAGAGAGAGAGAGAGATTGAGAGTCTGGGTCAAATGTGGGAAAAAGAATATTTTCTTCAACCTCTCATTTTCTGTCTCTCCCTCCGTGGCAGTTTAATCTAACCAATATGTGTGTGTCTGACACATGAGGGGGAGGAGACGGAGAGAGAGAGAGAGAGAGAGAGAGAGAGAGAGAGAGAGAGAGAGAGAGAGAGAGAGAGAGAGAGAGAGAGAGAGAGAGAGAGAGAGAGAGAGAAAGAGAGAGGTTTTGCATTCTTTTCCTTTGACATCAGTGTTTTAGACCACTGCCTGTAGAGCCTGTGTGTGTGTGAGTGTGAGTGTGAGTGTGTGTGAGACGAAATACCTAATGACCAATTTCGAAGCAGTTATTTGCTCTATAGTCAGAAATAAACATCAAGAAGACTTTCGCTTCGATGCTCGATCATCAGATACGTTCGGATTAACATGAGTTACTCTCTTCAGGTGGTGAGGACAGCATCGTCCCATAGTTATGACATCACTGCCAGATGTTTGGCCGAGGGGGTGGAAGCTAATGTTTTTTTTTTTGCTTTGTTTTTTTTACATCTCTGCTTTGGCCCACTAATTACAGCCAATATTGCTCATGTTTTACCATTATGTGAATTCACTCAGATGAAAATGGTTCATCATTTAAAGTTATTTGAAAAACAGATAAAGGATCCAGTTGGGGGAGTTTAAATACACTCTGATGATGTTTTAAGAGAGCTACCATAGCCTTCCTTTCTTTTGTTTCCCCTCCCACTGGCTTTTTCCCCTCTTTCTGAAATGTCCCAGTGCCTTTAAACCCTCCTCCTCTCTCCTCCCTCCTCTCCACCTCCTCCTCATCCCTATGCACTCATCATACCGTCTCGGTGTGTCCTTCTCTCCAATGCCCCCCCCCCCCCCGCCCCCCCCTGTTTCCTTCCTCCTTCTTTCCCTGTGATTTTTCTTTTCTGTCTTTCCTTTTGTCTGAGACATCAGTCTTTCCATTTTCTCTCCCCGCCCATGCAGCCACCTCTCATGATCCGTTTCTTACTGCTTTGTTTTATTGGTTTGTCGTTTGCTGTAATTCAGTATCTACGTTCCATTTGTCTCTCTTCTTCTCTTCTTCCAATTTGTGCTGTCCCCCGGTCATCGGACACTCAAACCTAGTGCATTCATAAAGAGCAGTTTCAACTAAAACCAGGCAAATAGGAATTTCTTTCAACAATCACATGCAAAAATAGCCACCGTGGACTGTCTGATGCCAACAGGTAGAAAGTGGATTTTAACCATAAGGAGTCCAAATTATAACCACATCAGGAAGAATTCGACTCCTGAAATGACCCATGTACGCACACGCACACACACACGTACTATTTCTTTCAGCAGCCCTCCAATTACTCTGAATGTGGTCGTTGTGGAAGGGACACTAAGAGTTAACCTTTCTGTAAACGTATCCTCTCCTCTCTGCTCTGCTTTCTCTCACACTAGTACCACTCCCTAACATGAGTTAGTCTACCACAACTGTGCATGTGTGTGTGTGTGTGTGTGTGTGTGTGTGTGTGTGTGTGTGTTTGAGAGACTCTGATGCTTCCTCCCAACTGAATTTTGGAGACTTGCTGTAAATCAGCTGTGGTGGACTCGTCTCTCTCTTTTCTCATGACTGTATACACGCAGTTTTTTTTTTGGCTTAATTTTCTTACTTTGTTACATATTTGCCATGCAAAGTCACCATCATTCCCTTTGTTTCACGTCTTTGATTAATACACATCGTGTTCCCACCCTTTGAGTCTGGACCAAGCGTATGCTCTATCAACTTTGACAAGAAAAAAGCTATGAAAACTTGATTTGATTCATAATTTTGTCAATTACTTCAATCTCTAGATGAGTGGAGAGGTAAATGAATCATAGTTTAGACCGTCGTGAGACAGGTTAGTATTACCCTACTGATGATGTGTTGTGGACGCATGGATATGGGTGTCTTTTATAGCTTTAATAAATAGGGTGATATTTTATTTATCTGGGATTTTTCTAGTTCTGATATATTTTATGCTGTTTTATTCCCAGTTTATTGTATTTGTTTCATGTATTTGTGACTTTTTTTATGGACTCCTAGGTCTATAATAAAGATGATGATGATAATGATGATGACGAATTAACTGGGAATAATATTTTTTATAATATAATATAATAATTGTGACTCCACCCTTTGCCACTGGCAAAAGGCCACGATTGGAAAAGGGGCAATATGGAATAAGTTTATTTATCACTCATACATGCATACAAAGAAAATCCATTTTCAAGTTCCTGCCAAGTGCAAAATACGTGAAACCGTCTCCTCTGAACTTGATATCTTGAAGGCTTCAACTTGCATGTTTCTACAAGTTCACAACCACAGTATAGCTGTGATGCTAATGCTGTGTAGGTTCAGCATGTTACTAACTCAGTGCAATCCGCTGTGAGTGAATCAGGAACAGCAGGGCGTCTCCCACCTTGTTTACATGATGTTTGAACCGAAGACATTTTGTTTCTGCTTGTTTTTTCAGGATGGTTTTGCGTTTGCATGCCAACGTTTGGAAAACAATGGTCCAGCGTGGAAATGGCATAATGGTGAGCATTCATATGGACACGCGACTAATTTTGATTGTTATTCCACGTGACTCACAAAAGTACAAAGTAACAGCATTCCAAGTCGAATTCAAGTCGAAGCATTTTCAAAAAGTTGCATTTTCAGTGGCTCCAGGCACCGTTGCCGTGGAAACAGACACTGGAAGCACAATGGCAGTTTGACATTTTCACTTGAAAACTGTCTCATGTCAACAGGGCCTCATTGCAAAATGAATGTAATCGCACACCCATAGACCCTACGACCGGCTTGTTTTGGGCCGACGGGTTTTATATCCGACACCCTTGTTTCATACACAATGAAAACAAATCGCCAGAACTGGGGGATGTCTAGTAAGTGAAACTAAAACCCCTGTTTGATATTAGCCTGTCACAGTATGAATTTTATTTCAACCACACCAAAGTCTCATTATACACACACACACACACACCACTCAGCAGTAGACACCTAGAAATTGATGATGCCCCCGCCATTTACCCCCTGAGGCTGTCAAAAGCTAATACCACCTGCTAAAAACTGTATTCCTTGGACAAAAAAAAAAAAAAATCATAATTATACTCTTTTTGACGCATTCTTCGAGTGGGCCTCACCTGTTCTGTTAAAACTCTTTAAATTACACGTTCTTCCACATCTACTAAAGACTCCCCTCACTGTCTAAACCTCCATCTCCCGCTCGCGCTGCACCACCTGTGTGCTCTGAAGCAGGTGTTTCCCATGATGCCATTTGGTCTGTAATATGTGACATTATGGAAGCAGGAGGGAGAAATATGCGCCGTTTTATGATCATCCTGACACCCCTGTTATTTTCTTATGATTAGAGGTTCAGCGGCTGGAAGTCGAGGAGGAAGAGTACGAGGCGTCGCAGGCCAGTGCTAACGGCGACTAAGAAATGGGGGGAATGTGGGTTTTTTTGTTTTGTTTTGTTTTTTGTTTATTCCCACTGGAATTTTTGGGGATATGTCAAAATATGTATAAGGGTCACAAGGTCAACCCCAAATGCAAACATGCTGTACGCTCGTGCCCTGTGATCATGTGTCGTCGTCGCTCCGGCGATTAAAGGGCGGCGCAGGCTGATGAGGAAAAAGAAGAGAGGGAATCAGCCAGAGAGAGAGAGAAAAAAAAGAGAGATGGAAAAATATAAGAACTTCTCAAAAGAGATGTTTGCTATTTTGTGGTGAGTTTTCTTCTTTTTCTTTTCTTTTTCTTTTTTTTTACAGAACGGACAAACCGCACATACACACGAGGAAAATAAAGGCAGCAGACGTTCATGGGAATAGCAGAGCTTTTGCGTATTCTTCGAGTTTCCTCGACTCACTACAGTCGCCCAAGACAATTTGAATTACATTAAAGGCTATAGATTAATAAAGAGGACCGTGGTCGACTATTTGTTTTGAGATTTATTTTCAATGTATTTCCAGGGAATGATGGGAAATATCCACATTGTGTGTGTATACAAATGGAGGGTGAAGACACATTATGGTGAATCTTGAATTTCTGACTAAAAGACGAAAACTAATTGTGGCCTTGAGGTTTGCAGAGCAAGCCTGTAATCAGAGGTTGCCGGTTTGAATCCCACTGTCGACGGGTCACCACCGTGGGTGCCTGACCAAATCCCTTAACCCCCAACTGCGCAGGAAGAGGTTCCAGCTTCAAACCTGAACTAAATCATACACCTGGATCACATGATCTGCTGTAGCGAGTGTTTTTGACAAACTAACCTGTAAAATGACAACCCAAAGTCAAAGTGACATTTCGTTTTTTTCCTAGTTATCCATCAGCTCTTCTTAGCCCTACTTTATTAGCACATTGTCATAAAATGCCACCAAACACCAATAATTGATCTTTTACAAAAAAAAACCACAATCATTCACATAATCTGAGTTGTTTATTTCAAGTTTAGAAAACAATCCTCAAAACAGACATCTGTACACTAAAACTGCAAACCAACATAATTAAAACTCTGTTAAGACTGAGTTGAAGAAAATATATCTTCAATTTGAGGTATTAAGTCATGCACGAACATATATTAAACAATTAAGGGCTAAGCTGTTCCAATGGTCGGAAATAATCAAATAGAAATTATTGCAAAAAGAACAAAAAAAGTCAAACTCTGTAAAATTTTGTATGGAGCTTAGTCTTAATATCTGAAACAGACTTTATGTGAGAAAAATAAGGAGACTTTCAGATCTATTCTGCAGTATGTTAGATCGGGGAAATGATGGAAGTGGAAGGAATTTTTAATAACTGCAGATTTTTAGAAGGCAGGTGTACTGTAACCGATGGAAGTGACGCCCTCTTCATCTCCTCCCCTCCAGGTTTTACAAAATACCAGGTGTTTCAATATTTAGCGCACGCACACAGTGAGATTATGAGATTACTAAATCTGTCAGGGCAGCTATGCGTCCAGCCACCTCCTGTATTTCAAATAGACTTTTCTTTAAATGCCTGGGGCTGGAGGCCATATTTTAGCCTATTTTCACTTTCGGAATTATTTATCTTGTTCAAAAGACTAGCAAAAAAAAAAGTGACGTCCAGGATGGGTTCTTTTTGTAATCTACACGTGTACATGTCTCGGCAGACAGGGTGTCATTTGTTCATTTTAATGCCCTGCTACCCCTCACCACCTGCTGCAGGTCCTATGTGTTTTCACTATATGACTCTATGGCATGAACTGTTACAGCTGCAAAACTCACCAACTATAGTCTTTCCACCTGACCCTGCTGTTTGCTGGACATTTGTCGGGTTTGGTCATAAACACAAAACACTTTTTTTTTTCCCCTCAATCAAGCATTGGGAGTTTCAATTGTTCCCTCTTGAACGATCACAATAGAAGCTCCAGCAGCAAAGTGTTGGTGTGACACGAACAGTAAGGGAGTAGGAGGGCCGGGAATAGCAGTGTGTAATCACGCCTCTACATTTCCATCCATCCACCGCGGCATCCAGGCCACTCTGACTGCTATAAATATGCGTCAAATTAGAGACTTTCTTCTTCGTGCGTGTGCGTGTGTGTGTGTGTGCGTGCGTGCGTGTGTGTTTCCAACTGTTGTGAGGTCTTGTGAGCCCCAATATATTCATTCAATACATTTTCAGGTGTTCGGGGTACAAGGGTGGGACTTTTGTTTTATGGGGAGTGATGTTGCCATGGTGACAGATATTTATTTCAACCATAGATTTCTTTTGAAAGCGAGACTTAGTTTGAGGTCGTGGCTCGTTTAAGTCGTCAGAAATTAAACGTAGGTCAAAGGAATTTTCCACGAGTGTCCTGAAAGCACAGTGTGTTTATGGGAGAGTTCCTATTTTCTTACACTTGTGGGGACTCAAGCCTGGTTGCACACTAACTCTTGGGGACACGTTTTATTGTGGGAGTTCATACGTGAAGACAAACGTTTAGGGTAGACGAGGATTAGGGTTTTGTTCAGGTTGCAGTAAGATTAGATTTAGGGTTAAGTAAGCAGCTTTAAATCTAATGAAATTAAGTCTGTCATGGATGGGAGAACAAAGTGCATAAGCTGAAGTCTTTTATTCTTTCTTTCTTTCTTGTCAGACATCAACAGTGCGTTAAGCAGCCATGTTTTCCCGGAGGTGTCCTGGAAATATGACTCAAAGGCGGAAACGAAAACTTAACAGCGGAGCCGCTCTCTCGTCAACCCTCCATTGACAAATAAAACTCAAGACATCCATCAACAGGCCCGTCTTCCCCACGCTGCCTCAACTCTGCTTTTAACATACTTTTGAGTGGCGGCAGGTGTGACGAGGCCTTTAAAAGCCCCCAACCTTTTCATTTGGTGGCACAGTGCGGAGAGAAGAAGCAACGAGTGTGTTTAAGCGCGCTGCTATTAACATTACTGCCACTGGTGCTCCTCTATTAAAGCAAAACTCCTTAAAAACACTGTAACTCTGTTCAAAACAGCTGTGGGTTATGCTCTTTTCCTTGGAATGCTTTAGCGTGTATTTCTTCGGCCAGTGGATAAACAGAAGGACCTAGATTACGTAGAGTCATGTCCAGTTATTTCCATGTGTAGTTGCTTCTTAAACCAATATTCATTGAAATCTATTGGCTCCATTTATTGACGAAATGACTAAATGTTCAAACACTTCACTCTTTTTCAAGCTCACTTGATTATATCATTTAAAATATTGTATCAACGCCTTAATTCTTCCTCTTTGGGTCCAGGAAAAGGCAGCAACAGTGACTAATGAGTTTAAGGCAGAAAAACATATACGATGTTCCAACTTGTAGATGTGAAGCCACAGAGGTGCATGCTGATTGGAGTGACAACGAGACCATAACCAAACAAAGTCGCCAGATTGTCCCTAATTTTAGCATTAACTGAAAAAAGTTAATCCACAGCAGTCTAAATTAAATTACTAGCTGGATTACAATACATGCATCATTTTATGCTTGCGTCAGGCATTTCAGTTCAGCCTAGAGAATGACAGAGCCAGTGAAATAAACAATTACAGGCCATCAAGATGATTAAAAATAGAAAATATATATTTTTTAAATTTTATGGTGTCATGGTTTACATTTTGTGTTCCTGTGTTAGTTTGAGATTATTACGAGGCTCCCTGGATTCCTCTCCTCTGGTCTGATTGCAGTTCTCTGCCCTGGTGTCATTCACCTGTGCATTAGTGAGTGATTGTCTGCAGCTGGTGGCCTTCATGTATTTATTGGGCTTTTCTTGCATGTCTTGTTGGTTTGTGTCCCAGCGTCGGTTGTGCGTTCATGTTTTGTATGTTTGTTGTGCGGCAGGCTTTTCTCTCTATGTGGATTTTTGTCTCAACAGCATGGCTGTGTTGGCTACTTGCTCTCACCCCCCGCCCCCCTTTCCCCCAGTGCTTTTAAAAAGCAAACTCCAACTGTGTAATGGATAATGAGTCCTTCCACAATCAGCAATTCTATACATAAATAAATACAGAAAATGTGTAAGTGACATGAATTAAAAAATGTAATTCAAGTACTAAAACAGCAGTACTTTGGGTGTCTGCACAACTGAAAAATGCATTTGGGGAAATTTAAACATGGGTTAAACGAGTAAAGGGTATTTGTATTTTAAGTTTAAATGTTAATTCTTTTCCCTACACATCCCTGAAGCGTCAACGTTTCAGTTTGTCAACACTAAAATCAATTAAAATGTAGCTTACTGAACTATATTTTACTACTTCAGGGAGCACATGTGCAGGCTCACCGTGCCTGCTGCTGCTGGCGGCAACAGGTTTTACCACATCAAAAGATGAAGGAGTCGAGGCAGAGCGCCTGGTGGGATACCTGTTGTGTTTACTGCTTCCTCAGAGACCAGATCCTCTTGTTGAGGTGTTCCTACGTGTTTGTGTAATATCAGCAAGAAGGAGAAGCCCAGAAATAAATTAAGTCATCACAAAGTCATTCCATCTTCTTTAACTTAGTTTCTTTGTCACATTGACTCATATAATACTTTACATTTGGGTTTTCATACTTGCCACTGTCCCTCTCTGCTTGTAAATATAAAAAAAACAACCAGATTTCTCTTTCAGACTACATCAAAAGGTATTTACAAAAACAACAGCTGACAGTAGATCCTGATAATTCTAAGAACTATAAAGATCAATTTCCCACAAAGGTGGGAAAAAGTGAATGAAAGATCAACAAAAAATATCTTTGCCTTACAGCAGTAAATTTACCTGCAATTAAAAGCACAAAAGTATGTAGTTTGGCTTAGTTGGATTCTTATCACTCTAATAGAAATATGTATAAATTGCATGCTTATGCAAATGGATTGTGCTTTTGGTTTGTGTGCATTTGTCAAGAACAATGCAACATAGGAGACAGTCTGTCACAATGTCAAAGCTGTGGAAAAAAAGAAGGGTTGCAAAAGAATACGCTCACTATGAATACCTATTAATATCACTGTATAAAACCACTGTACTTCTGGTTTCATCCATTATTCAAATATCAGTGCTTTGGATAAAGCTCTTTGCACTATAGTGCTACACACCATCTGAAACTTCGTGACACTTTTGCTCTCTTATCTTTCTGTATTGTGGTTTTCGTTATTCTATGGCCCCGCGATAGTGCTATGTAATCTTATTCTGTCTGAAAATGCAAAGAGGGTTTATCTTTGTTCTACTAGTTTGATGACTCTCAAATTTGTGTGAAAATGAAATGAATAGGAGAATGTGAGAATGACATTTGTCATTTTGACTTGTCAAACTGAATCTTGACCCAATGTTTTAGTTTAATATCCCAAACTTTACCAATTAGACCTTCAAGGTAATAGTTTGGCTGCCTACATTTCTTGTTAATTTAATGTTGAAATGACTTTGCTGCATTCCTGAAAACTACTTTCTTAAATCATTTGATTTAAAACTACAAATCAGCACTTAATATTCTCTGATTATCAGATTTAAAAATGCCTGGCAATACGAAACTAGCAGCTGAATTGAATCCATATAAAATTACATCCAGTTTGATAGTGTTGTCGGACAGACTGCCATCATGGCTCAGCTGTCTATATTCGAACGTCAAACATTAGCTTTTCTTGCATCGCCAAAAGTTTGTAATTTCTTGGTATATGGTATTACTGTGATAAACACATGGACACATTCAACTGGAGGGTCCCAAGCTACCTGCTTGCCACGCTGGCACCCCTCAAACTCTTAAACATCTTTATGGAGTGGTTTTTAAAATGGCCCCCCTCTGGCGGTTTCCAGTATGACATCGGGGGGCCACAGGTCACCCCTTCCTCTCCTTTCTTCTCCTCTTTTCATGTCCCTCTTTCTCTCCCTCTCAGCAATTTTTAAACAGTCCTTCTTTCCATATTAGCAGCTTTGAAAGCCAATTAACCGACAACCCCCCCTCCAGCCCCCGACTCCTGCACACCTCTAAACCCACCGCTGGTTTCTGTTAGCACTTAGCCACGTTAGCAAGGGGTTTATGGATAAAGATGCTGCGTCTCCACAGACGTGCAGGAGGAAAACTTTTACACTGGACCTGAGCGTTTTTGAAGTTTTATGGTGGTGTTTTAAATGGGATTACTGGGGCTTTAGGTTACAAAATGGGTTGTTTATGACTGCCTTGTTCTGCCTTGTTCACGGTGGCACACTTTGTTTTTCTCCCCGTCAGGAAACTGTTTTTTTATTTAAGACATGAGACCAGGGCTCAAACTCCAACACCTTTACATAATAATTTAAAGTTTTACATTGACGGATTGTATGCAATCTGATGCATACAGACATAATGTGATAACAATATCAAAAACCTTTGTGTAGTAAATCATTTAAATACGTTGTGTTGACTCAATTTGACTAACATCCAACTTTAGTACAACAGATATAATTTAACTTTTTCGTAATGATGAGAATTCTTGCCTCATAGCAAGAAAGTTCTCGGAGTCTGCACATTATTTCCACATGTGTATGATTAATTACCTTAAATTGATCTTAACAATTGTTTGTCTCTGTGCTTGCCAAATTATGGGCCTTCAAACTGTCCAGAGGTATAACCAAACTTTTCCCTCAGTGAGTTGGGACTAGTTCCTGCACCCCATGACCGTCAACTGGATGAATGGTTTCCTAGCACCTTCGTTGTGCAATCCTCTTGTTTCATTGCAGTGGCCAAACAAACTGTGGTCTAGAAGCTGTTTTATTGTCATTGAACCATCATTGGGTACAACAGAGATCTTCCAATCCCCATAATGGTGGCTCAATCACCTGGGGCCAGACACTAATGGCCCATTTACATGACGTTTAAAGTGAAGACGCAATATTTTTTGTTTGTCCATTTTATGAAAGTTTCACATTGACACTACATTTTGACAATGTCCATTTACATTGAAATGGCAGAAACGATGTAGTTCATGTTGGGCCACCAGTGGGTGTTGGGTTTTCTCTCACATGGCCACTGAGAACATTATGCGATAAACATTCACAATGGTGAATCCGGTGACATTCGTATGGACAGACGATAAAGTTGGATCACTATTCCGGGTGACTCTCAACTATAAAAACTACCAAGTCCCAGAAGAATATGGACTGGGAGTCACGACAGTCTGGAGGCCTCCCATGCTGTTGTTGTCAAACAACTTGTGCGGATAAAACATTTACAATACCCACAGTGCTCATCTGCAGTTGCAGCATTTCCAAAAAGTTGTGTTTTCCTCTGTTCACAAGGAGCCAGAGCAATTTTTTTTAGAAGTTGCACCATTGGAGCCATTTTCAAAGAGGTGCATTGTCAAGGGCTCCGAGCACTGCTGTAGTGTAAACAGACGCCCAAAATGCGGCAACAGTTTTCTGATTTCACTTGAAGGCCAAACAGTTTAAAGTGGAGACGACCAAAGTGTTAAAAACATGATTGAAGTCAAAAACAATTATTAGTGAACTGAAGAAGCCTTTTTGCCTTTAGCTTTAATGCACCGTTCAGTATATTAGTGGCAGAATAAGGACACGAGTATTATCAATAAATATGTCCAGTTCTAACTTAATTGCAAAGTTACATTCTCTCAGTTTATGATCAAACAATATATTTATATTTAGTGAAACATGTTATTTTCTTGATAAACGACTGGTTCTCAACCTCTTTGTTTTGTGGTCGTAGCTAAAACATAATCTCCACTGTAGTGTCTTTATATTTATAAAACCTTCCCGGAAGCTTAAGGGGTTTTTGCCATGTGAGGTCTCTGGACCACACCTCGACATATCAAAGGTACAAGATTGAAGATTACAGGATGGTAAGCAACACCGCTTGTGTTTGTCGGGTGTTGATGGTGCTGTATCATCCCGTTTGTCCTGTGGTGATCCGCCAGGCTCATCCTGAGGTCTTTGATGTTCTGCCCACTGTTTTGTTCCCCTCTCTTCCTGAGCAGGGGCGCTGGAGGTGTGATTAGCCAGACGTTTGACCCTGTTCATCGTGGCCCACGGTCCAGTTTTCAGAGGATTTATGTTTTGTTTTTTTTTGGCATTTAGCCATGTCTCTTCTGAAATGGCTGGAGCATTTTTCTTTGACTTGTCGTGTTTCATTGGGATAAGAATGAATAGTGGAAACCAGTAGAAACTGGACTGGTCCAACTTAGCTCAGCTTGCCAAGCTCAGGAGATAGTACTTGTATTCAGCTCATTCTTTGATGTTGTTTCTGAATGTCCTGAGCTCACTACTGGACTACCTCACTTATTTGCATGAAATCTACAGATCTGCACCCAAGCTACATGACTGCATTGCATGCTTTCCACAATTTGGTGTCAGAGAAGCGAGCTTGTGTTCCAAGGTGTGCAGGTTTGAATGAGCAACACATTTCGCTGTACATTCTTTGTATGCGTGACAAATGAAGCGCTCTATAAATGTAGGCCTTCTAAACCACTCTCTCGTCGATCATTCTGTTGTTTCTATATCTCTTCAACCACAGAGTCACTCTTTGACTTTGCCCTGAGCTCAAAAGAGTCTCTTCCCTGATCTCTGCTCAGCAGGTTACGTTCTACTACATATGCTACACATCGTACATGCATGAGATTTGATTTGCAGTGAGCTCACGTTTTTGTTTTTTTTGTTTTTTTCATTTTGAAATGACACCCTCAAAGGGTGGGGCTTATGGAAGTGGGTGGGTTCTTCCTACCAGCCTCGTGCTGATTGGCCCGGCAGTCTGCCCTTGGCTGTTGTGGCATGGGGACTTTGAGAGCTGGTTGATGAGATCTGCAGAGCACCAGCACATATCCACATAAACACTGAGCCTTGTGTGTGTTGGCCAGGTTTCCTCTCTCTGCGTTTCACTGCTTATCTGCGTCCGTCCCTCCAGTCTTCACCTTTTTAGCTCCCCTATCAGAGGCTTTTCCTCCCGACAGGAGTGTGTCGACACAGTCTAAGGCATTCGTGATCACAACCCACTTTTATTCTGAAGCTCGTTCTATTACGAGTCATTATTATTAATGGCCCATATTCTCATCGCGACATCATTCTGGGCAATAATCGCTTTTTAGAGGCTTCGATCTTCCAATCATTGTGAGAGAAGTTGATTTTACTCTTCTGATGAGGTGTTGCAAGTCGGCCAAACATTTCCCAGTTTGGCTATATTTTGATTGATTGAGTTATAAAAAGAGGAGAAATTCAATGGGAGGAGAGACAAATAAAAATGTTGAAAGTAGGATTACATTTTCAATCACCTTATCATTTGCAAAGATCCTTTATTATTTGAAGTGTTTGAAATGGAAAAAATAACACTAAACCCCAACAGGAGTCATTTGGGGTTTAGTGCCTTGCTATAGGACTCATGGAAATATAACCAACTATAACAGCAGAGCTGGTTTGCCAATTGCTGAGCGTGAACCTGACGTCTGTTAGTCACTGAGGTCTCATGCCAGTTTGCAACGCACCTTCAAAGACTGAACTCCTCCACCGATAGTCACTGACGTTAAAGTAGTTATTTGAGGAAAGGTGGACTATAATCAGAATGTTGGTGTTTCTTAAGAAAAAGAAGCAGGGAGAAACTGTCAACATGCAGAGATGAATGAAAAGGATTGTCTGGTGCAGCCGATGCTTTGCAGATACTGTGAAGCATCAGGTTGCTGCCTGACTTATTCAGATCAACGAATGACGGAAATAAAACACCTTTGCTGAATGCTAATAATGACGTTGCTATATGCAGGTTGGGAAAGTAATCAATCTCTGCAGTTCACTTCTTTTTTCATATCACATAAATAATAAGTGATGAGCAATCTTTCAATTTAGCATTCACAACTTCCAAAGAAATATCATAATAGTAATTTTTTTTAAAGAAAACCCTGTGTCTTGGTATATTCTTATGATGGACACAACATTTATTTCATAGTCATATTAGAAGACTTATTCAGAAAAAGGTTTCGAAATTAATGTGCCTTTACATTTTTTTTTAGAAACAGTTGAGTTAATAAAAAAAAATGATGCAATTTAAAAACTAGTAAAAACACATTAGTACCAGTGGGGGGAAAAAACAAACCATTCAGGTATTTGCAGCAGACTTAATGTTTAGAATTAATATGCTTCTTTATAAAGCTGAGTTTGTGTTGTATGTGCTGTAGGTTTTATACCCGTTTCGGTACTACATATTATGGGACTTCATGCAAGAATGAAAAGCAAAAAATTTAATCACATCAAACTGTACGAGTTGTTATTCCTACGCGTGTATCAGTTTGCAGTTCTGAAGCAGGATGATGAGGATTTGATGTGAAGTCCCACCTACTAAGTTATGATTGGGCTCCTCGACGGTCCATCACCACAAAGTCTGACCAATCAGACTCAACATTTCTGCCATAAGTAAGAAGACTGAACCCACTTCAGGGTTGTAAAGTTGTACTTTTCCTCGTCATGAATGTTAGAATCGATTTTACGTCTACATTTAATTGTATTATTAGAACTCTAAGTTACCGCATTTATGCAGATGACACCCACTCTCTGCAGTAACCCTGTAAGCTCAAAACGATTATAATCTAATCCCATTAAAACAACCCTTGTGTTCAAAAGGGTGAAAATCTGTGTTTTGGGTCCACGATGGCTCACATTTCCAGCAACATCTGCAGAGCACTGGTTCTCCAGAGGAGGTTCGCACTGGGATAGAGCTGTTCTAGTGGCTCCTGGTGGCCGCACGGGCCAACTGCACACAACTCCCACAACCAGAACTCCCGTTCACACACACAGACCCTGCATGCCCACTGCTCATACAAACCACTGCTCCACCGGTACGCAGACCGCTCTCACAGGTGTGATGGATTCACCTGTCCTGGGAATGGAGAGGACGAGGCAACACACCAGGGTAGTGAGTTCACATCAGTCAGCTCTCAAGGTGGGAACGTGCAACGGATTTGGGGTATCTGGGGGGGGGGGGGGGGGGGAGGGAGGGAGGGGAGATGGAGGTGGTGGGTGGAAGTGAGGAGCGACTGAAGTAGGAGGCGTGGCTTAGGTGGGGGCAGGGCTACAGGAAAGGGAAGGAGGTGTCTTATTTCCAGGAGAAGAAGAAGGCAGAACGAAACGTTACGAGATGCAGTATGTTGACTCTCCAACTCATGAATAAAGTTTAGAAGATCAGACATTTGTGCACTTATTTCATTTAAAGAAATATTTATTATATACATACAACAAATATAAAACAATTCCTAACATAAGATTGCAGTACGATATTCTGGATGCCCGGAAACACAAACATGAGCAAATTGATTTCTTCAAATCTACTTTCAGAATTTTGGGTATGGGTTTCTCCCAGTTATTCTGGTTTCCTCCCACAGTCCAAAGCATCCATGTGATGTTAATTGTTGACATTAAATTGTGTGTTTGTCTCTCTGTGTTTGCTCTGTGACAGACTGTGGACCTGTACAAGGTGGGCTCCAGCACCTGATGGATGGATGGATGCATGGATGGATGGATGGATGGATGGATGGATGGATGGATGGATAGACACTTCGTAATTGGTGCATGTACACAGACTGATTTGCCATAATACTGCAAAAACACCCAGAAACAAGCTTTTCACACTAGTTTCTTGAACACACTCTCTCTCAAATACCTTTTCTTTGTTTCTCCCTTATTCTGCTACAGCATAAACATTTCTGTTAAAAAAAACAATGTATGATGTCCAATTAATTTAAAAAAAAAAATCACAGAGACTTTATGATATAAATGCAAAATTAAACACAAAGAAGAAAGTAGAAACTCTCTCTATATAGGACTGTGACATTTTAAAGCTGGAGTCACGTGGTATGTCGAAATGCATTGCCTATTTTTTTTTTGCAATAACATTCTCAGAGATAAATAAATAAATACGGCAAATAAACAGATATCCATTCATCTATTATTGAATTTTATCTAACAAAGGGATGCTGGCAACGGCAGGGTACATCGTGAAGCAGTCGTCAGGTGAAGACAGATATTCTAGACACTCTCATTCACATTTAGAAGACATTCACAAATTCAATTGGATTTTAAATACATGTAATTTTGTACTGTGGGAAAGGAAGAACTCCACATGGAAATCTCCACTCCAGGACAATGTCACTGTGAGGCAATAGTGCCAATTCTGCACTATAATGTAGCTCCAATGTCCAGTTGTACCACCAAACACCTGTATCCACAACAGAAAGCCACTTAAACATTAGTGTTTGTGAAAGTACACTTTTTTACACCGGTCAGGCACAAACATGACCAGTGATAGGTGAAGAGAAACACTGATTAACTCTTTGTTACTTACAGGCCTTGGAAGAGTATGGCACCCTGTGATTGTGTGACTGCATGAATGAAATAGGTTTTATGAGTAAAAGTCAATTGAGTTGAATCCATTTCGAAAATGACATTGAAGTTAAAGGAAAATGCCGTCTCACCAAGTGTGCATGTTTCACATGTCGTTTAAATATTCTCTGTGTATCTAAGCAAAGACCCTGGGGGAAGCGTTTCCTCTGCACGTTGATGCCACCGCCAACTCTGGGAGTGTTTTTTTTTTGTGGAATCAACATGAACTTCACCTCAAAACGTGTGTGTGAAAGAGAGAAACCACACTGACTGCTTCCTGAACACTTTCTTAGGCCGCGGATTAAAAATAAAAAAAAAATAGGGTGGTGGTGGGAGATTTACATCCACTGAACTGAAGCCTCTGGCTAAAAATGTTTCTGCCTTACTGATGTGGACCTGCGAGCAACATCAGCAGTCCAGATGCGTACGTGTACATGCGTGCCGGGATTGGGGTGGTGGTGGTGGTGGGTGGGGGTGGTGGGTGGGTGGGTGGGTGGGGGGAGGATTTCTCTGACTGGCTGAAGGGTGATGACGCTGTGAGTCACTGACATGGGCCATGTGAAGAAAAAAAACTTTTCCTGGTTGGGTTTTTCTCTGGGCTTTGCTTTTCCTTTGCACACACACACACACACACACACACACACACACACACACACACACACACACACACACACACACACACACACACACACACACACACACACACACACACACACACACACACACACACACACACACACACACACACACACACACACACACACTGCAATCACTTCTTACTGACTTTCATGCATTTCCTCTGAACGAACCGCCTCGATCTTTGCAGACGTTCAAGTTCACACTGGAATTCAATAATCTTCATCAAGGAGGTGTGATCTTTTGCTCCTAAAAGAACATAAAGGCCCCACGATGTGAGCGATACAAGAGCATAAACACATGCTCCTCCTCCCTCCTCTTGTTTCCCCCACAATGGAAAAAGCAGGCGCACCATCGCACAAGCTGGTTTTGGTTTTAGAACCCTCACAGACTTTCTTAGATGCTCACAACCCAACTGTCTCAAAAAGTCTTTTCGGTGTCTCTATGTTTCATTTTGCACGAGCAAACAGAATGGAAATATATATGCACTTATAGGAGTTGTTAATTAAACAACTTTAATAGTTCTTGCTCCCACAAAAAACTAAACGTGTCTATCATTTCAAAACAAACGTGTTTCCCTGTAACTCTTCTTCAGCCAAGAACAGACTGACTTGCAGACGTCGTCCGAGAGGAGGTGCGGCGCTCGTCTGCTGCTGGAGCTCAAACCGGACCAAGATGGCGGCTCGCTCAAACGTTCTCATTTATTACTAAAACAGTTCGGCGAAAACAGTATTTCTGAAAAGATTTGAAGTGAGAAATAGCCCTCTTGTTAGAATCCAGAGGGCTTCGCAACTCCCTGTGATTTTTTGGAAAAAGTGAGAAGAAGCCATGTGGGAACACTGATATTCAACGTCTGCAGAGCCTGAATGGAAAACTGATCAGATGAATCAACAGTTGAAATTCCTTTTTGGACACCACGTCCACTGTCTCCTGCAGATTACCGAGGAGAGAGGCCATCTGCCTATCGGCACAGAGTTCAGGAGCTACATTAGTTTTTTGGTGACGTGAGCAATTCCCACATCAGACAAGGTGTCACAGAGGCGTCAGTGAGATGATTGCCAACTCTCTCAACTGTACACGCATCGCTTCCTGTTTGTTTTCTTTTTCTGCTTAGACAGGAAAGTAAACGTGACCAAATGAGAGGTTCGACTGGATCATCAAAAAGCAGACCAGGCTGCACACGTCACCCTCCGACTCCTCCTCCTCAGGACAGCAGTGGAAAATGTTTCCGTCATGGTCGAACCAAAGTGCTTTAAGGCCGAGCGTGTGCACCCGCTCCTCCCGCTCCTCCCTCTCCTCCGTCTCCTCCCTCTTCTCCATCTCCTCCTTTCTCACAGGGTGTGTCTTTTTCACCCCGAGCGAGAGAACTCCCCTGGAATGTGGGATGAAGCGAGGCAACCCAAACTCCCAAACAGCCCAATGTCTTTGCAAGTTATAAATGTGTGTGTGTGTGTGTGTGTGTGTGTGTGCCTCCACTGTGAAGTAAATTAATCCTGAAGCCCCGACGAGAAACATTTTAAAATCAGTCGGACTGTTGCATTTTCAGAGCGTTCAGTTTTCCACATACACATCTGAAGATAACGCATGTTTTGTTTTTCTACAGTTTTCTAAAAGGTCTAAAGAGCTGCTGACACGGAAATCATGTTAGGTAATAAATGTAACACTGCTCTGACTACCAGTGGTCCAAAACAATCAAACTCCACTTAATTCTATTCCTTTTACCATTGAAATGAACATCCTGAAATATTTTTTCAGCTGATTAATATTAAGAGGTGACTCACAGGTGTTTAAATGATGAAGTGTTACCATATTTGCGGGGATTAAAAAAAGTATGCATACATATCTGTAGCCTATTCTTATATTATTCTTACATGCTGGTTGAAGCACCAAAGCCACTTTGTCAGATAATGCAACTAAATAAGCAAAAAAACAAGACAAATATTTTTTTTTTTAATAAGCTTATTCTTAAACAAACATTGTTACCTGACTTCTGTATTGTGCTTAAAACGTGTTTGCTTTTGGTTCCACTCCTGTCCTTTATTTATGCTTTATCACATTGTTGTTGTCATAACTACTCTGGCCACTAGAGGTCACCACGTTCCTCACCGGTATGCTACAGAAGGCAGGGCTGTGCCCTCACAGCTCAACATCTATGGGACTAATAAAGGCTAATGATGATTGTTCCCTTCAGCTGACGACATCCAAATTAGACGTCACTAGCCCACTCCTCCATTCAGACCACGACCCCCGTTTCTTTAGGAAATCTTCATCACTTCACTCGTTCCTCAGTCTCCCTCTGCTTCGTCTCCCTCTCAGCCTGTCTGTGCCTGCCTCCAACATACTTCAAGTTCCAGCCCACTTCTCCTCTTAATAGTTTCCCCCTCTTTTTTCCTGAATTTCAACCTGTAGTCTTTTCCCACTTTTTTTTTTTTGCAACACATTACACTCATTTATCTTTAATTGCATGATTTGAAGGCGAACTAAAAGTGTCATACAAACTCAGTAAAATGTCAGTTCATTGAAATGTAAAAATGGCACATTGACCACCCAGGTATGTACACACACACACACACACACACACACACACACACACACACACACACACACACACACACACACACACACACACACACACACACACACACACACACACACACACACACACACACACACACACACAGTCTGCCTACACAGACACATAAAGACAAGCCTGGACAGACTGTAGATGTAAGGACATGCTTGTTTAAGAAGAAATGAGATATTTCAATGTAAAACTGGATAGATCCTTCTACTGGACTCACACTAAACAATGTGGATGTCTTTTAATGTGATTTGAACCTACAGGCCTTTTCAGACATTTCTTTCATAGCTTTGATGGTCTAAAGTTCATTTGATTTAGTTTATTCCACGTCTGGATTCAGGTCTGTGGTTGGATTCTGTCTGACATTGATCACTGATCACATGGAGCTGAATGCGTGTTAATTGACTCCCTTTATCAATTGCTAAGAGATAAATGCAAACTGATAACCTTGAAAGTGTGGCAGGTTCTCAGGGTGCATGATGTAATAAGTAACTGTTGAATGCGTTCAAACTTTCACACAAATGGCAAATGAGCCCAACAGATCTGGTTTGTCCTACTTATTTATTGCAATATATGTTCAGCTTTTAGTAATGTTGTATTTCTAGCTACAACTGAACATTCCGTTCTCAATAACAATACATTCTACTCAATTCTATAGAGTCAGATCCACGTCATGTGCGATGTGGCCCCGCGGAGACCCAGTCCTCACAGTCGCTCCCTTTGGATTCCTCTTTTATGAGAATGGTTTACACTTGTTTTATTGAGTGCTCTTTTAACTTTCAACTCCGTTGGTTTAGTCTTTTATCTGGCACGAATAAGAATAGACTGTTGGGCATTGCCAAAGCCTGCTGGTGCAGTTCTTAACAACTTCACTGCACTAAATGAGCTCAGTGAATTAGGGCTTGACTGATGGAGATAATGATTTTATTTCTTTGTCACCTACATTCACATCAAAACGAATGCGAAAGGATAGAATTCACTGTAACGCTCATAATATATCTACTGACTAGCAGAATATTCAGTCTTCGAAATATAAAGACATTAAAGCAGGCCAGGAATGCTCCTTCCAAAATGAATTAATTATTTGGTTACAGTTACATTGCAAAAGTTGAGATTTTGTTCTTCTTAAATGTATGTATGTATGTATGTATGTATGTATTTCTTTATGCATTTATTTACTTATTGAATTATTGTTTATTTATTTTATTTACTATTTCAGTAGCCAACATGGGTATAGGCTGAATCCACGGATTGTTTTCTTTTTTTTTTTTTATCAATAAAGTTACCCTGAACATCAGTGAAAAGAAATATAATGGATTTATTACAAAAGAAGAGATAAAACAAAAACGTAGTTATTCTTCTTAATAATTTCTGATTTCAGTCATTTTTTGTATTATTATTTAGAATTATTTTATATTTCAATATTTTTGGGGAGCACAACAAAGATTTACATAATTTTAAGTTGGCGCATGACTCCCAGAAATGAAATGCTCATGTTAATTTAACTCATGTTATATAAATATTGAACATGAGTTCTCAGACTACGTCTTTCAAAAACGCCCGATACTCTAAAATTATAAGTATTTTCTTTTAGATGAACACAAAAAATAAAGACAGATGATATGGCAGGTTCTGATCAATCAATCAATCAATCAATAAATCAATCAATCAATCAGCCTTTATCTATAGAGCCTCTGTCATACAGTAAAAAAAAAACAAAAAAACAGCACAAAGTCTGTCAGCGGAAACTTAATGATGCATAATGAAATTGTTTGTATTTTTACAAACCCTATGTGAACAACCTGCATTATCTAATCTGAAATAGCTTCAATCCTATTCACTAAATTTCTCCTCCAGAATCATGTTTATCATCGCCCATAGTTTACATAATTTCTGCAGCCTTCAGCGTGCATGTTTTCACCCACATGCACTGTTCAATTTCTGTGTCTCAGTGTTGTGTGGTGGAAAAACTACAAATAAAGATCGGCCGATACTTTAATGGACATTTACAGTTAATCTCTCTGCAGTTTGGCCGGATTTAAATCCGGTTTGTTCCACAGGGTGATGAGAAAACATAAGAACATTTTTCAGAGTGACATAAAGTTGATCTCTCCGTTCTCAAAAAGGGATTTCATGGCATCTATTTTTAAGTTTTATGATCACAGTGGGGTCTTGATCTCTCAGCTCTTATCAGTGTTTTCCACTCAAAGCGCCCTCTCGCGGATCACTGCTTTACGCCCGCTGGTCACACACGTGTACAGTTTCCTCCGGTTGGCTCGGCAGCAGCAGCAGCCACAGACAGGCACAGCCGGGCATTTTGTGAGCCTGCGGCCCGACGTGGACCCGAGTCCCACCAATCAGGTCACTTGGCATTAAAGTCCGGCTCTATTTTAACTGGACGCGCTGCTTGACCTCAGAGACCGGTGTAATTCTATGTTGCAGTAATGAAGCACACGGTCAAGTCTACTTTCAGTAAACAGGGTTTTCCACACATGGTCGTTTTTTTTTTTTACTTCTCCTTTCAGCTTTATTCGACATCAAAGAGGAGGCAGACACTTAAAGACATAGAGCTTTTCCTCAAAGGTCACAGAGGTCAGATGTTTTAATTATTTTGTGTTTTTGCAGGGATTTATAGCCAAAATACTCAGGTAACATCTTTTTACACCCAATGTAAAAGCTTTTATTTATATAGTAAACAGATACGTTCTTATAATCAGCTACATGTTTCATTCCCAATAACAGCCTGTAATAAAAATGTGTGTTGGAATGAAAATATTCATTATTTTACGCTATAATAATAAAAACATTTTTTAAATCAGTATAGATTTTCATACATCTCTTTTCTCTATCGTCGCTCCACAATCTGGAATACCTCCCAAAAAAACCCAGCTTCAGCTGCTGCATGTTTTAGAAACAAACCAATAACAAACCCCAGATTGTAATCACATGTATTAAAGCTGGGAGACTCAAAACATGTGGAAGAGACTATGTAATAATAATAATAATAATAATAATAATCCATCCATCCATCCATCCATTGGCTACCGCTTTATCCGGGGCCGGGTCGCGGAGGCAGCAGTCCAAGCAGAGTTGCCCAGACTTCCCTCGCCCCAGACACTTCCTCCAGCTCCTCCGGTGGCACCCCAAGGCGTTCCCAGGCCAGCCGAGAGACATAGTCTCTCCAGCGTGTCCTGGGTCTGCCCCGAGGCCTCCTACCAGAGGGACATGCCCGGAACACCTCCCTCGGGAGGCGTCCGGGGGGCATCCGAAATGGATGCCCGAGCCACCTCAGCTGGCTCCTCTCGATGTGGAGGAGCAGCGGCTCTACTCCGAGCTCCTCCCTGGTGACTGAGCTCCTCACCCTATCTCTAAGGGTGCGCCCAGCCACCCTACGGAGGCACCGGGCAACAACAATAATAATAATAATAATAATAATAATAATAATAATAATAATAATAATAATAATAATAATAATAATAATGATGATGATGATGATGACAATAATAATAATAATAATAATAATAGTAATAATAATATAATGATAAAAGGATGCATGTTCTATTTGCTTTCACACCAAAACTACATTCTTAAATGAAAAAGTACTTTAGTATCTAACTTTCAACCTTTAATTACTTTTCCACACTGGAATTGAGCTGTAATTTCTTTTAGTTTATCGCTTGTTTCTTCACATTATTATGCACCGATGTGTCCAGATGTGTATACAACTGGATACTATTGGCAGGTCTTGTAAAGTTCACACTTATGATAAGTGAATGTCACATTTGACGTGTGTGTACTCGTTTTTTTTTTTCTATGCAAAAGTCCTTTAATACATGTTGTGTCTATCTAATTTGAGCAGTAGATTATATGGATATAAATAAACAGAAAGATAAAGGAATGCCATGACAATGTCGAGCTAGTTCTGGATTTGATGCACTGAAACCAGGTGCAGTTTGTGGGGACATTAATGTTTCTCTGCCTCACCACCTCTGCATGTTGGCTAATTATAGCTACAAATATCATGTATTTGCTCCATCACATTGCGAATTTAAAATATCTGACATTAATTTATTATTCCAAATAGCTACGTGAGCTCTTTGGTTGACAGTGACAGCACGGCCTCTCATCACAGTGTTGTTTTTTTCCCTTCTTGCAGGCCCAGAAGAAAACAAGAACGAGAAGCTTCACAGCACCTCCTGCTGATCGCGTCTGAAAGGTCACTGCTCTGCTCCAGCACAGCTGCCATGACAGGCTAAGAAAAACAACACTGCCTCACATTTCAAAGGAAAACGGCCAATTTTTACTACAATCTCACTGTATTTACAGACTCCAAAGAAATGGGACAAATGGGGGAACCATGCAGGACTTTTTTCTTCATATATGTGGACTTATGGAGCTAAATCCACGTGGTACACAGTAAAATCAGCAGTGTTGATTTAACACTTAAAGAGTTCATTTTAACACTAATTCAGTGAACATATGGTCCTAACCTACAGAGAGTAAAAGTTACACTCCACTTGGTGTTGAATTTACAGAGTCAATTTAACTCTCATACTAGTTTATATTTTACACTATTTCACACTACACTACACTGAAAAGCGTTGATCAAGTTTAACACTATAAGAAAAATAACACCCGTATTGTTACTTACAGATGACACTAAAGCTTTTTTTTAGTCTTAATCAGGATTGGCTCTTTTCAATTTACTCTTGGCAAGTGTTAAACTTATGTCACTGTAGAGAAATTACTCTCTCCAGTGTTCAGTTTTTAATTACTCCTGCAAGTGTTAAACATTAACCTGTATATTTATGCCAGAATATAAATCTATATATAATTTCACAAGCATTTTGTGATTTTTCTCCCATGCCCAGGCAGCATTTACAACAACTTCAAAAGCGAGAAAACCACAAACAATTATATTTAGTCCTTAATGACAATTTATTGAAATTAAAAAGATGAAACCCAAAGGTTTTACTCTGCAATAACAGATGATATTAAATTTGCATTTTTGACAAGTGAAACAGCTTCTTTTCACATATAGTTGTAGTCGTATGTTCCAGAAAACTACACAAAACACTGGTCAAACCTGCATAAGATGGCAATATGGGACAATAAAAAGGGAGGAGTCAGTTGGTCCATATGCCATCTGTACATCCATTGGCTTGAAATAAAACAACTCTTTAACATTAAACACCTTTAGTGCATTAAATGGCTTTAACAAGATTTTATATGCATGGTAATGTTCCTGAAAACAAACAGTTTCACCACCAGAGCCAGTTAGAATAACTTGCTCATCTTTTGCAAAAATAGCTTGAATCTTACTGGCATCTCATCAGCTACCTCAACACATACCATTAAACCAGGGCGATATTCAGTTCCGCAATGCTTCACCCAGTTCACTGATAGAACATTAGTAGATAAGTCAACATTGAGTTTGGCAGAAATCTCAAGACATTTACATTTTCCAAGTTGCACCATCTTTCCCAGACCAGTAGTTAACCTGCACTGGCTAAAAGACTCCCAATGCAAGGCCACGTCTCTTTGGTGCCTTTTGGCGCCTTTTGGCCAATGTTTTGGTAATATTTTTGAAACTCTTCAGTTGAGTCTTAAAAAAGGTGTGTTTTGCCTCATATCGCATACACCACATGTGCAAAATAGGTCCGATATTTCTTATACATCGAGGATAATGCACCATGAAGTGGTGTTTAGGCAACAGATTTCTAGAAGGAAACAGACACTTGAAAAGCTGATGATGTTCAACAATAATGTGTTTCAGGAAGATGGTCATACCATCTGTTACTGCAGGAGAAAACACTATATTGACTATCTGCGGAAGCAGCATTAAACGATGCCAGTACCCATTGTCTCCCTGAACTATGTCCCTAAATATCAATGGGATGTTATGCAATAAAAACCAGGATTGTATTGCATTAAGGCCCAAATCATTACTTCCATCAAATAAATTAACTGCTGGTGGAAGATTTCTTCTCTCAGTATAGCCGTAGTTAAAGGACTGAATTCTGAAGTCATGTCAGCAGTGAGGATGTTAATCATCTGTCGCCGGGAAGAGTCAGTCAGGCCTTTTGTCCGGTTGTACTCCTTGATAATACGGTCTCCACCTGGTTTCTTGGTCAGTGCAGATTCAACCACCTGTGAATTGACAAGGCAAAGGACAATTCAATAATCAATTAAAATTAGGTCATCTTTAACAGTTTAAAGTCAACACACCTTTAAAGAATACTGAATGTGTGCAATCCCTAAAGGACAATGTCACAATAAACAGATTTTCACACATAAACTTACACTTTTGGCACCATCATCTGCCTTCTGCCTTTTTCTGGCATGGCTGAGATCCTCATCCAGGATGACTGTATCATCAGAGCTACAGGCTGCAAGTTCCAGGATAATCGTATCATCGGGACTGCAGGCTGAACCTTCCACTGGTGAATTTGTATTGTCATGCAAGACAACAGCAGAAGAAGATGTTCCTGACCAACAGTCAGATGAAGCTGTTCCTAAATGTAGTTGAGGAGAGAGAGAAAGAGAGAAAAGAAGGAAAAAATGAACACATGTTTGTCAGTTTTTCGGCACACAGCAGCAGAATTGTGTTACCAAAATTCTGTGGACTTTGCTGAAAAAAAACAGGAATCGGGGGAGAGAAAGTTTACCACTGTCAAATCTGATGGTAAATACGCCAGCACTTGGTTGCTGAACCAGCTCCTCAAAGACATCGCCATCAATCTCAGTTCCTGTCTCATCAAATACTCGAACACCTTCGCTCACAGGTGGGATGGCGAATTTCAAGAAAGCTTAGGAAATAAACACATGCAGGGAGTCATTTGATGTGAAATCTTCAAGATCATTAAAAGGTAAGCCCCACAGAAATTACTTATTGATGCCTTTTGAACATCCTATGCTAATCTGGACACACGGTTTGCCCTTCCAAGTTTGAGAGAACAGAGTTCCCTTCATACCACACTGCTAAGGTGAGGAAACAAACTTAACTAAGCTGACCAACAACGATGTCAGCTTTTGATGGTTCTGACCTCTGGATATCATCATTTTGGTGAGCACCAAGGGAGCTCACCAAAAAAGAGATTTGGATGATTTTTCAGTTTAAACAGAAATCATGTGCAGATCTAAAAATCCAATAGCACATCCACCTTTGCTTGTACAAAGGAGCAGGACTGAAGGCTTACCACAACTTAAGAATTCATCGATTAAACATGTGATAAATAGAAATGATTCAGTATCAATAGGTTAATGACAACATTTTCTGTTCCTGTTTCACTAATTTACTGTTGAAAGAAAATTATTATTTTTTTTACTCTTAATTCAGTTAATTTTGACGTTGAATTATTTATAAGTACCTCAGATGTTTTTATGTCGTTCTCATTTGACCTGATCATGGATTGGAGATGAACCTGAGCCACTCACCCGCCAGTGCAAGAGATGTCAGTGGAGAAATCCAAGATGGTGACGTTGTGGACGCCGCCATACTCATTTACAGGTCGCCGTCATCTTGAAATCGTGCGGGGCGGAAACATGACCGGAAATGACGGAAAATGGCGCACCGGAAGTGGCGTTCACATAAGCAACATACAGACTTTGACTTAGACTTTCTTTATTGTCATTGCACAGTACATCACACAGTGAGGAAACTGGCAACGGAATTTCGTTGCTTAGCAACCGGTAAAAAAGGCATTAAAAAAACCGTATTTAAACATATTGAAAAAAAGTAGTGCAATTTTAAAAATAAGGTCATATGAACATTAAATAAAAGAGCAGGATGAGAAATGGGATAGATTAAAATTGAATAATTGCACAGTGTGATATTGCACAGAATAATGTTATTTGGCATTTAGAAGCCTGATGGCCAGGGGAAAGAAGCTGTTCTTCAGTCTGTTTGTTCTGCAGCGGCTGCTGTGGAACCTCTTGCCGGATGCCAGGAGGGTGAACAGTCCATTATGGGGGTGGGGGTGGTCAGAAAGGATCTGGTGAGCTCTGGTGAGGCAGCGTGTGTCTGCAATGTCCTGCATGGCTTCAACATCATGCATGTGGAACGTTTATCGAACCTGGCTCCTGGTTTCTTCATCTCAGATTAAAAAAAAAAAAAAAAAAAAATGTGTGAATGAATCTTAAAAAAAAAAACAGGAAACAAACCAGCCTGATCTAAACTTTGTGTGCAGATTTCAATCTTTTAACAAGCACGTGATGCAATATGCATCCAAATCTGCACTGAATTTGTAAATCAACAATAAAGTACATAAACAATTTGCACACACACAAAAAAAATTGCAACAAATCGATAATTAAAATACTGACAAAAAGAAGAGACAACCGTCCTGTTTAGCCTGCAGGACAGGACATCTGTGGTTTCACACTTAAATCATACGACTAATTGGATTTGGATTCTTCTCTGCTTCATGCGCCAGTCGCAGGAAATGCCCTCATTTACGCTTCAGCAGCACGTCTTTTAAACTTGTTAAAACATGCATTAAAGGACTGCATTTCATGCAACAGCACGGAGGCTGTTTATATTCTATTGAGATTTCTTTTTACATTTATATGCATAATTGTTTGGAAACTCACTCCGTCTCTTCACAAGGTCACCAGATTGCTGCTTTTATTTTGATATTTTGAATACAGTGGAGTAGTAGTCCTGAGTAGTCCTGCATTAGACTTTATAACCTTATATCAAAACTTATTCTTAGATATGTAATGGAATCATCCAAAATGACAACTGTTAATCGTCTGTGCAGTTTCAGACGTCCTCTGACGGGACGTGCAACAAAATACCATCTTATTCTGTGCAAATTGCCAGTCAATACATGCTTCATGGTCCCATTTAAAAAGATGCTGGATCTGTTAAAACCGTTATAAGAGACCGTGTGCATCCAATGCTGATTTTGGATTGTTTGTCAACTGAGTCTTCCTCTGTCAGAAGGAAACGGTTGCTCCAATGTAGTTTAGAGGGTTTATTCAGGAGGGCAGGTACATGGAGACGGGGATGGCTTACAGGAGATGATAGAACGATGATAGAACAAAGGTGCGTAGATAATCGGTGAGGGTGTTGATGTGTATGTGTGTGGGTATGTGTGTGTGTGTGGTTATCTGGAAAGGAAACACAATCAAATGTATATTAATAAACATGTAGGCAGACTGAGGTTATTTACAGGTGTATGATTGATGACAAGTACCCACAAACTCCACTAGTGGGCCCTCTAACATCATAAAGGAACTTAGAGGTTCAATAACTCTCCAAATTGTGGAAAATACTACAAAAAATGGGCAAAATATGCATTAAATATAAGACATACAATTATCCAATAGACCATAACTTAACTATATACGATGGATGGCAACTTTAAGAGCACATATGACGCACCGAAGCAAACTGCTACATTATAGCATGGGAATAACGCGAGTGTAGCAACTTCTTTCTCCAGGCTAATAACTCGGAAATAAACACACCTGTCATGAAAACAACTATACTCACATCGTAAGGACGCACACGGCACTCATACACACGGGATTTACACAGAATTGACAGAGGATGGCCATTCTCTGTGCCGTGGATGCTGCTCTCACGTCACCAGACCAAGTCAAAAGGTGAAAGCTAACGAACGAAACTCAATGAAGAGAACTACAAGTAAACACGGGCATTCTGGGTACTGTAGTCCTTTAGGGCACGGACTTTTAACAACCGTCATTTAAAAAGTGTATCTAAGTGTATCGTTTAAATTTATGTCCTACCCAGATATTTTATGTCCTACCCAGATATTTTTACATTTGTATATTTGTATATTTGTATTTCCTACTTTTATATTCTATTCTATTGTATTTTATAACATTCCTAGGTACCAGAATGCTGCAACAAAACAATTTCCCTTCGGGGATGAATAAAGTTATCTATCTATCTATCTATCTATCTATCTATCTATCTATCTATCTATCTCTCTCTCTCTCTCTCTCTCTCTCTCTCTCTCTCTCTCTCTCTCTCTCTCTCTCTCTCTCTCTCTCTCTCTCTCTCTCTCTCTCTCTCTATCTATCTATCTATCTATCTATTAATCACAGAATCAAACTCATCCTCAAAATAACATTTTTCATAAAGGATTATTTGAAGCGATAATCATCAGAAGCATTTTGATTGTGAAGGAAGTTTATTTCTGAAAAGTTGCGAAACAAGAGTCATTCATCAACTTCAGGGTGAACACAACAGCACAAGGTCTTCCTGATGGTCTTGAAGACTCTGCCCATCGCCTTTTTGAAACGCTTGAAGCGACTCCTGGTGGTCGAGACCACAGGGACCTCATCTGGTCCACACTCCTCAGATGAACCAGAATCTTCCTCCTCCACATCGACACTCTCTTCTGTGACTGAAATAATGTTAATGGCGTCGGTGGTGTCGACGTCCCTGAAGGGCCCAGAGAGCTCTGAAACGCCCGAGTCCGAGTCCTGGGGGTCTGATGCCTCCGGCAGATTGTTACTCGTCTGGTCCTGGGAAGGACCTTTGAGGGGCTCCTGGTCTAGAGGCTCCTGGTCTTGGGGCTCCTGGTTTAGGGGCTCCTGGTCTAGTGGCTCCTGGTCTTGGGGCTCCTGGTCTTCAGGCTCCTGGTCTTGGGCCTCCTGGTTGACGGGGTTGTGGCTGAGGTAGTACTCACTGAGGTAGGACCGGGTGATGAAGGGGTGTTTCAGCGCTTCCTGGGGGGTCAGTCTCTTCCCTGGGTCCACATCAAGCAGCCCCTTGAGAAAGTCGACTAGCGCCGCTCTTTCGTTACACTCGATGTCGTTGGTGACCGGATAGATCTGCATTGACAAACAAAGTCCGGTTAGCGGGTCGGCTCGGAGAAGGGTCACAAAGCCAAATTGCCCGTTTACATGACGGCGCTGCCTGCAGCAACTGGAAATGCAACTTTATGAGATCTAAAAAAGGCTCCGACTCCGTTGTCGTGTTGACGGACGAATGAACAAAGCAGCAAACAAGGAACTACTTCAACTTTGAAACAAGAGCATCAATGCTTAGTTTAAACTTTTTTCTTGTAGATATTAATACTAGAGAGGAGATCCACTGTTAAACTGTGTTGCTGAAAAACCAAACAAAAAATGCGTGAAAAGTTTAATGTATAAACATGAATAGCCCGGCTAAATGAACCACCTTAATATTTGCTGGATTCATAAATTACTGCAACTTCAAAACTATTGAGCGCACCTGAATATAAGCAGCACCCACCGAATTTTTAAAAAAAAGAAGAAAGTTGGGAGTTACGTGATGCACCTGAACGCATCACCCATATATCTGCGATCAGTTAAAATACATAAATCAGCTGCGTCATTTTAAAAAAAAAGTGTGAAAAAAGCAGCAGCTTCTAGTCTGGAAATTACGGTAATATCTCCTTTTTCCTGTGGTCCAAATAGTTGAAATGATTTAACTTTGTCATCCATAACAAATGTCCTGTAATTCTCCAAAGTATTTATAGTCACATGAAGGTTGCATGTGTGACATTTAGTGAGCTTTAAACTGAATGAAAAATGTACAAGATTTACAAATGAAAGTGTAAAACTCTCCTGAAGATGTTTGAGTGTATTTCGTTGTTTTGTGATGCCTTGTTAAATTACATGTGAGAAAGTGAAGAAGACAGAAGCAGTGAGAGAGTTGGTCAACCGTCAGAGAGAGTACCAACCTTCATCAGGTTATCCAGGAGGGGGTACGATAAAGAGGCTTCCTTTCCTGCTGGCTCGTCGTTCATCTCAACAAATTCTTCAGGTGTCTGCAGGAACACAAATATCACAACTGTTAGAGAAATGTTCCCAGCAAGATTATTTAACCAAGTCCAACCAGAGAAAGGTATTTTACCAAGAGCCGCCATCTTGAGCCGTCTACGTCGCCCTCCTCCTCAGTGAAGAAGCGCCTTGTGTAAACCCCCTCTGACAGCAGGCGGTCTGGTGGCTGGCCCAGGGTCTGAACAATACTCTTCATCTGCAGGCAGAATCACAGTCACATGAGCAGAGGTTCTCACACCTTCTACTGGAAACATGTAGGAAACAGGCAGACCTACCATCTTATACTCAGAGTCCATGGGGAAGAGGTAGGTGTCGAAGAAGAGGAAGGCTAGGGTGCAGCCCAGCCCCCACACATCCACCGCCTCGTTGTACTGGACACCGAGACTGACCTCCGGCGCTCTGAGGAGGAAACACAGGAGAGTTGAACACCTGACCAACATGGAGCCTGGTAGTGTGGATGAAAACCAAGACGTGACCGTACCTGAATCCAAGAGCCTGGCACCACATGCCAGGAAAGATTTCGCAGACTGGAACCCCCAATCCAAAATCTACCAGCTTGACTTTCACCGGCCTCTCCTCTGCATTCACCAGCATAATATTGTCTGGCTTGATGTCACCGTGCACGAGAGCCAGTCCCTTGAGAGCGTCGAGAGCTACCAGGATCTGCAAGGCAAAGCATGAGAGGACGGGTCAGTGAGGACGCACTCCCAGTTTCTTCTTGATCGGACAAAGAGGTTATTGGAGCCAATTAAACAAACCTGCTCCGCGACGTCACGAATCCTGAAAAGAGACATGGACGCGTTTTCCTGGACCATTAGCTTGAATAGGTTGATGTCTAGTTTTTCAAATACTAGACATGTGTGGCCCATGTACTCAAAGATTTCCAGCAACTTGACAAGGTGGTTCTGGTCTGGATCTACCGCGCTGATTGCCTCCAACATGGTGAGCTGGAGGGAACAAAGAGGAACACGTGGTCAGGATCCTGGAACAAACTCTTGACGGTGAAGAAAAGATGTGAATATAGAAATATCAGAGGTGTAAATATTCACCTCACGCTCTGTGTAGGCCTGAATACACCTTTTCAAGATCTTGATTGCCACTTTCTCATGGCTGTCCACGTCCCAGCACTGCAGCACTTTTCCAAAGGCGCCCTCTCCGAGGACCTGCTCTATAACAAACCTGCTGGAGGCTCCGATGAGGGTCTCTCCTATCTCAAGGCTGAATTCACGATGGCCTGGAGAAGAGAGATTGCTTAGTGTGTGTGTGTGTGCATGAACAGGATGGGAGGACATTTCTGGGTTGATGAAGACACATTTGAACAGAGATGCTCAATTAATAATGTCAATGAAACTTAAATACTGAGGTCAAGATATAAAGGGCTTTTCCTCTCATGACACGTTCAGGAGCTTTTGAACCTTTTTTTTTCTCTCTCCAGCACTTAAGAGCTGATTTCAGGAAGATGAATCTCCATTAAGGTCTGTGGGTTTTGCTTCAGAGTAATATGTTTCCTTTTTTCATTTTTCATTGGAAGTGACAAACAGTGATGGCCATTATCCACATATTTTAGAGGCTTTGAGCAATATATCTGCTATAGTTCGGCCATCTTTTCTGAAAATTGACCGTCTAAATGATGGCTGGACGGCTCCTTGCCTAAGACCACGATGAGTTTAGATGTATGAAATGTGGTGAACTGCAACAGGCGCTGAAAAACTGTCCCAAACTACAACTGGAAAAATACTACATATCATGTATATTTGAAATAAGTAGTGATAAAACTATTTAAAAAATGCTGAAAATCAATCCTTTGTGTGTTGTTGGAACTAAAAACAAAACATGGAAAGTTTGAACACTGAATGAATCAAACTAAAGCTACTGAGTGAGCAGGATTTTCTGGAGTTACATGAAATGAATCCAGCAATATTTTCCTTCAAATTATCTGTTCAGTCAGAGCTGCTGTGTGCCCAATTTACATTGACTCATCCTGGCTGTCTCAGAAGTTGAAACCTCTTCTGACTGGGGCTCCTGGTCTAGAGGCTCCTGGTTGACGGGGTCGTGGCTGAGGTAGGACTGGGTGATGAAGGGGTGTTTCAGTGCTTCCTGGGGGGTCAGTCTCTTCTCTGGGTCCAAATCAAGCAGCCCCTTGAGAAGGTCTAATAGCGCCGCTCTTTTCTTCCGCTCATTGTCGTCCTTGACCGGATACAACTGCATTGACAAACAAAGTCCGGTTAGCGGGTCGGCTCGGAGAAGGGTCACAAAGCCAAAAATGCCCATTTACATGACGGCGCTGCCTGCAGCAACTGGAAATGCAACTTCATGAGATCTAAAAAAGGCTCCGACTCCATTGTCGTGTTGACGGACGAATGAACAAAGCAGCAAACAAGGAACTACTTAAACTTTGAAACAAGAGCATCAATGCTTAGTTTAAACTTTTTTATTGTAGATATTAATAATAGAGAGGAGATCCACTGTTAAACTGTGTTGCTGAAAAACAAAACAAAAAATGCGTGAAAAGTTTAATGTATAAACATGAATAGCCTGGCTAAATGAACCACCTTAATATTTGCTGGTTTCATAAATTACTGCAATTTCCAAACTATTGAGCGCACCTGAATATAATCAGCACCCACCGAATTTAAAAAAAAAAGAAGAAAGAAATTTGGGAGTTACGTGATGCACCTGAACGCATCACCCGTATATCTGCGATCAGTTAAAATACATAAATCAGCTGCGTCATTTAAAAAAAAAAGTGTGAAAAAAGCAGCAGCTTCTAGTCTGGAAATTACGGTAGTATCTCCTTTTTCCTGTTGTCCAAATAGTTGAAATGATTTAACTTTGTCATCCATAACAAATGTCCTGTCATTCTCCAAAGTATTTCTTCCAGACATCAAGTCACATGAAGGTTGCATGTGTGACATTTAGTGAGCTTTAAACTGAATGAAAAATGTACAAGATTTACAAATGAAAGTGTAGAACTCTCCTGAAGATGTTTGAGTGTATTTCGTTGTTTTGTGACGCTTTGTTAAATTGCATGTGAGAAAGTGAAGAAGACAGAAGCAGTGAGAGAGTCGATCAACCGTCAGAGAGAGTACCAACCTCTATCAGGTCATCCAGGCTGCCGCGAGGGCGAAAACAAGAGGCTCCCTTTCCTGCTGGCTCGTCGTTCATCTCAAAAAATTCTTCAGGTGTCTGCAGGAACACAAATATCACAACTGTTAGAGAAATGTTCCCAGCAAGATTATTTAACCAAGTCCAAGTAAATACTGAGGTCAGTATATAAAGGGCTTTTCCTCTCATGACACGTTCAGGAGCTTTAGAACCTTTTTTTCTCTCAGGCACTTAAGAGCTTATTTCAGGAAGATGAATCTCCATTAAGGTCTGTGGGTTTTGCTTAAGAGTAATATATTTCCTTTTTTCATTTTTCATTGGAAGTGACAAACAGTGATGGCCTAACCCTAATGCTGAAAATCAATCCTTAGTGTGTTGTAGAAACTCAAAACAAAACATGGAAAGTTTGAACACCGAATGAATCAAACTAAAGCTGCTGAGTGAGCAGGATTTTCTGAAGTTATTTGATTTTACATGAAATGAATCCAGCAATATTTCCCTTCAAATTATCTGTTCAGTCAGAGCTGCTGTGTTCCCAATTTACATTGAGTCATCCTGGCTGTTTTCACAGCTTCTCCATTTCGTGTGAGGACATTACTCAACTGAAGAAGACATAGTTCCTCTCTTAATTTTTTGCTCAGTTGTCTCCAAAGTTGAATCCTCGTCTCTTGCTCGTGTGCTGAAAGTCGTAGCTGATGCTCGCAAATACTCGCAAATACTCTCCTGAACTCTAGGACCTGAAGTGTGCAGCTTTGAAGACTGTGATGACTTTATAGGTTCAATTCTGGCTTTGATCTCCCTTGTGGCAGTGTACACAAATGGTTTGCAAAATGTCATCATCAATGGAGATGAAAGTAGATCAAAGGAGATATCTTTGATCTCCTTTCATCACCATTGATGGAGATATCCCTTGATCTCCTTTCATCACCATTGATGATGACATTTTGCAAACAATTTATGTACACTGGATTTTTTGGGGTTTTGTTCTAAAAGCATTAAGCAAATCAAATCATAGACATATCTTTAACCAAAATGTCACTTTCTTTATCTTTCTTCATCCTTTTCTCTCCCATTTACTACTGATGATAAAATATGTATGCACACTAATATAGCATAGACACCCCTGTTTATTCATGTCTACACACTCAAATGCACTGTGGGACAGGGTGTACAGTTCCTGTGTGTGTGTGTGTGTGTGTGTGTGTGTGTGTGTGTGTGTGTGTGTGTGCGTGTGTGCGTGCGTGCGTGCGTGCGTCTGCGTTTGCCATTATTTTACTCTTTTCTTTAAAAAATGTAACTAGCAGAGTTACAGTTAGTTAGTCAGTTCAAACACAATTCAATGTCCATACAAGGTGATAAATCACAATAATGTGTGAGAGTTAACAAGGCTCACAACAATTTAATTAATAATTCTCCTGATTAAAAAGGGGTTTCAAGGACTCAAGTTTTCCACCAGATTTCAGGATTCACACACAATTCTTTTTTTCTTTTAACAGTAAAACGTACGGGTGAAGCCCACTCCTGGATATAACTAATTTCCTTGTCCCATGGTATAAAAGAATAAACAAAAAAACAAAACCTGGTTCTGGTAATAAGGCAAAATAATGGCAAAATAACACATTTCTTAAGCTTATAATCAGAACTTAACTTTTTCTTTAATGGCATAAGTATAAAATGCATCATATCCATGAATTTCAATCTCCCGGAAGATCTGCCATTAAATAAAAAAAATAATAAATGTGTGTTTATGTTTGTGTGTGTGTATTTGTATGTCAGACATGGTGATAAACTGGAGACAGGAAATGAAGTGGGAGTAACTGAACAATAGACAGAGCAGCAATTTGTTTGTGGATGGATATATATGATAGATAGATAGATAGATAGATAAATACTTTAATGATCTCCAAGAGAAATTCACACATATATCACATATATACATGTATGTGTGTATATATATATATATACAGGGAGTATTTGTTCTGACATTATGAGCACTAAGAATCATACATGCACCTTAACACATGTTGGACGTACTGTATCATCATGCTGCTTGTTGAAGTGGAAATGGTTGTGGTTAGGATACATTTTGAGTTTAATTGCTTAAAAAAAAAGAAGCTTTTTCTGTTTATTCAGTTTGAATATGCAAATAATCTTCTTCTACTTCTAAGCAATACATTTCAAAAAGGCTTGAAACAGAAATGCACGTATATGAAAAAGACCGGGCAGAAAGTATAACACATCAGCTCACACAATCCTCCGGTTGTCAAATTGATAAGATAAACAACAATCATCACATGCAGTGAGAAAATGAATCTTTGTCACGCCCCACTCCTCAGAGGCCTCTTAGGGGCATGGTTGGGTGTTTTTCCCTCTCTTGCCTCTCCTCCCCTTTTGGTTTCAGGCTGTGTTAAGGAAGTGTAGCTGCTGAGGGATTCAGCTCCTGATTTCAGTTCAGCTGCGACGACCGGGTGGAGCTCGTTTTCTGCTGATCAGCTGCACCTCTTAAACGTGTGCTCGACTCCGCTCGGCTCTGGATCGTAAAACTCCCTGAGTTAGTAGACCTGCGTGTGCTGTGTCCCAGTTAAGTCTCATACTAACGTCGTTTCCCTTTGCTTCCCTTTGAAGACTCACCAGCCTCAGCTTCCTTGGTTTCCTGACCCACCGTGACCAGATCCGACTCGTGCCCCAGTAGCTCCCGCCTCAGCAAGCCGCCTTGACCTCCTGCCTCCAGAGCCTGCAGCACCTTCAATTCACTCTTGTTAAAAGAATAAACTCTTCCAAGCGCACTCATCTGTCTTCCACTGGTTTCTCCGCACCTGAGCCTCTGAAGTCCCACCGTAACAATCTTCATCCCTGTAGCCAGCGGAGATACAAACTTACATGTGATATAGTCATTCAAGTGTATTTGGTCTCATGTGGTTTCATGCATTTTAAATAAAAGTGCATTTCTGTGCAGATATGGATATAGATAGATATAGATTGATTATGGGATATGAAGTGGACCAGCAGTCTCAGCGGAGGTTTACAAAGGGTCAAGGTGAAAACTAGAACACTCCTCGACATGAAGCTTTATATCTGGAATTCAGTGTACTTGGTACTACTTGTTGTTACCAGGTATGTCAGTGATTGAAATACTACACGTGAAATGAAAACAATACATAAGAGCTTGTTTTGGCCTCTGCTGCATGGATCACAGTGATTATCTGTGCCGCTCTGACAGCTGTGATTGAATGTTTTTGATGTTAAATGAAAAAAAAACAAAAAAGAATTGAAGAGGAATAAACACATAAATTGCTGGTAGTATCTCTATTGAATGAGGCTTTCTTCGTTCTTCATCGCCGCTCTCCGGTTGGAATGTGACATGGTGGATCTAACTTTGCTGTCTCTTTCTGCCAGCAGGTCCTCCTGACAGACTTGAGGCGACAGCTCTGACCCGGATAACCGCCGAGGAAGTTCATCTCCCAGCAGCCGGACTCACAGACCGACCGCGGTTCCCGCTGCCCACCAGCAGCTTGAGCCAACAGCAGCCGAAAGCATCTTCCTCCTCCTCCTCCTCCTCGTCCTCCTCCTCCTCCTCCTCCTCCTCGTCCATCCTCACCCTCTCCATCACACACTCAACATGGCGGACCCCAGCCTCACGTCGCCCTCCAGGATGTCGCTGCGCTCGCCCAACGCCTCCCTCACCCTCTCCTTCCCCTTCCTGAGGGAGGGCAGCCGGGTGTGGGAGGACGGGAACGAGCCGCCGCTGCCTCGGGAACTGCCCAGCCCGCTGCCCACCAAACGCACCCGCACCTACTCTGCGTACGTATCGTCCCTTCATACGTCCACAAGTTCATTTCTACGGAAGAGGATTAGGGCCACTGCGGAAAAACCCCCTGAGTTCTGACTTTTTTTTCTCGGAGTTCTGAGTTTAAAGTCAAAATTCTGAGTTAAAAGTCAGAATTCTGAGTTTAAAAGTCAAAATTCTGAGTTTAAAGTCAGAATTCTGAGTTTACAGTCAGAACTCAGGGTTTGTTTGTTTTTTCAACAGTGGCCCTAATCCTTTCAAAATCATTTCAAACCAAAGTGTATTTAGAAAAATTCCCAGAAATGCCCAAAAAGGAGTCAAACTCCACCAAGTCTGAAGGTTTCGGCCAGTTGCGTCACTCCGGTGCGCGCGGTGGCGCCACGCGTCTTTTTCAATGGAAAGATTTCTTCTGGTTTAAAGGTCACCGCCGCTGCGGGTGATATAAACAGTCATGGCGGAGAGAGGCGCTCCTCGGGAGGCTGTGAAACAGACACCGTCCGCGGCGGAGCAGCAGCAGCTCCTCCGCCGCAGACAGGAGCTGAACTACTGGAGACAAAGCGCGGCGCGGCTCCGCAGCAGGAACCTGCTGACCGGCCTGACCATCGGAGCCTTCGTGGTGGGAATGTGTATCCTTCACGGTCAGGCGAAAACGACACAATATATTAGTTGTTTTAATTAGATTTGGTTGATAGATTTAGTCCAAGCAGCAGAACTACATAGTTATAAAATAAATGCGTGATGACGCAATTAACACACCTGATTAAAATCACTTTATATAAAAATCGGATGATAAATGATGATTCATCAATAGAATACTAAATGTGTGAATTACTAATATATCTATTTAGTATACATGGACATTATTTGTTCAGGCTTTCTATTAAACAATAGCAATTGCTTGTTTCGTGTATCTTTACAAAGCTTTTACGTTATTCGTTCTTCATTTTTGCCTCAGAATTGCTTTGTTTTAACATATTTGATCGTGTTAATCACCTCAGAATGAGTTTCTTAATGTTGTTTTAATGTATTTATTGTATTTCCTTGTAAAGCACTGAACTGCCTTGTGTTAGAAATGATTCCGGCTGTTGCTCTGCTGGGAGAGTTCATCGACTCGGTGGGAATATTGCAGGTTCCAATCCCCACCTCCATCTGTCCTCCGTATGTCAAAGTGTCCTTGAGCAAGACGCTGAACCCCCCCAAACCGCTCCCAGTGGACGGACTGAGTTTACATCGAGGAGTGGTCACCAACTTCACAAAAACAGCCCTGGATCTTAATTAAAATGTGAACATTCCTGCCTTATAATTAACGCAACCGCTTAACTGTCGCATTCAAGACTTTAAAGATGAAATAAAACCCACAATTGTAATACTTCAATTCAACATGGATTTTATTTTATATCACTTTACATGAGGTTTTCCTTTAACTCTTGCGCCGTCCAGTCAGCTACACCATCCTGTCGGTCAAGCAGGAGAGAATCCTGGAAGAGCTGGACGGCGAGGCCAAGATCAACATCATGAGGGGACCAAGGACCGGAGCGAACTCATGAACGCACCTGGACCTGCTGAACCTCCGACCCCCCGCTGTGACGGAGAGGCTGGGACAAGACTGTTTCCATTGCCTCTGTGTGCAAATGTATTATCTCTACTGTTGATGAAGAAGATTACTGTTAATTTAAAATCTATGGAGTCACAGAAACTCTGAACATGTAAACATTAAAAAAAAGAAAGATTTTTCTTTGCTATTGACGTTTGTTTTGTGGATTATATGACAAAAGCCACAAGAAATAGGAATTCAACAATTTATTCACTTGACCTAAAGTACTGACCTTAAAATAAATTTTGGTGTAAAAACGACATCAGTTGAACTTGTTCACATGGGTAAAAGCAAGTGACAGTGACATTTATTCAGAAACTCAATTCTTTTCTAAATAAATACTGAAAACAGGTTTTCACGTGGCTTTCAAAGTGGCTTTACTTTGAACACTGTGAACGCCATCTAAAACTCCACTGGGTGGTTGTTTGCGTCACATATCTGTTTGTCAAATACCACATTTTGTCTGTCACGGAAGCGTGTGGGTATTTGAATTATATTCTGAATATGCAGGAAAACAATATTCAAAACGAGCTCGGCGGCACGTGGACGCCTTCTCTGGGTTTAACGGGGAAAAAAACACCATTTGGTGGTAGTTTGAGTCAATTCAGCTCAAAAGACACAATTTGTAGGCCTCAATGTTGATAGTTAACCTGTAATTACCCTGTAATTCCCCTTTACCACACTAACGTTCTAAAGTCTATGTGTAAAGTTACAATATCTCGTGTATACATCACCGCATTTGATTTGATTGCAGAAGAGTTGCAATGTCCCGTAAAATTTCAAATTGTAATCATTTTCCACCGTTTTCTCAAAGATTCAGCACTCTATTATCGCCTATTAAGCCCGAGCTCCCTCCACATCTTCTGCAAAGCATTTTCATACGGCGGATTTGCATCCTGCTTTGATGAAGAAAATAGTGAGGGGAAGCGACAGGGACACGCATGAACATGAGCCGGCGCTGCTCAGCATCCTGTGCAGTTTGGTTTTTGTGTGTGTGTGTGTGTGTGTGTGTGTGTGTGTGTGTGTGTGTGTGTGTGTGTGTGTGTGTGTGTGTGTGTGTTATTGTGAGTCTGAGCTGTGGTTGGTGCAGCGAGGAAAGGGACGGCGGCATTTATACTCCATTACATTGGAAGCACCTCTCAATGAAAATCCACATTTTGGACACTTGTCTTGTGAGGTCAGTCTTGGTCCTTTTAGAGTCACTACGAGGGGCTGGTGGTTGTTATCACCGGGGGCTGCAGGTAATTGGGATTTTTGGGCACGCTCTTGTTTTCAGTAAGTCACAATTCTGTGATTTAGAATAGTCGGTGTGGCAGTTCTGGCTTATTTGATATTGAAATCTGCCATTGTGAGTCATAAAAACACTATTAATGTAATAAAATAGTCAAATATTTTATATAGCCTAATAGAAAGAGGCCTACGTCGTAATGTTTGAGTGTAATGACTATCAGGTCCTCTTGAAAACCTCCAAAACAAGCTTTTGTATTGAAGTATTAGCAACATATTGGCTCCAGTTATTACATTTAGAAAGGACTTCTTCCTCCTTGCTGTAATAAATTATTAGGCTATTGGTAAAATGTTATGAGGAATAATGTTCTCAACTTATTGCATTATTGTATTGGATTATTTAAATTATGACAAACGTTTTGGTCTTCCAATATAGTTGAGATTGTATACTTGTTATGAGTTATCTAAATAGACCATAATGTAAATACTAATCGATATAATTAAATCGATTAACCTGAAACCCGAAGAAGAACATGCAAACTCAGCACTTTTTTTCTTTTTTTGCATTTCTTTTCCTCTTTAGAGTTTCTGTCCTCCTTGGAGAAAACATGGACGTGAGGAAGTTCACTCCTCTCCGCCTGCTGCTCCTCTTCCCTCTCGTCAGTGGATTGTCTGACCTTCACCTGTCCTCGGTGAAGGTCACGGTGCATGAGGAGAAGAAGACCTGGGCCGAGGCTCAGTCCTACTGCACGGAGTTCCACGTCGATCTGCTGAGAATCACAAGCGGGTTAGATAAAATCCAAATTCGGTCAATCAGCGGCTGGATCGGACTGCACCGGGAGGAGGAGGGAGGCGAATGGAAATCGTCTGGGGGCAACCAAATTCCCACCAAAACGGCATTTGGAATTATTGACAATCTGACATGTACGTGATCCGAAAGTATTGCGTTGTAGTTTCACGCGACAGCAACGTCTGAGTGCAAACATAATGATGATAAACTGCGTGTGTGTATATATATATATGTGTGTGTGTGTATATATTTGTCCTTAGTCTTTCCGCTTTTCCTTATATTCATTTTCCCAGAATTATTTTGTCTTCAGGAGTGTTAAGTTGTCATTTCAATTTGGAAATATGCTCATTATTATTATTATTATTATTATTATTATTATTATTATTATTATTATTATTATTATTATTATTATTATTATTATTATTATATAAATATTGTATAGCAATCATACAACAGATTTCGGGGCCAGTCAGAACAGGTGTTGGTTATTATTACTTGATTACAGTCAATGTTCTGAAAATAACACTATTTTCAAATGACCTATAGTTGTGTACCTGATGAGACGAATACATGGTGAAAGCTTTATTGATTTATTTATTTATTCTGAATTGTGAAATATGAATTTTGGTCAGTTGTACACTTTTCAAAAGATTTTCTAAATAAATCAAAAGCTTTTAATTGTTTTATTTTTTTATTCATACAGACTTAAGAAATATCTCAAAAGTGAGTCTTGAAACGTTTTTTTTTAACTTTTTATCAGCAACCACGCTAGCGGGGGGAAGATGTTGTATTTAGTGACCATGACAAAACAGAATTACTGAAATAAAGGGAACTAATGATGCGAAGCGAACAAGACAAAGCGGATATTATCGACAGTGAGAGATCTTGACTCATGCTTTCAGACTGAATTATCTCAGGATCCCCCCCAAAGACCCTGAAACCTCTCTTCTCTCTTTCTCCTTTTGAAAGTGGACAACTTGGAGGGAAACTGCGTCTACTTGGATGAAGGTGATTTCAAGGGCGACAATTGTTCCGAGAAGCATTTCTTCACTTGTTTCGATGACACGCTGGTTCTGGTGAGGGCCAATAAGACCTGGGAAGAGGCTCTGGACCACTGCAGGTCACTCAGCGGCGCCGACGGGCACCAGGCGTATGACGGGCACCAGGCGTACGACCTGGTTTCCCTGTTTGACGATGACCGCGACTTTGCAGGGCAGACGGCACGACAAGCCACCACCGACGAGGTCGCTCGCTGCAGTGCAACTTCCCTTTTGGATCGGACCCTCCTCTCTGTTGACGCGTTTTGTTTTTGTGGATAGGTGTGGGTAGGCCTGCGCTTCCTGGCTGGATATTGGTGGTGGGTGACTGGAGAGGCGGTGAAGAACAGCACCTTCCAGAGCTGCCCGACTGACGGGGCCTGTGCCGTCCTGGAGAAGAACTCTGCAGCTTTGAGGATCAGGAGCTGCTCAGAGAGACGCAACTTCCTCTGTGTCCAGAGGCCTTGAAGCCGCGTTGATAACTCAGCATTTCTGAATAGTAAACTAGAGAGCCGAGGGAGTCCAGGGCCATGTGATAGTTTTATATTTATATCATATATATATATACTGTATATGTTAAATATATCTATGTTTTATCCACGTCCTCTCATAGCTTCTCCCCTTGTTGGGCTGCTTTCAGATGTGTATTTCCATAATAAAGCTTTTAACCAATCACATTTTATCCATCACTTTTTGCCAGGGTAAAGAAATATGTCTAATGCCTTCATTTTCTATTAAATTAGTAAAAATCAGTGTCTTGTCTGCTGCTGGTTCAACCAATCACTATTTGAGTTGGTGACTCACAAATACTGATCATAACAACTGTGTTTGTGAGCTAAAGACTGTTCTGAAGCATTGTTTCACCAGTTCATTAAACTGCCTGCAATGCATTTTGTAGAAGCAGCCACCTGCACTGGCATGTTGATGGACCGAAGGAGAGGACGCTTCCAGTTTGTATTAAAAAAATATATAGCAACTTTGATTCTTGACTTTTTCTGAAGTGCATGAGATTTGATTTGACTTTTTATTTTTTTCAGTGGCCCCTAATACTTTTCCGAAAAAGGGGTCCTTTTCTCGACATTTAATGCTCCGAAACTCAATTTGCTCTTTCCGTGGTGACCCTCTTTGGGTGTCATTCCAACTCCAGCCCAGTAGGTGGCGGTAATGTTTCTTGGACGAGGTAGCAAACTGCCATAAAACACTAAAGAAGAAGACGACGACGAAGCAGCAACGGCCCCCTTGTACCGACCGCTACCGCGGCCGTTTTCTCCCCTCGTTTCACTTCATTGAGCTGCCGCACAGCGCGTACCGGAGGGGGCCGATGGCGGGCAGCAGGCTGGAGAAGCTGGGGACGGTGTTCAGCCGGTAAGGTCGCTCCCTTCCTCCATGTTTCTGCTGGAACGGTGGAGCTAACGGGCAGCTAGCATTACTCTGAACGCAGTCGCTGCTATAATTTCCTTTGACCCTCCCGTCATGTTGGTTTGTCGTTACGTTCCTTTTTAGTTGTATTATGTATACACATCATTCAGGCAATAGGAACATATTGTCGTCGTTGTCAGGCATGTTATTGTTTCAGCAAGCTCGGACTTTAAGTCCCTTAATTCTCCTTCTTGCTTCTCGTTCACGCTGACGAATAAAGACGAGTTGTAAACATTTGCACGAAACGAAAGTAAATTGAACTGGTTATTGAAATAAGTACGAGTTTATTAATCACAACTTCTTAATTCATTCATAATTGTAAGCGCTATTATTTTGACGTCATATTCATGTGACAGAGACGCGACGTCATTCGAATTCAGTGTCTATCCCTCGAAGGTCACAATGTAGAAGTGTGTGTGCGCGCGCACAGTGATTCATTATAGTCATTTTGTGATGTTCTCTTTTCTTTGTTATTATTTCCAGTGTTCGAGATTTGATGCAGTCAAGAATCATAAAGCCTGAAGAAAGACACATTTGGTTTGATGTATATAAGGCTTTCCCCCCAAAGACGGAGCCATTGTATGTAAAGCCATGCTCCCATCGTCATCGAAAGAAAACAGACACTGTGCCAGAAATTTTCTACAGTGAAGATAAAATAAGAGCGTAAGTGTTGGTGAAGATGCTTTAAAGAGCGTATGACGCCAAAACATTTCCATCTTGCTGCCGCAGCAGTAACAGGCTCCACACACAGTGATCAATTGTTCGGTGTGGTCTTGGTCTCATGATGTCAAATGAACAGCATGTTTAATTACCAATTCTAATTGAACAAGGACATGTATGGGTACATTCATGGATCAAACATCAGTTGTGAATTCTTCTATTAACTCTTTGTTAAAGAACAAGGAGTTGTGCAACTGTTGGGCATTCAAAAGTTTAGCGACGGTCACATTAAATTCACAGAGGAAGGTTTTAGTGCATTTTAGGTTCATCCTAAAATTTCACTTTTGTGAGGAATCTGTATTTTCTGCGTGAATTTTTTTTTTAATACAATTGCCAAGAAGAAATTTAAATGACAATGACAGTTTCCCAGTTGAGCTTGGATAATGGAGTGAAAAAGAAAAACTATTATTCCAGTCAAAAGAATGCTTCACTCACTGTGACTTCCTTCTTTCAGGAGATTCTACGAGCAGTATGGGACAGGTCCTCGAGTTATCGATCTTTCCAAACCAAACTTTGTTTCTACATGTCAAAGGTATGTTTTTGTTGTGTCTGATGAGACGCTACCATGGATCCTCCACTTTGCTTATAGGATATACTAAATAACCCCCCCCCCCCCCTCTTATCTCAGATTTGTAGAGAAGCATGCAGAGTTGAGAAGCAGGTGTGAGATGGACGAGGCTTCCTTTTTTGACGAGACGGGGAAGGCTTTACTCGCTGAGGGCGTCACCTTAAGAAAGAGAGGATCCCCCCCAGTAAGAATGCTGCAAAATGTATATTTCAAAGATGTATTTGTGAAGAAAATGATGCGAAGCCTTTGCCATTTCATAGTTTTCTGTCATATTCTGGTTGATATTAAAGACATAAGCAATATCTATAACTATAGCAATCTAAAATACTAGTATTTTGATCATATTCACAATGTTTTTCTTTTGCAGGTCCAGGAGTCCAGGAATCCGATGCTTGAGCTGAAGCTTATAGACATGTTGGCAGAGCAGCAGTCGATCCAGGAGACTTCATAAGATGCACACGATCATCATCAAAGAGGATTCTGTGAAGAGCTGCTGGTTTTTGTTTTTTTTTTTTTTTTTTGAGGCGTTTAATCTCAGTGATGAAGTCGTATTCACTTTTCCGTCTGCTGCAACTGGTGGCGCCGGCAGGATTCAGTCACATGATGAAAGGATCTTTCCCCGAGAGTTGGTGGATAGTGAAAGGAGAACTTCCATTTGTAGGTGTATGTTAACGTGCAGAGAATTACAAGAACTTAAATCTGGACTTTAACCGGTTCTACCCCCAAATTAATGGAGTACGTCTTCCTAACCACAAGGTGTATTTTTTGGGGTGTCGTAATAAAAACGACACTTTTGAGATTTGTTCATATGTGTGAGTATTGGTATATGTTTCTGAGTAAATTAAGATGGCATACACACTGCAAAAAGAAAAATCGAGGCAAGATATCATTTCTCACATTAAGTGAAAAATTACTTGTTGACTAATAAATCATTTTTGCTTAAAACAAAATTGTCCACTAAGATTATTATTGTAGTTTTAAGATGATTATTACTTTATTTTCATACTAGAATGGTCTTGGCGTTGAGTATTAAAAACTAGTATAAGTACTGTTTGGCTTAAAACGCATTTTTTTTCTCATTTTAAGACAACTAACCAGCAATCAAAGGACCTGAACTGGTATTTCACAAGTCTAATCTTCTTATTTTAATATTTGAAAACAATAATGCATCAAAATGATACTTCTTTGGAGTACAAAAATGCTATTTTCAAGGTCACGCAGGGTCATATGGGACTGGAATTATTTTCTTACTTTTGAAAATCTGGTCAAGTAAAATCTTCTTGTTCTGTTGGCAGATCATTTTGCTTATGTCATTTTCTTGTTTTAGTCTATTTTTTTGGGAGGAATTTTTGCAGTGCAGCAACATACTGGCTGTCAAAACAGATTGAAGGATGCCCACAGTCTGTCACTACTGAAAAGAGAAGTTGAGAAAGGAAACAGGATCGATGACGCGGATCGTCTCAACACTCTCCGTCTGCCAGGGTGACATTTTTGTGCCTTTTAAGAAACCTGGATGGTCAAACGATCTGGACAAACTTGAATACCCTACTGGACCAATATGTAAGTGAGTCGTGGCGCACTACGTCCTGGCGAGACCACATTGTGACCCCTGATTCACACGACTCACTGGAAAGTACAGACATATGCGATGAACTCGCCACGTACGGTCAAATCCCAAAAGTTCCAGCAGGATGCAAAGTAACAGCAAAGACGTGTAGATAATTACAGAATCCTTTTATTGATCAATGATGTTGCAAAGCTTTTTTCACACGTGACAAATTTCAAACAATTCTAATTTCACACATTTCAGCTTCTGTGTTTTATATGTAGATCATATAACCGAGATAAAGTGACAGACTAATTTGAGAAAAATTTTTAGATTTATAGTCTAAAGTCTGCAAATCCCTGAGTGATTTTAATGTTATTACTCTGATTTATTAAACGGTTTATTTTTACAGAGGTTTTTTTTTAACATGTTCTATTGGGCATCCTGAAAGGTGCTGATAAATCCAATGTATTATTATTTAAAATCCATAGATGAACTTGAATTTCTCTGTATTTCTATAAAGTTAACGCCGTATTTCCAGTTGGCAACAGCCTGTTTTTTTCTGCCTGTGTAAAGTGAGGTAAGTACATTGAGCTTTCACTCTGTTCCAGGTTTTATTGTATTTATCGATTTTTAGATCATGTGAAGCCCAGCGTTTTCCTTTAACAAAAGCATTGCCATTTCAAAAACACTTTGTTGTTCAATTAAGATCAAAGGGGCCTGACTGACTAAGAGCCCGTGGAAACTGAGCTAAAATACACTCTTCTGGAAGTAAATTGAGCTTTCACTCTGTTTTTCTGGTCATTCATTAAGAATAACACCGTGAGTGACATCATGCATAGACGGGATTATTCAAATGAGGTTTTTGCAGGTTTCAGACCTTGTTTACATGAGATCACCGAGATAGAAACAATATCGCCTCCATGTTCATTTGCTTGCGGTCAGCAGACAGTGATGGTTTTCAAACATGCAAACTTTAGAAAATCAGGCCAGAAAAGAAAGCTGGAATTTGAACTGAAGTTCAGAACCCGAGGGGACGGACCCAGGGACATGCTACCATGGATTCAAGCCCATTTGTAACACAAGAAGTTCCTCCTTTCCAGGCAGTCCCTGGTCGCAAACTGAGCAGTGCCCGTCTTCTCGATGGCGCCGCAGGACCGGTCAGTCGGGCAGCTGTCAACGTCCTCGTAGAGCATCGGTTCTTGATCCGCCCACCACCAATGACCAGCCAGGAGACGCAGGCCCGTCCACACCTGTCAAGATTGAACAAAAGACACACGGCTGAAGCGCAGAAGAAGAGCGGCGTCGCAACACGAATGAACAGTGGGAAACTCTCCCACCTCGGCAGTCGTGGCCGCCTGCACTCGCTCCCTTGCAGTGACGTGGTCGTCTTTTGTGATCAGAGAAGCCAGGTCGTAGAGGTAGCGACGGGTTGGAGGTTTGTTGGTGTTCCCTCCCCTCATTGACCTGCAGTGGGCTAAAGCCTCCTCCCATGTTTTGTTTTCCCTCACCAGAACCAGCTTCTCGTCATAGCAGGTAAAACTGTGTTTGTCCTCGCAGCGATCAGACCACCATTCCCCTGAAGCATCTAATCTGGTAGCACAGTGCTGATCCTTCTTTGGTTCTGTACGAAGGAAAAAAGGAGTAGAAAATGCATGTTGATTAAACCCAGCAAGTCTTTTTTTTTTTTTAAGGGAAATTGGTCAATATTCATCTCACTGGGTGGTCAGTGGGTTTCGAGGTAACAGTTTTATCATAACAACAATATAGTGGACAGAAACAAGGGAAAAACCGTTAGTGTAGACTATATAACTCATCCGTTGCTCTTCTAGACACTGTTCACAACCACGACTACTGGAAACATACTTTTAGAAAAGCAACATTTTGAAAATTATCGCAGTTCACACAGAACTGGCTAATGTTGAGTTTTCCATAATCCAACCACCCACTATCTATCTATCTATCTATCTATCTATCTATCTATCTATCTATCTATCTATCTATCGACCAACCAAAACAAAACAAAACAAAAAGCCTACCTACCTACCTACCTACCTACTAAAACAGCAAGACTACCTACCCACCTACCTACCTACCTACCTACCTACCTGTCTACCTACCTGTCTACCTAACTACCTACCTACTAAAACAGCAAGACTATCTACTTACCTACCTACCTACCTACCTACCTAGCTACCTACTTACTAAAACAGCCAGACCACCTACCTACCTACCTACCTACCTACCTACCTGTCTACCTACCTACCTGTCTACCTAACTACCTGTCTACCTAACTACCTACCTACTAAAACAGCAAGACTATCTACTTACCTACCTACCTACCTACCTACCTGTCTACCTACCTACCTGTCTACCTAACTACCTACCTACTAAAACAGCAAGACTATCTACTTACCTACCTACCTACATACCTACCTACCTACCTACCTACCTACCTACCTACTAAAACAGCAAGACTATCTACTTACCTACCTACCTACCTACCTACTTACTAAAACAGCCAGACCACCTACCTACCTACCTACCTACCTACCTACCTACCTGTCTACCTAACTACCTACCTACTAAAACAGCAAGACTATCTACTTACCTACCTACCTACCTACCTACCTACCTACCTACCTACCTACCTACTAAAACAGCAAGACGACATACTTACCTACCTACCTACCTACCTACCTACCTACCTACCTACCTACCTACCTACCTACTTACCTACCTACCTACTTACCTACCTACCTACCTACCTACCTACCTACCTACCTACCTACCTACCTAGCAAAACAACAACACTGCCTACCTTCCTGTCATCCAACTGTCTATTGTGAAGCACATTTTGCTCAAAAATGCAGCACAGATTGCTTTGCATCTGAAAAACAGAGGCTCTTCCTTCGCCCACAGGCTTGACTAGAAAAATAGTATTGAATCATTGAAGCAAAAACTGAGCTCGGTTGCATGCTGCTTACCGTGTTCGGCCCAGGGGTGGTAGTTGGCCGCCTCATCTCCATGGGACCACTTCCACCGATCACGTGCATTTTCTCGAAACAGGCCGATCCATCCATGAACTTTGCTAAAACGCTGATTGTCCCTTTCACTTCTTATCGTGATCAGGTCTGTGTGGTACTTCCTGCAGTATGTCTGTGCGTCTCCCCAAACCATGAAGTGAGAATAATAAGTTATGTCCACCATGGTACGCTCCGGTGTCTGGGTTTTGCTCCCAGACAGAGAAAACAGGAGGAGCGAGAGGAGGAACAAACACATCTTTGTTTTTGTGTTTTTTTTCTGAAGATAGAGGTAAGATGAAGAAAAAAAAGTCACTTTACAATTCTAGATATGTTGTGCATATGATCAGTTGAGAGAAAAAAAATCATAGATTCTAACTCAGTCTTTCGTGTCATGCTCCTTGACTTCTCCTCCTCGTGTCTGATGGCTGTTCCCCGTCCTGATGTGTTTCGCCTGTGTGTGATTGTCTTCGCCTGGTGGCTTTGGTCTAAACTGAGCTTTTCTCGTCTGTCCGTGTTTCAGTGTTGGTTGTGTTCCTGTGTTTTCTACAGTTCCTTGTGCTCCAGGCTTTTCTCTGCTTCTCCAGAATGAGGGAATTTACATTTACAATGCAAATACCTGGTGACATTATTTGCAGCAGTGCATCGATTTTACTATTGATTTTACTATTGTTCAAATAGGTCATGAATTATTTTAAATGACCAAATCTATTAAGTTCCATTAATATCGAGCAGCAGAGACAATATAACCATTTCAAGGCACTTAATTAGAGAGAAAACAAAAAATCTCCTTTAACAGGAAGGAACTTTTTAGGTACAAGTTGAGAAGAGACATATTTTAGCTACACCAAACCAACACATAGTTTCTTTAACTTCATCAAAATCTGAACTTGAGCAGTCATTAGAAAAATAGTTGATATAGAGAAAGACAGAATATGAGGGTGAGAAATTATTCTTTATATCATCTTAGCAAATATTTACTTCAGTCACATTTTCAAGGTCCAGACTTTTTTTTAAATGTTACATTTTCAAGCTGTAGGCTTTTAAAAAGAAAGCAATTCCTCAAATCTCGACACACAAAATGTATCTGTCTGTGGGGGGGGAAGTAATCTGTAAAGGAGTAATCTGAAGTATATTTGCACCCATGCTGTGAGGAATAACTTGTAGACGATTGTTGCGACACTCACCTTCAGCGGTGGCTTCAACAGTCCTGTTCAAAAGAAGGCACTTCTCTGTTATTACAGTCAGAGTGTCATTGCGTCATTCGGAGCGCTCACCTGTCGCAGTATACTATAGCCCTGGGCTATAATAAAGCCGTCATCCATGACCTTTACTAAGCCCCAAGTCACCAACTCCTCCCTCTTTTACTGTTTCGGTTCCTGCCGATGAGGTGAGATGACTCTCGCTGAAACTGATTGCAGTCGGATGAAATTCTGAACTTTTAGAGATCTTATCTGATCGACCAACTTCAGTGTCATTTGCTAAATTGTGTTTTCATCAAAGGTTATTTCGCTGGTCATGATTTTATCGGTCAGATTGAAAAATGGAGACTGTCCATTAGTGCCTCATTTGAGATTAGTCAGACGAGAGGATAACAAAGGTTGATTTCAGTAAACTGATAGAAATGCACAATTTATATTCTGTGGAAGAATAGAGAGGCCTCACTGAAGACCTGCAACTTTGTCCTGCTCTTCATCTTTGTGAAGATCTGGAAGACGACGTCTTTGAAACGCACAGAAATTGGGAAACAAAAGTGACGTCCTGAACAGTGAACAACAGCTCCTTCTTGGAATTCCAGGATGAACCCTTGAATAAAGACTGTGATATGTTTGATTAGAAATGAATGCGATGATGATGATGATGCACAAGGGGGCGGTGATGTTACAGGGATTTTCTGTTTTGCTTGTTACTTTCCGTGTGATCTTTGTAGTTGTTTGTGTTGGCACACCGGGAGTAACTAATATTTTCAGTGGAATTCTTCCATGTCGTCCGCCGTCTCAGGCTCACTGATAGAGACAATAGCTTTGCTTTCATACATGTGCTTTCGCCTCCATTTTCCACCACGTGGCTTGACTTGATACTGACTCTTGAAATGTAAACAAGGAAGGTGGACAACTCGAGATTTCAGAATTTTTTGGAGAAAATAAATCCTGTACAATATAGTTTTACATATTATTTCTGATTGATATTTTATATATGTTTCATATGTCTAGTATATGTCCAAATATACTTTGTATGGTGTCATATGGATTTTTATTCTTGGGAAGAATGGTCTTTTAATGGAAAAGCTCTCAAACAACCAGTTTCCATCATATCTTTAAGAGCTGTTAGTTGAATTGAATCTGCAAAGTCTTGAATGTGTGTCGAGACCCCAGATTCATTTGGGGGGGAAAAACAAAGCTCTTAAGTGCTTTTTCCCCAGTTTGCTGTCTCCCCAAACAACATCATTGCATTTCCAACCTTAAATGCAGAATAAAACAGATTCAGACCAGGAAAAAAAAGACTGAAGACACAACTAAAAGCACAGAAAATAAGCGGTTTACATTTTTAACAACTGAACCCAAACAAGCTCAAAATAAACACAAATGACATTATGAAATGTAGCAACACAACACAGCTTTATTTAAAAGACAATTAAACAAATATACTTGCGATAGACAGGTGTTTCTTATAGAGTGTCAAAGTATTTCAAATATTACAAATAACTACTGCGTCAAACTAATGTAATTAATTAAAAATGTTGACTTCAGTGTGACGTCTCATACAATCGGAGTGCAGAAAGCTCATATTTGTTTCGAATCTGATGAGTTATACTATGTTGGCCGTACTTGCCAATGTTTTTTAAGGTAACTTTCGACAGATAAAGTTTTTTCTCTCTGTGCAGTCGCTGATCTTCAAATGGCCGGATTTGTCCAGGATGCCACAGGACTGGACGTTCGGGCAGGTTTGGTCAAACTCCGCCGGCTCCCCGCTCAGCCACCACCAGCGTCCAGCCAGGAAGCGCAGGCCCGTCCACACCTGCCGGCGTTCAGCAGAGAGACACGAACAGCCTCGGTCACGCGCCTTTCTCATCAAGCTCTTTGCGTTTGAAGCAACTGTCCTTAAAGACGACACCTCTTTCACACTGTGTTTAATTATGTCGTTGCATTTAGAAAGATAGTACGGAAGAGGATCAGGGCCACTGTGAAAAAAAAAACCCTGAGTTCTGACTGTTTTCCTCAGAATCGTGACTTTTAAACTCAGAATTCTGAGTTTAAAAGTCAGGATTCTGAATTTAAAGTCAAAATTATGAGAAAAAAAAAGCTAGAACTCAGGGTTTTTTTCCACAGTGGCTCTAATCCTCTTCCGTAATATAGAAACGTAAGACTTACATAATATATGATTGAAGGTTAAATTTGGGCAATTTCAACAAACGACATTTTCAAAAAAAGCTATCCGAAAATATATAACCAATTACTACATTACTGTTAAAAGTACTATGTTTTATTGAGCCACAATTATAATCACGATTATGCTTTATTATATTTCTCATACATCGTTACATGCTTTTAACAATTTATGTAATTTATTTGTATATTTTCCACAGATAATTAGTCTTACTATCATAGTTTTTATGTCATACGTTCTTTGCACTTTCATTTTTCTGCTGCAAGTTATTCACTCATTGTTTGGGGAAATATCTTTTGCTTGACTGATGTGAACTGTTTACTTGATTTTGAGCATGTTAGAAATTAACAACAAAAAAAGAATGAAACAATATCCATCCATACTCCCTCTAATACTTTCACTGCACAATTACCGCTTTTTCTTGTGTGTTTTGGTACTCAAGTTTATATAAGTATACAAAGAGACAGCACTACGGTGTAGAAAACAGCCTTGCCTCTTCGGTGATAGCGCTTACGGCCATTTCTCGAGCTTTTTCCACGTCATGCTGACTGATCAGGGTGGAAAGGTCGAAGTGGGAGTCGTTGGAAAAGGCTTCTCTTCGCCACAAAGCCCTGCAGTGGTCCAAAGCCTCCTCCCAGGACAAATTCTGATATATGAGAACCATGCTTTCATCCGAACACAGGAAGGAGCGTATTTCGTCACAACGACCGCTCTTCCAGACATTTTCACCTGCATGCTTGAAGCTGCAGTGTTCGCCCTTGCTTGGTTCTGGAAGAGGTGAGAGTATCAACAATCTATTTGTCCGGTGCACTTCCACAGAGGAGAAGATTGAACAATTTACATTTTCAAATTTTTTTTTTTACAGATCTTGCTTTTCGTCTTTCAACTGCTCCTTTCAGACACAAAACGCCTTCATAGTCATTAACATCTCCTATTTTCAAGTGCGAGACTCTCATGCCTTATGTGGGAGTTCAAACAAGCAACATTACATCATATTAGTTGGTTTTAGTTCAATGAAAACTCGAAAGTGGATAATAAACACGTTTTTTTGCCCTACCATTAGTTGCCCATTTGATATATTTAGTTCGTTTATTTCCTTTGGACCATTTCCAGGGAGCTGTGTCATTGTATCTGTGCAGTCCGATCCATCCTGTGTAGTTCTGCAGCAGATTGTTGTCTCTCCTATTATTGATGATGGCCAAGTCGGTGTGGTGCTTCCGACAGAAGCTCTGTGCTTTTTTCCAGGTTGTCATGTTTGCGCCGGTGTAGCGCACGTACTTGTGCAAGTAACCACAGCAAGCAGACACTAAGAGGAGCAACGGCACCAGCATGTGAAATGCCCTCGACATCTTCCTGACCCGGGATGAATCGCTCAAGCTGGAAAAAAAACCAAACCGGTGAGACAACTTGAAAATATTCTGTAATGTATGTCACAGGTCCAAAATGAAAAATAACATAAAACACTTATATTAAAAGGGAAAACAATCAAATACATCTGGAATTGCAGCAAAGACAAATTGCAACTGAATGAATTGGATTTTTAAATCATCTGTTGACACCTTTAAGTGGCTGCGTAGTGAGACAGCAGTATTAAACGTTCCCTCTCTCCTGGTTGCAGGTTTCTGTAAAAACCTGAAAATCCACAACCATAAACACCCATCAAATTATGTCACGGCACTGCAGCATTTTTTATATGAACAATAACTCACATACTCAATTTCTGAGCACTGTTGTAATCAAACTAGTATTTTAAGGGTTAAAATCCTGGTTATAATATTTTTTTTGTCCTTTTTTTGTCTGTAATTTCTGCCTCAAAATCTTTGATATATCCACTCTACATATGTTTTGTTGATAATAACTAAAAAAATTTTTGTGTGTGTGCTTGTTTTTCATAAATAACAACGATGTCAAATCAAACTGGAGTTTTAAGAGTTAAAATCCTGAAAATAACTCAACTTAAAAAGTCAAAAAATGTGCTCAAATGAACATAAGTGTCTAAAACGATGCCCCGGGGGTTAATATAAAACATGTTTCATGTTTGCCTTCAGGTAGTTGTGGATTAAAGATGCTTTCTGCTTCCAGTGACGTAGACTTGAAGAGATTTATTTGCTTCTCCTCATGCAAACGATGTGCAAAAGTGACAGCAGCTTTGCAGCTCTTCATCTGGCTTCATACATCCACCCATCTTCTGTACTGCTTTAGCCAATGGAGGGTTGCCAATAGTCAAATCATATCCAGTGTGCAAGAGTAATCGGTTATTAAGAGCATGATGCTGAGAGAGAAGTTTCCAGCTCCAAATTTAAACTCCAGGATGTACCATGCATCTGACGTTTCATGCAAATATGTCATTTTAATAGCATTTCAGGATTTTCTAAGTGAATGAAGAGCAGACATGGCTGTAAACCACATTTCATTGTCGACTCAAGATCAGATGAGATTCAACGCAGTATTTGAGTTGATTCATGTAGGATGAACTGAGTCGGCCCTACCCATGGAAATAAGTGAATAAATTATAGTAATAGTAATGAATTATAAACACAAACAAAACAAAACTGCACACATAACTGCACACTAAATCTAAGCTCCATTTACACTCTGCAATAACTCCATACAAAGCTACACGCTTGTATATCTCAAACGTGCATCTGAAGTGAGAAGAGGAGTGTCGCAGCTAAATTAAAAACCTAATAGATACATGTTGTCTACTAGGAATGTATAATATACATGTACGGTATGCATATTCAATTAGATGCATATTATCATTACAGTGAAATGTTGCTCAGCAGTTTCAAAGAAGTGAATGTTAACATAATAATAATAATAATAATAATAATAAGAAGAAGAAGAAGAAGAAGAAGAAGAAGAAGAAGAAGAAGAAAAGAAGAGTAAGAATAGGAATAATAACATGTGACAGGCATAGTTTTGCTGAATCAATGTGAGCTTTTCTAATGCATAGAGTTAAAAATAATAAATCATTTTAAGACAATTATCTTGAAGATGAATTTTTACCCGATTTTGTGACGCCCCCTGGAGGCCACGGCACTCTTGACATTTGCCTCCATTGCCTGATGAGAAAAATGTTCAACACATTCTCTCTTGGAGAAACGATATGAATTTAATAGGAAAGGATATTTCTGAGAAAGTTGTTTCGAACCAGCAAACTGCACAGAAAAGCCCCCAAACCGGCACCTGAACCAGTTGTGTTCTCACGGTGAGGCGACGGCACTAGAACCACGACACAGCCGTGTAATTATCACAGCAGGCATATACCATTTGAACAAATTAGTCAACAAAAGAGAATGACATGACTCATCAAGCGTGACATATGTCTGAGTCAGCAAATGCGATCCGCAACATCAGAAGTGAATAAATCGGCGTCTCGTGCAGCCCCGGCAATTCGAGCGTCTTTCCCACAGTTGCACTCACCTCAGTGTTGGAACTCCCGAATGTTGGAGTCGAGATGCTTCGCCTGAACACGGTCACACCTCAGATGGACTCTCATAGCCTATTAGGGCAAATATTGCCCCACATGCAAAGTGAGCTTTTTTTTTTTTTAAGATGCCAGATAATCTCTTGAATCCTCCCCCATTTGAATGTTTAGGTCATCCCACGATGTAAAACAGCAGCATGGAAATACAGTGGGATTAGAGTGGGAGAGTTGAAAGGGCCTGCATGTCGAATTCAGGACAAGTTCACAGTGAAGAACTGGCTAGAATATACAGTGTATCTAAACCAGCATCATGTACCTTTTAACTGGTCACTACAACTTTGATCAAACACACTGGCTGAATCGGAAACATTCCCAAAGAAATCAGATGTTGCAGAAAGTGAAACTAAAAAAAAAAAAAAACTAGCAAATCTACAGTTCTGGCAAAGTTTACTGGCAAAAGAGATGCTGAACTGATTCATAACGTGTGTTTAGAGTGATGTTGTAATTGATCGAAATGAAACTCTATTTGAGATACAATTGACAAGCTCAATTAACAAAATCAAGTCAAACTGAATTTGAAATTGAGAAGTAAGAAGGAAAAAAACGTGTATAATTTATAAGGCATTTAGTTTTTTTTCTGTGCATCTCTTTCTTTTAGTAATATTGCACTTAGATTGTCAGTCAAACACTCTTAATGGGGTCTTTTTGGTGATACTGTACCGGCATTCAGTTGAAACAGTGACACCTAGTGGCCACAGATGGTACCTACAACAAGCAGTTGCTCCCTAATATAAGCACGACGGAGGCTCTATTTATACAACGCTTCAAGCATACATGTATTTTGTTGGGGGGAGTTTACAAGGTAATGTTTAGAAAAAAAATGTCCTTTTACACGGAAACAGCCGAAAAGACATTTAAGATGACGTTTAAGATCAGTACTTTTGAGAATAAAAAGACAATTGAATGAATTGTCCAATTTCTCAAATTTCCCAATCCACAAAACAGAAAAGACAGATAACATAATTTTTTTTTGGACACTGGCAGAGACGATTTGCAAATTTCACTCCAGGTCAAGTCACAGCTGGCAAGTGGGGCATATTAAAAAAAAAAAAAAAAAAGTAAATCAGACTAGTTAAGATCAATCTGAGAAGTGATGTTTGTGTTACCAAACACAAATATTCAAATTTTTTGTGTTCAGCTACTGACCAGCTTCATGGAGAAAAAGCTCCTATATGTACTGTATCACAATGTGACCAGCAATATATTTGTAAACATAATTTACTGATGGAAAATGACATTCTAAGGAATTTACCAGATAATTAAAATGCTTTAATGTAGACACGACTGCTTTTGAATGCAAAAGCATGCAGAAGTGTCAACTAAATGCGTTAAAAAAAACAACCCACAAATATATTGTGGTGTTATCTGCTCTGTTCGACCGGACCTGACTGGCACTGGTGACAATTGATCAGGTCAAATGAGAAAAACATTTAAAAAAAAGCCATCTGAGATACTTATTAATACTTGAACATGAGAACAAATTGAATCAAGAGTAAACAAAAACAAAAAAGAAGCTTTATTCGACAGTAAATTTGTGAAACAGAAACCGTGTATGACAGAAAATTAAAACCTTAACCCATCAATGTTGATAACTTGTATTCATCACATTTAAAAAAAAAAAAAAAGGAACATTACTTGGAGACACAATAATTTTTCTGTTCACGCCCAACGAATACACTTGAGGTTGTTCTTGAAGAAGAGACGCTGCGACTTAAAAACGCCGTCGCTCCTATTCGGATGCCTAAATTTGTTGTAGCGGACGTTTTTGCTCTGCGCAGATTTTAGTTGGTGGCCGATTTTCAAGTCTCCACACGTGGCCACCATCAGCGAGCCCAGGCCGTCCATGAAGAACTCTGAAGACACGGGATAAGAGTCGGTTAAGGTCCACATAAGACACGATCGCGTCACCGATTGAAGAAACCCGATTGGGGATCTACCTGAGTGAGCCACGCGCTGCAGCTGAGGGTCAAAGCCCACTCGCCGCACCGAGTCCGTTCGCGCCAGGAAGAAGTTGACCACCCCCTGGGTAAAATAGCATCGCGGGTGACCGGGAAGTGGGTGAAACTTCCCGCCAGACTTCCTCAGCAGGCAGCCGCCTTCCACTCCGTCCCCTTCCTCGTAGACGATAGAAAAAGGGAATTGGTTCCCTGCGACCGAGCCTCCCACCTGGCGAGGAGAGACACAGAAACGTGTTTCAAGAATGCATTTCTGGATAGTAGAGTTCTGGATTATTGTTGAAGGAAATCTAGTTGTGTTTTTGTGGGTTTTTTTTTAAAAATCTCATGAAGAATTGGTGTGCAAGTTCACAGTGCGGGTTTCAAGGATGACCCGTGTCAGCACTTTTGGAATCTCTGTGCTCCTTTTGGTGACCTTCACCGCAGGGAGCACGTGGAGATTTCTCAAATCAACCGAGCCTTTAAGAAAAACAAAGACAAACTCCTGGACAATCATGCAACGGTTTGCAACGGCGACATCGTCTCGTCTTGCAAGAACGATGCAATGAAATTGCCTTCAACTTTTTAAATTGTTCTCAGTCTCCCCGATGCAAATGAATCTTAAAAAGCTTTAACTTTCTTATGAAAGTCGTAGATAAAATAAATAAGAAGTAATAGTTAATATGAGACGTTTGTTAAATTGTGACAGAGAGAGAGAGAGAGAGAGAATCATGAACACGTCCATTGCTCACACAAAGAGCAAACACACAGAGACTCAGCACTTTCTCATTCTACCTGAAAGTTGACTCGCGCACTCACAAACACATCTGTGAAAAATGAGCTTATGCACACAGAAATAAAGAGACTATACATACATAATAGCAGCGCATCACATTGTCATGAGAGATTTAATCGTATTTTGAAGTTGACAAATGAGGAAGGTCCATGGGGAAGTGCAACAGCAGAACATGCCATGGTTGAGGTGGTAACGTGTGCTTTTTCACGTGGCGTGTCCTGGTATTTCAATAAATTAATGACACGCTTAGGTGGTTATTTGGTGGTGTATTTGTTTATTGGGACATTTAGTCGGTGCTTTTCAGGTGATTCCTTCAAGTGTTTCTTTCAGTACTGCTGTTTTACCCTTTTTGATTCACTGGTTCGGTTATTTTTAGGTGTTCTGGGGATTTGGAGTCTTATTCTTTGTGTCGTTTCAGCCATTTGTCTCTGCTTGCAAGAATAATGTAACGAAATTGTCTTAAACGTTTTAAATTGAATTGAATGGTGAGCTGGGTTTAGACCTGGGGTCTGCAACATGTGGTTCTTTGTCTTTTAATAGTGGCTCCCTGAAGCTTTCACTAAATTGTACTCAAACAATTGATCTTGTTTGTTTGTTTGTTTGTTTTTTATTTACACACCAGAGTCATTTTCAAATTGACTCTTAACTCACAGTCACTGTTAAGCCTTGTACATTTTAATATTTAAAATTATTTAAAATTATTTATTATTATTTCTATCTTGTCCTATTTGATATTAAGTTTCTTTCTATTTATTCTGTGTGGAGCAATGCTTAAAAGAATAAATTTTTATATTTTATATTTATCTTTTATAAAAAATAATTGGGAATTAAATTAAATTAAATTAAATTAAATTAAATTAAATTAAATTAAATTAAATTAAATTAAATTAAATTAAATTGTAAAAGGTCAAAATTCCATGGAAAATACTGAAAAATAAGGACAAAACTGTTAAAATCAGGTTCAAAAACAGCTGAAAATGTACAGAATTGTTTATGATCCTAAATCTTTGACTGACACTCCAAAAAGGCAACATTTAACAGTTTTTGTGTACGTGTTGATTTGTTTGCCTCGTTTTAAAGGTTCAGCATGTTTTGTGGCTCCTTTCATTTGGTGGAAAATAACAAAAATGGTTCTTTTGGTCATAACGGCTGCAGACCCCTGGTTTAGAAATGTGACACAGGTTTGTTGACCCTGCTGATGACGTGTTGTTGCAATAGTAGTGGTTTGCTTGCTGCACTATAGTTTTTTTTTGCTTTTGTTTTTTTAACTTAGTTCTTACCACGTCCAGTTCCGGGACATCCTCCATCACCCTCACGAACTCCTCGATCTTTGTACTCTCTGTAAACAAAAAGTCGTCGTCCACCCACAAGAAGTATTTGGTGATCACCTGGGAAACGGCCAGATTCCTCCCAGCGAACCAGCCCTGGTGGTCAAAATACAATCTTTAGAAATCACGCTTTCAGAGTATGACTGGTTGAATAAAGCAGACGATTACAAGAAAGTTTGAATGTGCGCCACAGTTGCTTTGCACACCTGAGCTGGAGGCATGATGTAGTGCTGGGTGTTTTCTCCAGTGACGTTTTCTGGTTCAAAGTTGTCGTCGGCGACGACGACCGTCACGTCAGGGTAGAACCGTCGAATGCTGTCCAGCAACACCTTCAGCTTCGGGTATCGCAGGAAAGTCTTTGTGACGATGGTGACTTGAGACTTGATGTCTGAACGCAATAAAAGAAGGGAAAACGCTAAATCCAAACACGTCAAAGAATTCATCCCTGTCCAACGACAACTGTAGTTTACTACCAAGACAATCCGAGTCTTTATACTCTATTACTTTCTTTAGAAGGACACATTGACCATTTCATGTATGTACTGTTCCAACGGGGCTTTCGTTTTTTAACAAATGTCTTCTTGAAGATGTTGAATTGACATGGCCGACAACAAACGTTTTTCACATTTATTCATTTTTAAATTAAAGGGAACATTTTTATTTATTTATTTTTTTCCCCTACTGGTACCCACAAGATCTCCACATGATTAAAACAGCAGACAAGCTCCAAGGGGCTGTTCCACCTGGAACTATTGCCCAGAGAAAACAGTTGGAGTAGGAGAGCGGTTCTCAAAAGGAAATTGAAGATGGCCGTTGCGAATAAGGAAATGTTGTTGCGCCTATTGTGCTCGAAGCCACAGGAACCTTAAACCAATAAGCAATTACATGATCTTGTGCAACATGCCCATTTCTAATTATAGCCATAACAAAGCTGTTTATTTGTTTTACACTATAATTGTACAAAGTCCAGTTAGTAGAACATAGGCAACAGTCGATAATTAGCTTTTATACCTCGCCTCTGCCTTTTGGAATACGTGATGGGAGCGGCTTTTCAGCTTGTCTGTTCATCGACACGTTTCCACTGCATTTACTGTTGCTTTCGATTCGCCTTATGGGAATAAATGTCCCAAAAGACAGAGGTAGACGGCTCTATGATACACAACTCAAACTCCACCAGTTACATTTAGAAACTTATTAAAAAAAATTAAATAAAAGGGTTTTCCCCACCTGTTCCCATGTCGTACAGAACTGGCACTTGGGGCTGTTTGATGGCAATGGGAAACACAGCTTCGTGGTTTTCAAACCTGAAGAATGCTGAGTGGAGAAGAATAACAAGTGTGGGCGACTTATAAGGTCAATCCATCCATCCATCCATTTCTATTGCATTTCCAGTACCAGAATTTGCCCATTTTGACATAAGAATCCCCTTATTTCTCATCTCCCAATTGTTCTCGGACACATACCCAGGTCTCCACTGTTTATGTGGTAGATAGTGCTGGCGTACGACACATTGGCCAGAAGCTCATTGAGGAACTGCTGACTGCTGGACTCAATAGACAGTTCTCTGGTGCCGTTACCTGTCATGCACCGGAACAAAACGTACTTGAATATCGCAGCCTCTTTGAAGATGTCATTGTTCTTGTCGGTCGTTGTACAACAAATCCATTTGGGGTGAGCTAAAGGTTGTTAGTGTGGTGAATTATCTTCTTCAGTGACGTGCAGGAAAGGCAGTGCCTACCCACATGGAAAGAACCTATATAAACATATATGTTTTAATATAGGTTTTGATATAGGTTTTGAATATATGTGACATGTATAAAATTGGCTGTTTTCCTATATTTTATGTACATATATGCACATATATGTACATATATGCAGCATATATGTTCATATATGTGTACATATGCAGCATATATGCAGCATTCATGTGAATGTGGTTTTGATATAGGTTTTGAATATATGTGACATGTATAAAATTGGCTGTTTTCCTATATTTTATGTACATATATGCAGCATATATGTACATATATGTGTACATATGCAGCATATATGCAGCATTTATGTGCATATATGCAGCATATATTGTCATATATGTGCATATATGCAGCATTTATGTGCATATATGTAGCATATATGTTGTCATATATGCAGCATATATATTGTCATATATGCACATATATGCAGCATACATGTGCATATATGCTGCATATAGGTTTCATATATGTGCATATATGTGCATATATGTACATATATGCTGCATATAGGTTTCATATATGTGCATGTATCCTCATATAGGTTCTTTCCATGTGGGTACCCAAGGCTGAATTATTCATTTTGATTATCTGTATTAATTCTAATTAATGTTTCAGTTTCCGGTAGTCTTATCTGGTGCTACTTTTGCCAACAGAATCTCACCTTTAACTGTGACCCGTGGACCTGGAGTCCCTGCCGTCAGGACGCCTTTGGACACACTCAAGAACACCTAGGATGCAGACAGCTGAATGAAACCGCAGCCACTTCAAGTAGTGATCGAAACCAGCAGCAAAATGTTGCTTCTGTACTTTTGTATTGTACCTTTTATATTTATATTGTACCTGACAATCAAAAAAAAGTTGAAATCAAAATGTTGTTTGAACTCGTCCTACTGAGTGAACATTTTCATTATAGTGGGGGTCATTTAAAATGTGACGATGTGTACATCAACACTCTTATATAAAACCTTACATTTCGCTGCCCTTTAGTTGAGAAAAGAAAATATACACCTTCCACCACAGTTATCATAGAACAACAAAACAAACAAACAAAAGCAGATACATTACGAATTTACAGTCTCAGAAACAGTTGATCCAGTTTAAATACGCCTGCCGACTATTAAACGAGCATCGACCAACCGACAGAGAGAGGAGGGACAGGACACCGCTTTATGTGAGTTTATGAGACAACGGTGCTCAGAGCCACTGACAACTCAACTTTTTGAAAATGGCTCCCCAGGTGGAACTTTTTCACAACCCGATATGGCGGAAACGCAACAATGCCATAGTCAATAGTTATTTTGAACATAAGCGAATAGATGGACAATAACAACAATGGCAGCCTTCAAAGTGTCATTATTCCTGATCTATAATTCCCCTGGGATTTACGGTAGTAGTTTTATAGTTGTCCGTCATAAACATCCGTGTTTCGCCATTGTGGATTTTTTTTTTATTATATGGAGTATATTTGTTCTCTTGGCGCTTGTGTGTGGTTTTATGACAAAAGCAAACAACAGTACAACAGTAGCCCTTAATGGCTCATCATAAAAAACTCCATCATTTTCTTAGTTTCTGTGGCTTCCATGTAAATGGAAGGCGTTTTCAGAACCTTGCCGTGTAAAGAAGAAACTTTTCTAAAAGGAAAATGCAAAAATGCTGCTTTTTCACTTGAAACGTCACCGTGTGAACAGAAAATAGTCCACAGAAATGTGTGTGTGTGTGTGTGTGCGGGGGGGGGGGGGTCTCACCAAAGTGGTCCAAAGTGGAAGCAAGATCGTAGGAATTGAAGAAATTGGAAATCCGAAGGTTGGAGAAGAATGATGTATCTCCTCCCTGTCCCAATAGAGGTTTGCGAAGCCACCAGACCTGCCTCCCACCACCAATCTACAGAAGAGCGACCAGTCAACTGAACATGACCCACCTTGTAGATGTCTCTTTTTTCAGCATGCAGCCTTAACACTGAAAACATAAAATGTATGCAGTTTTTTTTTTATAATTCCATTTCATGACAGTCCTCCATGGAAGAAAAAAAAGAAAAGAAGTGTTGAAGTCATTTGAAAGGATCTTTTAGTTTAGCCAGAAAAAAAAATATGCAGAAGAACACATCTGTAGTGATGTGGTTAATCCAGGTTATCACATTACACCAACGCGAGCCACAAACCTGGTATAAGTGTTGGGGTCAAAGGTCGCACTGTGTAGCCTTGGATCGGATACTGCAGAGGAGAGTTCGGCAAAGCATGGAGGAGTTTGGACAGAACGGATGATGTCCTGTGGAGGAGAGACGCAACAAACAAAAAAAAGTTGGGAAGGGATCCATTCACCTATCTTGTTGGAGCTGATCCAATCACTGCGCCCATTACCTTGCTTTGTATTCCTGGAACTCCTTGGCTCGGCGTTGCACCACGGCCTCACGCTGCTCCACGGGGAAGATGCTTTTGAGAAGCACCGAGCGGGGGCTGCAGTCGCAGGGTCGATAACGGGGAGGCTGGCGGGGAAATAGGGGCCTGGAGGGATCAAATACATAAAGGTGTCTTCAACGGTCAGTAGTCCCTTAAAAAAAAAAAAAAAAAAAAAAAAGACTTTTCTTCCCAAGTTAGATATAGATGAACTACAATCACAGGTTTGCGAATAAACTTTATTTCAGCACCACTTTTCATACAAGACAAGAATGCGACACAAAAAGCATTTTGGAGAATAATCCATAACAAAGTGGAATAATCAGCAACTATAGGCATTATCTCATTATCTCATTATATATTTATATAAAACATATATAATCAAGTATTGGATATGACTATTCCTTTTCACCTGTCGCTTGGTTTTCAGACCAGAAACAAATACTTCACATAAACATGAATAAAGTTAGAGATTTCTACTTTTTGCTGCCCACTACGCTCCCTTCGTTAGATGAACATCTGTATCACGCCAGCAACGCCTTTAGAAAGGCCGCCCTTTGTGCCTAAAATGGCTTTTAAATTCTTTTACACGAAAATGAATCTCCCCTCGAAGTGAAATGGGAAAAAAGTGATTTATATATCGTGTTTTCAGATGAAACAGAATAAGAGATTATAGGAACGTACTCGTTTTTAATGAATACGTTTACTGAGAATTTTAATTGATTTGTACTGATTTGTGACATAAAGACAACATATTGTATTTACCACCAGTCTAACTGCAAAGAAGTGACACTGGTTCTCATTATTGACTGATTGATTAATTATTATGTTTGTTTGTTTGTTTTGTTCTGTGTTTTTTCACTTTGTGGTGTTGCATTATGAAATAATAAAATGATTGAATGAATCTTATTTTTTTAAAGCATTACCTATTTCCTGGTTGGTCGCCACCCAACTTGGCTGCAGTAAATTTGTATTATAAAAACAATTTCTGAATGAGTCATCTGTCTTCTCACACTGCGCTACATTTTTACTCTTGTACTCGAGTACATTTCTGAGGCTGTTCTTTTTGCACTGGACAAGACTTGTTTCGGAGCGTCATTTTGTTTGCAAATGCAATTCGACATTCACTTTTTACAGAATGCAAATTTCTTGTTGGCTACAGGATTATGAAAATAGAGCTGCCAACCAAACATTCAATTAGACGAATAAACACTGCTGCCAAACAGTATTAAAGATAAATAAGCACACACATAAGACACAACCAGAGAGCTGCTTTTTACCCATTTTGTAGTGGCGGAACGGCCCGTCGGAGTAAAATGGATGAGAAGTAGTCCATGGTCACTAGAATAAACAGCAGTGTGAGCACCAAGGGGACAGCAACCAGAATCCGTCTCTTGTTTGATCTGAACATCTGTAGGTATACACAAATAAGGATTTGTCTTAATCTTCTTCAATTTCAGTCGCAGCGATTTGAAAATATAATTAAAAATAGCACCAAAAAAAACTGTTATTCTTGCCTTTCTATCATGTCAAAGAAGTTTGATACATTTCTAATTAAAATCACACGTGTCTTTCAACATATTTATTTTCATATTGTGCAAATAAAGTTGTGTGATTATAGTACAATGGATAAAGTAGGAAATTGTTTGGAATGAATAGAATATTACAGAAGATTAAAAAAAAAAAAAAATGCCAGAAATTACTGAAACAAATTATTAAGGTATTGTTTTTGGTGACAACTTTTACCTTGATTGAATCATTTTAATGGAAATAAATGCTGCTGCTCTTCTTACCTTTTTCCTCGTCTCCCAGCCGTGTCCTGCAAGTCCAACACAAACGATCGACTCATACTGGCATGAGATGGAGAGAGCGTTTATTAGAGGAAGGAGGGGAGGTGAAAAGGCAAAAAAAAAAAAAATCAGTTCAGAACGACAACAACAACTAAAGAGGGTGCAGTTTTTCTTGCTTCTTAGCCACACAGGAGTTTGGACATTCATTAAAGGAAGTTAAGATTCATTTTTAAAAATATACATTTTTTTAACCTTTTACTTTTATTATACTTGAAGACAAATGTCTGTACTTTGTCATCTGTACCTTCCACTTTCAAAGGATCAAAGCAACAGTTATATAGATAATATTTGAACGTCATTATTCCTCTGTTTTTCCTTTACATTGAAGCCCTTGCATTTTGGCAACAGGTTATAAAATTGGGTCACGCCATCCTCTGGGCCGGTCACGTGTCGTTTCAAAAAAATTGCATGGACTTGGCAGCCAGGGATTTCAGAATCTTTGTGGAAACTGTCAATTAACAGCAGGAAATTTTAGTTGCTCAGGCCCAGTGCCAACCTCTGCCCGTAATTTGCATCCCCATTCAAGCCATATTGCCATGGGCATTGTTGGTCCACTTGACAAAACTTGACAAACAAGCAGTTTCCTACTCGTGGCACTTTACAACTGGCACTATAAACATTCCCAGACCCCTTTTGATGGGCACACAGCTCTATATAAGATGGTGCAAATTGGCACATTTATTTAATTTAATTAATTGCACACAACTGTCCATCGAGGTGCGTCACCTTCTGTCATTGCGGAGTTAAACGGGTAATTAATGGTTTCGTTTGGGTGTTGCTGTGCATGCATTGAATGTTTTAAGGGGTGTGTGAGAGTGCATTGAAACTTCTATTCTCAGGGCAGTGACTGGCCTAAAGGTTCCCCGGGGAATCGGACACAAACGTGAATGAGGTGGAGGTGGTTCACTGCAACACATAGCCATTGCACATTGTTTGTGCATTGAGTATAAATTGAGTATAAAAAAAGTATATATAATAAGTGTTCATATCAGGAGCAGTAGCTAAAAGTTAGTACTTGTACTCTTTTTTTTTTAAAAGCTGTCTCGATGCATTGCTAGTATCACATATGGTTGCACACCACCTCTCTTCAGACCGGCTTATCTCCTGTTTGCACACATTATGTTCTTTAGTTTTTGTTAAACAAACACTCATACATGAGGATATCCGCGTATCATTATTTCTGTTCTGCCACAACTGAGGTCGTATTATTGGGTGTGTTTTCTTTGTCCTTGGAGTGCTTCGTCCCGACAACCTCATTGACCATTCCCAGGAAGTACACCGGAACAGAAGACATAGCGAGGAACGATGACGTCGCCAGGACGACATCCTTCAGTGTGTCCCAAAGAGAGCGCGAGCAGTGTGTGTGTTGATTTGGAGTGAGCTGTAAATTTAAGTTCAACTCTTTTTCATTGACCGAAACTGAAGCGACACATTAAAAAAAAAAAAAAAAAAAGGTCTGCACACAAGTCTGCAAAACATAAATCCATGTGTCTCTCTTTTCATTGCTTTCAGGCGAAATGCATTCAGTGACCACAGTCACCGAAATGGATGAAGTCTTTTCTCATTCACCAGTTCACACCTGCAAACCACTTTATTTTTTAAATGCTAAGACGCTTTGTTCAGAATAGTTAAAAACACACTCAAAACAGAACGATGGGGGGGGGGGGGGGGGGGGGCACATTGAAAATCATATCAAAATATTGACAATATAAATAAATAAAACAAAGATGTGATTCCAAACAGCTGATGGTAGCTTTAAGCTGAAAACTGAATCAGTTGATCTGCGTCAGATGCATCAATTATAAGACTTTTCCAGAACAATTTCCAGAATAGAATAGAATAGAATAGAATAGAATAGAATAGAATAGAATAGAAGACACCTACAAACGGGGGATTATTATATCAGGAATGTTAAGATAGAAGAGAGAAATGACATCCTATCATCAAATTATTCATATTGGCTCATTTGACGTCCACAAACTGGTTTCAGTCTCTTGTGTTGAAAATGAAAAAGGAGAATGTGTGGAACTACTTCTGGAAAACAAAAGTACAACAGTTTTACAATGAGTTCAATCGAAAACAATGTGTTCAGTTGTCCCACAGAAATCAAATGTTTAACTTCTATATTCCTTCCATATAGAATCACTTACATTCACCCATTCACACACCCCAGATGTTAAGACTTCCAACTATACAGCATGCATGTACCAAAAATATAGCCAGTAATTTGGTTTATTGAATGTATAAAATATTTAAGGCAGTCAACACAGCAGTCCCACTGATGTTTTGTCTCGTATTTCTATCCATATTGAATACACTTGAGGTGGTTTTTGAAGTAGTGATGTCTCAATTTGAACTCGTCATCTTCTTTCCCAGGATGTCTGAAATGCATGTAGAAAGAAGGCTCTCCTTTCTTTGGTTGGTGATCAATGTACATGGCCGATCGATCGTCGCATGTGGCGACCATTAAGGACCCCAGGCCATCCATGAAAAATTCTACGGCCAGGAAAGAGTGATTGGAATCAGACAGGGGATGAACTGACAAAGACGTTAAGAGTTTCAACGGCTATAAGACCTACCCGAGTGCGCCACTCGCCGGAGCAAAGGGTCGAATCCCACCTTTCTTACAGACTCGGTACGAGCCAGGAAGAAGTTCACCACTCCATTGACCAGATGGCATTGTGGGTAACCAGGAATGGTGTGGAACTTCCCACCGGATTTCCTGTACACGCAGTCACCTTCTGCCTCGTCTCCTTCTTCGTGCAGAATAGAGAAGTAAAACCGATTCCCTTTTACCGAACCGCCAAGCTGATAAAAGCACAGGCCGCCACGTTAGTTTTAGCAATGCGTTCGATTCAGTGCCTCTCGTTCCAGACGTCAAAACGAGTTTTTCCACCTCCTTGTCCTGATCTACACGAATGTGCAGAAGACAAGTCATCAAGAACTCCAAAATCGCACACTTTTACTTTCACTTTTATTCTTACCAAATCCAGATCAGGGTTCGCTTCCATCACCTCCACAAATTTCTCGATTTTTGTGTTCACCGTGAACAAAAAGTCGTCGTCCACCCACAGGAAGTACTTTGTAGTAACCTGAGAAACGGCCAGATTCCTGCCAGCAAAAAAGCCCTGAAAGATAAAAGAAAACATCTTATTGGGCATTCTTGTCAAAAAATAAATAAATAAACATATTGTGCTCCGGCCTCAGATTTGATTCTATTTGCTGTGATTGTTTATAGTGTAAATTTGTATTTGGACTCTGGCTGATGTTATACTTCTTGCACCTCGGGCACCGTTTACACAACAAAGTCTCAAGTGAACATGCATTGTTTTTGCATTTTTGCTTTTGAAAATGTTTACATTTACATGAAAACAATGACCGTTTACATGACACAAATGCTGAAAATGATGTAGTGAGCATGCCTGGCCACTAGTGGGTGTTGTTGGTTGTTTCTGTAATGGAACCACACGCACACACGCATGCAAAGAACGATACGCTATAAACACATATGGTAGTATGATAGTATGGTGGAACAATGAAACTGGACTGCTTTTACAGGAGACTGAGACTGAGACAAAACTACCCAGTCCCAGTAGAATATGAACTGGGAGTCACGACACTGTGGATGGCCGCCATGTTTGTTATTGACCAGCTCCTCCAGCGGCTCCGGAAACCGTTTTGAACGGAGACAAGACTGCAATGAACTGCAGTGTCAGTGCACGTACGTACCTGTGCTGGAGGCATGAGGTAATGTTCAATGTTTTCTCCAGAAAGGTTTTCTTTCACGAGGCTGTCGTCCGCAATAATGATTTTTATTTTGGGATAGAATTTGCGGATGCTGTCCACCAACACTCGCACTTTTGAGTAGCGCATGAAGGCTTTCACAGTGATGGAGACATGAGAGTTGACGTCTGAGCGAGAGAGAGAGAGAGAGAGAGAGAGAGAGAGAGAGAGAGAGAGAGAGCACCACAGGTTAATTTCAAGACAGAAGGATGGTAGGAAGATAACAGGTGGCAGTGTTTCATGAATCCTGGGTGAGTTTTGTGAGAAAGGCAAACGGGAGGGTCGATCTGATTGTGTGCGAGGTGTGGAACACTTTTATCGCGGCCCACTGCACCCAACCAGTCGTTGAGCATTTTCAGTTTGCAACGACCTTGGGAACTCCAGTGTCAGGTCTCTGTGGCCATGTTTACACATACCTGGGTGTCTCAAACACCCCCCCCCCAAAGAAAATGTGATATTTCGCTACATTTGGGCCGCACATTTACACTTAATGAGTCCTGAAAACTGCGGCCACAGTGGAGATCTGGATAAAATCTGTGCCTCTGTTTGCATCTAAAGGCGGGCAGGTGGATATTTACGTCACAATTCGTGACGTCCTGTTTTTTTTTTTTTTTTTTTTTACAGGATTCTGATTGGCTATCATGGCTTCATGCTTCACGCTCCACTGCCCCCAACAGGTCTGGCAGCTCTGACCCGCTGTGTACGTGAGTCAGTGTAAATGAAGATTTTCTTTTTAGACGTAGAGAGAGAAATATCCTTGTTTTTTTTTTCTTTTCAAAAACTGGGTACGTGTAAACGTGGCCCGAGTCTGCCCCTGTGTGTCTCGCCTCGTGATTTCAATTCACCAGTGATCTTCTCCCCGTATGTGCTCCCTTCGTTAATAGTTCCACCTGTGTGCACCTTTTCCCTGTGTATTTAAACCCACTCCCTCTGTTGTCTTGGTCGCTTCGTCTAGTCAACATGTCACTCCTCTTGTCGTCCGTCGTTCCTGTTTCCCCTGTGGTTTTTGGGGTTTTTTTCACTGGACTTTTCCAACATTTAACTCTGGTTTTTATGGAACTCTGTGAGTCTGCGTTTGGGTCCGCCTGCATCCCCTGACAGTCAACATACATTGGATAGGGTAATAGCAACCAATACAATAAAATAATTGAATTTGAACCAATGACGGGTCTGTGAGTCGTCCTCGTAACAGCCTTTTGTTGTCCTACCTGTTCCCATGTCCCACAGGACTGGGATGTGCGACTGCTTGATTGCTATGGGGAAAACGGCTTCATGGTCTTCGAACTGGAAGGATACTGAACACACAAAAGAAGAGCTTATTTAGGCAATAGCACCAGTGAATCCAAATTAAACAAAAAACAAAAAACACATTGTACTGTGCAACTGCATCTATACACATTGCTTTTATTCTCATTCTCATTTGATGTTCTGTCATCACGTGTCAGTCGCCTACCAAGGTCTCCAGTGTTTATGTGGTAGATGGTGCTAGTGTAGGACACGTTGGCCAGCAGGGAGTTAAGAATCACCAAGTCGCTGGACTCCATTGTCAGTTCTCTCTCACCAACACCTGGAATTCATGAAGACAGTGTCTCATCAATCAGTATCTGTTTAAAAAGCCCAGAATTGCAACGTGTGTGTGTTGAGACCACTACAAAGGGTTGGAGAGTCTCACCTTTTACGACAGCGCCGTCACCTGAATGCGCCGTTCTCAAGACCCCGATGGATACGTTCAAGGACACCTAGAGAAACACAACAATGAGCGATAACAGGCTAATAGTAATTGTAATAATAGGCAAAGCAAACATATCCCAATCAAATCTCACTCAGGCTCTGTCTATGCAACAATAGTCGACTGAAAACGTCAGAAAAGTTTTGTGTTTGGGATGGAAATGTTTTGAAAACGATCGCCGTGCAAACAGAAACGGCAGAAAAACAATGTCGTTTACTCCGACTGCAGGCCGTATGTACAGAGCCGTTGTTTCAGGAGAGTTTTTTTTTTTTTATTATGTTTACACAGAAACTTTGGAAGCCGTTTTCAAAAAAAAGTTCCAATTTCAATGACTTCGACCACCATTGTTGTCATAAGGAGCACCCAAAACGCAGCTCGTCACGTAAACGATAAAGAAAAACGCACATTCTCAGTTTCACTGCTATTTTCAAGGCTTTTAAACTTTTTATCATTTTTTTTCTAACCACTGTTCTACTATAACGTGCCAAAATGCATTTTGAAAGGCAGTAAGATAGATAGATAGCATTTGTTCACTGAGGACATGTTTTTTTGCCTTTTCTACAGAACATCAACTCTCGTTTTAGACCTTAAACCTGTTGGGCATAAAATATAAACACTTATTGACCTTCTTCCAGATCGGAAAACATGAAAGTCTGAGTTGCAATTTGGTAAATTCCACATACGGTATTGTTTTTTTTTTGGTTTTTAAATATCCTGCTTCTGACACTATCAGACAATTGAGAGAAAGGAAAGACGTTCTCCACCTTGTAGCTGTCTCTTATTTCGGCATGCAGCGCTAAACCTGCAAACAAAAAGGACATTATTGATGATGATGATGATGATGATGATGATGATGATCTGGTAAATCTTGCATGAAAGCTGACGATGGAAATTACAAAACACCTAAAAACTCCCATCCACATTCCCATTCACTGTTGACAGACCTTTACATAGCGGGCACCATACCTGGTAGGAGTGTGGCGACTAAAGGCTGCACCACAACGCCCTGGATAGGATACTGCAGAGGTGAGTTTGGCAAAGCATAGAGCAGTTCGGACAGCACGGATGTTTGCCTGTGGAGAGGATATGCAAACGTACAGTGTGGGACGTCCGCACTGAACTGGACACCGAGGATCAGAGACGTTGCTTTGTTTTGCCGAATGTGCTTAATTTGCATCACAGCCAAATATTCTCAGCGAGATTAATGCGATGACCTTTGAAATTGTTTTCAACTGTAATTCCATCAAGTAAAGGGGGGTATCTATCCATGTGTAAAAGACGTTTTTAATCAAAATCAATTTTGATTAAAAACGCCCCATCAATGATGTCGTTTATCAGCTCATTCCATCTTTTACCTGGCTTTGAATTCCTTGAACTCCTTAGCCCGCCGTTGTTCCAGCTTGCTGTATACGTCCTGGGGAATTCTATTTTTGAGGCGCACCGAACCTTTCGTGCACGTGCATGAACCACGTCGGGGGAGGGATTTGTGGGGTTGTGACCTGAGGGGTCGGATTCATGAACAGGATATGAAATTTGTGAACAACGAAAAAAAGGTGAACTGCCACTTCTGTGACGTCTAAAAGTAAAATGGTTTCCGAACAAAGTGTGCAGACATCGGGGATTTACTCAGCAGAGCTTTCACAGCACCGTGCAATTATTTCATCCCGCTCGCACTCAGTGGCTTTACCTTAGTTTCGTGTGCGAGGTGTGTTTGGTGGCAAATAGTCCAGGCTTTATTGTGAATGTCAATAAATAATATGTCACCAGGGCAATCACACACACCAAAAACACCACAGACTGGGTCAGCCTCGAACAAACTGCCATCTGGAAACACACACACACACACACACACACACACACATCCACATATCCTTATTACAAGTTACATAGTACACATTACCGTACCAAATAAATACACTCGAACTGATTCATGACATGGAACCATCGTATCGTATTACTAAAGCTGATCCAAATAGCAATTTGGAGCCCGGTAGAATTGAAGAGTTGTGCTTTATGTTTGTATGCACTGAAAAAAAGTCAGTTGTTAGAGAAACATAGTAAAACCAAAAGGTATTTCCACTAAATTAAAAAGAGTGATTTTAGACTCAAATCAAAACAAGTCTGTAGCATGACGCAAATGTGTCAAGATGATTTATTTGCCCAACATCATTTGTACAGGCTCAACATATTTTGTTGAGCCCGTACAAATGGCCACTTCATTGCATATGATAAAGTTTATATATTTTAATTAGTGCTTTAGGATTGGCCTTCTTTGTCTCCTTCATCCTATTTACCAGGTTTTGTCCTGCACATATATCATTTTTTTTAATGCAACATTTTGCTTGCAGTAGACAAATGCAGTGTAAATGGGTTGATTGTTGGTACTGTAACAGCATTGTGTTGGTATACAGTGACATAGGTCTGTGACAGGTGTTCTTATTCATAGGTGTATGTGCGGCCAAATTGTAAATAAGGAAAGGATAGCTCGATACTAGTTTATTCAAAATTACATTCAAATTTTTCCTGCGTCTTTACGCTTTTTCTAACAAGAAACCAAAAACAATTTAACACCATTTTGCTTCCTCTTTTTCCTCGAACCTCTCAGTGCTAAAGGAGCTATAAGTCTGACTCCTGACCCCCGATCTGCCCATTCTTTCACTTTTTAGACCATTTTAGCCTCTAAACCGTGAAGTCACGGGTCTTCCTGACCCACAGACCGTTTAATCTTTCCTTGGGTCCCGTCTTGTGTGTAGACACAGCAAAGGGAAGCAAGTACAGCTTGATACGGAACAAAGAGGCCTTGGTTTGTGTAGAAAATCATTTCTAGAGACAAACAACATATGAGAGAATGATTGCGGAAGAGCAAACCTTCTTTGCATGACCATGACAACACTTACATTGTGTCCTGCATGAATATATCAAGTGCGTCTTTCTTCATGTCACACAAACTATAAAATTCGATTTTCTTCTTAATAATTAGGAGCCATTGATGTCTTTTCTCATCTCTGTATGACACTCTTTTTTTCCCCATCTTGTCACGTTTTTGTCACCTCTTCAGCTCTTCAAGAATTCATTTAGTTATTTAGAAAAAAAAACAAGCAATACAAAATCTGACATGCTAGATTATTGAACAAAGCAAATATTATATTGCCTCATGCCACCCAAGCACTAATACTGGTCCATTACAGTAAAAGTGTAAAATCTTGGAAAAATATTACTCCAAGATTTCTGCACCAACATTTTCCATAAAGCAATTAATCAAAGCAACTTTTCACAGCTTCATTTGAGTGAATTGTTTAAAGAGTTATCTTCCACCCCTTGATATGCAGCAAAATGAGTAATTTTATTCACACATCAAATATTTTCCTACATTTTAAAGTGATTGTTCACTTAATTCTCATAGAAATAATGCCGATCTTACCCTCTCCGGAAGGATTGACTGGGGTTGTCTCCTGTCCTGCACCGACTGTTCCCTCAGTAAATAACTGCCTCTTCATACCCTGATGTGGGCTGGTGATGGCCAACCCATTTTGGAGAATTTTTTTTTTTAATGTGCACTGCTATCCAGCTCATCGCAATCGAGAGCCACTCCCTCACACAGGTCTCATGCAGGCTGCTGAAGAAGTGGTTTTTCTTCATCGTATTTCTTCATTCAGATTCTAACTGCTGATTAAACGAATGTTGCCCATTCCTCTTCCTCATACTTCACCTGTGGCCAGACCAACGGCGGCTGGTGATACATTTCTCAGGTTCTTCATTATTATTCGATTCCGGTCAATGTTAACTTCATTGAAATACAGTGGGTTTATATACCGCTAATTTGTGCATATATAGTCACACATACATACATAGACACAGATATCAACAACACACATTTCCCTACAAGTGTGGTCCGAAACACAAAAACAAAGAGCAAACCTTCTTTGCATGACCATGACAACACTTACATTGTGTCCTGCATGAATATATCAAGTGCGTCTTTCTTCATGTCACACAAACTATAAAATTCGATTTTCTTCTTAATAATTAGGAGCCATTGATGTCTTTTCTCATCTCTGTATGACACTCTTTTTTTCCCCATCTTGTCACGTTTTTGTCACCTCTTCAGCTCTTCAAGAATTCATTTAGTTATTTAGAAAAAAAACAAGCAATACAAAATCTGACATGTTAGATTATTGAACAAAGCAAATATTATATTGCCTCATGCCACCCAAGCACTAATACTGGTCCATTACAGTAAAAGTGTAAAATCTTGGAAAAATATTACTCCAAGATTTCTGCACCAACATTTTCCACAAAGCAATTAATCAAAGCAACTTTTCACAGCTTAATTTGAGTGAATTGTTTAAAGAGTTATCTTCCACCCCTTGATATGCAGCAAAATGAGTAATTTTATTCACACATCAAATATTTTCCTACATTTTAAAGTGATTGTTCACTTAATTCTCATAGAAATAATGCCGATCTTACCCTCTCCGGAAGGATTGACTGGGGTTGTCTCCTGTCCTGCACCGACTGTTCCCTCAGTAAATAACTGCCTCTTCATACCCTGATGTGGGCTGGTGATGGCCAACCCATTTTGGAGGAAATATTTTTTTAATGTGCACTGCTATCCGGCTCATCGCCACCGAGAGCCACTCCCTCACACAGGTCTCATGCAGGCTGCTGAAGAAGTGGTTTTTCTTCATCGTTTTTCTTCATCTTCTTCGTTCAGATTCTAACTGCTGATTAAACGAATGTTGCCCATTCCTCTTCCTCATACTTCACCTGTGGCCAGACCAACGGCTGGCCTCAGGTTCTTCATTATTATTCGATTCCGGTCAATGTTAACTTCATTGAAATACAGTGGGTTTATAAACCGCTAATTTGTGCATATATAGTCACACATACATACATAGACACAGATATCAACAACACACATTTCCCTACAAGTTTTGTCCGAAACACAAAAACAAAAAAGCATTAGATAACTCTATTTTTACGTTACGTTAATAAAGTGTAAGTGTATGTTTAAAAAGTTTAGTAGTGTAAGTACAGTATGTATTGTTCCAGATGAAGCTGCAATAATTCATGTGAGGCTCAAACAGAGATCTGTACAGTGACAAGAGTGCATCTATTGGGATCAACTGTCTCATTTTAAATGATAGGTCTACAATTTTAGACCTTTTTTTTTTTTTTACTTGTTCTTTAACATACTTTTTAAAATGTATAAATTCATCTATATGGATTCCTAAAACTTTTATGGAACTAACTGTTTTAATATCTGTACCATCTATTTTTATATTCATGACCTGATCACTGTACTTTTGACTGTTTGAGCGGAAAAAAGATATAAAAGTCGTTGCTAATATTTTATGATAATTTATTACATTTAAACCAAGTATTTACCTGATCGAGTTGCTCATTCAGGAGCTTTTCAAGCTGATGCATGTTCTTGTGCGACATAAACTCATTTGGATCATCTGCGAAGAGTATTTTATGAATATCGCTAGAACAATGTACATAATAAACAAAAGTGGTCCCAGAATAGATCCCTGGGGAACACCAAATTCTATGTTTTCTTTTTTGGGGATTTAAATTTACATGTTGCTGTCTCCGATCAGAGGGTTCTTGAGTAAACTACTTTTTCTAGTACTTTTGACCAGGTTGGCAGAATTGATATAGGCCTATAGTTTTGCATGTCATTCTTGTCCCCAGACTTGTTTATTGGTATTATTTTCTTTTTGCCATGGATCTTACTAATAAATAAACACCATAAGTATTTTGTGATTAAGAACTTTTACTTTTATCTCTGCACATGAACTGGGTATTCCTTTAAGCCAGTTTGTAAAGAATACAGCGGGATAATGACCAGAAATGTCTCAATATAATACAACTGATTTGCAGCCAGTGTGTTTTATATTGGTTATTATAGGATCAATGATTGGCTTCCTACTTTCTGCAACTCGTTTGTATTTATCAACAGTTGGATGGAAGGATGAGGAGTAAAGGATATTTTGGAAAATCTCCTATTTTATCCTCTTTTGACAAATGTATGTTAAAGTCAGCCATAATAATGCAGTGTGTGTTCATCTGGTTTATACAGAGTAAGTGACTATCAAGGTCGTCTCTAAAGGATTCATATTTAGGTGGTCGATACATTTTACCAATGATAAAACTTCTACCACTAGCTGTTTTGAATTAGAGCAAATATAATCTATAGTCAGATCATTCCGCTCCTTTACTGCATAGTTTACATATAAAAATACCCTTCCTCAAGTTTTACTAAATCTATTTCTAAAATGCACTGAATATACATGACAACAGTATTGCTTTTTCTTTTTTTAAGGTAGAGGCCTCAGGGTTGAAACATTATAGTTCTTTTAAACAGCTAGTGAATAGAGAGTACTTGTTAAGATGACTCTTATTGACACTTAGAAAATGGAACAAAAGAATTAACAAGCAAAGAAACGGCAGCAGTCAAAGACTCCTGAAATAAATATTCATGTCATGAAAATATATTTCCAAATGGAAAATATTGCAGATGCCGTGTTTCTGAAACCTAAAGCATCGATGAAGGTGGAAAATGTATTATTAACCCCGTTTGCTGCAAATACAAGCACCTCACCCAATGAGTCTCTTTTACTCAGATCAGATTATTAATTCATAAAATAAAACTTTACAATCAATGCATGTGACAAAAAATAAATAAATGGGGGGGGGTTTATTTTTTATTAAAGATTGCACTATCTTGGCAGATATTTCAGCCGGTTGAAGGACACTCCAGGGTAAGTTATTACCCTTCAACTTCAACCTGATAGCAGCAAAGAGACTCCAGTTTGTGTACCAAATTAACCCTTTCATTCCTACCCTGCATGATTAACCTCTTGCACTATACATTCATAAACTTCCGAGAAAGCGGAGAAACATCGCTCATAAAATCTGTAAAATGACAAAACTCAGTATGTCACATTTGTAACCTGACTTTTAGAGAAACATAAGAGGGGGGGGGGGGGGGGGGGGGGTCAGCCAGTTATCTTGGGGGGGGGGGGGGGGGGGGTAAAGAAGCAAATCCATTCATGTATTTCACATTTTATTTAGTAACTCAACTCCACCAAAAAAAAATACAAAATAAATCCATTCATGTTGAACAGAAACGCTCAACATCAAGCAAATATCCCGTCTATAAAATGTAATGTCAATATACATCAGAAAAGGAGTGGGAGGAAGGTTCAACCTATCAAAGTGGCACAAAATACCAAACTTCACTTCCACGTTACGAAAGAAAATAGAAATCGTCTCTCCAAACGGAGGGAACGAGCCCCGAAGGCACCCTCTGGGCGAGTAATGTTCACCGTAACCAACTCGCCACGACAACACCGGCGGCGATTCATCTCTAAAAAAACGGAGAAAAAAAAATATCCACAGAACCACAAAGGAAAAGAAAAATAAATGTTAATTCCCAAGGACTGGTAGGAATCCTGGTGAGGAGTAACAGACTCCCTCCATGTGCAAAATCATAGTGGACAGCGAGCGCTCACTGTGCAGCATCCAGCTGCTTTTTACTTTCTCTGGTCCACAGTTTAAAGGAAATATAAGACTAGTTTGAGAATTTTCTGTGTTCACATAAAAAAAAAAAAAAAAAAAGTGACCTTTACTGTGGATGTGCTGTGAAGTTTTGTTTTTTGTTCTGCGATGTGCAAAGCCCTGGCTCCTAAATGCTTGGAGCGAAGCCCAACTTTATAAATAGGACATTATTTATAGTTGCAATTATGAAACTGTCCTCAGCGCCGTAGCTCTGGTTTCAGGAAAACCAAGAAACTCGAGAATGGAAGAATTACGGCCGTCGGAGAGCGAAGAGCCACGCTCGCTAGAAAAGCGACATCCCGGCGCCACCCGGGCTCTGAACGGTAGCGGTCAGGCCGGCGGCGGCGGAGAGTTCAGGGTCCGGTGCCGGGCGGCTGTTTGGGGGAGTCGGCGAACGAGTCGGGGAGGTGTTTGGCGTATTCCACCAGCTCGTAGGAGTCTCTGATGTCCGTCAGGCCGAACCAGAAGACGGTCCAGACGCCGTTGGCGAAGCTGCCGTCGCAGTGCTTGAAGTACCTGGACAGACGGCGGAGCGGCAGAGGTCAATGTGTGGAACGCGTCGACAAACCGTCCATAAAACAGCAGTACGACTGCTGATTACGAGTTACCACATCAAAAAGTACCTTAATTACTTCTTTCTAACAGTAACCAAGTTAGATTACTTTCAGCAGCTGCCTTAACACACTATGTATATATTCATCGATTTGCACTACCTGCTCCATGTGACCTTTTAATTGACCGATTGAAAAAAAAAAGGGGCGTGGCTTCCTGCCCATAGATCTTTTCACTCAGGAAAATCAGTAAAATAGTGTAACATCTCTGCAGTTGAATTCTTGTTGCAGCGATAAAAGTTTAATGGTGACGTTGGTTGCTTCCAAATCTTGTCACCGATCACTCCAACGAAGACATGATCTCCAAGACACTTTTTCTTGCTGTGATTATCATCTGAAGAGATGTTTGAAAGTCTTGCGAAGGCGTGTGTGCGTGTGTGTGTGTGTGTGTGTGTGTGCGTGCGTGTGTGTGTGTGTGTTACCAGGGGTTGATCCGGTTGGACGCCCTGGACCTCCAGAACAGTTTGCCCAGGTCCTGGCGGATACACTCCCACAGGATGTGGCCGGTGCCCTGGCCCTGCCTGCTGCTGCTCACCACAAACTTGTCCAGGTACGGAGTGCCGTTGTTCACCGGCTCCGTGGTGATGATGGCTGCTGCGTTGTAGCTGCGCGCACACACACACACATACACACACACAACATGTGAGCTATTTTCTTTGAACCTCACATTTAGTGATTCGTTCGCCGTTTGCACACACCCTTCAGAGAGGTAGATGGAGTGCAGCCGGCCCCTCAGGGAGTCGGTGTAGTCGTGCCTCAGAGTTTTATCGAACGACTTGTTGATGAGGGCCAGCAGGCGCTCCACGTCGATCCCGTCCAGAGAAGTGTACCTGAGCAACGCACAGACACGTGAGACGACGTCACAAGGACCTTCAGACCTGTGCGATGTATATCCACTGACCGGTGTATGGGGTCTCCGTTTTTAAAGAGCGTTCCCGATCCTGAGAAAAGAGCAGGTGAGAACAATAAGAAACAATAATTCCATTTATTTATTTCGCTTTAAAGGACTTTCAGCCAAAGTGCTGGACTACACTGAGGCGAGTTATGATGGTTGTCATGAGGAATTCAACTTAAATAGTTATTTTAATGTCACCACTCTGCCATCTATTTTTCAGCTTTTAACAAAGTGGAAGGAAAATAATCCGGAGGGTTTTTCCTCTGCATGATTGGGATTAAAGAATTATGGAGAAAGTAGGAGGATTTTCTTTTTATTTCCTTACAACAAACATTTACTGTAAGTGTAATGGAGATGTAATGGAATCCACAAATTTAGCAAATCTATAAATGCAACATGACAGATATGAGGAATGACTATAACGAGCACCAGTTTTATGCTTTTTATTACAAAACAGCACCAACTGGAGGTCCGGCATTCAACCAGAGATGATTATTAGGTGCGAGACAAAGCATATAAATGCTACGAAAGTAACTGGAATTAAATGTAATCTGGTGAGATCCCTCGTTGCCTTACATTCTCAACCTTGCTCATAAAGACATCTCTAAACTTTTCACTAAGGTCACCTGAAGCGTCTTTGTCTCGATGTCCTGGTGACGCCGTGTCGTAGATTTGCTTGTATCCACACACACATTCACACTCCTCCCTCACACGGACTGTCGGACTTTCTCTGGCCACGCATGAGCTATACTGCTCAACACTGCCCCCACGGGTCTGAGCTGGTATCACTCTCTTTGCGCCACAAAGTAAGCTCCCTGGAAAACCTACCAAGTTGCACATGTAATGAACGCAGAAGACAAGTATTTGGCATCGAGCAGATTTTGGCCACATGAAGAAATTTACACAACTGTTGAGGAAGTCGTGATTACGTGTTTTTCAAAACTTAAGAGTTCCGTGAGTAAGTACGATGAATGAACTGTCTTTTCTCCACTGTGAAAAGGCAAATCTGTGAGGTAACAATTGCTAGACACAACCATTAATGTAATAAAGGCCCCTAACGTGAAAGATTATGACTATTGTAGTTGTATTAAAGCCTTAATAAGAGTCATTTTCATTTGATTCTGGATTTCTCGGCCCCTGGGTCTTATGATGCTCAGGTCTGAGCTACGGCATGAGAGGTGAAGGGGAGCAGGTCAACCTCCCTGACATTGGAAGTCCTCATGTTAAAAGGTTAATCTAAATATAGCGTCTACATTTTTAACAGGGTTGGGGGGGAAACCATCTCACTTTACACAACCCGGTCAGAGAGATTTCGTTTTGTTCCTGAGACAAGAAAGCATTGGTTGAGTTTATGGGAGGTCTGCAGAGCGTTACTGACACAATCCGTGTGTGTGTGTCTGTGTGTGTGTGTGTGAGACAGTAAATCTGTCATGGCTCTCACCCTTGTGGCTGAACAGCTCGGTCAGCAGCGTGTCGGCCGAGGTGATCACAGCAGAGGACTCTGTCGGCAGCTGACTGAGGAACCTGGCGATGGTCGTCACTCTGCGGCGCTCGGCGGCGCTCAGCCACTTGGCCACGGACAGGCCGGGCAAGTCGGTGGGCAGAGACACGGTGCCCAGCACCTGTGACACAAGACGGCGGGCGATAAGACGCTGAATCTGAAAAAACGACGCCGCGGTCAAACTTGACCACGTGTGGGACTCGGCCATCCTGCCTTGTGCTCCTGGTTGCGCAGTCCCCCCGAGCTGTTCAGGAAGATGACCTTGCACGGCTGCAGGACTCGAGAAATGGCCGCCGTCACCTCGGTGGGGTCCAGCACCACCGAGCAGCCGTGTCCGTCCTTCCCCACCGGACAGACCACGGGGATCGTGCCGCAGTCCAGACTCCACTGGAGGAGGTTGGGGTCCACGGCGATGAGGGACGGAGCGCTGCAGGAGGGGGGGGGGATGAACATTCAAGTGTGAGAATTACATCGACGCTTTTTGTTTCTCTTGTTTTTTTATTGTGGTCAAACGTCAAAATCGTTCCTTTGAGACTCAAAACAGTACGACGTCACTGTCCATGCCGCCGTAGCTTTCTGTTTTAGATCTTATTTATTGAAACTTTGTAAATACATGTTGCATCCATAACACAGTTAGTATGTAGGAAGTATGACATTTAAAAAGGAAAGGAAATAACAATGATCCACAATGTGTGGGGGGGAAATAAAGATGAAATGAAAATCAGAAATTCAATTCAGGTAAACAAAAACGTAAACAACTTTTATTATTATAAAAGTATAGATTAACATATATAACAAGCATTTAGTATTATATTACTGTTAATATTAGTAAATATTTGAAATCATGTAAAAAAAAAAACCACATGGAGAATCCAAGTGAATTTAGTTTTCTGCATCCCCCCCCCTTCTTTTTCTTTATTTTAAATTTCTTTAACAGGCCTGCTTTTTGTTTTGTTGAAAGAGATCGACATGCATGGAATAAAAACAAAGAAATGAAACCACAACAGTTTGGCTGAAGGGGAACTTTCGCGTCGCCCTCGCATTGCGCGGCCGTCATTTTCGGTGGAATCTGGACGTGAGCGACTTTAAGTTTCAAACCATTTCCCGGCCGCTTTGGGCTCCGACAATGTCGCTCACGCCCTCCGCATCCCGATGGGACGATGGGAACGGCTTCTCCTTTCTACTCGGCCGAGCGAGACGGACACCAGGACAAAGTCTCAGCAGAGCCCCCACATGGTGCCGATTTGTTGAGCCAACATATTTGGTCCCTTTACTGTTTACAAAGCAGTGGGATTTGTTTGGTCCGATGAGGTTCATTGCGAAAGAGGCGACCTTCTTGTTCCCCCCCCCCCTAACAGCTCAGGTGTACACATCTGCGGGACAGATATTATACTAGCGTACTCTTTCGCAAAAGTATTTTCGTTGTAATTCTCCCATCAACTTTTTTCACAGTTTGTCATTGTGAGTTTGTAAAAAAAACAAAAAAACATGCAACATTTATAGGAGAAGATCTTTGTGCATTTCACTGTATTTTTGCACCTGAATGTATCATTACAATTTAGCTCATGTTGAGATTTCTGTGGTTTTCTGTAGTAATTGTGAAACATTTTCAAAACTTCTGCTTGACGCCACAGCAAAGAAAAACCATCAAGTGATCAAGGCACTATTTTACCAGTCCGGCCCTCTCAGGACGAAATCGGGCTGCATGTGGCCCCTGAACTGAAATGAGTTTGACAACCCTGCTTTCCACGGAGGTATATTTTTGAACAGTGTACCTTGAAATAACTTTATCTGGAGGTGAGCGTGACGTCGACCCTCCTTTAGTGTCTTCTATTATGAGACTTTAGAGATAAATACTTGAAAATATAACAATGGGATCGTCGCGCCAACTGGCAAAAGTTGGTGGGAAACCATGCTTCGGGTTAATAACGTAAAGACAGAAGGCAGGTTACCGGCTGGAGCCGGTCGGTTTCGGGCCTCACCTGCTTCCTTGAGGCGCCTCGTGAAGCAGGAGGAATGACTCTGCGGAGAAGAAAGGCAGGACGGTGGCCGAGTGCTGCTGCAGCGCCTCGGTCAACTGCTGGCATTGCTCCACCACCCGCCGGCTGCGGCAGGACCCCGCAGCCGGCTGAGTGAGGCCCGTGTCCTGGCGATCGGAGAAGCCCATCACCACCACTGGCTTCATATCCATCCGCTGCAGGAAGGACAGCCCGAAGGCCAGGCTCTGGACCATCTCCCTGCTGTTGAAGGAGGAGCTGTCCACCTGGAACAAAGAAGGTTGTCGTTAATGCAAACCACAGAGGAAAAGCCTTCAGGGGTTGACAAAAGACAACTTTGAGGATACTGCAGCTCTAATGGGGTATTTTTCACAGGTTTCTCACATTGACCTTGCATGTGGCAACGGATGATTACATTATCTCACAGCGTGACCTTACGATGACAGCAATGGCATGTTTTGCTTTACTTCAATGTCCTCAAATAAGATACTGTCGGTAGTTTACATTTTCAGCCTCCACTATGTCCGACCCCGACCTACAAAACACAGTCGTCGAGTCTTTTTATCAACATGAAGTAACTGAAATAATCATATCAAGACACATGCTGTGAAAATCAACATTCTGAAGCCGAGCTATATGTTAAGTACTTTGGAGTTTTAACATAAAGAAACACTATATGTTGCATATTTATAGCTGATAGCTATAAATATCAGCTATAGCTGCTGCAGGGCAGAGATCAGGGAGCTGCACAGGGTCCCTCAGTGGCAATGAGGCAGGATTCAAACCTCCACACCATGTGGGTTTTGGGAGGTGTGGTGGATTAGAGGTGAAAGAAGCCAGCTTGGGATTCATAGGTTCCTGAGCAAGACCCTTGACCCCCACCAACAAGTGTCTCAGGTAAAAAGCCAATGTGTGAGTATGTGAGAAATCATTATAATAATCATATTTCTGTATTATTTTTGTTTTTATTGATGCATTTATGAAACAGAAATGGACCCATGAAATTCAAGGACATAAAATGTATTTATCTTTAATGGTGCATCAAAAAAAAACAACTAACTAAAAAGTTTAAATGATGAAATACATTTTAGTTGTAATATTTATAGATAAATAGGACAAACATGACATCTTAATGAATATTCACATGTTCTGAGAGGTGCGACATAAATACAAGTTTTACAATTCCTTAATAAAAGAGTTTAGTTTAATTATAAGTGTAATTTTTGTTTTCTAAATGAGATCATCACAGTTTGACTTCTATTGTATATAAAGTGAGTATATTCTTGCAGATTTGACACGTGTCACATTTCTAACAATGGATGAATACAGTACAGTGAGTTTAAAGTGTTTTATATTGTTGTAGTAACTTCTTGACACGTTTGATTGAGACTTTTTTTTTTTTGGACCTTTTTTTTTGACTCAGTAAAAGTTTTTACCTCCAGCACCGCGAAGGCGGGGGCCTGAGCCGATGTGGTCCTCTGGAAGTGGGTCAGCCAGTACCGGGCCTCCCGGGGGTCTCCTCCGACCTCGTTGAGGAACGCCTTCACGTCCCGGTAGATCAAACTCCGGTTCGGCCAAACGTTCCGGTCCGCTCTGGAGAGAGCCGCCGGGAGCTCCGGCTGGGCCCAAGCCGCGGTCTTTCCTCCCACGCCGGCCGCGTCGGAGGTCACCATGCGCCGCTGCGGACCCAGCACCTGCCGCTGCCGCTGAGCGGAGCTCCGCGGGAGTACCGGCGCCGAGGGCGTCGACAGGTATTTCTGGGCCATTACCACGGCCCGGCAGCCCGAGGACCCGCTGTTCACTTTGGCCATGTGGGAAGCTGAAGCGTCGGCTGGGAGTCAGAGGGTTCAGATCCACCGGCGTCCGCTCAGCGTCATACTACGCCGCCTCGTTCCTGACGAGTCAGCGCGTGTCAGGTTTCAGAGGGTCCGCGACCCCGCGCGAGGCCGCGATGGTGCGGCCGCTGTGGAGTCAACGTCACATTCAATCAGTAAGTGTACTTTATTTTTTAAATTTTTCACGTGTTTGTATTGACACCTACTTCTGCCAGTAATTCACATTATAACACATGGGAATGTTTTTTCTACTATCTATCTATCTATCTATCTATCTATCTATCTATCTATCTATCTATCTATCTATCTATCTATCTATCTATCTATCTATCTATCTATCTATCTATCTATCTATCTATCTTTCTTCTTCTTCTTCTTCTTCTTCTTCTTCTTCTTCTTCTTCTTCTTCTTCTTCTTCTTCTTCTTCTTCTTCTTCTTCTTCTTCTTCTTCTTCTTCTTCTTCTTCTTCTTCTTCTTCTTCTTCAGAAAGTCAGTTTTTAAGCCAACTATTTTGCAACAGAAGCTTTTAAATGTCTCTGGAGAAATCGATTATCTTTGTGGCTTTTTCTACCAAAGACACGTTCATTAAAAGTCAAGATTGTCTTTTGATGGTTCCGTAAGCGGGTTTAATATTAATGTTTTGTCTCTACCTACTGGACAGCTGTAGTAATACAACAAGAAAACAAGGTTAATTTAAATTCATTTCGTTTTCCATCATTTTGTGTTCAGTGCAATAAGTGCAGGTAATTTGAAGCCTTAAGATAATAAAACAATTTTCAAAATGCAAGTGTGTTCTTCAAATTAATGCATTTCAAACACCAGGAGTATCACCATTGTGTTTTGGAGAATATATATATATATAGTTTTTTTTAAATCAGCTTTTTCACATGATAGAATGAACAAGACAACCATCTGCCTTTCCTCTACTGTTGTATCTTATTCAGAATCATGAGGTTCTGAAGCAGATAACCTGAGACACATGTTCAGATTTGTCAAATTTTGTGACTTACCAGTTGACCTCAAACATGTGCCTTGGAGGAGAACATGCAAACTCCCCACAGAAGAGTCCCCTGTAACTACAAACCCAGGATTTTCTCACTACGCGGCAACAGCACATCCCATGCTTTGTGCAAGTGCATGCAAAAAAATTACACTTTTTACAGTCTTGCTCACTTTGAACACAACAGATTCTGGAGAGTGGCACCAGTCAGAGACTGATGCTTCTAAATTATGTAAACATACCCTGCCATCATCAACATGTTTACACTATCTTAACTTCTTTATTTGATACTGACAAAAATATGCACATATACAAAGAAAAGTATTTCTATTACTTTTACTTTTTTTGGGGGTGAATCCTGCAATTACAAATGGACACACTGAATCTCTTTATTACAAGCTCACACACTACTGTCCTACTATCCCCTAACATTCACTCCTCCACTTTTATCACCACACAAGCTAAAAGCTCATGTTCTCTGTTCACTGACCTCAGAAACCATAATAACGCCGAGACCTGCCAACATCCCGTGGACGATAAGGCCGAAGCACTTTACCAGCACATGCAAATGTTTGAGAAGTTAAAATAAAAGAAATGTGCTGAGTATTTTGGGTTGGTTTATACGTTTCGTGTTGCCAAATGTATTTTTAACTCTTGCAGTTTGTCACTTGCTTGATTACATCACATGTCTGTCTCTTTTTCCTCCCTATCGCTGTCTGTCATCAAGACGACTACATCTGCCACTGCTGGCCTCGGGCAACAACAACAACACACACACACACGCACGCACGCACGCACACACACACACACACACACACACACACACACACACACACACACACACACACACACACACACACACACACACTCACACACACACAGAGGGCAGTGCGGAGGTGCACGTACTGTATAATCTTCAGGAAGTGATTAGGGGGTGTGAGATCAAAGGTTTTGTGCGACGGGAAAACATTCCTCCCTCTTCTGTCCCTCCTGGAGGCGAAGGACGGACAGTTTCCTCATGTTTTAACTGCATCGACACAGCTGACACCCAAACAGCTCTTTCAAATAAATTAAAAAAAAAAACAAGCACAGGAAATATCACAGCGCAAACTTATTGTATGTTTTATGATGCCAGGCAAGGACCGAGATTGATCATTTTCTAGTAGTTTACCTGGATATTAAATGTATAAATGAAAGCAAAAAAGAGCTGCAGAATATTTTTTTTTTTTTAAGTACAAATTATGAACCAAATCAATGAAAATGTTGCTTTTTGGAACATCATGAAATGAGAAAGATAGAAAATCTACTTTCCAAGTTCATATGCATGTTTAAATAAGTCTTATCATTTTTATAAATGAAGAAAAAAAATACATGCTTGTTGACTTTATTGAATTCCATGTATAAATATGTAAACACTGATTTTGCAGAGCCGAGTCTGTAGATTCCTAAAACTTGTAACATACCAGTGCAAGATGAATAACATATAAACTTGCTCACAATTAAATCACAAATGTCTTCAACTTCAACTGTATTTGCTTTATGCCAATGCAATTCTAATGTACACATTCAAATTCAAATTGTCATTTATAATTTTCAGAAAGAAGAAGATGTGCTGAATAGGCCATTAACATCATAAATATTATACTATTATACTATTATATATTATGTTCTACATAAGGCCAGTGGGACAAAACTGGCCAGTTTGAGGGTGCGATCAGGACTGCAGGAGTGTAGAGTTACACATTTTGAATTTGGCCACAGTGTGAATGACATAATACTAAGACTGGAGCTCAAAGATCAGAGATCAGAGATGAGAAATCAGAGATCCAGCAGGGAGACATTGCCAGCATCAAACTGTGACGGTGAATTTGTGAAGGTTGGTCATCAGCATTATTCCAAAGAATTCAGATATTTCAGTAGATTTTCCTGATTGGGCAAAAGGTGGAGTGCATTTATAAAAGCAACAGACACACCAAACTAAAGTTGTAATATTTGGGACATTTTACTGTCTTTTAAATGTAAAATTGAGTTGGGTTTTTTTTCTTTAATGTTTTCTAGCAAGATATTTAGTGGAATTAGTTTTTTTACTCTATAGTGACACAGGTCTATATGAAGCTCCTGAAGTCAAATGAGATTTAAATCCCTGATTACAAAAAGACTAAGATATTGGCTGAAATGCAACATTTAATACTCAATAAATAAGCAAACATAAAACAAGTCTCTCTTGAAAGAGAGAGTCAAAACTAAAGCTGTTTATTTGATTAAATAAAAAAGAAATTTAATTAAATCTGTAATCACTTTAGTGAATGACGGCAAGCGTCTTACCAAACACAATGAAACAGCAGTTGATAATTGTGTATATTAAAAAATGCAACAAAATAATATTTAATTCTGATTTCTCTTTTGGCAAATTTAAAGTACCCCAGAGGTAAAGTTTTTAGACACTTTAGTTTTTTTCTGACAAGGAAAAAAAAAAGAAACACATCAGACGAAATATAATAAAACACGTGACACTGCATGAATGAAGGAAAAAAAACATTGAAGTAGAAAATCTCACATTCTGCATGTAAAAATGACATTGTATATAGATGCCTTGCACTATGTCTACAAAATGTGGTGAAAAAAAGATTTCTTTTGATAAATGTTTCCCTATAGAGGAGATTAAATAATTAATTGATATAGCTTCCAATTAGACCTGTATGTTTCTATAATAAGTACATAATAATAAAAAGGACATTGCACTTGTATGTTCGTCGAATTTACCAGATGATTATAAATAAAATATAAATTGTTTGTGACTTTCTATTATATATTAAACATTTAGATTAGGGAGCATTTATCAAATTAAAAAAAATACAGTCTGACTTTATACTTTATTATATTTATAGACCTTTAAGAGGAACGCATTTTTTGCCTTTGGTGATTTCTGGCTACCAGTTCTTTTTGTTGGCTGATTTCAGGTGATAATGTTGCTCAAATATATTGTTTTTGTTACATGTCGAAAATGTCTCGCTACTCGGAACGGCCTCTTTTATTCAGATTTGTCTAAAGCAGGCCTGAAAATCCCAAAAATGGTTGTTTCACCAACAAAATGCAGTTGAAGTCAAGATCGTTTTTGAACATTTTTGTCATGCAGGACTTTCACCCTTCACTTTTTTCTATTTGGTAACGCTTGCAGTAGAGGGCAGTAGAGCAGTGGACAGCAGCCATGAGTGTGAGTGTGAATGAATGAGCTGCTAAACCTGTGTCCTTTCACCCAGCCGGGGTGAAGTGAGATTTAGTCATGGGTTTATTACTCGGTCACTTTCAAGCCGCTCATTCATCTCGGGTCTTTAAAACGTTTAAAACATGACGACGTGTATCTGGAGTGGAAAAAGTTGCTTTATTGGCTCCTCCAGGTCATTTTAAGTCTTGGTCATTGTTATTCAAATACTCGCCCGTCTCATATAAGTGATAGTTGCTCATTTTAATCTCATCAATATGGACTTTTTGAGTCCTTGTCATCTCATTTAGACTGTATTTATATAAGTAGACGGCCGCCTTCGTGCTAACAGCTTGGCGCACAAGAATGTGGTCGAATTAAAGAGGAGAGATTGAAAATAATTAATAATGAGACTCATAGCCATATAGCTACTTGTGAGTTTGTCAATACGTTTGTCAAGATAGTTGAAGAACCATAGTTTTAACTGTTTAACTTGACAAGGCAAATCTGTACATTGGGGCGACTGGGAGCCGCTTCCTGGCAAAACCAGGTCCGTTCCAGCCTACAGGATGATTTTTCATTGCGTAAAAATATTAACTTAACAACTCAATAAAGCTTTTTCTTTTTTTTTTTAAATCTCGAATGTAGTTACTCGCCATCACTGAAGAAACATTAGCATCAAAGCTAACTTATACATTTGTGAAAACCATTTTGCATTACATTGCATTTCTTTTGAGGGGGGGGTAAATAAAATTTGCAATCAAATTTAAGGAGTAAATACAAGCTACGACTGGATTACATCGTTACGTTACCACAAAGAGAGTAATTAAAAGTGGCATAATATTAAACCTCTATTTTGTCCATTCCCATTTTTTTTCAGTTTTTTTTTTTCATGAAACTAAATCAAATCATATGCAAACTATTTTCAAAATGTACGCATTCATCTTGACCATAAATGTGTATTTAAAGGTTTGTATGCAGTCATGTTGCTGATCTGACGCCGTGAGATAGAACCAGGCTGCAAGATAAGCAAGGACCCGTTTCCATGACAATGTTTGAAGCCAATATGCATATTTGTTTAAAAATAATTTTTAATTCAATTGAGTTTCATTTTTGCACAGCAACATTTTGAAAACGATGCCTGTCTCCATGTAAATAGCATAAATGCTGAAAACGAAGTAGTTTTTATGTTGGGCCACTAGTCGACGCTGTTTGGTTGTTTTTTATAATGAAACACACACATGCATGCAGGGAATAATACACTATAAACACATTCGTATGGACAGACAACGAAGTTACGAGTGACTCTCAACTATAAAACCACCAAGTGCCAAGAGAACATGGACGCCAAGACTATGACCAAGAAGCGCGGTCGCAGTAGCAGCATTTCAGAAAAGTCGCGTTTTCTAAAAAGTTCACTTCTCCCGTTTCCATGGAGACGGTAGCCGGAGAGTTTTTTTGTTTTTGTATGTGTGAAAAGTTCCACCTTGGGAGCCGCTTTCCAAAAGCTGCGTTTTCAGGGGCTCTGAGCACCGTTGTCGTGACGACGTACACACACGCCGTTGTGGCATGACGTCTTTCTCCTTTATATTAGCTCACAAGGATGTGAAATCAAAACATTCAATCAAACTAACCTCTGAGCAACAGCTCACCAATGACTTGGAAGAGTTTTTAACGTCGAAACAAGAACACGTCGACTCCCAAAAGCTGTTTCTGCCAACGAATCCCAACCTCTGCTGCCTGTCTGCCTGTCTGCCTGCCTCTGCCCACCTGCCGGCCCCTTTACCTGTCTGCCAGCCTGTTTGTGCGTCTGTTTGTTTGTGTGGGAGGTCATTTGATCACACAGACTGCATGTGGTCCTTCAGCCCTCTCAGGGCGAGTGGAAGGATGGAAATAGAGCCTCACAGCGTCGCTGCCTCAAGACAGGCAGCCACTTGTGTATAAAAGAAAATCCATCAACACGGGGGAATTTCACCGTGTTCAACATATAATAAGAACCCACTGAGACAAACCAGAAACCTGCTGGTGCAGCTCGTTTTATACAACCAGATAGAAAAACGAGACATGGAATAAACCGATGGATTTAGATTGGCTAATTGAATCCCGCAGTCCCCAGAAAGAGGTTAGAACAATGTGGATGAAAAAAAACAAAACAAGAAACTAAATCTGTTCACAGTACGCCATAGGCAACATTTTAGAAAAGAGACAATAACATTTCCTCTTTTTCTTTTTAAAGATGAATTGAAATCTGAAAATCATTTCGAGTTCTTGTTTTGACAATTGATTTTGCAGTTACATACCGCCATGTGTAAGGTTTCAGGCTGAGCTGGAACAACCTGGCGAGCTGCTCTCGCTGTGTAACTTGATGCAAATTGGAACAAGACTGTGGTGTTTACAACTGCTGTCACCTGTGTCAAGGCAGTCTTTTAATGTTTTATGGATCAATGAAACCCAGGATGTAGCTCCTTGTGAATCTGGTGAACCGGTCTGTTTGGATAGCGCGATAATAAAGAAGAGAACAGCCGATACCCACGGCGGGATATTGTTATTGACTCTTGGACGAGATTCACCGACTCCACATGATGACTTTTGGAAGGACTACAACTTGAAAGCAGGCAATTGAAATCGGTAAAAAAGTAAAAGACATAAACAAATCTTACTATTCATGTGCTGATATGTGCTACAAAATGCGGATTTCTAATCATTTGAATGATTTAATCAAAAAACTAGCATCCAGTGAGGCCTCCAATCATACTGAGGAATCACATGTGAAACATCCCGTCGCGTGAAAAGTGCTTGATATATTGAGGTTGATCGATTCAAAGTCGCTTGAGTTATACGCTACAATTTTGCCCGTCTGAGATAAAAATGTGTGGTCTTTTGTCGTACATCTCGCCCCATATTGCACTGTGTCAAAAATAAAAATAACAGCAACGTAAAATACAAGTACATTCAGCCAATTTTCTGAGCAAAACAGTACATTCTGACGTCCAAACAGCCGGGAGTACATTTCCATGTATTTGCCTTTAAAACGTCATTCCATTAAGTAAAACTGTATAAATATAATAATAATAATTAAAAAAAAGGACTCCCAAATCACCCCGAAAGATTGAATATGTCAATATGTGGCAAGATATACTGTACCTGTACTGTAACAATATGGATGCTTCTGGATTGATTATTTATTTAAGATTCTAATTTATTCCAAATGTAATGTATTAATTGAAGTGTCCAGAGTTGGATAAAGCTGTATAAAATATATATGTCATTAAAGTGACAATGAGGCTGGTTTTAAATGGACAAATAAACAATTTTTTTGGTATTGGTTTATAATTTGCTTGCATCCCCTTTTTCATTACTTGCGACTAAATTCAGCGATACAGAAAGTGTATCATGTTGATCGTGTTGGGTGTGAGACCTGAGCAATCAACAAGGTGGAGCTCAGTAATGAAGTCTTCCTTGTGGTTTTGCATTGTTTCTGTCATTGACAAACAGCCGCGCCTCTCGTCTTAACAACGTATGTCACGCTACACAAGAATGAGGATTAAAAACCCTGGAGCAACGTTTGCAGGCAAGGCGCAGAGAACATGGGAGCCGAGAAACATTTGCTCCACCAAATTGGATGACATCGATTCATGAAAAGACTTGCATGAAAGGGGGGCTATACAAATAAAGAAATAAAGAGATGCGATGATTCCTCTCATTGAGATCAACTGCTCTTAATGGGAATCCTTTGGTGTGTTTGATTCACCTTCGCAAGTGCTTTTTTTTTTTTTTTTTTGTCTTCTCCCTCCCAAGCTTTCAATTCTGTCACTTCTCTTTCCCCGACAACTTTCCCCACGCCGATGACTCACTCGGCGAAGGGACGTGTCACGATGCACATCAGCCGCCCGTCAGACACCTCTTGTCCTCGTTTGATCTCGTCGTCTCCCGCGGCAACGACGGGGTGTTAAATGCAGCGTTTCCCACCAAACAAAAATATGAGCGAAGCTTTGAAGCCTCGCAAACACTTTGTGCCCAAACTGACCCCCCCCCCCCTACACACACACACACACACACACCCACAAAGCCAACAGCGGTGCCACCCTGCCACCCTGGTGCCACACAGAGACTTGAAACGCTCAATTAGAGCGAGCTGGGATGGCGGATCTGGACGCAGAGTCAGGGTGGGCTCATTGGTGTGGTTGGAGATGTTGGCAGAAGTGCGGTTACGTGTGGGTATAAAGCATTTATTTTGGTGATAGCCGGCTGCATCGGTGTGTGTGTGTGTGTATATGTGTGTGTTTGTGTGTGGTCTTGTATTTCTCTCTTTGTGGGGCCCCCGAGAAACCTGGACGCACAACAACACTTGTGGAGTCTGATCAAACTTGCTCGGGGTCACGTGTGTTCGAGGGGTCGAGGCTACAGTCGGGTTAAGGTCAGTTTAAAGGTAGGGTGAAGGTGGAGGGAACAATTTGTCCCGAAGGCAAGACCCATAAAGACAGTTCTGCAAGTGTGTCTGTGTGTGTGTGTGTGTGTGTGTCTCGCCTCTCGTCCAACCATGTGATCTCATGATTAAAATGTCATTACACAGCAGATTGAGAGCTAAACAGGCTGTCACATCCAGTCACAGTGTACGTTACTGCGGAGTAAACAAACTCCCATGTCTCCCCACTCCTGTATCCCTGTACACCCCCCCCCCCCCCCCCCCGTACTTGTTGCTATTTAGTAAAAAATGCAACAAAAACACAAGAGTAGAATTTTCACATTTATTTAATGTTTTTCTTTTTCAAACGTTCACAGAAACACAGTGGTTATGAATCAACCCCATTGCAGTCGGCTACTGTGAAATCTTTTTACAGTATCATTACAAGATTCATATTTGCTGTCATAATAGTGTATATATATTTAAATATATACTGTCACTATTATTGTTCGTCATAATGTAGGTGAGGATTTGTTTACGTTCGCATCACGTGAGAGGAGACAAATAGAGGATGACACCAAAGCACTGAACGCAAGTTATTACTTATTTTATATATATATATATATTAGATATTACCAACTAGAAGCCATCCATCATCATCAAACTCATTTAATAATGACACTATCTTATTAAGAGACTTGTGCTATTGACTTCACTCACTTTCACTCTTTGAAATGTAGATTTGTAAAAAAAATGTATGTTTAAAAAAAAAAAATCATTAATATGGTTGATTATAGTGCTGATTGTGTTGTAGTGGTTGTGAAGCAGATTGCATGTTCTCCTGGAGTGTGTGTGGTTTGGTTTCCCTCCCACAGCGTGGAGTGTTGGAGTGTGTCTCCGGTCCTGTACACAAGAACATTTTCAAGTGAAAATCGTACATTTTTGTTGTATTTTTGCTTGAGAAATTCTCAAAATGCCTCTTTTGGAAACACCTTTTTTTTTTTTCCTCATCAAAATGATCTTTATCTTCATGTAGAGACAGAAAACACAACCTTTCTCTCAGGTAGATTACTGCACATGCGCACTACTGCTGTGATAAATACTTCTGGATCGGTGACAATCGTGGATTTAAGGACGGTGCCGAGTGAGCTATTATGACATGACAGCTGAAATGTTTTCGATAATAGTTTAATCTTATTGTTCTCTGCACGCGTGGGTGTGACACACAAACACAGCACCAGCTCATAACTTAATTCCAGCATCTCGGGCTTTTCCAAGTTTATGTCAATCTTGTCTCCAGTTGGTGATAGTTATAAAGTGAATATTCACCGTTATGTCTCATTATTAGAATTATAGGAAATAAAAGTAAATATGATGTTGTTATTCTTGAGCATTGACTACTTTGTAATGGTTGTCACCGCCAATTCAGGGCCCGTTTACACAACAACTTTTCACGTTTAAAATGCTTCATTTTCTGCATTTTCCTTTCAGAAAAGTTTTGCATTGTAGGCACATTTTCCCTCTAGCAGTTATTTCTGATGACATATTCTTCTGTACATAACTCAAATGTTCAGATGACTCACCTCCATCAGTCCAGTGAAGGAGTCCTGAACTACTGAAGGAGTGTATGGGAATGGACTCAAATGTGTTTCTGTGGAAACGGACACCGTTTTTATTGCTGTTTAAATGAGAAACTTTTCTGAAACGAAATGTTTTTTTTTATTTTACAAAAAGTTGTATTGTAAATGGGGCCTTGAAGGAAGACAACTCCCCCTTTACCCACAGAACCTAAGCTACATATTTCTCCCCCCCAACAGCCATGCTGCTCATGCAGGATTCCCCATTATTCCCCATTGTAACATGCGAATTGTTAATATCATTTAAAATCGAGCACAACTGTTCTCGCGGGAGTTCGAGGCTTTTGTTATGTAAAGTAGCTTGATTGATGTTTAGTTCCTCTTCCCTTTTGTTCAGTTGTGGCAAATTCAGTCAGTAAAATGTGTCTGCTAATGTCACAATTTATAGCTTTAAGCTCCTCTTTCTTCTTTTCAGTAGAATTTCTTCTCAAAGGTGAAAAATTAAAAAATTAATAAACAAAACCCTGCTGGGAAATAAGCATCCACCTGACCGCCGCCCACTGCTGTGATTTTTGTTTTAATAACACAATAACCAAAAAAATTTAAAATCAGAACCTCTTTAACATGAATAAAAAAGCTAATAGCGACATAAAAAGAATAAAAAATTCGATCACTACAACTCAAGATAAATCTTTATTTTAGACATTTAGTCCGAATCCAAAGTGTATATTTATGTGTGTGTGTGTGTGTGTGTGTGTGTGTGTGTGTGTGTGTGTGTGTGTGTGTGTGTGTGTGTGTGTGTGTGTGTGTGTGTGTGTGTGTGCGCTCTCATGCATTGCTTATAATGCCCATTTGTGAGCTGCACAAAACTACAAGTGTACCCGTGATGCATAGCTTCTATAATACAGTGAATCATGTTTGTTTGGCTCCTGCAAATTCTCCTCAAAAGGGATAAATTCTGCAATTTCTTTATTATAATTTCCATTAAATTGCCCATAAAAAGCCAACATTTGGGGTGTGTTTTTTGTAACTGAGGTTACGTTTGTCAATAAGGTCAGTTTGAGTGAAAGACGAATCTCGAGGCATCAAAGCGCAGAAACCCCACAACTGCAGCCACTTTAATTCTTGCCAGAGCAGAAACAAAACATAACAAAAAAGAGGAGCAGCTTCTGGATCTCCACTTCAATTTGCGACAATTATTCCTGAAAACAAAAATCATTTGTTTCCAGTTAGTCTTGTATGTCCTTTTTGTGGGAGTAGTGCCTGCTGCAGAAGAGAAATTGATACCAATTGCATTCACTTTGGAAAACACCTTTCACACACACACACCAAAGACAGTGAAAACACCATCCGTCTTTTTTTCTTTTCTTCGTTGTACCCACTCCGAACGACCGTCTCTTTTGTTGCTGGTGAAATTCCACCGCGAGACGAGCGGGGCAGGAGAAGGACGGAGGAAAAAACACGTTGGAATTTTTCTCCTCCTCTCAGATCTTCGGGGTTTCTCAGCAGCAATTACACAGAAGTGTTACCAGATGCTTCTCGCCATTGTTGGAACTAGAAAACCACGTATCTGCACAAAGTCAGCCTATCTTTCAAGACTGGGAAAGGGAAATGATACCCCCCCCCCACCCACCCAACCCTACACACTTCTCCCACCCTTCTTCTTTTACTTCAATTTATGCCAATATAGTTTTTGGAGTTTCGCTATATAATCTTTGTAAAGTAGCCGAGGGGTCGGCGAGGGTCACCCGACGCAGCGACCGACCACAAAACATGGATTCAAAGGGAGGAAAGCGTCTTCTGGTTATTCCCTGACAGCAGCAGCAACAATATTTGGTCTGTGGAGGCTTCTATCTTATCCTTGAACCTTGATTCCAAACTCACTACAATTACTCTCAGAAACACACACACACACACACATGCGCACGCACACACGCACGCACATGCGCACGCACACGCGCACGCACACACAGCTCTGCACACTTCAATATGCATTAATGTGAATTAATACTTGGCTGTTTCTGGATTGACACCATAGTTAAACTCTAAATAATTCAATCGAGCTGCTACTTTTATGCTATTTTTAGACATTTCAAATAATAGTAATGTTCTGAGCTTTTCTGCAACTCTATTCTGTGAGCAACCTGATGTTGATATATACATCAACATCATTATATATATATATATATACACAAGTTTCACTGATAGCCAACTGGCTGCCAACTGCAGCTTCAAATTTACCTCAAAGACAGTCGTTTTATTGCTCTTTCGCTCTTTTTAAGCCCCTATAAATGCACATGTGTGCGTCTGTTTTGCATCTGTCTTTAGAACTGAATGTGGACACGATCAGACAGCAACAGATCTAATAGCTTGACCTTAATCCACCAATCACAAGGCTCGCTTGGCCCTGCAGGTCGTCCCCACCTCCTGAACGCCGGCTAATGGAGGGGAGCGCGATTATGACAAATCAGATATTTCTGACACCGATCTCTGCCTCACTGGCCTAACCTCAGAGCGTATCAGCTTTCAGGTTTGAAAAAGCTCGGGGGGCCGTTTGTAAAGGTGAAACTCAATACTTCATGTGGGCACACGGAGGGATTATGGGTATTTTTGGTTTTGTGTGGGTACGATCATTTTTCTGGCTCGGTGACTGTGGGGGTCTCAACGCAGAGCAGAAATACTTTTGATTCGCACAAACCATGTGTATTTTTTTAGTTTACTATCAGGATGCAGACATGCGGGAACCCTCAACTCCCCCGTACACGCACGCACGCACACACGTTCATTCACACAGCAGAAGAGAAGTTGCCTATGCTCTCAGTTTCTCCCGGTGTCTCCAGGGGACGGCGTAATTGCTGCGGAAACTGAGTGCTGGCGGTGTGTTTGGCTGATAGGGATCAGTGGGCAAAGTAGAACTCCTCACAACAGTTTCTCCTTTGTTGGTGTTTTTTTTTATTTTCCCTTCAACGTTTAATTCAACTGTGTCAGGAATATATTGTCAGATTCAGGCGTGCAGACCACAAGGCAATCATTTACCTTATTAAAGTATTTCTTCTAAAGTCCATTTGTGATGTGAAATATTGATAATCTGCATATGGTTCATTTTATTTAATCTTAATTCAAATAAGCCAATCAGATCATTCAGCCACAAATTGAAAATAGACCAATATGTCACCCATCGTTTTACTCTTTGAAAAAGCCAGTCGTTTGTTCTTAATGATTTTATATCTGTGTCGTTCAACTAAATTACTCCTGTTAAAAGACAGCTTTCGCTTTCACTGTCACTCACGTTTGTCTATTTCTGAATAGTCTGATCCATTTTGTTAAGCGAGGTGTCAGGTGCCAACAGAATATGTTCATGCTGGTGTCTGTTAATGCTGGAAAATGCCTATTTTGCTTGGAAATCAAATTTATCTCGGGCATTAATGGATGAGGGTTGAGGAAAACCTAAATATTTTGAATAACTCTTCATTTTAAGTGTTTGTAGTGCCAATTAGAAACCACAAAAGCAACACGGTGAACGAGGTGTACTGAAAAGAAAAATCAACTTTGGCAGTTTGGCCAGCGTGAGCATATTGAGTTTCTCTTTGTTTAATCGTTCATTTTATTACTATTGTTCAGAAAACAAAATTAAAATGGACTGTGTGTGTGTGTGTGTGTGTGTGTGTGTGTGTGTGTGTGTGTGTGTGTGTGTGTGTGTGTGTGTGTGGTTGTGTGTAAACTTCATGAACATCAGCCTATATTGACAATGACATTCAAGTTCCTTTCAGGTTCCAGCAATTTTTAAAAAGATGCATTTTCGGGGTGTTCGTGTCTGCAGCCAAGCCAATGTTAGCTTAGCCTCACGGTGTTTCGTCAAAAACTTTTCTTTGAGGTAGCTCAACCTGGAGTTTGTGTCCCAAGGCTGTAATAAAGGTTTTTGAATCAAAGGTTTGCACAACGTTAAAGAAAGCCAGTATAAAACCATTTCTACGAATGTAAGGCAGACCTGATCAACCTTTTATTGCATGTTGATGCTGGAGGGCGCAGCGTCCAATCGGGTCATCTGGACTTGTTCGTTTGTCTTAAAAGACCTTTTCTCTCTTATCCAAGTGGATTCATCAGTTCATGCTATGACGAAAACAGCTTTGAAGCCACTGATAGAAACGGACCTCCTGCTCCAATGCTTAAAGATTCACCTCCTCCTCCTCCTCTTCCTCCTCTTCCTCCTCTTCCTCCTGTCCGAGCGCCACCTGTTCAGATCGTCTGTGTTCCAGTCAAGGTGGGAGTGAAGTTCATCTACGTCAGCAGACAAAGTTCTGCCTACATAACTGTCAGGAGCCTAAAATACCACCTGCAATTTTCAAAACCTGCATTTCAGCTGCTCCTAAATGAGCAAGATGGCTGGTCGCTGTTTCAAAGAGACTGGGTGTACGTTTAATTTTCAGGTAGCGACTGGAAAGACAACTCGTAGGATGTCAAGATGCAAAGATTCTAAACTTCTGTTGAGGAAACGCAAATAGAGATGCAGAAGCAGAGTTTATTTCATTTGTGAAATTGATCTGAAGAATCAAACCAGTGTGAATACCGTCAATAATCAACCCCAGACCCTTTACAACCACTAAGATATAGCAAGTTAAGATATCGACTAAGAGCAAAGAAAGTGAAACTATTGACTTCATAATCATTTATGCAACAAGTTCTGCATGTCTGTGTGTGTGAGTGTGTGTGTGTGTGTGTGTTCTCCAGGTACTTTCCATTGTTTTTGTCAGCAGGCTTATTTCATGCAAGAGAAATGTAAAATGTAAAAAGAAGAATAAGTGAATGTGGTTAAAGGTGCAATAGCGGTGTAGTGGATCGCACGCCAGTCTCATAGTGAGGAAGTCTTGGGTTTGAGCCCTTGCTGTGTGGTTTTTCTTGGCACCTGGTCGTCAAAAAATGTGCCTGTATGCTTCATTTATGGCCTGAAATTACCTTTTAGTTAGAGTATATATATATAACTTTAAAAAGTCCTCTCACTACACGTTAATAAGTCTTTTATCTGATTTTTAGCCATGAAGTGAACAGTTTGCTGTTCACAGCAGCGGCTGTAAAGATTATTGGAGACGTTAACAGACAAAAAAAAAAATGACTGCACAGCAAAATGCATAAACGTAGTACGAGAAACAAATGTTACCCTTTGAGCTTCATTTCATCCTGTGTTCAACCCATTTGTAGGGCACTCATCGAAATCCCTTCAAATTTCAACCTCATTCTGATTAAAGGACATCGGAAGACTTAAAGACTTAAAGACTCAGCGCAGATAAACAATAGATAAACAGCAACTCGCCTCTCTTGCTGTTCACCCCGTTGAACGAAAATCGCAATTTACAGCCTTGAACCTCTCTGGACTGGACAAATTTGTCCGTGGATTTCTGCAAATGATTGGCTGCGTACTTTAGATTACCTCTCTCCTACTAGTTTCTGTCTTATTTGCGCTAAAAGTGCCATATGTCTGACTAACAAGCAGAAATTAGCAGCATACCTGCATTACATTCATCTGCAGTGTTGACGTTCAAACCGAGTTATTTTACATGTAATTTATTCACATTTTGAGGTAAATAAATTGACTGCTGTTACCTGAAGGATAAGATGAAGCAAAGTGGCAAAATATCGCCTCCATGTTGAGCCTATGTATTACCACTATCACCTATATTTCATTATTATATTGGAATAAAATTGGAATATAAATGCAAGTTTCAGGAATATGGCCTCCTGCCCTATAAAGGGTTCATTTTTCTGTCTTTGCTGTTGTTCATGTCGCTTGTAATTTATTAGTACGTGACTCTTATAAACTGGGAAATGGAACCCTGCCGACACAGCATTAATCATCTATTTGTTAAAAATTCACCAACATTGTACCATTTGTGTCACGACACGAATAATCTTTTACAGGCTGCTTGCGGTCTAACCCAGCTTGCATTTCCTAATACGGGTCATATTTTAAAAGTGTTTTCCAGCCGGGCTCCTCGGGGGACATTATTTACTTCCTCGCTACCTTTCCTGTGACACACTGTAAACTGTCATCCTCGGCGTAGCGTCTGGGTGGCTCGAGAGGGCGCGGCGTAAACAAACCTCTCGGGAGCGTTTGATTGCCACCACAGTGGGAGGACGGCCGCCCGAAGGTGGACACCGTGTTTTGAGTTCTGGAGCCAAATTGAAGAGAAGGCCAGCCGGAGCCAAACTAACAACAGAGCAGCTGAGAGATACTAACATTTACACAGCAAAACCACACACACACACACACACACACACACACACACACACACACACACACACACACACACACACACACACACACACACACACACACACACACACACACACACACACACACACACACACACACACACACACACACACACACACGCACACGCACACACGCACGCACTCAGAGATGGACACTGACACCGTTTCTCGGTTGCTCAAGAGAAAACGGTTGTTGTGTATTTACAGCTTGAGAAAAGAAAGATGCAAATACTCATGCAGGAGAAAATGAGTGCGCGCACACACACACACACACACACACACACACACACACACACACACACACACACACACACACACACACACACACATCACAGATGGTGGCGGGGGGCAGACCCCCTAGTCTGTCCACATATGGCTGCAATTGACCGGTAGGGTGGGTGTATAAATGGCAGCCGACCAACCGGTGGTATAATTATCTGACCAGCCTCTTTATGTAGCCTTAAATAGCAGCCTTGTTTGCACTAAAAATAAACTGTCATTTCAGCCTGCCAACGTTTGACCCCTGACCCCTGACCCCCGGGGCCTGAAAGGACAAAGGTCAGCCATCTTGGACTTGGTGCCAAATATAGACGACGGACTTCCCCCTCACCCTTGAACCTGAAACTTTAAAGAAAGGTGATTTTTTATTTTTTTTGCTTTTTTAAAATTTAATTTAATTATTATCATTTTGTTCGAATCCCTGAAAACAACAGGCAACAATAAGACGAAATCATGAAGATCGTTGCTCAAGGCACAGGACATCTTGACTCACCCGATGACGGAGACGATGGCAAAGCGATTTTCTTTCTTCCTCTCGCTCAAGCTGCTTAGCGAGAAGCCTGCGCAATGCCACTTTGCTAAATCAGAGACAAATGGCAGCAAACAAAGAGCCGTGTGTTGTGTTTGCAGAAGGGAGGAAGTTGTGAATAATGCCTGTCTCTGTGGATTGAGTGCAGAAGCCTGGATGTGTCTTTGGCCGTTGGCTTCGTTAATCGTGTCGTACGGGAACGCCCGGCAGTTTGTCCAGAACCTTGCAGGTGTCATTGGAATAGCGCTACTGACTGGTCGTGTTCATCTGAAAATTAGAATATAAAATGAATCTGGCTGGTGGGTCCAACTGTTGCCAACAAGACTGCAGTTGGAAACCTTTGCTTGATATTGTTGGCTTTTAGTCTATTTGTGACTGTTCTTCTGCTTGAATTTGGGATAACTTTCTTCTAATGGAAAGTTTATGAAAATAAGTAAGACCCGATGAGAACAATATAAGTAAATAACATCTCTGGAAATAGAGGTTGAGCAAGTGACTACATCAGAGTAGAGCTTTGTTTTGGGTTTATATCACATAAGTATTGCTCAAAATGCAGAAACCAAAATAACATAACAATTTTCACATCAAAATACATTTAGAAGTCTTAAAATCATCGACATTTGTATGTTTTTCACTCAAAGTGTGATCTATAAATCAGAGAAAATTTGAAATGTTTTGTTCAAAATAGGTACTTCACTTAAAAAAAAAAAGCTGCAATTTTAGCTCGACAAACACAAATCTCCTGCATTGAGATAGATGATTTACCATGCAGCTGCTGAACTCCGATTTGTACTTCATCGTCTGAATTACTGATTTCCATCATAATAGCCCTGCAGTCAGGAGGTGACAGGTTGTAGTGGTTAATACTCTGGAGCTTGCATGATCTCCTTTTTTTCTCCATCTTTTCTCTAAATTGTCCGTAGGTGTGAATGTAAGAGTGCGACTGTATAATGTAAAACCCTGAGAAGTGACAAAACTGGTGGACAAAACTCCTGAAATTAGACCCGGGAAATGACTCAATATATTTCGGTCTTCTACCAGCGGTGGCATCAAATCCATCTCGATACTCTGTGGTAGTTTTCGCCTGTGACACCCCGACTGCACTCTCTCCGGTCTTTGAACACCAGATCACCACCTGTTCACCCTCAACACACACACACACACACACACACACACACACACACACACACACACTCACACACACACACACACACACAGAACGATAATGACCCTGACCCGTGATTATAATGGCCTGTGGCGTTCACCTGCAGCTCCGCTCCAGACGCACTCAGGCAGCGGCTGCAGAGACCCAGAGCGACCCGTGACCCCGGCAGCAGCGCGCACAGCCAGATGTTGGCGGTGGAAGTCTGTTGTACCCACTCGCTGCACATATAAACACTCCTCACAGGAAGGAGGATATAAGCAAGACGTTGAAAATCAGCGCTGGGAAACATCCTCCATGCCACCTTTGTGATGGAAGCTGAGTGTAGATTTGTTGGCAGCTCAAAATGACTGTGTTGTATTTGGTGCTATGTAAATAAAGTTGGATTGAATTGATCCCATGTGACTATGGCTCACACCCTGGACAGGTCACCAGTCCATCAGGAAAAAGACAAGAGCCATAGATGCACACTCACTTTCACATATATGGGCAATTTAAAGTCACCAGTAGACGTCAAACTATACGTCTTTTGACTGTGAAACCAAACTCAGAGAAAACTTGAAGAGGAAGATTTTAGATGATTAAAGATCAAAACTCTTCAGAATTCAAAGTTTAAACCTTAAATGTTCTCCGTAACGACTTGTAATCAATCATAAAACTATGTTGTAGAACCTTAAGAACCATTTGAATAGTTGTCTTGTCCAGACATTGGTAGGAAAAAAATTGTGTTGTCCATTTACACTGTTTACTGTATTTTGTGACATTGCAACATGTTTGTAATGTATATAATATTTTAAGTGTGTGATGGGCTAAATGCAATTGAGAAATTGTTTTGACGACTTTTCCATCAGCAGAAAACTGTATTAAAATGTTATTTTCGTACAAGTCGTGGGGAGTCAGCTGAGAAAATGCGTCTCCCTCAGCATCATAAACAATTAAATGTTTTCTCACATGGTCAATCTCATTAATCAGCACCTCCAAGTATTTGAATGGGTTCCTGAACATCAGGTCCAAAATCGTCACCGATGCGGCAAATCCGCCATGAACTATTCACCATTTACTTTCCGCAAAAGCAGAGAGTTGATGAGACGAGCTCTCAGTGTGTCCGTCTGGTTTTCATCCAGGTTCCGGATCTCGTCCAACGGCTTTCGCATTTCTTTTATGAGCCTCAATTCTCGTGATCGTGTTAATACAGGATCACGAATTCTCGCTTGTCTCTGGAAAGCATTTCATCAGAGTCCAAAGAAACGCTAGGAAGGTTTTTGGCCCACATTCTGCCGGGAGTTTGGCAACACACTCGTGACTTTCATGAGATTTAGGCGATTCCACCTGTGTCCGAATGAAATCTGTTGTTAATTCATGTATTATTATTATTTTGTTTTTTTTAAATTTTGTGTTAGACACGACTTGTTGCAGCCCAGTGAGAGAAGGGCCAGATGAAAAGTCAAAGACAAAGACTGAAAGACATGAAATCTTGGTTTTATCACAGGGTTGTCAAGCAGCCACATGCAGACCTGGAGGGGGCCGGATCAGTAACATGACGGCATAACAAAGTTCTGGTCGACTCACAATCTCGTCCTTTGTTTGAGAGTATTATTCAAAGTGTATGAGTCATGAAAACGTTCACATTTATTCTAATATCTCGAACAAGCTCACGAGTGAAGTGCTGTGGCCACTATTCTGACGAAGACACGAAAAATCCTTCATATATAAATTAACAACGGCAGATGTTTTGATTGGAAAAATTGAAGGATAGTGTTTTCTTGGTTGTTTTTACTTTTTTACAAAGTCATTTTGCACACTGGTTTTATGGCCCTCTATGTGTTGATCCATCAATTTTTACCCAAACTGTCAAGTTATTGTAGAATTGGAATGGATAAACAACTTATCTGATACTATTGAAAGGATGATTAATATTTACAGAGCAGGAATAATGTATTTTCTGTTATAGAACACTTTATTGATTAAAAATGTGTTATCAAACAATAGCGTTAAAGCAGGACAACCTTGGTGTACAGAAAGAACGTCATTAGATTGCAAAAGTCATCAAATTTCATTGTCAAATGTCAAATTTAAGGTAGTTTTACTGCTGGTAAATGTTAATTATGACCCAAACATTATATAAGAGATGATAAAGTAATTAGATTTCTCATTATTGTACCTATTAATCCTGCAATTTTAATTATTAATGTTTTTGAAATTTCCATGGAACTGGCTGGGAATAAATACTTCCACCCCTCACCTTCACGTCGATATGTTTGGCAAGCGTTTGTTTTTTTTTGGTTTTTTTTTAGGGGAGCCGTAAAGCCAGCCAGACACTGGCAAAGGGCTGTATGGAGTAAAGTACTTTTTTCTTTTTTTTTTCTTTTTCCACAACGTCGCATTTTATCAAATATGACGTGGAAATTGCTCTTTAAAAACTTGCCGCCCCGGCAGGGAGTTCATTACAATACCACAACTCTAAGGTCAAATATTTCACTTTGCCCTTTTTTTTTTCTTTGCTCTTTTTCACAAATCTCTTCTTTCACTTCAACACAGGCTCGCTTTCTCTCTCTCTCGCTCTCTCTCTCTCTCTCTCTGTTCAGTAACTTCTCTGTAGATAAAGAACCTGTTGAGTTTCATGATCAAATATCCAGAAACTCTTCAAATTCTTTGCACGGAGACTGAAAAAAACATTTATCAGGCTTGTGAGGAACCATGATGACGTTTATGGCATCAGGTCGAAAGGTCTGGTTGGTTTCATTGACGAGATGCAAAATTGCTTCAAGCTCTATGTTGCACAATGTTGTTGTTCGTCATCACAAATGCTAAACCTCTTAACGGGTCTCACCAGGCCAGAACTGTTCCCTCCGGAGGGCTGCTCTGGCCCACATGTTCATGGAAAATGTTGAGATAACTGCCATTTTTCAAGAAAAGGGTCAGGAATTTCTAATCGGATCCACTGGAAATCAGTGTTTTATACAGATGAGCAGACATAAAACCCAACGAATATCCAAAACTAAAGAACACTATGCTCCAGTGCCTGTCAGAAACATCTGTCTGTAAGATTACTTTAGCAGTAACAACGATGGCGGCCTGCAGAGTGTCATGACTCCCAGTCCATATTCTCTGTTCGTGCACTTGCCTTTGTTAATGTTTATTTTGTAATGTTGTCCACGTGAATGTGTGTTGTTTCATTACACAAAAACCCAAACAAACAGCCCCCCCAATAGTGGCCCCATAATGTTGGACAAATACTGATGTGTAAATGTAAAATTTTTGTAAAATGTTGTCATGGAAATGGGGCCTCAGGCTCAACTCTGTGACAAAAGTCTCGTCTTTTCATGAATATAGAAAAGAAATAAAAGCTTTAATATTTCCCATCAATGCACAACTAAAAACAAGATGGCAAAAAAAAGTCCCCTCTGCTCAAGTTCTGTGTTTAAGCTTCACTTCACTGTACTTTTGACGAAGTGTTCAACTATAGAGAGATTTTTAATATTAATAGAAACTACGTGGGATCGGTGATACTTAAAATCCTTGTGCTTTTTTTGCATTTTACAAACTATTGGAAGCGCTGTGGCTCAGGTCATCTCTTAATTGCAAGGCTGCAGGTTCAATCCTCTATGTTGATGTGCCTTTGTGCAAGATACTGAACTCCAAACTGCTCCTGATGGATGGACTGAGCACCCTGCATGGCCCTCGCAGCAACCGATGGGTGAATGTGACTAGCATCCAACGTAGCGTTAAATCAGTGGAAAAACTTTGTATAAGGGAACTCCTTCTTCCATTAAAGCATTTTCTATTATATATCAATGATGTAACATAGTGTCTCTACTAACTGCAATAGTGAAACAAAACAAAAAAAAAATCATAAAAGGTTGAACTTTTTTTTTTTTTTTTTGTTGCTCCAGATGGTTCAAACTTTGGTGTTCAAACCACAACAGAACCCATTTCAAGTTGTTGGGGAAGTAGTTGAAAGTCTTCCTCCTCCTTCACCACAAACTCCACCACCTGCAACCCGAGTCAGACATCTCCTCCGCCGATCTCCACAACCGTGCGGCCTGGATTCTTTCTGCCCCCCCCCCCCCGTCTCGTGTCGTCACCGAAGGGTCACGTCGACGGCCCGGTTCGCCCTGCAGCCGCTCCACTGTCTGGGTCAGGGGTCCCCCGCAGTTTTGGGGACACACGTCGGGAGCCGCCAAACGGACAGATGTCTGCACACACACACACACACACACACACACACACACACACACACACACACACACACACACACACACACACACACACACACACACACACACACACACAGAGAGAGAGAGAAACACACACCCAACAGAGGAAGCCGGGAAACTAAAGGAAGCTATGGTGACAAACCATTTCCCCTGTTCAGCAATTACCAACCATTGGACTCTGCACTGAGACTCATTACAGCCAGGCCTGGAATGACATTTGGAAACGGTTGAGAAGGGGCCCGCTCAGCACTGCGCTTTGTTGTTGTTATTATTATTGTCTGTGCTGAGAGCAGACCATTAGCACTGCCTCTCTGCCTCTCACCACCTGCACTTGTTAAGCGAAGCTGTGGCCTGACGGATGTTTGCCACGGCTTCGCCAGAAGTATTCCTGCCGAGGAGTGTGAGGATTGTTGAGCTTCATAAACATTTGGGAGGAAGTCAGTGGCGAATAGGTCGACTTCGTTGGCGCTTAACTTTATTTCTCGACAACTTTAACTTGAAACAAGGGTCTGTACATGAACAACTTTAAAAATGCAAATTAAATTACCTATATTTTAATAAGTGCCTCGATTTACAGGTAAAATAGATTAAAATCTAGTGAGAAAAAAATATTTTGACTTGTGACTCTCAATTGTTGGGTTGCAACCCAAAGATGGTTCAAAGAAATGATAAAATGAGGTGCCAGTTTTGTAATTGTACATATTTACATAATTATATTGAGCACAAAAAAGTCACATAAAAGGACAAAAGCTGTTAAAATTGAAGTAACGTGCCTACAATTTGAAACTATCTCAATAAAGATGAAAACAATTTTATATTTTTGAATGAAAAGTGTTAAAGTTGCTGAAGTGGAGTGTTTTGGTTTTAATTAAAATGCATGTAATTGAGGATGGAATTGATTATTTCCATATCTTTATCCCCATTATAAAACTACTATATAGATCTAATCAAAGACTAGAGAGTATATAACCTTTCAATGATTTCAACAAAATCACTTTCACTATTTTTTTGTAAATATATATCAGAACTAAAAAAAATCATATAAATTGGGACAGTAGTCATGGAAGTACTAATAAAATATCTGTATCATGTACATTTTTAAACATACAGTTTAGCTTGATACAGTTTTTTACGAATAATTCCATTTATTTATTAAAGGTCAAAGCTTAAGAACTAGTATTAATTTGAATGCATAATAACTGTGTGGGTAATGAGCAAAATAATAATGGGTCAATATTTATTTAATGGGAATTTGTTTTTGTTTTTTTACCTTTAACATACTTTTTTTTTTTTTTAAATATCACCATGACATACCAACATTTCTATTCTGTCTTTAAGGATGCAAAGCGTGACTCTGTGTTGTTAACAAGTAATGTCCCACACAAGCCTAATCAACCATCCAAACAGACATGTGGAGCCCGATGTGAATCAGGTTTAATGTGCTCCCCGAAGATGGAAGATGTTTGTTCAGCGTCGCAGGTCAGATTGGAGATAAAATCCACATTGTGCTTGATGAGTTTTATCCTTCATTTCTGATTAATTCTCCTGGCCGGATAATTTATTGGAACAATACGTTTGACTAATGCTTCACCACTGGAATAATATTTTCGCAGTTCTTGTTGTTCATTCAGGGACGACACAACTCTCTGAATCACTGGACGACGTAATGAACTGGAAATGCATTTCCTGCACACTACCTCAGTACATTCACATGTTTTTATTCTAAATACAGTACATATTGAGCTTGAAAACCCAGCTAAGTGGCTGTTTTATTTATACTGGCTTATCTGAACAAATCAACTCGGCATATACCACAAATAACAAAGTCTCAAAAACACACAAAATCTGATAACATTTATCTTTAAAAGTAACAATAATGCATCGTAATGATATATGGATGAGTAACTGAAAAATAATAATAACAGAAAGAAAAAAGCTGAAGGGTACAGTGGCTTTTCAGTCACATTACCAGAAAAGTACTTAAAAACACTTAATTTAATTTGTGATCAATTCCAAATCATTTTCATGTCAAGAATAAAGTAAAAAAATATCAGAATTAAATAAAATGTGGAGATGCCAGAAAATCTAATCACTTATTACAGCAAATTATACAAAATATCTTAAGTAATATCTTATAATACTATCTATCTATCTATCTATCTATCTATCTATCTATCTATCTATCTATCTATCTATCTATCTATCTATCTATCTATCTATATTCATTAATTCATGCAATGCTTTAAAATGAGACAAAATGTCAACTTTAATCTCAAAACAATATATTTTTATTCTGTTTTTTTTAATTATTTCTATTCAATTCTTAAACTGCCCCAATGTATTTTGTTGTAGTTTTATGCGGCTCTTAGATAAACGTTTGAAAAGAAACAAAAACACTCTTTTTCTATACAGTTTGGTTTTTAGAAGTTTGAAGTTCTCTCATGTTAACATCCAACAAAATAAGGATTTGGGTATTTTGCCCTTTCAGGGTGAAGCAGGTTGAGTTTTAATAATGGAGATAATCTTTCAGGTGAGTTTCCACAGAGGCTCATGGGCAACTGGGCATGCAGCTCCTCACTGAGGGGACTCCAGTTAACCAGTTCATGGCCTGGTAGAACTTCCCCAGTCTGAGCTCCGGACGTTGTGGGCGAGTGAACATTTGCATGATTCTTCATGTTTAATCCTGTGCATAGATAATAAACGTGCTGCACCGAGCCATGTGAATTTTAAGAAGTCGAAACCCATAATTTTGTATTTCTTAACTACTGCAAACACAGCGCCTTTGTTCATTTGTGAAATTATATTCATAGGAGTGGAGGTAAAAATTTGCAACCAGGTGTGGCTGCATCAAAAATGCGAACTGAGACACCAAAAACACAAACTCCATTAAGTAAAGGCGCCACGTATATATTTTTTGTGAACATTTATTTCTGCATGTGTGCAAATCGTTGTGCGATTCTGAGGTTCTGAACTTATGAAGCCCATGGGAAAGTCAAACGTCAAATCTTGAATGAATTGTCCGAAGCACAGGGTCTCCAAAGCACCACTTTGCCACTTTAATGGAGGATAAATCTTATTTTTACTCCGTCATTGTTCTGAAGAGGCACAAAAGTGGGTAAAAGCTCGTGGTAACCTCAGGAGGGAGGCAGAGGCTTCCAGCTTTCACAATCCTTTTTTTTTTTTTTTTTAAATATAGAGCGAATAGTGTTAAAACTTCCCTGCAGCTTTTTCCACTGAGAACATCCACACATGCTCACAATCCCACTCAACTTGATTTTAAGAGCTGCTGGAGGACAATACCACAGACAGTTGGGACAAGCCAAAATGTCTGCCTGTGTGCATGTGGGTGTCCCATCAATCATCACTTAATTAGCCAGTCAATCAAGCTTCATTTGAATGCAGGTTAGGATGATTACGAGACGACTGACAAAATGATAGACAGAAAACAAGTGAAGGTGAAAGAAACTGAACAAATACAAAACAGCTTTACAAGGCGTACTGGGAGTCATTAATAAAAAAAATCGAGCTCAATAAACCAGGTTAGAAAATATCTGAGTGGACAACATGAGAGGAGAACTGATGAGTGATCAAATATAAGATGTGTGTCAGGACTTTGAAGCTCGTGCGTCGACACGTCAACTAGTTTACAAATGTATCCGTTTGTATCATTGTTGAAGAATTACAATGAATCTATTGAACGTTACAGACCGTGGAAAGAAATGTGTGGACCTCGCATCATGGCAACGCTGGGATCAGGGCCCCAGGTGTGGGTGATATTCATGATAAGGAACCTCCCTGATTGTTCACTGCTGTGCATTCACCGGAAAAGACGGTCCCCACAAGTGAGTCAAATACTCTGGGCCTTAAAAGGGAGAAAGACAAGCCCGTGTGCGAGAAACGGTGTCAAAAGTGTCGAAAGTCAATTAACGCTGTATTTATGAGCACTGTCATAATACGTTGGTTTAATTACGATTTTATTTGGTTTTGTTATTAATTAAGTCATTGTTCTGCACATTTATTTAAAATCTCATTTATAAAAGAAGGTCAAAATGTCAGTCTGTGTGAGTCAGCTCATATTTTAAACCGTATGTCCTCCTTCTGGAGACGAGCTATCCTGACACGCCGTCATTATTGATGTTCTCAAGCTAAATTCATATAATCTTTGCTGTCAAAGCTGTCGGTGTGTTTTCAAATAGTTAGTTTATGTTTTGTTTTTTTGTTTTTTTTTCTTCCTGAAAAAAAATCAATCTCTTCCTGAAGTTGAGTGACAGGAGCTGGGAAGCTGCCAGAGTGCTCCAGGAAGAAGAGCCAAAACGCTGTAGCTACACGTCGCAGACAGACAGTTGTAAGTGGTACTGATTGATACTCACCCAGCAAAACAAACAAAAAACTCCATTTTTTTAAAGGAAATTCATAACCCACAGGTTGTTTTTTTTGTGCGCACACAGCATTTCACTCACAGAAGCTTATCAGTGTTGTGCAAGTCAATGAAAAATAGTTAATTGGTGACGAGTTCATTCTAGTTAAACCTACAGAAATAGTAACATTCAAAGATCAATGAGCCACTCATAGTTTTACTGTTACTGTTACAGTGACATGTTAGCTGAGCTGTGGGACCATTGATAACTGTTTCAGCATTTACATTCAGCTGATGTCACATACACGCACTTGCCATCGTTAATGTTTATAGCACGCATTAACAACAGCACCCACTAGTGCCCCGACATGCGAACTACATCGTTTTCACTGTTTCTGCCGTTTCCATATAAATGGACATTGTTTACAAATCGTGAATTGGGCTTAAGATTAATACCGAAATCATAAAATGAAATGTCAATTTTTGCCCCCCGCCTTGTTTGGCAGCTAAGTTGTACAATATTATATGACTAAGAGCTTTTTGGAACAGTATTAGTTCTTGCTGCAGGAGGAGATTTGGAATCTCCTCTTGTCGCCGTAGAAGAAAACTCCCTAAAATAAAATCTGCTAATAGAAGTAGTGGTGAGCCAGGTGTGGAAATGCCGGAAGCAAAAAGAACAGAAGCATTTCCACTGAAGGACGAGCTCATTTGCAAGTGTCCAAAACGATGTTTCACTTTAACAAGGCCACAAAATATTCAAATGACAAAACCTCTGTGAACGCATACATTTGTTTTTGTCATTTCCTGCCTTTGGTAATGGAATGATCTTCTACCGATACACTATACAATCGCCAAGGTTTGAACCCAAAGCAACGTTTCCTTCCCATGTTGTTTGATGTTGAACTTGAATGCAGGTTCAGTAAAACAGCATGTCAAACAATGTGCGCTGAAACCGGTGGAAACATGTAATGCTCATGTTTTAGCAAGCTGACTGAAGCTTCACGACTGGAGACTCTTGTATGACCTGTAGAAGATCCAATAAAATGTTGATTTACGGGACTTTTCTTTCTTTCTTTTTTTTTTTTTTTACTCTCAGAGCCTCAGGATCAGCACTGCACATCTAAAAGCGCACGATGAGATCCGATCTCAGCTCCACACTGTGGATTTGGTCTGGTGACTTTATGGCCAGAAGGGGTGTGTGTGTGTGTGTGTGTGTGTGTGTGTGTGTGTGTGTGTGTGTGTGTGTGTGTGTGTGTGTGTGTGTGTGTGTGTGTTCCAACTGGGTGGTCAGCCAATACGTTTACAATCGCAGATGTAAACAACAACCAGCTAATGAGGCACAGTAGCCATGAACCTGCTGTTTATTTGTGTAGTGATACATTCAAACGAGGCTGCAGCAGCAGCACGTTATGTTTGTGTCCAACCCTGTTTCATATCACTCCAGAGTAACCAGCCGCCACAGAAACTAGGACGTTTATAAGCTTGAGATCATGGATATGAAGGGAATCGTAGAGCCGGAAAAGTCCCTCCTTTCTCCTTATCCATCGACTTTACCTTAACCCCGTGGATGACGTCACGGAGTAAAGGAAAGGTGTTGGAAGGCTTCCTAAAGGAGTTAGTGAGAGGCGATTACGTTGGTGTGACATTCCTGGTGGGGAAAGAACTCCCAAGTTTCCCAAAATGGACTATAAAAGGCGCATTTGGGTTTTAGATGATTTAAAGTTGTTCAATGCAGATTATTGCTTTGGTAACTTACATGATCTGCCTCCTTTTTCTGTTGTCGCGATTTTCCGTAAACCCTCGGATGAGCAGGTCCCTTTTAAATGCTGTCGCCGCAAGGCATTGTGGGGCAGCATGAGCTCGCCTCCTTTTTTGAAAGGCTGCAGCAGCGCTACCCTATGCTAAAGGAGGCGCTAAAGGAAGCAACAAGCCTCCTTTTCTTTGCTTATTGAGAATTCGGACAGTCCTTATCATGGCCGCTACACAGAACACTTCTGGGGTTCAGTGAACGTCGATGGATAAGGAGAAGCCAAATCTCCTCGTATGTTAAACATACCTGGCCAATAAAGCTGATTCTGAAAAAACAAACAAAAAAAACCAAACTCCACCACCACCTTGCAAAGTTTCAGTCCATAACTAAGTCTGTACAGGTACATATAGTCAAGTGGAGTCAGAAAATATATCATCTCTGGAAATGTACTTGTTTTAATATAATATTTGCCTTTTGTTCACAAGGTTATCGGGTTTTTTTTGTCTGTTTTTTTGTTTGAATACAAACAGCAATTCCATTATGTTGTACATATAGTAAGCATGATTAACAATATCTTAAGCATGTTTTTTTTTTCAATCTCCAACATATTTAAATATGTTTAAAAATCTGATTTTTGTTTTATCGAGAAATCATAATTTACACAATTTAAATAAAATAAAAACTTTTAGATGTATCTAGCATAATTTGGAATTATATTAACATTTTGTAAACACCTCTACACATTTCAGAACCTTTTTAAAATAATCTAAATAATAACTCATAACAAAAACAATCCATAGCAGGTTCTACTACTTCTACTAGTGAGAGATCCAGTAAAACTTTTGCATCGCCTGTTGCAAACATGAACCACTAAAGCCATTCAGACAAAACATAAACTGACAAACAAGAAAACTGTGGAAGATTAATGTTGAATTTAATGGCACAGCTTTTGCTGCAAAAGCGGCAAAAGCATGGAGCGTCGTTGGCACCGTGTAGTTCTTCTTAACCTTGCAGGATAATTGACATTTACTTCACACACCCTACGCCACTTTAACACCGGTGAAATGAAGGTGAAGGAGAGGGAAACTCTGCTTTCAAGACGAAAAGTAGAAGGCAAAGAGGAAATACTTCCAGCCTTTGTTCCTTTTTTTTTTTCCTCCGCAAACTTTCATTAAGAGATTAAAGTAAGAAAACGGAGATTACCAGCCAGAATTTTGGGATTAAGGTGTTTAAACATGACACATATTTCAACCCTATAAACTGTTTAGTTATTTTACAATAAAAATCATTTAATACTTAGGTGTTATTAGGAAATGATGATACAGCTGGACTCTATTGTGTGGTGCAACTTTGGATTGTTTTTTTGAATGTTGTTTGATGACTTTTTTGTAGTTTTAAGAGTTACAGGGTTCGGGTGTTGAATATAAACTTAGTTGATTGTGGGTGAAGTATAATGAGAAAACCAATGCACACACACAGACAACTGAGTGCAATGAGTGCAAACAACAACAGTAAAGGAAAACAACCTGAGGCACCAGTGCCATGGATGGCTTTGTAGCCAAAGTGTGTTTCTGTTTACCTGTGGAGCTAAAATGCTAAAGTTTCATATGCAATACGTGTTTTTTCATGCACTGATTATAGTTTCGCTTTTTGATCTTTCCTCTCAGGGCAATGTTTTTAAGAAGTTACTGAATGCAGCACTTTGTAATGAAGTTCATGATTTCTTTTTACATTTTTTAAATGTTATTTCTACTGATTAGAAAAGGTCTAATCCATGGCCTCGGCCAAACAACTGGCTGTGCAGATGTTGAATGAACTGTAGGACCTTTCTATTTTACAATTTCTTTTCATAATAGTTGCTTAAAAATTATTCTTTTTGGAACAAGCATGATGGCAAAGTGTTAATATTAGCCATATGATTGTGTAATCCAGGCATTTTACAGCCTTTCCTTATAAAAGAGCCGTCCTCTCGATTCAGATGACTCACCTGACGTTCGGGCTTTAAGTTGTGGCCTTTCTCATATAAATAGCTTTTATGACCACTTCGGTATTTTGCTGAGATGAAAGACCTGTTATTTGTTTGTGTTATTATGTATTGCAGGTCGCTATGGAGACACTGCACGGCTTTGTTTGCCACCGTATCCAGAGGGTGACAAACATATAGACTTGACGACATTTGTTTGTGGAGTTTCCATTACAGTTCAGATACCGCCCATGTTTTTCAAGTCCAGGCCACTTTCTTTTTCCAAAAGCAATCTCTGCAACTGAAATTCCACTTGCATTCAAGATTAACCTATATTCTCCAACTGCCTGAAACAAAAAGTTACGAGTGTCATATGTGAAACACCCAACCATCTTCCATCTACAAATGTTCAAATACCAACTTCACGGAGCCTTGTCAGAGTACGTTGTTACGCGTGTATACTTTTCTGCTAATTTTCACTTTGAGGAACATTTCTTTTTGTAATTATTTTGATTAAAAACTGAAGAGATAATAAGATATTGTTTTACCACGAGTGTTCCCGCCAGCGTGGTGCCGCCACCCCATAAAAAATGTTGCTCCGAGCCGGCCCTGCTGGGCCCTGAGAAACCTACATAGTCTGCTTTGGTGCCTTCTTCAGAGACATAATTGGCTTAATTTTCTTCCCTTTTGTTCAGTTTCTTGAACTCTGGAATGGATTGCAGGTCTGTTTTTGTGCCCCCGCCTGACAACAGGTAGGCAGGTTGGAGACAGCACGTTTCAGGGTTTTCTTTTCTGTTACTGCTGATCTCAATCTAATCAAAAGTATTGTTTAACCATCACCTTTTATTGCGTCCCTGAACAATTTTCACTGCATATGTTATTTGAGACTAAACTATAAATAGTATATAAACGAGCTATGTGTTAAATATCTAATTAACTTGAATTACTGACGTACCAAGGTGACATTGAATGTCTGTGATAAATAGAATAAAAAGACCGAAGTTGGCCTCTAACATAACTGTATTTGTGCTCTGCTGCCTTATTATAAAGAAATAATGATGATAGCTCCCATTTAATTTTTTTTTTCTGTTTATATAGAGATAAATGTCATACTTTTAAAGCTCGATCATCTTGACTTGCTCACAGGTTAAAACTTGCACCTTCCTCCTCCTCCTCCTCCTTCCTGCCTTGTGATTATCTGTAAAGTGACACTGAGCTCATATACCATCATGTTTTTGAGCAATTCGCTGTTATGACAAACCCCCCCCCCAAAAAAAAAAACAACCCTCTTAAGATGATTGTAAAATCACATTATGTTAAAAATAAATAAATAAAAATCAATAAGTTAGCACTCAATGTGTAAATGAAGGTTCAATTCCTTATAACCTCCAAGGTTGCCTGAGGTCCTTGTTCACGATTCCTAGAAAGAGATTATACAGCAAGTGTAACGGCGTTTATGCTTCCAGGAACTCGTCTTTTCACAAAGCCATGCAACCCTCTATTTGGAATGCTTTTGTAATACTAGTAGTATTCTATTTCACACAATTGTATTTCAGTTGCTCCTATCTGTGGATTGTGAGTCGTATGTAGCAATTTGGTAGTTTGATACCATTTGATGACTCGTTGATATTTGAACCGCAGCTCCGTGCCGTCGCCTGTCGTAAATCACAGACGTGTAGAAGAAACACCTAACGTGTGAGAGTAATCCTGACCCGATGAAGGTTTTCCCTCAACGCTGTTCACCGTGTCGTGATACTGGATGTACCACAGAAATGTCATCAAACAATCATTGTCAACTAAAAACAAATGTATCCAGAAATAGCAACTACAGTGTAAACATTCATTTTTCATTCATTTATTTATAAGTGAACTGATTAAAGACAGACATTATATATCATGGTATCAATGTGCACATGACTTCTAACTATTAATAGTATGTTTTTTTTATCCAGCTGTACAACCTGTAATTTTGTTGTTTTGTTTTGGGGTTTTCTAAGTGCTCTATAAACAGAATTGCATCCCTGTTTTCATCATTGATATTAGGGCTGATTAATTTTCCTTGAAGTTGACGTGTTCATCCACCCAGGAGCTGATCAGTATTTCTATTTCTTTCTTCTTTTTTTCCCTCCTCATGATGATGTGAAAATCCGTGGTTATTTTCACTGACCAAACCTGTTTTTTTTAATTTTTTTTTATTTTAATGAAACATTTTCCAAAAACCTCCACCTGTGTGGTTGTTACGTGAGTTCCCATTGTGTCACACTCAGGCTTTGCGAACCTGCCCTCGTTCACATTCCTCTCGCATTACAAAAAAGTTCGAAAATCATTGGCGACATAGTTCTGACGAGAATTTAACAACTGGCAGCTACAAAGTATGTAAACTTGTTAGATGGACGGCACCAGAGGAGGGTGCGCCATCACGACAACAAGAGGTGTATCATGAGAATTATATCATTACCTGTCATCATAATTATAAACCTCAGATGGTTTTGATTGATTGTTTCGATGAGCTTGTTAGGGGACGGCACAACGCAGACGTCTGTCTGTACATGTTGCACTCACCTCGCAGGCTACACGCCTCCAACATACAATTCAACCACGGCGTTCCCACATCGAAGGATTTCCACTGGCCCCGAATAAAAACAACAAAAAGTAAAATCCAACAACTCTTTCGGTTTCGCAGGAATGACACAGCATCCTGGTGCAAAATACAGGTTAAATGTTTAAAAAAAACTGCACTGTCATACATTCCAAGGCTTTTTTTTATTAATAATGCAGCGATATCTAACATAAGTCTCAAAGCCATGCTTTCAAGGTGAGTTTGAAAGAACATGCATAATGCAACAACTATAGGAGAAGTTTTTTCATTGTATTTTGCCCCAAAAGGTATGAAGAAATTATCTTTATGTTGAGATTGTGTTAATTTTCAGTAGTAATTCTTTGATTTTGCAAATAAAACCCCAAAAAACCCAAAATGTATCTATATATCACGGATACTCCAACAACAAAGCTACAATGAAGAAAATCTTTACAATAGAAGGATTATTACGGCACTATTTCACCTGTCTGCTCCACTCTGGATGAAATTGGGCTGTATTTGGGCATTGAACTAAAATTTGTTTGACAAAACTGCTTCTAATGTTATTTCATAATTACAGTAAATAGCCTTCACTGCTGCACTGTTGTTATGTAAGCCCAGGCCTCAGTGTCGTCTTATGTCTGCCACTTTTACACTGCAATCCACAGTAAATTAATCACAACCATCAATCACCTTTGTTAAAAATTAACAAAAAAAATCTGTCTTCTTTTGTAGGTTGTACATCTTGCAATGTGGTTTTTGGGTAGATTGCACCTTGTTTGGGGTAGTTTTGGCCTCTGAGTTTAACTTAACTTAATTGAACTTAAACCTGGTTTAAGCTTTGCTTGAACTCGTGAAACAAATGGAAACATCTCATTCACTAGAGGCTGAAATAAAACTGAATGGGTATTAGGTTTATTTTAGTTACATTCACAATATTAAAGTGAGTGAAGCGTGAGACTTGCCATAACAATTTCTACATTTCTGACACTTTACTACGCCTGATCAACTTTAAAGCTCATCGTTGTGCCTGATCTTGCTTTAATAATGATCACAATTGGAAAAAAAAACATGAAAATCAAGGTTACAGGAATGAAACTTTTTTTTTTAATCTTTTTGTAGCAATCAAGCCACTTTTCTGGGAATTATTCTGCTTAATTGATGTGACATTTCAAACCTGCGTATTCGCCAAACTGCCCTCAGTAAATAAGCTTTGAGTTTGTCGAAACCACAAATCCAGTTTTACTGTGCAGGCTTTCCATGGAGATCAGAAAGTAAAATGAGTCACCTCACAGGGGCTGGGGCGTTCGAAAAGGCCACGACGGAGCCTATAACTCAGGTGTTTCAGTGTTTTTTGTAATTACTGAAGGAAAGTATGTCTGTACCAACTTGCAAACTGACCTTTGATATCCAGATTACAGATTAATGTGACATTTCACATCTTTATAATTAGGCAAAAACACAATACCCCTGTAAAATAAAGTATTTGAGTATTGGATTTGAGTGTCTGGTTTCAGCTGGTTTCATGTCTCTGTGTTCATTTCTGTGTCTTTTTGTCCTTCTTTCATTCCCCGATTACCTCTGATTGTTGCCAGCTGTGCCTTGTTTCTCCGAGAGCAGATATACTGTATGTGTGCACCTTCCCCAGACTTGTGAGTCGTTAACCCGGTTTTCTTCTTTTTTTTTCTTCAATATTTCTGATCACATTGGACTTTTCTCTTGATTCTTTATTTTCGTGAGAAGCCTCTTCAATCTTCAATTAAGATCAATTTTGGTTTTGACTCTTTCTATGTGTCATTGTACGGTTGATGAAGTCCCTTGTGTGACATGAAGCAACTTGAATACAACTTGAAAACATGAATACAAGGCCTAAATAGACCTCATCAAAACACCAAGGGAAAATCAAAAGTGGAGGTGTGATAAATATTAAAGCCCTTTAACCCTTTTCACTACGTAATTTAGTGCAATCACATCAAACACTGCCAATAATTAAAATAAATCCATTGCAAACATGGTAATTAATGTAAAACAAGATTATTCTGCACACATTTACTGGAGCTTTTCAAACGTCCAACAACAAACGTACGGTAAGTTAGCACTCAATAATTTCATATTTAATCAGTCTTTTAAGATGGCAGTATGCTGCTGGGAAAAATGCTATAATCTGCTCGCTAAAATAACAAAGAATGACGGCAGGAAAAACATTTCAACTTCACGTCACTGTCATTTGCTTTGACTGACGTTCAGACCGCACTCTTGAATGAAGATCCACATAAGTGTCAACTCATTTTGTCAGGCTCTCCACTGAATCGCTTCTCTTTCCCTCTTTTAATGTGACTTTACAGTGTTCTATGAGGCCATACATCTGTTTTATCCAAGTGATGGTCGCCAGGTCTGGAGCTGGTCCTGGTCCGGCTGGTCTTACATCGACCTGAGTGGAAAACCTTTCCTTTCCTACACGACTGGGATTTTAACCCCGCTGAGGTGAATTAAATGTAAATTGCCTCTGAAAAGCTCTGTTTCTGCCGAGTGTTTCGACGAAATGTCCGATGCCTCCAAAGGCCTCTTTTTTTCTGAATCCAATGAACCCCAAACCAGTTCCCACCAACTGTCTTCAGGCGTCACAACCTCCATATTTTGTGCAACGTTTGCTTTGCTGCATGAAGCCGCTTGAGGGAAAACCAGTGGCGCCAACGAGTGTGTAAACTTCTTACTGACGGGGCTCGTTGAAGGGAGGACCTCAGAGCCGTGACAAAAGAGTAACAGTGAAACTATGTGATTATGTGTAATTACAATTAGAAGCAAAGCAGGTTTTTTTTTTTTTTTTTTTAAAGATTGTCGTGACATTGTTGATGGCAACACAATGGGTGAGGGGGTTGGACACATCCAACCCACTACACACCCTCACACCAAAATACAATCAACCATTCATAACATGTGTTCTTTTTTTAATTGCCATCAGATCATCAAAACACGGGTATTCCAGATAAACATTTTCTTTAAGATGGTCATTGGGCAGCACCTAATAATTACAGTCATGTTAAGTCAAAAATTGTCAAGACAAAAAAAAAACACATGTTTGTGACATTAAAGGTTCAAGGTTCAAGGTTCAAGGGGTTTTATTTGTCATTTCAACAGTAAAAGCCAGGTTTCACAGTGTAATGAAATTCTTACTCTGCCGTCTACCCTGGTGCCGACATACATAAATAAATAAGTATATACGCAAGAAAAATAGAATAAAATAAAATATAGAATAAAATAAAATAACATTAAAGTCGTTGTCGAAGGTGCTTGGCAGCGGAGTTTGTGTGTCATGCTTGTGTTTAGTGCTTTTCAATTCCATGAATCTAAAATGACCTCATATAACGTGAGTCCTGCCTCCATGTGCAAAGAAAATCATTACTTAGATATGTTGCAATGTATTCACATTAGTGTGGGACATCTTTTGAGAAGTAATTTATGGAATCTACTGATGACAGTATGAGCTCAAACCTTCTTTATCTATGTTTATCCATGCAAATCCTTCCAGTAACAAAGAGATTATTGACTTAAGCCTTTTTTTTTTTTTTAATGCACTTTGATGGGTAACACTCCTTTAAGAAAACTGAAGAATATAATAGAAGTTGTTTACCTTTTCCCGTCACTGTAGTGAAACATCTCCACCCTCGGTCATAATTGATCACGGTGCCACTTTCAATTCCAACTCCTTTGTCAACTCAGGCTGAGGTTATCATGAAAACAGGTGAAGCCATGTCTCTGCACAATGAGCGGCCATGAAAGAAAAACTGTCCCTCATTTAGACGGCTCACCAAACAACTACATTAGGCACAAAAAAAACAACACGACATTGTTGCTGCTTCTTGTTTTAAAAGAAACCTTGAATGACTGCGTGCCATTGTCTGCTGCTTCATAAACAACCAAGATTTCTTCAATAATTTGTGTTAAACATACGGCCCGGAGGCCATTTCAGCCTGAAGCTTTGAAGTTAAGCTTGTTTTTTTTTTAAATAACAGTAACGGATGTTTCTGATTTATTTACTGAGGGTGGAACTGTAGTATTAACTGCAGTGGACACATGCCACTAAGCTCAGCCAAGAGTAAATGTAATGTTTGCAATTTAAACGCCTCTTTGCATCCAGAGGGCTATATAAAACCTATGCATTGTTATTATTAAAAGTATAGGGACATGGATTTGTTTTTCATGCGCTCACTTTTTGAAACAGGCTCAATGACAACTGCAGCTGCATATTAACTGCAGAACAAAATTTAAAACGTCATTCTGCCGCTGATCAATTTGATATCTGCTGCACTTTACCCAAGTTTTATTCCCAACCTTTTGTGTGTTTAATGTTACAGTCAATTGACCCTATATGGTCATTTTCACATTTGTTCCTGTTCAAACTGATGAAGAAACTAGTTATTCTTCTCACAGACAATTGCTGCATTCGGAAGACTTCAGGGCTTCGGGAGATTGGCCCTGTTTACACAATAACAATTCAAATGAAATTGCATAAATTTTTTGCATTATATTTTGAAAATGATGTCCATTTAAATAGAAACGACAGAAACATGGAACTTTATGTAGTTAGCATCTTTCATATTGACACAGTTGGGCTTTGTATTTAACTTTGGAAAAACATATCTTTCTCCCACTTAGTGTGTCTGATTGATGGCTGTAGGATAGACTAGATTTCATTAATTTTTTTAAAGGTGACACTGTATTTACTCAGATCCAACATGCACATAGAGCCAGTATGTCCAGTTTCACAATCCAAACACACCCAACATGAGTAGTAAGTCATGTTTATGGTAGTTTACCCCCAAAAAATTAAAATGAAATACACAGAACAAATCTGCCAATAATGCAATATTTGTTGAAACTTTAACAAAAAATCGGTGAGTAGTGAGAACTCTATTATATCTCCATTGCAGATACATGTAATGTTTCCATGCAACACTGCAAAGCACAAATCCACACATGAAAACGTGGGGATTGAATCATAAATGCTTTAAATGGAAGTACTGCCATTTTGTGAGTTTTAAAAAAAATGTATTTTAAGTTTCCTCGTGTGAATAAAATGGAAGATGGTGGGTTCAATGCTTTGTGTGTATGCTGCACCTGCTGCGCGTGATGCAAGATAATGAACCTCTAATGGGGCACGCTTTAAAAACAAAGGTTAAAAGTGAGATACTGTTGAGATCTGGAGATTGACTTTCACTCACTTGTGCACTTTTGTAGCAGTATGAGAGTCTGACTGATTTGTATCTGCGAACTTTAGAGTCCAACTGTGGACAGGCTGACAAATGACGGCAATTAGAGCTTTCTCATTAATGTTGTTTTGAAATTCGGTCCATCCGTGCTGGTTATTCATCATTTGCCTCCGCTAGTGCGTGCATGTGTTTGTTTGTGAATGTGTGTTTTGACAGTGGGGGGAAAAAAAAAAAAAAAAAAAAATGCTGTGAGGAGAGAAGTCCGACTGCTCAGCTCCTGTTGCCTTTGGCTTGACGTCGACTTGACTGTTGCTTCAGAGGAGTGGGAGGGGGGAAGTACAGAGCCAGACAGTTGTGCCATTTTCACCAGACACGCGCTACATTCACACACACTTTGCGCTCACACCTGCTCGCGTTGTGTCCGTTATTGTACGAAGTTCCGCAAATTTGACACAAAGCTCATAAATCGTTTTTCACTCATGTGTATCATAATTATCATCCTAACGATAATCATGATTGCATTGGCGTTGATGGTAAAGTCAAGAAAGGAGATGAAGAGGTCAATTTTGACAATATATGCGTGTTACAAATGTGTAAAACAATCAAAGGCTGAGGGGGTGGGGTGGGGGGGGAACTTACATAGGGAGTAAAACTGCAAAGACACTATGGGATACATACAAACTCACGACTCAGAGGTCCTGACCCTCAACTAAAAAAATTTCCCAGGAAACTAAGGACTGGGAGTCACGACACTCTGGACGAACTATTCACTACGCCTGTAGTGCAGCATGCTCAGTAACAGCATTTCAAAAAAGTAGTACCCCCCATCCTACACCAAGACTGAGTCGGATCATTGTCAAAAAGTTAAACCTTGGGAGCAGTTTTCACAAAGTTCAAATGTCAGTTTGACAAGGTAACTCAGGGTTAATCCTGCCATTTAGACTTAAGACTAAACGAGGTGATCAACACTTCAAACCACATCAAGACTCAAAACAACCAATTAAAAAGAGCATTCATATTGAAAGCAACATTATCAAAACTCAACAATGAGACTTCAAAACCGCAAACTCATGATTCAAAACAACACCGTGACCTGGGAAAAACGACATGAACTGGAAAATAATTACATAAAGACTCCAAACAGCCACAAATATTGTGAATAACATGGCTATTCAAAAGAAGTACAGGACTTCTCGGCTCTAAATAGCTACAAAGAGACGTTTGTGGAAATCTGCTTTTCTAATTACACTGAGGTCAGGCAGATGATGGCAGGTGATACATAAGATGATTGACAACGGGAACGTCGGAGGAGAAATAATCCGAATGTGTCGATGGAATGAAAAGGAGTCACACGTTTGAACACGCCCTGAGTCACAACTGGGTCTATTTCCATCCTCAGTGGAACGAGTTAGCATGTTGAGCCAAGCGAATTCAAAAACTATTCCTGGGTTTATATAAAGAGGCTAATTGTCAGGGACTGAAATGGACCAGAACTCCTGTTGGAGCAGAAGTCCGGAGTTAATGGCGATGCTGCTGATATTTGAAAAGTCTGGAGGAATGTTTTCAGTGGAGAAAATGGCCAGTGCAGGTTTTTTTTTTTTTTCACAAGCTCTGCTGCGTGATGATACACATTACAATAATATTTACTCTTGAGAAGTAATAGTCTGTCACAATGATGAAGTCTGGCATTGCGTTTGATGACCTCTGAGTTTAACACTGAACCAAAAGATTGAAAACCTTTGAGAACAGCTGATCAGAGCTGGTTCCCTCTGAGTTGAGCCCGAGTGTCAAGTTGCATTATGAGAATAAGAACCACAAAATAAAAATAAAAATTCTATTTCTTTTCAAAACTCCGTTTGGATTGCAGACATTTAGTATCTGATTTACTATGAAGCATGGGAAATTGCGCGCTCACACAAATTTTGGACTTTGTGTGCGTTCATCAGGTTCAATTCAATTTGTCTTTCTATAGCGCCAAATACAACACAGTCATTTCAAGGCACTTTTGCAGAGAAAAACCCAACAATTGCATTTGAGCAAGAATAGGCAACGGACAGAAAAAACTAAATTTTCACCGGAAGAAACCTGCGGAGCCAGACTCGGAGCTGGACAATATTTGCTGTTCTGGTTGGGGGATAGAAGGTGAGAAAAGGAAATCCCAGACACACTCACACTAAGGATGCACCTTTTTTTAAGGACGAGTACAACTATACTTAACTTAAAGCTATTTGTCAATACAGAGCACTGATAAGAGTACTTATTAAATGCCATAAAGCCAGATTTACTCCATATGCATATCCTGTGTGGAGGGACAGAGTAAGTTAACAGAGCAGTTAAAACTAATGAACAACATCCGGCTAACTCTGCTGGTTCAAATCTCAATGGTGATTAAGTTGCTGGTGTACAAATGATCTCTCACCTCCTCTTGATATTTTGGTCGAACAGAATTTACAGTCTTTTTTTTACTTCTGTTGTTATCAATATTAAAACTGCAGGTCTCTTCTGATGCTCTCTTGCTTATTTATTCATGTAGTATTTGCTCTTTTTGCGAGTATTCCGTGCGGCGTTGGACCCGACAGCCGACACTGGTATTGGTATCGGTGCTTCCCTCATTCAAACCCTGGTTCAGGTAGGGGCTAAGAATTCTCTGTTTAATTTAAAAGATATGAATTCTCTCACTCGAGGTGAATCCACCCACTGCAGACCGATGGGGGCAGGAGGCCCAGATCACAAACTTCCAATTCCACTGTCAAGCTATCTAGCTAAATCAGTAACATCGTGCTCAGGTGTTCAAATGCAGGGTTGTTTTTGTGCAGTAGTGGTTAATACTCTCCCCCCATAGTGAGAACATCCTGGGTTTTGGACCAGCGCAAGGCTTTCCAGTGTGGACTTTGACTGTCCTCCCCATGTGTGTGTGTGTGTGTGTGTGTGTGTGTGTGTGTGTGTGTGTGTGTGTGTGTGTGTGTGTGTGTGTGTGTGTGTGTGTGTGTGTGTGTGCCCAATGTCCTAAAATGTGATGTGAGGTTATTTATTGACATTGAATTGATAAGCGTAACTGTGAGTATGTGTGATGTGTCATTATTTGTCGGTGTAGCCGACTTTCTTCCGTGGATTAAGTGGGATTAAAACCAACTGGCAATGTTGTGGTGCGCTGGAACAACCGGTTTTTACCAAGGAATCGACATGATTGCCTCTCCACACCCAGGGCTCTGCTGGGAGACCTCACATCCCAAGTCTGCTTCGCCAACCTCAAGGGAACCGCTGCCGTTTTACTGAGAGGTTTCAGAGTAGTGGCTTTAAACTCAGTATCAGGGATGTCGAGCTCTTTGCAGACTTCCCGCGCCTTCATCTGGACAACAACTCGGGTTATGTTCAATCTGTCATTCCCTCTGCTACCGAGGTCTGTGAACCACTTCCAGGTCCACGGTACGATCGGCACCGACTTCTTGCACTCGTCGTCTTCGTACGTTGAACTCGGTGACACCATATTCCTTAGTGAGTTATTTATAAAAGCAATAATAGATTTTATATAATTGCTGTGTTCGTTAGAGATGATCACAAAGAAGTCGTGATTGTTATTACTCTGCTTTTAACGGGTACATTACTCATTAAAGTCCTCACAATTCTACTAAGCCCTTTAATCTTCCCAACACATGAACACAACACCTCCCAAGCTATTCATCCTGTCCCCATTGCGTTTCCTTCTATGTTGTTGTACTGTACATGACGTAAAATAACAACAATAAAAAAGAAGGAACATGATGTTCAGCGTCCTACCCGAGGACACTTGACCAGGCTCAACCTGTCAACCGGAGGAATCAGGGCCAACCTGTTAATCCACCTGAATCAGGGACTCCTCCATCAGTCCTGGACCGATTACGTCTCATAAATTTGGTTATCAAGTGAAATACTGCATAAAAGTTACATGATGTCTTTTGTCCTACAAATGTTTGTATTTCTATTGCTTTTTTTCTTTAGAAAAACGCTTTTTTTCCCTTTTAAATCCCTGCTCAAAAAGTAACTTGTGTTTTCCATTATTGTTAATGATTGTGAGTCATTAATAATAAGAAGTATTCAGTATATAAGCCTAGGTGGACTCCATTCCTATCTCACACATCATAGGTTTCATAAAATACAGACACTTCCACTTCAGGAATTCATAGAATGAAATACGGCGTCCTTCAAGGCTCAATTCTAGGCCCCCTGTTTGTTCAGGGGCACATGCTTGCACTTATATTGTATCAACGATCACAGCTATGCTGGTGATTTGCATCTATACATTTCCATGTCTTGTATTAATAATAATAATGATGGCTTGGATTTATATAGCGCTTTTTTCAAGGTAACTCAAAGTGCATACAGAACCTATTATTCATTCACACCGCTGGTGGCAAGCTAGATTGTAAAGTGCCACCCTGGTGAGGACTTCAGACTCATTGATGCCCTTCTCAATCTCAATTGGGGGGGGGAAAACGGATGGATTCACACTGATTCACACTTTTATCCCCAGTTGTATTGATTATTCTAATGGTGTGTTTTCTGGACCACGTTACGCTAGTTTTAAACTCCCCCGTATTTGATCCCTGTGTGTTTCCCGATCAATTTAAAGGTTCTCTGTTTGTTTTTTTGTTTCGCTTTTTTAACAATTAGACAGATTAAAGGTACAGTTGACAGTTGTGTGGTTTCCAGCCTGCTCATGTTGGCACGGTCCCTTGGGTTGTGCTGTGTGAGCCAGTCTCTGGGGTGGCTCTTGCTCAGAGACAAGGACATCCCTATGTACTTATGTAAATGGGCACAAGCACCCAGGACCACACCTACATACAGCAAATCATTGCCAACACGCCTGCTGCCGACAGTCTGCACACACACACACGCGCATGACTGGAAGACATCAAAGGGTGCGAACGAAGAGAAGAATATCAGACATAATTACACACGTTCCTGTGGAAAGAAACTTGGCTACCCGGAGCTTTGACTTGGGCCTCGGGTCACATCTTAGGTGACCTTCAGATCGAGAACAGCGTGCATCAGCACACGCAGTACTGTCAGCGAATATGAACAATGTATCTTGACTGCACACAAAAGGTCTTCGGTTGGGCGGCTCACACCCCGATGTTTTTGCTCCCAAACCTTTTTACAAGCTCTCCGAGTCACAGATTAGGAAAACATGACGCATTTGCACAAAGTGCTACTGTTTATCCCTGTTGCCAGGAAACAACGCAGCCGCTACTGACACATGCTGGTAAAATGGAGAATATGGAGAGGGATGACGACAGAAGGAGCCTCAACTCCAATGACCTCAGAGATGATGGTGGACAAAAAACAATGTTGGTCAGTTGTTTGTATTATTTTAATCTCACTTCAAGAAATCATTTGTAATTACTCCTTAGATATTTACAGATTCCATCTTTCATATATAGGAACTGGGTGATTGTGGGCCAAAGGAGTAGAAAACATCTTATTTCCATGCTGTGGGACGAGAAGCTTGATTCCCTCAGATCCTGTGTTACTTCCTTATTCCTCTTCATTCCTGATGGAACATAGGTCTTTATTTGATCACTTTCCATCTTATTCATCATTGCCTCTGACATTGTTGTACCTCTATGCAGTATAGAGAGCCGTTGCATCACAATTCTCCTTCTGCTGCAGCTGCATAAATAATAAAGAGGCTGCTATTCCCGAAGCTTCTGGGGGTTGAGGAGGAAGACATCAACTTTTCTTGGTCTTGAATTTGGTCTTTGTCTGGCAAATAATATAATCTAGAATCCTGCCATGGAGTTAGTTGGACCACAATGCACTCAGAGCACTGTGGATTCAATGACCTGTTGAAAAGTTTGAGACAACAGGAATGGCTGATTGGTTGAAAGCAGTCAGGGGAGCCTCTCTGAGAGGAAGTGGACAGACCATTTGGAATTATTTAAAAAGTATTCGTGGACAAAATATAATTAACATCAGTCTGTGATTCAAATATTTTTCTTTGGCCTGCAGTAAAGGCCTTGCAGGCCCTGACTGCTATAATCAGATTAAGTTAGTGGTTTAAACAAAAATCTTTTAATCTGTTTGTGGTTCTGGCTTTCTTCTGAGGTTATTTGGATTTTGCTCATGGTTGTTATAATTTTCACTGTGAGTTCTATATCAAAGTACTGTAGCTACATTACGGTATAGCTTCAATCTTTTTAGGTTCAAGATAAATTGAGTAAAACTGGTCGTGTTGCTGGAACGCACACGTTCACATATTTTTAAATGGTGTAAATCACATTACAAATGAAACCATTCGCATCGATTCAGTATTTTGCACAATCCCGACCACACACCCAATGCAGATATCATAAATCAAAAGTGAGCATTAGTTTAGGCGTCTGTCAGACTCAGTCATCGCGTGTGTCATTCACAGCCTGGGAAAATAAACCCTCATGACATGATGGGAAGCTCTTCGGGACATTGGGTGACATGACTCTATGAGTTATTGGTACGCGCATACCTACATGGACTTTTGTTCAGTTGCACTAGTGCATGGAAAACCAACGTGTAAACCGTGATTATATAACCCACAGATTAAAATCAACTTAAAAAGCAATAAAACAGAAGCATGCTTTCCACAATGAGCCACGACTGACTTCACACAATACACGAACACATTACATTCACGACCTAAATACACTGCCATTATTACAAATATTTTATAGGGCAAATAAGGAGCAAACAATTCATGGACTGCTACTTAATTGTGATGACATTCATTTGAAAATATGTTGAATATTTTTTTTAATCCCATGATTTCAAGCATCAAGCCCCCCCGATAACGAATAAAGACACGACGAGAGCAGAAAGTAAAAGTAAGCGAAATACAGTCGTATGCAAGAGCAGAACAAAAGGTAATGGATATACCTTTGTTCCAGGTAGCACTTCAAAACTTGATCACAGCATTGACACATAATAATTAGGCGTTTCAAGGACCTGATGTTGCTTCACAGGGTTTAACAGTCTCACTGACGGATAATCATCTCCTAATGCAACATGTACAGGCAGATATAGAAATGAGTGACAACACAAAGGCCTTTTTTTTAATTTGACACCTTTCGCACCTTGTAAAACAGGTGATGGGATTTTAAAATATGCAAATCAAGTTAGGGAGATGTTCTGTGCCGAGTGACATTATATCCTTGAGTGATCTGGCTGGAAATGTAGGTTGAACCCGGTTGAGTGTGTCTATCACACAAGCTCTTCAACATCCTAGGCCTGTACCAGCTCTGTCATCATGGCCTCACTGGCTGAAAGAGTTGTTAGCTGGAAAAAAAGAAAAATCCAGCAACGTCAGTGTTGCCAACCTGTAATGATAATGAATCTTGCTTAATTGGCTTTCATTTAAACAATTATAGTTCTGCATTGTGGCTTATAAATGAGTAAACATGCCAATGGTGACAATTTATGTTGTTGTTGCCATTTAATGTTAATTGTGCTCACGGAACAAAGCAATGAAAACTCTATATATGTCTGATAGAGTGTCTATTCTCCTTTTCTCAACAGTATGTGTGTCTGTGTTTAGTGTAGTCAATTAAATGTATTTTTTTAGAGTTCTAGCTCTATGTTAAGTCACTTTGGTTAAAATAAATAATTTCTGAAGCACTTTATCCTTTTATAAGACTGTGGTCAGTGTGCACAATAGAGGGACTACTGACACTTTTTGACACATTTCTATATAAAATTCATCATGATAATAATCACAATTTTAATTAAATGATTCTATTCTAATTTGTACAGCTCAAAGAATTAATACGCAAATCAGAATATTAATTTTTGTACAAGAAAGCATAACAAATGGTCAAAATTTGACCAGGAACAGCTTTAGTGTAAGAATTTCTAGCAATTCAACATAAATATGAAAATAAAACAGTAAAATGTTTGTGTATTTTGACTCACTTGGTCAGTGATCAGATGTCAGGGTGAAATATGAAGCTTCAAATCTCAAAATGGGTCATTTTTAACCCAAACGGTATGTGACGATTAAGTCCCTTCAAGAGTTGTTTTTGTCGCCTCAAAGTGAAAATTTAAGTAACATTAAAAATCAAAAAAATGTCTATTTGCCCATAATCTTTCAGAGCCATGGAGAGAAACTGAAGAGCCTCATACAGCGCCGAAGCTGTGAGCGATATGAAAAGTGTGCATGCCAAATCTCAGGGTTAATAATGAGCCGTTGCATGTTTCTCAGCACAGACGGATTTACACTGTGAAAGAGTCACTGCATCTGCTCTTTTCCTCGAGACGTTTATTTCAGCCCAAGACTATTTTAAATAGGTTCATAAGTACTGTGAGGTCAACTGGGGGATAAGGGCAAGATCTGAGAACACAGCTGCTCAAACTGTTATCATCTGTTCTTTCATCCTTTTTCCCTCTCTCTCTTTCTCTCTCTCTTTTTTTCTGGCTTTGAGTTCACGCAGTGGTCAGACAGTTTGAAAACGTCAGCACATCTGCATAAATCAGAAGTTGATTGGAGTAATCCGGTGGCCGCAGGATCACAACCGAGTCGTTTGGATTAGCGGGTTCTGGTTTCCTCTCAAGTTTAGGGGCTCTGCGATGTGTAAACTCAAATTAAAGCGAGATCGTCTGTGTTTGGCTCGGCGAGCGAGAATGAACTTCCCACGCTGCAAACTACCGGTGTGATTGTCTTGGCACGTCAACGCAGTCAGCTCATGTTTCGATTGTTCCGTAGTCAATGCGGAATTCAATGGGCTATCTAAATAGCGTGGCAGACGGGATAGTAAAGCCTCAGTAATACTCCCCAATGGGACTTCTCTTGGAATTACGTCACTTTGATGATGCGGTTTTGACGTAAACTCAAACAGATTTCAGAAACGTCAGTTTTCCCTACATTTGTATGATCCAGTCATACGTTCCCAGAGTGCAATGCCATTGATATTATAATGTGTGTATCGACGAGGACGAAATGAAGCTTCAGTAAATAGTTGCTTTACAAAGATCTTTTTTTCTTTTTTTTTTAAATAAGTCACATCACAGTTCACTTTTATTTTCTCATATGTTGGTGTGTGTTCTATGTGTGCTTTTGTGTGTGGACCTGACAAGCACTTCCCATGTTTCAGCAGTCCCAGAGCATTCCTCTTGCACAACAGTGGTAATAGTTGCCAGACAGGGGGCCTGATCTATGAAAGGCTTGTACATATAAAATTGGTGTAAACACGATTGTGCACAAACACATTTGTGCATCTAATAGAAGTGCAAAAAAACACACATTGTCTACTACCATCTGCCAGGTTGTTCCATATCCTGTGATGTAAACAGATTATGCGAACAATCTTAAATGTCTGTGATTGCGTCCGTCGGCAGAGATGCTTCTGTTGACGAGGTGAGAGGCATTTCCTCAACTGGCTCAACACAACTTTTGTTTTCCAGCTTTTTTTTTATCAAATATTTTCCTTTTGTTGTCTCTCAAACTTTGACTTTCAGAGTTTACTCGCCGGACAAGTCCAATTCATGCTGTCACATTTCATTTTGTTATTGTCGAAGCTCGGCGCTCCGTCCATGCAAGTAATACAGTTTCAGGCATATTGTTTTCATGTAAACAGGCCTGACGCATGCTAAAATCACATTTTATTACTCCTAGAAACTATGAGTGTGATCTATGTGAGCGTGTCTGACGACATTGATGATCTCAGAAAATAATGTTTGAAGGGTTTTGACACATGTCATGATGGGTGATCAAACGAGCAACCTTATAATTAGAAAATGATGCATTCTTCCAACTGAGCTGCAGCCACTCACTTATGGCAAAACTGCATTTTGTTTGCCTCATTATGTCACAGTCAGATATTCTTTATAAGCACAGTTCAGGTGCTGAGAATCATTACTTACTCAACTGTTACTGAGTTTACTGCAATTTAGTTGGTTCAAGTTACCAGAACTGAATACATTGTTCTCGTACGAAGAAAAAGCCTTTGGCGATCTTGATAATAGATAGATTCACCTGTATCAGGCCAAGCGCTAATCGATGTATTTTGCCGAATCGGCGGTTGGTCTGAAGGTTGGGGAAACGCACTTTTAACTAGACGTTAACTAGTCTGAACGCGATGTGTCATCACTCTGGGTCTCTGAGCTACACCCTTAACTACTACCTGCACAGGGCCACACGAGGAAGGGCATCCACTCAAACTTGTGCCAATTGCAACACGCAGATCACTTGATATCGTTGTGATTTCCCAGGAAGGCTGAGGAAGGTATGCGCCATTAACGTCTCCAAGATCCATCCAAAACCCTGCAGGACCCAATTTTTATTTCGTGAGGTCCGCAAGTGATACAAGGGGATGGAGGTGATTTCCATCTATGTTAATATGTGTACCAGGTGAGTTCAACAATTGAGCTGCCAAGAAGGAATTATTCAAACTAATTCCACATAACAACAGTGCGGGAAAGCACACGTGTGGATAATGTTGTAAATGGCAGTTGGATTCCATTCAGCTGCTTCAGTTTAAAATCCTGCTTTTGCACACTGGGGCTCAGAGTCACCAAAGTTTTAGTTCTATTGGGATTGCTGCAAAAAAAAGAAGAAGACGAAGAAGAAGAATCAAGAAGAAGTAGAAGAAGAAGAAAGAAATAAAAAGCTGATGTTTAAGTTATCAGTAACACCTGTTCATCTCCTGCTTCAACAAGTCAAAAATGACGTTGAGCCGCCAGTCACTCATTCTCTCTGGAACAGAGCACACAAGCCTCACGTCGATTCAAACATGTCCCCAAAACATTTTGTCCATTTGCATGAAAAGCATGTTGTTGTTTTTTTCACGAGCTTGGACATGTCTCTCCAAATGATCCTTTCCTTCGTTTTCAGAGGACGATTGGCTCCTTTTACGCCTGAACTTGGCTCAGCGAACCACACCTGAGGTACTGCATATAATTGAAACGACTTGTTCTGACACTCTCTCGCACACATGTACATGATATGCGATGGCGCAAACGTGCAGACCCATCACAGTCAGCCCTTCTCTTTCCCTCGCTCACCCACACACACACACACACACACACACACACACACACACACACACACACACACACACACACACACTCGCACGCACGCACACACCCTCCCCTATTCGCAGTCTCTCACACACATACACACCTCAGGAGACAGACGTAGGAGGCTTGACGCCGCGCTGTCTGCAGTGCGTTGAGGAGTATTGTTATTAACTGCGGTGTGAATAGAGGCAGCAGTACATCCCCTGCTCTCCGGCTGCTGCAGGGCTGCAGGGCTCGCCTTTGTTCTGCGCTCCATAATGGCACGCCATAATTACAGTCTTAGCGGAGACGGCACACAGGCAGAGTCTACCTTACCCCTCGCCTCACCTCACCTCGCAGGGAATGGGGGTGTGTGGGTGGGGGTGTGTGTGGGTGGGGGGGGGGGGGGGGGTTGTGGACGCAATCGCCTCTTTCATCTGCGCGCTCCTTTTTTAAGAGTCAGCCTGGGATGTGTGTCAAACTGTCAATGTGGCTGGTCTGTTAATTTTCCGCAACTTATTCAAAAGTTGCCGAAACTGCCAGGTAACAGGCAAATCATCAATGGCATGACGTGGATGTGTTGAATGCTGAGGCGTGCAGGTCGTTAGCACTGACTCATAGATCAAGAAGTATACGCTAAGACACAAGTTATGTCCAGCGGCAATCCCACTGAAAGACGGTCAAACACATCATTTTAAATGTCAAAGAGAACAAAGACGCGGCTTACAAAACACAATAAAATGCGTTTGTTTAATTTCTATATCTTTTTACTGGCTTTCACCAACAAATCATTACCCCTATTACACTTTTACTGAACTTTTATAGTGTGGACTTCATAATCACAATATGTCTGATGGGACAATTTCACTATCGACTGATTCGAAGGTGGGCGACTCAAGACTTACTTCCAGTAAATATGAATTTTGCCCGGGTTGCGAATCTGCAAACTATTGTTTCGTTGGTTGTTGGTAGCTGTAGTTTGCAATGGCGGCAGTCAAACTGTGTGGTTTGGTGTTGGGAACTCGTTCGGGAAATTTCTGACAGCGTCAGACGATCATATCAGATCTGTGGTTGCATGAGTGACAGCGGCTGAGAACTCCTCTCACTTTGAGATGTAAGACCACAGATGTTAGACCACAACAAAACCTAAGACGAGTCAGACTTGTCAAAGGAAACAGCATGAACAGAAGAAGCCACTTTGATAGGAGGCGAAACGTCTTCCAAGACACATGGCCAAGTCCAGTCGATCTGATTCAACTCCTTTGAGATCCAACCAATGAGGATGTACAAATATGCATGGGCGAAACATGTTGTCACGCTTTCTTCTAAAAGTTCATTGATGATTTTGAAGAGGGACACAATCGGATGCAGCGTTGCAGGGATCTGAGATCTGTGAAGGAAAGCTCAGTGTATGTGTGGATCTAACGTTGAGTATAAATGAGCCTTCGCCCAGTGATGTCCAGTGATCTTGGAGGACATCGGTCTTGCATGGATCACCAGGCTCCTGAAGCCCACCCCACGCTGCAGCAGGGAGAGACCTGAGAGGACAGTAGACACTCCAGACAGTAGACAGTAGACATTCTCTCAGAGCTTCGGTGGACTGAAAATAAAAACTGTATTACACTGGAGCCTCATCGGATTGCTAATATGTACCACATTTAACTGAATGTTGTTACTCAGGACATAAGTGTGTGTTGTATGTGTGCATGCATGAAGACTCAAACAAGAGTAATACATACTTAACTGGTTGTCATATTTCATGAGCTAAAACTATAATATATGCACTGATTCCTTCCTCGTTCAATTATATTGATGAATTACATTAATTAATGATTAAATGTCTTGTATGTATTGTATTTTGTGTGCTGCATTGTTTGTGTTTTATATTGTTCTGATTTGTCATGAATAGACAAATTAATCAGAGATCAAATCGACTTTATCTTTTCACAAAACAATGACAGAGGACTGCTGTTTGTACCTGATGCAACATAATTTAAACAAACATCATGCTTTGTTGTTCTGTATTTTCCTTATCGACTCAATTTGGTAACCAACAGTAATGAAACAGCTACCAAAGTGCGTCAAACATTAAAGCTAGGTTTGATTAATAATGCCACCACGGTGTCTGGAAATGTTGCTGTTTGAGATTCAACAGATCCAAAGTTTGCAGATCAGCACAAGGTCACATTCTTTTGGGGGGAAACTGGGTGATCAAAATGTGCAGGAACCCAACCAGTAACCTCTAATTTTCCTCAGACAGCCCCGTGATTAGCTACAAATGACATTACAGACAAGAGACGTCGTGATTGAGACTTTATAACGGAGCCAAAACATTATGACCATTCTTGCATACTTACCCCTTCGGATCCTTTGTGTGCTGCCAAAATAACTGGAGGCATGGAGCACACAGGTCATCTGAAGGTCCTGTCAGGCTGTTCCAGGCCGATCATTTCGTGGTGTGAAGTTGGACACGGTTCCAGCACATTATCCAAAACCCTGTCACTGTTTCATGCTTTGTTTCTCCTCCGAATTACCCATTAACATTGTTTGCTCGGTCTGTCAGTAATTACGTTTTGGCTCGTTCGGATGTTTTGTTTGCCCTGTCACTTCTGAACTGGAATTCAAAAGTGAATGACAACTTTTTAATTCCTAAAACTGTTGACAACATGGTCAACTACCTGATAAAATGGACCGTCGGGTCCAAATCTATGGCTACAAGGGGAAGTTGTGGCTTTATCCACTCTGGAGTTGTCACATACTTTAGCACAACAATTATTAGAACCTAGAGAGACGGCCTTGCTTTTTGTGCTTTGGTGATAGAGTTTGTCCACCAGTGTTTGGAACCAGTGTAATCTGAGTAGTGATACATGTGCAGAGCGGTTTAACTCAGAGTGGTGTGCTACAGATGCAGAACTAACTGTGAATGCAGCAAACCCTATTTCGCTGTGAGCAATTGGTCATGTGAAATTGCACAAAAGTGTTTTACATCTTATGAGATGGTAATTTTATGATTGCACATGACATGCTGATATCGCTCCTTGTCTGCAGCACAGGATTTAAACCTTTTCACTTAAGTAGAAGCATTGGCAACATGTGCAAACATGTCTAAGGATCATGTCAAGCCATTTAAGTCAAATTTCCATGTCATTAAACAAATTAATACACTTAAGGGCCTATAAAAGAATATCTACTAATACACAAAACCTTGTTTTAACAATGTAACCGATCAAGAGTGTCATCGAGAAACTCATTTGAGATACGTGTATCAAAACGAGATCAACCTGTATGAGTCAGGATAAGGTATAATGCACCTTTGAAGTCGGCGTTCGAAATGTGTTTGGTATTGGCTTCCAAAAATTCTTGCTGTCAGCGACCTAACCACTCAACCGGGTTCATGCCGTTCTTTTGCAATCGATTGCATATATCAAGAGGCTTAACAAGGCAACTCCCCACGAGTGAAGCCAAAGCATCTCACAAAAGAGCACGGCCGTCTTTGAAGTGGTGATCACATTCTCACACGATGGTGACCGCAGTCCAAAGGTGACTTCCTCTTGCTTCGCCGTCGCCGTCAAGCAAAAAGGTGAGAAAGCGGCGTTACAACACCAGCACAGTCAATCAATTTGTTGCCCTTTCATTTCTGCTCTGATCATGTTCCGCTTTGGACATTCTGCATTAGGTAACAGAAACTGACATTTCAGGTGTGATGAGTTATGGGTTCACCCAAAGATTCCAGGTAGTTTCTTCATCTGTGTCACCCTCTGAAGTCCTTTGTCGCTTTGTTTCGGTGGCACAACTCAGCAATTATTGCGACTCATGAGGAAAATGTAGTAATTAGTATGATGAGATGATGGCCAATGAACCGCAAACAACCTTGACGAGCCTGTTGTTCACTCGGTGTCTTTTAATTATTGCCTCAAGGTTTTTGTTGTTGTTGTTGTTGTTTTTCTTTTAGCTGTACAGACTCTATGTTCCATCTCCAAAGGCTCTAAAGAGCAACCAATGTTTCACAACGCCCCGGTGGCGAAGAACAGGCCAGGGTAAAGACGTAACCGATTCTTCATCTTCAAGTAAAGAGTGTAACCAGCCTCAGGAAGACCAACACGTCTTCACGCCTAAACGAGTCGGTTATTCGGAAATATGAGACCCGGAGAGTGCCAAAAACATCGCACCCCGTCATGATCGTTAAAGTCAAGTCAGTCACAGTTTGTTCGTGTTTGCGCTCCAAAAGTACTTAGGTTTTGTGTGCAAGCAATTGTCCTTTCAGTTAGAACAAGTACACAGGTTTCACTGTGTACCTCACTTATCGAAGGGAGTCATTTTATTTCTCTTTGTAGGTCTTTATTATAGCCCTACTTTCTCATCGCTTCTTACCGTCATGGAAAAATCCACCACCGTGCAAAGCGCAACTGACTTTACCTTTCCCATTGGACTTCCACAACATTACACATCCATCGTACGTTCACCGAGGGGGCCGGCAGCCAATCCCAGCGGACGATATGTACATCCTGATCAGGTCACCAGACGAAAATATAAAGCAAATGAATGAGGTCATCTCGTCATAGGTCTTGACTCGGCTGGCTAATCTACAGAATTAGAGCTGACAAAACCGCCGGGATTGTGGTTTATACATCTTCCAAGACACACAATCGAGTAAAATTGACCTGATTCAGTTGTTTTGTCCCACCTGGACAAAGGAGAATAAGTAGTATAATATAGTAGTTCAATAAGTATTAACACAGATCATAACATAGTTACGGCCATGGGTGATTTCGAGTCACCAATTAACTGCATAACCCAACCCATACACACACAGGGAGCACATGCAAACTCCGCACGTGAATGTGGCGCATGCAGTATGTTCTTTTAGTTCTCTTGGATTTGAAGCGACTCGATATTTTCACATGGTGGTTGCATTGCTTTATGCTTTCCGTGGCAGAGCTTTCTGGGGTTCACTCCTTAAATTGAGTAAATCCAATTAGTACAACAAAATAACTCAGTTATTTTTCAATACATTAAAGAAAAATGAACAAATGTCTTTGAGAGGCAAGAAAGAAATAGCATGGTTCTACAATTTTTTTTGCAGAAATCACTGTAAGTGTGACTGTCTGTTTTCTTTTTGTTGTTGTTGTTGTTGTTGTAAGTTGTAGATTCGCGTAGTGAATCTGTTTCCATACTTTAAATCCTTTCCCTCCTCATTTTGAGCTCCGAAAATATCAGAGGAGACAAATTACTGCTCAGACAAGTTATTCTAATTTAATTTAGGGAGTAAATGTTCCAGAATATTGAGGAAGAATAAATAAGCTCAGAATGTAAATCATGACAGTCGGTGATAGTTTGTGTTTCATTTGTTCTTCTGTTGCGTCAAATCTAAAATCAAGAGATTTTACAGCACATTTATCCTTTTATCTGCTGTTGAACTAAATGTAGATTCTGATGAGGACTTGGTGTCAAGTCAATTAGGAATCCATAATGAAGCCAGAGGGCGCTCACCTCCCGTCGTGCTTTGATGCAGCCAGTTATGTGAGAGAAGACCTGACCCAGTTGAAAGCAGGATAAAACCTGCACTTCACACTTCTTAGAAATGTTTGTTGTTTTTTACTGTTGTAGAAAATATTTGGATATTTTGAGATGATGGGTTTTTGGGTTGGGTTTTTTTTGCTGACAGTTAACAGAAATGTTTCATTTAATCTGCCTTTTTGTCCCCATGAAGGTGTAAAGTGTCCGGCATATATTCCCACACACACACGCCATCTCTCGCTGTCGGACAGTAACTCATCTCCCCCTCCTGACATCAGATGACAAATTGCCTTCCTTCGGGCCACAGAATCCATGCGGTTGCTTGAACGTAGCCATTAGCCAATGTTACCTGTTGAATCAGAAGTGTCAGTGGTGTAGATCTACTGATAATTCACCTTTAATGAGCCGGAACACGGTTGAAACGCGCACCTAATCCACGCCACTTCAGGGCTGAGTGTGAACTTAGTCTATCTTGTAATTGCTCTCGTTCAGGAGCGATTGAGAAGAGTGTTTTAAAGCAGCTTAGAACCGTCGCTTTTTTTTGCTCAATTGATTTTCAAGTGGTGGACAATTTCCCTCCATTTCTTGTCGGGGACTGTCAACACACTCTGTCCACTTTTGGTCTCTACTGAAAAATGGAAGTGGAAAAAAAAAAAAGAGAGAGAAAGAGAGAAAAAAAACTGACTTTGCAGAATCCTGCCACTAAATAACAGCAGTGATACGGCGAGAGGAGGGCGTGCCCGGAGAGGGGAGAGGTGAAGTCAGGGAGGGAAGGAATGTTGGCTGCAGATGAAAGCTGGGATGTGTAATAAGTCTCCACACATCAGCCTGTTGGTATAATAAGCCGGATCCTAGAGGCAGAAGAGGAGAAATAAAGGAAGAAACATGCCAAAACATCTCTCCTCTCTGTGTGTGTGTGTGTGTGTGTGTGTGTGTGTGTGTGTGTGTGTGTGTGTGTGTGTGTGTGTGTGTGTGTGTGTGTGTGTGTGTGTGTGTGTGTGTGTGTGTGTGTGTGTGTGTGTGTGTGTGTGTGTGTGTGTGTGTGTGCGCGCGTGCGCGTGCGTGTGTGCACCTTCAAATTATTATTTCCCACAGCTGGCAGAGCAAACAGTGTCAAAGCTGTAAAGTTCATTCAGCCAGTTTAACACGGATTCTTGATATTTGTTGGTTCATTCATACTCAGATTTCAATTAATGTAACTATTTGCAGATACAAAAAAAAGGTTAAACACAAACAAAACACTGGAGTCTGTTAAGTGCGTAATCACAGCCTCCAGAAAATCATCTTATGATTGTAACTATTAGCTGAAAACTCAACAAAACCCGGAATTCTTTGCAGCTTGCTAAAACTGACCGTATGTGGTCAGCATTAGGTCAGCTCTTGTCATGTCACCAACAACTGCATGTTTTGTAATACGCAGTATTCTTCTCCACCGAGTTGCAGGTTTAGTCAGATCCTGCAAAGTGTGTATGAATGCGAAAAGAAATCCATATCTCAGCCTTCAACTCATTGGCGGTCCTCGTCTAAAAAGCACAGAGCAAAGCCTCCACTCAGCCGAGTGGAAATAACCAGCACTGACATTTAACCCTCCAACAATCGCGCCATCTAGAACCGAGGCGTCAAACATAAAGCCCGTGGGCCAAAACCTGCCCACAAAAACCTCCAATCCGACCCCGAAAAAATGTCAAAGAAAACAGATTCAAAACAGAAGCAGCAGAAACAACACAACGCTGAGACCCGAGCCGAGATATCGGTGATGTTGCCGTGAAAGATAGGGACCTCATCACGGTCAAACTAGCCTCAAAACCATGACGTCAGGGTGAGTTTGTTAAAAATATGCATAATACAACAGCTATAGGAAACGTATTTTTTGTTTTTTCAACATTTCACTGTATTTTGCACCAGAATCCATTACAATTGGCTTTATGTTGACAGTGTAGTGATTTTTCACAGTAATTGTTTGGTCTTGTGAAAATATAGGCATTATTCATACGTATGCAGTACTCCGCACCATAAACAAAAACTTTAAAGATTGAATTTTAAAGTATAATTTTAAAGGTTATTACAGCACTATTTTTCTCAAGCCCACCCAAGATGAAATGTGGCTGTGTGTGGCCCCTGAAATAAAATTTGAAAAGACATTTTAATTGCCACAAACACAGAAATAGTTATGTTCTACTCATGAATAAACCGATAAGACAACCCCCTGAAAGAAACCCATGGAAAATCATGAAATCAATTGTGTATTGTGAAATATTTTAAGAGGCGAGGCATTTATGAAGTTCCCCATAAAGTCTGCTTAATTGCATGCTCACACAAATATATCTGACTTTCAGTTTGCATTCTTTTCATGGGTGATCAACTTTTCTTGTGCCATCAGGTCCAAACAGGACTATTGAAAAGAGGGTTTGGCATGTATCAGATCCTGTTTACTCAAGAATGATCTGGTGGAAACCATTGCCAAGTACCATTTGTTTTGGTTCACTATTACATCAGATGTGATACCGTAAAGAAAGCTATGTGTATATGTAAAGTATGGGTATTATTATCTGTCACAAAATGACAGTTGTGTGGGGGAAAAGAAGAGTTTCAGAAGTGATTCAAAACAAGATTTCAAGACCTAAGAATGTTTAGATCTTGAACTAAAGTCTATTAATAAAACAATTGGTGGGGTGCAGCTGAGGAAATGCCTCTCAGCATCATAAGTGAAGGCTGAGTCGATGGATCTGCAATAATGCAAAGATTTTAAACATTAAAAATCACATTGTGTGTGGTATATTAAACTATTAGTCTAAACTCCTCCCAGTATTTTGTGTGATCCGGAACACGCCCCTGGTAATTCATGGCGGAAAACAAGCTGGAGAATGTGTGTTATTATTATTGTTATTATTATTACACGCCCAGTGAGTACAGTTAATAGATCGGTTTTCTTCACGTGTATCAAGTTCCCTTCTATTTCTATACACATAAAGCTTGAATAGACCAGGGCCTATTGTGTTTCTTTTTACCTCAAGTTAATTTGCAGGTTAAATGACTTAATAGTGTAATTTTGCTGGACTTGTTTATGTTATTTCAACATTAGTGCCTCTAATGAGTGCAGAGAAGGACAAAAGGACATGATCCAACTGGTATTTGTAAGGTTGTAATACAAAAAAGGAAGAAATCAATAGTGTAGGTCAGAATTAAAACTCATGGGTACAGATTATGGGACAAAAAGCCCATACAAGCACAAGGAGAACATGCAAAACCAATAGATAGGATAGGCCCAGGAACCAAGACTGGCGGCCTGTGATCCCACTATTGGCCCAGCCATTATAATATTAATTGTATTTGCTGTAATGTAATGCAACATTACTACAATTTTTTCCAAATGAGGAGGCATCATTATTTTTTAGGGACAAAAAGGCCTGGCAGGAGGAGGCCTGGTTTTTAATTTACTTCCTCTAGAACGATATTTTTGTTTTGTTTCATGAATGGTATACTTCACATTTGAAGGCAAGCTGAGTGCACATTAAATGGGTTTTACGGCTCACATCCCATTTTGCCACATTGACATATCACAATTGACATTATGAAGAGAAGCAACCAGAGCTGAAATCGGTTTCCTGAAAGTGCTGGAAGTACAGATCCTTGTGCACGGGCCATTATTGATGTAACTTGACGTCAGTGTGGATAAATGTCAAGTCCTAAGGAGGATAAGGTGCAGATATGTGTTAGAATGTGTGAAGTGAATGCAAAGATCTGTCAAAAGGATATTTGGAAAAACATCCACCAAACAGTTTTACTGTGGCGTATGTGTCAACGAGACGAGGTGACACTGATTGAACTGTGGCGCTTTGTGTTTGAAATGTCTAATTTGGTTTGGAAAAAAGTTTCATCAGAAATGAGGTGACAAATTCCCCATTTGTTCCCTAATAGAGCAAGACATTAATAAACGCTTCCTAACTTCATGTGCATTCCCTGTGCCACGCCTGCCACGCCACACCTGCCACGCCACGCCTGCCGCGCCACACCTGTATCATGTAATGAGATACAGTGGAACACCCCTTTCTACTTTTATGTTGCTCATAATTGGTTAACCTGTCAGAAACATAATAATTGTATTTTATGGTAATTGCTGAGGTGTTCATGGGGAGGTGGAGTTGCACAGGCGTCGTGTTGAAAGGTGTTAAAAGTTGTGAATGTTTTTGCAAAATCTTGGAAACTGTCACAGATCACAACGGACCCCAAAAGCAGACTCACACACAGGACAAAGGTTCAGAGCACAGGGCAGCTGTTTAGACCAGGAGTAAGGATTCCTTGTGGTCAGGATCCTGTGGTCAGGATCCAGGTCCTGGTTGAGTCTGGGGGTAGTACCTAGAGAAGAGACTTACCCACACCCCTTACAACTCACAGGTCTTCCAGAACTTGGACACAAACTTAAACCCCTGGTCCGACACCACGTTTGCTGGAAACCCATGAACCTTGAACACATGGTTAAGAAGAACCTCGGCCATCTTCTCGGCAGAGGGAAACTTGGGCAGTGCAACAAAAGGCACCATTTTCGTGAAGCAGTCAATAAACAGTGAGAATCACAGTGTTACCTTTGGACTTGGGTAAGCCAGTAACAAAGTCCTCAACGGGTGATGAGAAGACTTGTGCTGGGTGCAGACAGGGCAGACGGCCCCATGCTCTTGGATATTCTTGTCCATGCCGGGCCACCAGAGCTGCTACCTGGCCACAGAAATGGTTATCAGGGCTCCCAGATGACAGGAGACCTAAGACCAATGGCCCCAGTTGATCACCTGGGACCTGCGGATCTCGGGAACGACAAAGACAGTTGGGTGGACAGCACTCCGGGACCATCAGCCCCTCCAGATCATGGTTGACCCTCTCCTTGACCTCCCATACCGATACGACAGTGAAGTCAAACCAATCAAAAAAAGAGAGCCCACCTGGCCGGTTGGGAGCAGAGATACTCCAGATTTTTGTCGTCAGTCCAGATAACCGGGATACCCACATCACAGTTCCGCTCAGCCAGTGGCAGCATTCTAGAGAGAAAGGCACAGGGGTGTGCACGGTTGTCCTTTGCGCTGCATTGGCAATACACGGGTTTATGTACTAGAACGAGATTTGCAGGAGGTGCGGAGAAACAGTTCTTCCTGCAGAGTCCTGCTCCAGGACTCCATGCCGCCGGTGGGCCAGTTAATGTGGGGTTTGTTGGCCTTCGGCCACAGAAATTCCAGGATGAAGAGATGTGTGAAAGAAGCAGACATTAAGAAGCACCATTTCTGCGTGTGGTCATCTGAGAAGGTAATGGCTACAGGATTTGTGCGCTGCATTACTCATGAGAGAAGCTGACCACTGAGGGCCATGGCCTATAGTGGCTTCTCCAGCGGAGAAACCCCGAGTTTAATTTGTTTCTCCAGGGACTCGTCCGTCAGAACGGCATTGACCTCGGAGTTAATGAGCACCACCTGCTGAAGAGAAACATACACAGAGGAAAGAGAGACTGTGGGCATGGACCGGGAGGCAAAGAGAAAAGACACAAGATGGTGATAAATGAACGCAAACATGAAACTAGAGATATCTAGATGCCAGTGTACTGAAACGATCTGGCAACAGACCCAAGAGGGGAGAGGGCTTGTATAAACTTGGGAGGGGAAGACATGAATCACATAAGGGAGAATCAGACACAGAGGAAGCGCAAACAGGAAGGGCAAGTGTGCAATGACAGAGACCAGACAGGCGAGTGTCAAAATAAAAGGGGAAGAAAGGAGACAAGTGAGATGTGCGATTAAGACACAGAAAGAGACCTGACACAAACCTTAAAAAGTAATCCGACTTCAAGCAGATTTTATTATGTTTGTTGCAGTTTTAGTGAAGATCATACAATTTCAAATCTCCTGTGTCAACCTTCACTTTTATCATCGAAAGTTATTAACATTTTCACAAACTCAATCATTTCTAATTTGCAAGTAATTGTGTGGCTCAAACAACTTACAATTTCTAATTACATCTGTAATTGTGACCGTGTGGCTTATATTAAGTTTGATTCATTTCAGGGTTAATTTTTCATCCATTTAAAGTCACAAAACTGAACAAATAACACCATTATGTTCCATTTTCTGAGAATAAAATCTATTGGGAAAGACTGAAACTGACCCGATTCAATTGCATTTCATGACTTCTAGCTTTAAAATGTTTCTTTATGTGATATATAGTATTTCTTTAAAATGGTGTTTACTGTCTTGTGACTTGTATTATCTGCTACAAAGGTGATGAAACACGCACCTATTTTGTCTATTCTCACTAGTATTACGAGTGATGTTATTATGTATGACAAGTTTAAAGTGTGTTGTTCTTTATTCAGACAAATTACAATCATGCTATACAAGCAGCACCTATTAAAATGTGTTGCACAGCTATTTATTCATTAAATTATCAGTCATAGTTTCAAGGAAACAAGGAGAAATGAGGAAGTAACCACATTTAAATTCATAAAGACTACAATACAAAGCACACAGTGTTTTGCAGACGAAGGAATCCTTTTAGTAACATTCACCTGCTGACCTGAAAACGTATGAAAATGCACAAAATATGTGTAACTTTAGCAAAAATAACAATTCCCCCCCTGAGTTAACCTTTTTTATCACTTCATCCAATTTCCCTGAAATGCCTAAAACCACCACAGATTACTGTAAACTCCAAGTTATTTGATGAAAATGTGCCACCAAAATAAGAATATATTGACATAAATACAAAAAGGGCTGGAGGGTTAATTTTTACTTCACCATGAAGATTTCGGCACAATAAACACATTTCCCAGTTTCTCATCTCATGGGAGGATGAGGGCAGAACTTTCACTCTGATCTTTTAACTAACCCTAACCCTTTTTTTTCTTCTTCTTTAAAAAGAGGATTATGTAAATATCTTGAGATGCACAATACTATTGACTTATTTTGTAATAGATGCATATAAGCTTTGAAATGTTCAACAGTCAGGTTTTGTGGAAGGATAATGGCGTTTTTAACTGTAAATTTAGGAAAATCTGCTATTTTAGTGTAGGAATATGCATGTAAAACTGACTACACTCTTGCTGTGTTTTTGTTTTATTGATTACTAGGATTTTATTTTACATCTTATTTACAAGAAATAGCTATATTATGACTCAATAGACTAGATTATTTTCTTTTATATCCTGGCGCATCTGATTAAATATTACCGGAACAGCATTGAAGAGTTATCCATACTTTAAAGTTTAAGGCAAACTAAAACCAAATCTAAAGAAATTAAGGTGTTACCAAACAAGTTTCAATGGGTTTCAGTTGAAAATGTCGTTTATTTGTAAAATCGTAAATCCAACGACATACAACTGGAATGTAAGTAAGTAATTTGACAGGAGATAATCTCAGCTTTCTTTACACCCGCAGCAGCAATTCACTTGAGGACCTGGTGTTTCCCCAATAGAAGACCATACTATTAAACCATTAGGTTCTAATCCTCCCAACAATTGCAACAAGTGTCTTGAACAACGCTCAATCAGATTATTACAGTTCATTTTGGGCATTAGTGGTTTGTGCGGCGCTGGGAATGAGGCTGGCTGCCTGTGCGCGGCGCGGCGCGGCGCAGCGCGGAGCGTGGCGGCGCGGCGCACGGGCTGAATGGAGGCCCACACTCCGGGACTTCCACCGCAGATGAGCGTAATGACCGTGAAGTGAAGGAAATTACAGTGTCCGAGCTTCTGCTCTGCCAAAATCACAAGTTTGGAGTTTCTCTCTGAAGGACGATGTTTGTTGTAATTGTCCCCCCGGTGTGGGACCACAGGCGCTGCGTGCGCAAGTCTTCATCCATAGCAGTTTGTTTATTTATTTATTTATTTATTTATTTATTTATTTATCTATTTATCTATTTATTTATTTATTTATTTATTTATTTATTTATTTATTTATTTATTTATTTATTTATTTATTTAGTTATTTAGTTATTTAGTTAGTTATTTAGTTATTTATTTGTTTGTTTGTTTGTATTCTATTATACTTCCCTGCAGTTTGATGTGAAACCGCTTCGGTTTTAGGCGATTCAATTCAACTTCAAGAAAATAAAAGGTGAGAAACACATGGAAGTGATATACAACTTTGGGAAACAGTGTGTTGGTCCAAATTAAATCGGTCTAATTTTATAACCTTCTAACCATTTTTCAATATTGTGAGTTCCAAACTAACAAAAGCATGATGTGTTTCACGAATCTTATGAACAAGGGGGACAAAAGTACCTCAGCTTTATATTTATCATTAACAAACAGCGTCCACTTTTTCTTAAACTTCTCTTACTTGCATCAAAATATGAAATAAAAAGTTTAATGTTGTTACTTCATTAAGTACACCAGTCATATTAGGGTATTTGTCACAAATAAAACTTACAAATGATAATTAATAAGACACCAAGGAAGCACATCACCTGATATGCTCTTTAAAATAGATTCTAACTTAAATAGTAACAATATATCAATAGCATCAATAGTAACAAAAGCGTAATATAATTATTATATTGGTTCACTTTCTCTATTAATTTGTATTCAATTTCGCACGGTTAATTAGAGCTCTTGATTTAGAATCAGTGAATTGCTGGAGTCTCTTCGCACGACAAATACCTCATAAAGTCTCTCGCAAATGCTCGATTGCATTTATTTCATCCAAGATTAACTGGTCATTGTGGTTTGTTATATTTACTTTACTCTGTAATTAATAAACTGACCATTTGACCTGTATTTGATAATTAGATTGCGATTCGGAACCTCTGCCGGTTAAAGATTGTCCTACATATTCACTTCTCTCCGCCCGGTGATCGCCGCCCGTCCGCCACCCGCCGGTGCCGCCCGTGATTAGCGTGTGACACTGAGGCGCGGCAAGCCAATGAGCGCGCGGCTGGTGCCATGTGGAGGCAGAGCGCGCAGCTTGCAGGCGCACAGTGCGGCTCGGAAAGTGGGAGGAAACACACCGCAGTCCTCGTCTCACTGCGCTCACACAACCCGGAGAAGAACGACTCTGGACCGACCGAGGAAGGAAAGTTCGTAGGACTTTTTAAAATAGATTAAAATTTCGGTATTTTCTCGCCAGAAAGCTTTTCCACCGTGCGCCGCGCTCATCATCCACCCACCCCCCCCCCCCCCTCCCCCCCTTTTTTTTGCGTGTTTTTCTTCCTTTCTCTGTCATGCGTTTTGCGCATCTCCGTGGGACTTAATGTTTTTTTTTTTTACACTAGAGTGTCACGTTTATGGAGCCTTCAGCTGGGATGTAGCGGAGGGAAAACCTGCGTCAAATCCGCTTTTATTATAAATAACAGCAAGATTGCGCTCTTTGGTTATTTTTTTGATAGTGTGAGAAAGTTTCTTCAATCGTTAATGCGGGGTCGCTTTATTATGACACGGGTCTGGAGGTCGTAACTGAAGCCTTTTTTTGTTTTTGTTTTTGGTCTCTGCGTTGTTGCCCATCACCCCAATGATGACTATGAGCTCTATATCGGACACTTTGGTCCCCAATGATCCCTCCAAATCGGCGTTTCTTGAGTTCGGCCACGGCTACCCCGGACACCCTGGACACCAGCAGCCCTCGCCGGGCCTCTCCCACAACCATTACTCCGTCCACGGCCTGCACGCAGTGGGGCCCTCGCAACACGACGGGCCCTTCTCCTCCGGCGCGTCCTCCTACGGACGCTCTTTGGGGTACGCGCCTTACCACAGCCCGGTGGGCGCGCACCACCCCGGGGCCTACCTGCCCTACCAACACGGGGGTCACGGCGGCGCGCTCGGACACACCAGACTGGAGGATTCTGGTAAGTTTAAGTACCAGTAATAGAAGAAGAAGGGTGGGGGAAAAAACCCTAATTAAAAGCAATAGCATGCATTTTTGTTTGCCCTTTTCCTTTTTACTGCAGCCTGTAATTTGTGCGTCATTTAATGGCTGCTCAGATTTTTTTTTAAAGGTAAAGAAAACAAACAGTAAAACATGCATAAACACGCTGCTTTAATCAGCAACGTTTTGATTAAAACAAATGCACCACCCGGTGAATTATTATTTCTGTGCACATTATTGCATTTATATATTTCTTTTTTTAATGATGTCACAATAAATGCAATAATGTGCACAGAAATAATAAGGACGGTCACAGCGGGAGTAAAGTCCGGCCATTAAAAATCCCGATGTTGGGCTATAAGGCCGCAAAAACACGAAAATAAACCACAATAATTGGACACACACACACACACACACACACACACACACACACACACACACACACACACACACACACACACACACACACACACACACACACACACACACACACACACACACACACACACAACACACAGGTCGGCCACAGTGTACTTTGGGTTGGACGGTGATGCGTTCACGGCCCCGCTGAGGCTGCAGAGGCTCGCCCACAAGAAGCGGCCGACAGCGGGCGTGTGGTGTCCCGCAGCGGCCCGCACGAGCTCCTCCACAAACCCAAACCATCATCATCTTCATTCTTGTGCACAAACAGGCTGCAGGGCCTCTGATGTTAATCTACAGACACCGCCTAATTAGACAGGATTAACATTTAATGATTTGAATTTACTCACTTCAGCGATTTGTTTTTATCACATGCTATGAGTGGGGGGGGGGGGGGGGGGGGGGGGTGCAATCAGAACAAAGGATTTACCTCAAATCATAATTTAATCAAAGGTGTGAATGACAACATTGCATATTTGAAATTTAATACATATGATAAAAACAATGGTTTAGAAATTAAGTGAATAACAACTTTGATGCAGTTTTTCATCTATTATTATTGATGCTGCTATTTTAATTAATGATAGTTTTGCAGTTTATTCTGTTGTAGCTTTCACATCTTTTGTTTATTAATTTAAAAATGTCCCCCCCCACACACACACAGTTTTCAGGGTGGCTGACACTCTTGAATACACATGCAATTTTTTTAAATTTATTACGACATGCATCTATTTTGGGATTTTTAACCACCATGTAGAGAATAATATCTTACTCTATCTGTAAACCTGACCTTCCACATTGTCAGTTTATTCAATTATACGCAAATAAATAGAAAAACTCTGAATTTTTCTTTTTTCTTTTGCTATTTAACATGAAACAGTGTGAGAAAATACCATCGACACAAAGTAACTCATCCCATTTAGCTTTAACGTTGTGTGTATGCTTCCATATTAGTGCAATCATCAAACTGTTTCATTTCTCATCTAAAAAGAGAGAAAAATAATTTTATTCTTGCAAAATTTGATTTTTAAAGGAAGCAAACCAACATTTCCAACAGGTTTGCTCACTTTGTCCTGATCCATTCCATAAATTAAGTGATTCCTCCTGTAAAGATTGTTTAATTTGATTTCCATCTACATTCTATACATTCGTGATTTGAACAGGAGGCACAGACAGCGATCGCCTTGAAACACAATCAGCACTTTCTCATCGGCTCAACATGAGCCACAAGGCACCGGCTTCGCTCCTGATTCCCACGCTGCCCAGTGTCTTTGTGTTTTTCCATAGTTTTAAATAAAATATCAGCATTTACTGTAATTCAACTGTGATACATTTTCCACTTGATAAGGACTTTTTATGGGAGAACATTATTAAAGAAATCTGCATTTATGGCATAAAATATCTCCTTGGTGAGATGACGGTGTTTTTTCAGTGTTTCTGTCTTTGTGGCATTAGGTTGTTTTTCTTCTTAATTTCAGGAACACATTATGAAAAAGGGAACAAGAGTTGCTTCATGAATGACTTTATTTGCATTGTATCTGTGGGAATAAGGTTGCATTTTTACACACACTGTGTTTATGTGAATTTGTTGACGACACACATGCATGAAATAAATCACCATCGTCAAAAGACTTTTTAGAGACGCTCTTGTTGGACCCGAAACATCCATACAAACACGCATTGGGATCATCGTAGGACGTGTTTGGTGTGTTTGTGCCGGCTCTCCGCCGTGCTGCAGGAGCTGCAGTGGGTTCAGTTACAGCCGGAGCGTCTTGTGGGGCCTTTGGCTCGTCCACAGCTGTTCTCTCCTGCCACTGCAGGCTGTGAGCTCATGTCATAACAACGATCAGCGTGGGCGAACATACACACAGTATTGCTTTCTTTAACAAAAATTTTTTTTTAAAGAAAAGGAGAAGAAGAAAATCCCTCTCGGCTGAATAAATGTAAATGTGTTTGGAGAGGGCAAGGGGAGGTGTTATTCTTTACCTGCAGTCTTTCCCATATATACATTCATACCTTTTGATTATCGTGTTTCCAGTGTGGGTCATCTTCTTAGAGGCGTATTTACAGTCCTCATCGCCCTTATTTTCACGTACTCGAGGAAGTCTCGCCTCTATGGTGACTGTTTTTATTTCCAAGTTGACCCGTTTTCACCTCGGTGTAGGACTGACACAATAAAACCTACTCGGTTCAATTTACGTCTCGTTTTAGCATAAATAATCCCAAAATATTCCTTAAAATGCAATATTTTGCATTAGAATCTCTATTTTATGATATGTTGGACTCAATTTTGATTAAAAGGTTATGGGATTTGAATTACTCATATAATTGTATTTGTTTCAACAAGTTTTTTGGTGAAAATTTCAGTAAAATGTTGCAATTTTTGGCATCTAACAATAGTGTGTGTGTGTGTGTGTGTGTGTGTGTGTGTGTGTGTGTGTGTGTGTGTGTGTGTGTGTGTGTGTGTGTGTGTGCGTGTGTGTGTGTGTGTTAAAACAACGGGGGAAAACAGATTAAAATGTGTAGTTTAATAGTAAACACTTGAAAAGCAGATTTATTTTATATAGTAAAATGTATGGAATTTACTTTAATACTCTGGATTTAACGTAAACAGGTTCAATTAAAGATTACAGTCATTTTTACGTGTTGGACCAACTATTGAAATAAACTGTGTGAAATACAGACATTTTCCTACAATGTTAATTTTTTCCTAGATAACTCATAGGTTTGCATGTCGTCAGTGAGGTTTAATAAATTTGATTCGATTTCACTGCTGGCTGCAAGATGAACGTTGTTTTAAACACATTTAGAACAGGTTTCGGTTGACTTTCCAACAAAAGAAGTGACTTCAAGTTGAAAAAGCATGTTCTCGTGTTCCGAGGTGTATGTCTGTCGTCAGTGTTGTCAGGAAAGTGTCTCGTCGAGCACTAAGTTCTTCTGCCCCCCCCCCCCCCCCCCCTCCCCCGCTTCTATGTCGTTCAGAGCACGAGAAGCCAACGGCGGTGATCGAGAACGGCGAGGTGCGGCTGAACGGGAAGGGGAAGAAGATCAGGAAGCCTCGCACCATCTACTCCAGCCTGCAGCTCCAAGCACTCAACCAGCGCTTCCAGCAAACCCAGTACCTCGCGCTGCCCGAGAGGGCCGACCTCGCAGCCAAGCTGGGCCTGACGCAGACGCAGGTATTACCCAGGATGCAACACGCCGGGGAAGGGGGGGGGGTGGGGGGTCCAAAATAGGACACAACGTAAATGGAGATGTACTCAGTAATCCAAATTGATCACACCTTCAATTCTCTCCGTTGTGAAAGAGTCGAGCCAGAACAGAAGCCCCGAACGGGCGCCGGCTCATCGTCACGACTCGCTTCCACAATTAAACGTAATTAAACGCGTACATTTTGTCCCAGGATAAGTTGTGACCTCCCAGCACACCGCGACACACAGGCGACTCTCATTGTTCTCACACACACACACACACACACACACACACCCACACACGCACACACACATTTTCTTATAATATTTTCTTATATGTCCGCTCTTCTAAACCTGTGTACAAGATGACCACATACTGCACTTATATACATTTTAATCTGGCTCTCAGAAGTGTTTTAACTTTCTTTTAACTAACTTTTTTTTTTCAACATTCCTGTTACTTTCCAAGGAAGACTGTTTGTGATGCTAGAAATTTGGATTTGGTTTCTCAAACAGGTTTTGACGGTTTGCTCACTTACACAAAATACGTGGGTGGACAGCAGTTTATTTAGTTTGCTGTGGTGTTATCAGCTTAAAGCAGACAATAAAGAAAGAGCAAATTAACATCACTGGAGATATAAGCCTCTTCACCATTTATTTCATAATGACTATTGCCACAGATTTGATCATTTTTACCTCAAAGTCAGTGAAGCCCACAATAAACATTGTGCAAAAGGTCACAATATTTGATTGTAATTATATACATTATAATTCATTTACGTACTTGCTAGTATTTTTTTTAAAAAGCCTAAAAAATTAAGCAATATCTCAAAGCTAAATTCTCTTTCATCAATTCAAAGGTGGTTTGAAATCATAAAATTAAGCTAAATTAGATCAAACTTAGCTTATATTCAGCATTATTGCTCCATGTGTTCATGTTTCACAGACTTATTATTTAAACAGATTACTTTCTCTGACTAAGGCCCCGTTTACACAACATTTCAAGTGAAAAGGCATACTTTTTTTTTTTTTTCAGTTTTGTTTCGGGAATAGTTTTTACATTTAAACTGCAACAGCCGAAATGCTGAAAATAGCGTAGTTGGCATTTCAGGCCACTAGTGGGTGGTGTTGGGGTTTGTTTTTGTAATGAAACCACGCAGACACATGAACAATATGCTATAAATAGTAACAATGGCGAGTCCGCTGACATTCGTGTGGACAGGCGACAGTTTCCATACGGCTTCAGTGCCGGGGCAGCGTTTTCAAAAAGTTCCGTTTCCGGTGGCTCTGAGAAAACGGACCCAACCGGAAAGAGTCGCCCTGTAAATCGTCAGACAGTCACACGGAGCATTTTCCTCGCGGGCGACAGTCACGTGATCGAAATGGAGATGTCGCGCACAGCCGCTGTTATTTAGGGCCGCAATCGTCCCGACTGTGATTACAGTCTTTGTCCTCCGCGAAACGAGCAGCAGGAAGTGATGCGGTCTGACATGTAGCGGCGGATAAAGGGCTTTTTGACACACGTCGTCTCGTCATGCTCGGCTGCAGATACATTACATGCGTGAGGGAAGAAAATAAAAGGCTGGAGTTGTGAGCAGGTGTCCTATTGGGGAATGCCTCATTTGAAGTATTAAGGTGTGTGTACCTGTACCTGTACGTGTGTGTGTGTGTGTGTGTGTGTGTGTGTGTGTGTGTGTGTGTGTGTGTGTGTGTGTGTGGGCGCTGTGTACACACCACGAGCTGATGTCACCACTGGAAGTCGTCCTAATCCCGTATGAATTAACCGCCGCAGCTCTGTTTACACGGGGAGTAAGAGATCATCCCTTCATTTGCCTACACCTTTTGTAGTGGCAAAGTGGTTTTGATTGTGGTCGGCTGCGAGTCATGCTCGGATGCACGCTCGCCGAGGAAGCGTTTACTTTGGGGGGTGCCGAGGCGCCGGCGGTGGCTGGAGTGTGATTGTCATTATTTTTTACATGTTTTTTCCATCAGAAAAGCTTTAAATCAACTGCCTGGAAATGGCAGCCATATTGGGATTTAGCTTTCATTGGAGCCACTTAAACTCGCGTGAGCGTTTTCTTGTTGTGAACTTTGGCTAACCACCTCATGTTATGTTTATTTTTTAACAGATTGCTCTGAAGTGATGTGGATTATTCCTGATGCTGGTTTCAAATTACTTAATTGGGGGGGGGGGATTGAAGTCAAAACTCAGACATGGATTCTCCATCTCCTTTTCGAATGTTTTCATGAATCGCGCAACGTCACGTTCCTGAATTTGTTTCATGTCAGTTCACTCTTTCTCAACAGGTAATATTCTGGCTTTTGTGTATTAGTTTCTTAGCTCTGACAAAGCGTCTTGATTTGTGAGCATGCTCGGGTATATTTAATTAAGTGCGTCGATCATTATGAGTTCCTATGTAAATTAAATCCGATGCTTGCGTTGTTGATGCTCATTAATGCTTTTATTTGAACAAACATCTGACTGTGTGTCAGAATAACCATTAAATTACATCTAAGACAAACAAAAGTATTCAGATTAGGGTTTCATGTTCTTCATATCCTATTTACATGGAGATGGTCTGCTGGAATCCTATTGTTTCATTTGCAAAAGTCATACAGTTATTGGATGGCGCGCCTTGGTGGGTAAAAATAATTAGGTGTGTACATGATATTAAGTTAGCGTCTGTTATTATGGAAATGAGGCCCGAAGAGAAATATTTGCAGGAACGTTCACATCCTGAAAGAAATACTGATCACCACCTGAGCGATCCAATGGGAACCCTTACCTGAAGATGCATACAAAAGTCTTTTTCTAGTCCAAGCCTACTAAACAAAAATAAAGAGATATGCTGTGTAATATTTTTTGTTCTATATCCTCCAAAAAATGCCTGAACTAATCAGCAGGGTGGGATTAAAATTCCGGTTTTAATGTCGTCTGAAATGTTAGTGAGCTATCCATCTAGCTCCGGCTCGGCCTGTCTTGCAGTACAACTTTGTACCACAAGATGGTGTAACGAGTCACCGTAGCATGGAATCATGAAGAGTTATACACTGCAGATACTCACCGGCGCCACCCGGAGCACAGCCGTGGTGTTGTTTCAGTCCTTTTAACAGTGAGAGACTTTCCAGCACGTTTTTGATTTATATATTCCATGTTGTCATGACAACCAGACAAGTTGTCTGTCCTCTGTGTCGCCTGGCGGTGACGCGGTTAATGGACGCCGACGCAAACCGGCTTCCATCGAAACGCGCAGTCGGCTGTAATTAGCTTTGCGCGCGCGTTCTTCACGTACACGGGCGTGCGCTCGTCTGCACACACACACACACACTTCATAGATGTAGGGATGGAAAAAAAAACACACACACACACATACAGAGTTGAAGATAGTGATCGCGGACCACATCTCCCGCCTTGGTGCCATTAGGCCGCCAGCCAGCCGCTGACCACTTTCCCATTGAAATCTCTGGTGTTCCCAGAGGCAGCTGAGGAACGGCACGTAGCAGATGGAATGTTTTCCTCCCTCAAGAACTAAAAACGAGCGAAGCTGGTTCAAGCTTAAATAAGCTTGTTCCTCTGCTCTGAAAGTTCCCGCTGCAAAACGTGCAAAGTTGAAGCGCTCAGCGTGAAGTAAATTCAAGCACGACTACCCGCTCCGTTCACTTTCGGTCACGTTGACTCAGTATTTTAAGTTGCGCAAATGCAAATCATTGAAGTGACAACCAAAAACCAACAATTAATTGAATTTTTACAAAATGAAAATGGTCTAAATTATGCATTTTGTTGAGTCAAATCGCACTTTGGGTAAAAAAAAAAAAAAAGTATTAATTGGGTCAAATTTTCTTAGGATTTCCTGACCTGAAAGCCAATTTACAAAAATAAAGAAATTATTGGTTACACGGGTAATAGTGGGATCATTTACAGTACAATTAAACCTGGAGTAAGTCAAAATGTAAATTATTCCAAATTATTGTATTATGAGTATAATTCAAAGTTAAAAAATAAAATGCATGTATGTTGATTGACTCAGAGATATACTGTAAACTCTTTTTTTTTTTTTTTTTTTTAATTTAATCTGGTGCAATAATACCCATAAGCCTTTGCGCTAAATTCGCTCCATCAGTTTGGCGGTGTAGTCTAGTAGGTCCACAAATATAATGTGTGATATTCCCTGCAATTCTCACCACCTCATTTAGTTTTAAAGAGAAAACGGGTTCAGCAAATTCCTGAAAAAAGATGCATCTTAAACCATAAAACTTCACACTCATTATATATTTTTTGCAGACAATAGGAATAATGAGCAGTTAAATCTTTTATATGGCACCAATTTTTTTTTTTTTTTTTTTTTTACTTTATTAGTAGTTAGATGTCGTTTAAAAGCCTTTTCAAATGTGACCACATGGCTTAAATTTAGTTTTGATTGTTAAAACTTTCTTGAATTGGGATGTGAATTTCACGAGATTCCCACAAATTGGAACGATGGTCATTTTAAGAATATTAGAACCGGAAGTCTATTGAAACTGATTTTTCAAAGTTAGAAATATCACACACGTCGGTTAAAATCTGAGATAGCATTAATCACAGTGATGAGGGGATTGATTCTAAAATATGCATAGACTGCCTTGTTGAGCCAATTTAAATCACTTCCACACACTAATCCGATAGTTTTTCCAAGTTAAAATTTGCATTATTTTACATAAGCTGCGCAGGAAACGTGAATTACGGCGAGGCTGTTCTGTGTGGCGACTCGGCCTGTCTGCGGCACCTGGCCTGCCTCTCCGCCACCCTCCTCCCCTGAACGCCAGCGTCATTAGCCGGATTCTCAGGCGGCCTGTCAGTTCCGTGGTGCCGCTGAAATATGAAACCAATAATTACAGAAGAAATCCTCTCAGTGAGGGTGCATTAACTTTAACGTGCTGTTGATTGACTCCCGGCCTCCTAAGCTCCGCTCCACGTCCTCACTTCAGGTTTTTCCATGCAAAGCGCGGTGCCACGCCAGGTAATTGTTATTTTCACGGGCGCCGCAGTTTGGTGACAGTCGCACATTAGACTATCATTAAAACCTCAGACTTTCTTTTTTCTGTCCATTCATTTACTAAATATAGAAAATTTGGAAACTGCAGTTGTGACGGCAACTGCGAAACTGTTGGCTTTTTATGGAGTGGCGCTTCAGTTGGTTCTTTTTATGGACGTAGCTTCTCGCATTTTTTGATTGACGTCAGCAGATAGCGAGGAACAATGGAGCTCGAATTAAAGGTCACTTTCCATGACTCCTCAGCTGTTTGGAATCTGGGTGTGAAAGTTGGTAGTTTTCCTCAAAAAAAAAAAAAAAAAAAAAAAAAAGACTTTTATATATTTTATAGAATTAAAAATATATTTTTTTTTAAATTACAAATATGGGAATATCAGACATGGGAATATTAAAAAAAATTCCCATGACTGAGGGAGCAAGGGAAAACAACTGTAGCGCCAAGACGTTCCTCCGTCTTCCTCCTTTTTCTATTCGGCCTGTGAAAGTTTGTTTGTCGCGGTTAAAACATGTTCAGAACTTCTTCTTTTTTTTTTCTTTTGCTGACTGCACGTAAACGTTTTTGATTTATGCGTCGCCGACGAGCTGACAGATTGCCCAACAGGCACATCCGTGTAATTTAATGCCCAATTTGCAAGCAGGCTGGAAAGAGACGGCGTGCCAATTATATTTACAACAACACAACCGAATTATCTCCAACCGCAGAAGAAAAATGATTGAAGTGTGACTGAGCGAGGCTAATAGTCGAGAGATATTCCAACTTTCTTCGGTCTGCATCACTTAACGCTTTAAAGATATTACATATTTACAGTCGCGTGCACAGATACAAGGCAGCACAGGTTCTTATGAGTTAAGTCTGAAAATGCATGTAAAATGTTCACCCAGTTGCTGCACGTGGAACAAAACAAAAAAATCCTCATATTTTTGCACAGACTGATGTTGTCAAGCACATTGTTGCAGTTTGAGTTGGGAGACCTCCCAACTTGTTGCACATGCGATGTCGATATTTGCCAAACAACCTGCGCCGGCACGCACCTCGTTCAAGTTCGTGAGAAATGAAGACGTCATTCGGTCTGATTTATGAAGATCCTGCAGGAATCGTGCCGAGTGGTTTTCAATTTGCGTGAGTTTTGCAAGAGATTTGGGGGATTGGGGGGGGGGATAATATTTCGTGTTGATTTGCTCGCAGTCTCTATGGAGCACTGAGCTCCAACAAGCACAAATGAGGAACTTTACTCAATATGTTTCAGAAAATAAAGCTTCATTTGGTTTGGAAAAAAACCCTCAAAAGACTTTAATATGGAAGATGATCGGTTTGAGGTAAAACATAAGAAATATCTCATCCGCCACATCCCAGAAATGGTAAATGTGGAAAAGGGAATTTCCCCAAAGGGATTAATAAAGTATTGTTGGTTTAATTTTAGTTTAGTAAAGTTTGCAAATAAAAGTCGCGGTGAGCCAGCTGAGGAAATGAGCCGCAAAAGGAATGAAAAGACATTCTGCATGTTGGGGGGGGTCAAATGTAATTTAAATCAACAAGCGTGACAACAGATGTAGTCTGCAGGCCAAAAACTGAGTTCTGCTTGTTATTACCGATGATTCTGAACAGAATATTGTATTGTTATTCAACGATAAAGTATTTGGAGTGAGATAAAACGCGGAGGAGTGTTTGAGATAAACTAGTTGGCCCACGCTCAAAGTTACAGATAGAAAAAGAAATATGATCCGAGCTTGAAACAAAGACTATAAGCAAGCGTTTTTCCAAAAGCGATGGAAAGGGACGTTTCTAACTCGAGTCTCATGAGTGACTTTGGACTTCTGTCTGGGAAAAATGCAGGAATGCGGTTGACTTCTGTCAAAGTGGAGAATTTCTAAAAGCGGCTATTGTGACGTCGTTTAATACGACATTGAGAAATGCTTATTTTGATGAACTTTGCCATGTTAGATCATGTTAACTTGACAGCCATCATTTCATCAGTACAGTATTTCAGCTGAATGACCACATTATTTGTCATTAATAAATAAAAAAAAGTTTATCTTGGGAATTCTTCCTTCCTGAGTTCCCAGGTCTGTCCTTGTTGAATGTTTGCACTTCACTGTGAATCTTTTTTTCTGCGCAGCATTTCAAACCGGAGATCGGCCCTCACAATCGTGATACAAAACTAAAGGCGGTGTGACGACACAAGCCTTCGATTTTACATAAAGCGTGTCGTAAATCCAAGAATATCTAATTGGCCAAATATGTTGAAATGCAAAACATTATTTCTGATGGTGATAAATTCGCGATATTCCAGTATAACACTCACCTCTTCTCCTTGTCTCCGTCTCTCAGGTGAAAATATGGTTCCAAAACAAACGCTCCAAATACAAGAAGATCATGAAGAACGGGCCGTGCGGCCCCGAGGGCGACCACCTGGCCCCGCCCCCGTCGTCCTCCTCCTCGCCGTGCACCTTGTGGGACATCAGCATGGCGTCCAAAGGCGCGCCGGTTCACTCGGGAGGATACATGAACAATTTTGGACACTGGTACCCCGGACACCAGCAGGACTCCATGCCCAGGACTCAGATGATGTGACAGACACTTCCAGGATGAATTACGGAGTTTTTTGTTGTTTTTTTTTTACACGGCGAGCTAGACTGGAGCGGGAAGGGACGACGCCGAGAGTCGGAGCCACTCTGGGGGCAAAAATAGAGACATAAATTGTAGTGAGCAGATATAGCTGCCGTGGACCAGCTAAGATGGCTAAAAAACTCTCAAAAATTACATGGTAGGAAACAACCACTAAGATCATTACAATTTGCAACAAATTGAATTTAGTTTGGAGGTTACCAGATGTATCTGTCTTTGCTTTGCGCCAACGGCGGCTCGGGTCCGTTTGCAGTCGACACTCGTCACAAAGCCACCGGGGTGAATATTAGAAGTTGCGTAACTTCGTGTAAACTGTTGGTGGCAGCAGTTTTCAGTCGACGTGCCTTTGAGGGGAAAAAAAAAAAAGAAAAGCCAATGCAATGAGATGAGGTCATTGTCTCGAAACCCAAAAAAAAAAAAAAAAAGTGATGGTGAAACGTCGTCCATTGAGTCATTTCTGCCTCCAGAGCAGCTTTGCCCGCATAAAAGACAATTCTTCCATAAAGCTATAAACTGATGCTGCAACTCGAAGCTAAAGCCGGCCCTGCGTCACTAATTCTGAACATTTCAGGAGGTTTTGTTTTCTGTCTTTTCACCGGGGTTCCCATTGGGCAGGTACATGTGTAAAAAAAAAAAAGAAAGAAAAAAAAAAAGATGGTTATTCAGGGTTTTTCAGCATTATTGTTTTTTTTTTCTATTGAGCTGTACTGATTCGGTGAGCCCTCGGGTTTGCTATTGTTGAAAACAGATCGGATTAAAGAGTTGAAGAAAACAAAGTTGTTTTGTATTTTTCGAATATAACCTCAAAAAAATCCCCCAAAACATATACACTGGCAATAAAAAGTCTTAAATTTCTTCATTTTCTGCATAAATGGGTCATAAAATGTGGCCGGGTGTGTATCCATGCCAGGAGTCTTGACAATAGCGTTGTGCTTTACTCAATTCTACACAAACAATTATGTTATTTTATGTCTTTGTTGAGCAAAATCGTTAAAGCTTGTCAGTGTTCCTGGAAAAACATAAGTCATATTTGGACTTTTTAGAATTTTAGTGCCATGCAACCGACTTCTTTACTCATATCATCCCAACTCGGCCTGTTGGAGCCTACACAGGGAATAAGGCAAGGTACATCGAAGACGGAGAAAAAGGAAAAAGAAAACGTTAAAACAATACCTATGGCTAATTTCTAATAACCCAGCACGCATGTTTTTTGGGACATGCGTGCCAAAAACTGTGACATCATGTGAAGAAAACACCATTGTATCACGATTACGCAACAGGTTTGTACCTGGAAAACCTTCTAACCAGATGTTTTCAGGATTATGGGAACAGTGAATTTTGCCTCATCTGCACTGACGACAAGCTACGGGAGCCAATGGTCATGATGCTCCCTCCTCCATGCTTTAGTGTGGGGTCACTTTTTTCAAGTCTGTGTGTGTACTGTCCCATTTAATGTCGAGCTGCATTCTCTTGTCTGGCAAGAAAACCTGACATTAATTAGCACGGTGTGTGAAAGAAGGTTTTTTGTTTTTTTTTGGCAAACTTCAGGTATGCAGCAATGTTTTTACAAGCTTGTAATTGGTGTCTGCTTGTTATAGGGCCTTTGAATAATGCAAATACGGTATATATCTTGTCAGATCGGATAATTAAAAGCACATTATTTTTGCAAAAATGCTAACTCGCATACTTGCTCGTTGCCACAATAGATAGATGAACCCTTTATGTGGAAAATTGCAACAGTCAGATGTTTGTTTGTTTGGTTTTTTTTAAAGAATACTTCAAGACCTACACGATTAAATGTTATTTATATGGGATTTAAATCCCTTATAAAGTGTGAAATTGACCAAAATGTAATTTTGTTTCACTATTGTCTCTGATGGGAAAAACTGGTTTATGTATGGATGAAAAAAAAACTACAAAAGGCCATTAAGGAAAAATGCTTTTTTAAAACTTTTACAATCTATTATAAACAGAATTGCAGCAATTTGGCTTTAAGCTCTTTTGTCTTAATTTTCAGTGGGTTTAGGTTGTTTACTGGTAGACAATGTTCACTATTACACCGTCTAAGAAATGGAATTATTGTGACGTTTAATCTTTTTTTCCTTAATCTTTTTATGTTTTTGTTTTGTTGCAGCTGAAACTTGATAAGTGGTAAATCATGTCTATAAAAGTTGCCTGGAATTTATGTTCGCCAGCCTCCTCAAATCCTAAACAAGATTTTTTCCCAATAATTTATTTTCTGTCGGTAAGTCAGACCTTTGTTATCTGAAATAAATCAAACCTGCTGGTGTGCTCCACCCTTTAGGTTTTGTTTACCTAACCTCCATCCGACAGTGGGAATAATCTGTTGTTGCACCTTTAAGTTCATATCAAATTCCAGCTTCGGTAACAGTATAGCTGAAATAACACAATCCTCCTCAGTGTAAGGTCTTTGTACTCCCCAGTGGCCCCCAGCCATTTTCTCTGGAGTCGTAAATCAGAGGAATCGGGTCACGTCTTTGGCCCCCGCAAACATCTGGAAACGCGAAAAGGAGTCGTCAAACATCGTCAATGATTTTATAAAATGACCACGTCAATTATAGGTAATTTGGGACACAGCTTGTTAAATAAAGCTTTCACTCTGACGCTGTAATTATCTGTAATTGTCAGCCGAGAGAATATCCTTGTGCTCCGAGCCCCGGAGGAGAAGACGAGGAAGTGGTGGATTCCATCAAAATGGATTACGGAGGACTAATCCCTTCACAACAGATTGATTTGTCTGATGGACGTTGGAAATTGGCGTTGAAAGCATCGCTGCACGAAGCACACGCTGCTTGTGGTTCTCGTATTTATTCACTGCTTTTTGTTGGCAGAAGACATTTACTGTATCCTGCATTATTGTGTGAAGTATGAAACATCACAAGGTCGCAGGTCAGCTGGACCAGACTGATTTACTAAGATTCTGTATGAAACATGCTAAATTGCACAGTTTGCTTGAGTTTTGTAGGAGACGGACTCAGAATAACAGAATGATGAAAGAGTGATATCACGGGTGGTGTTAAAATGATGATCTGTGTGCTTTAAGCCTGTTGGCAAAAGATTGCACGACCGAAGAAGAAGAGGTAGAACACAAAAAAGATCTGATTAAGTCTATAAATAGGAGTCGTGGGGGGGCCAGTTGAGAAAAAAACCTCATTATTCACTGAAGATGGATCTGGTTTACACGTCCTCATAAAAAGATCCTAAAGTTTGTTGTAATTCACATTGCACACAATAATTAATCTTTATACCTTGAACACTCATCATTCTGTATTCATGAAAAGCGCTAAACGGACTAAATGTGATCCAGTTAGTAGATCAGCATCCACACGTTTTATAAACAGAAACCTTTGGTTTTTTTGCAGTTTTTGTTGGGGTTGGTGGTGTGGATGGGTGTGTGTGTGTGTGTGTGTGTGTGTGTGTGCACATGTTTTTATTTTTATTTAATTCTATTTTATGTGAAGCACTTTGTGTTAAGATTTTTCGTCGTATGAAAAGTGCTCGAGAAATAAAGTTGGATTTGATTTAATTTATGACAGAAAGAGGCACTTTTATCTCATCACACTCCTTTAAATCAATGTTGTACTTCTATTGTCTGTCTGGCTGCTCACGTTCACGAGTGTCACCAGATGAAATTATAGCAACTTGCACTAATATCATGTAAAGATACAAGTTTATTTGTGAAATCAACACTTACTGATGGCGTCAGCTTGCAGCAGAAGATGAAAAGATGTGTTTCTTTAACAGTCATGATGAGAGTCAGATGTCGTGAGACAGACATTATATAATATAACCTAGACAAACAAACAAAACAAATGAAAAGTAGATTTACTCCATAAATTATTTCAAACTTCCAATATACATAAACTGAAATGGTTTAAGCCTTTTTTTTCCTTAAGCTTAAAAGTCATGAAAACCAAAAATGCAGTAATTCAAAATGTAAGAACATTTCATGAATCAGATGATTTTTAACATCTGTTTATCATTATCAATAATAACTAAAATGCCTTTTTATTATGTATGTTGTGAGTGAAGAAACAATTAACTTTTCAGTGGAATGCACGTGGTTACAACCACAATAAAAGTTACATCTCCTCTCATAAGGAGCCTGATAGTTTTATTCACTTGAACCTTCACATGTGAGTAAAATCACAGTTTTGGTGTAGTTCATTGAAGAATCAGATCAAATCAAGAGTTGTCCACTCTTTGCATGAGGTGATTTCAGTTTCAGAAAGAGATTCCGTCGCAGCAGGGTAAAAAACACACCGTTGGGCCTCACGCTGGAAACTTTCTTCCTCTTCCTCTTAAACCTGGAGACGGTTGAGCGCCGTCTCTTGGAGGGGAAACACACGCAGGGGGAACATTTTGCCACGATACTGCCCAAAACTCAGACGTATTAATTGCCTGACTCTGTAATGTCCGAACGTTTTTGAGGAAGCGACGTGTTTGTGGGTGACGGTTTACACGTCGCAGATCTCTTTCCTTTTTGCTGAGAGGATCAAACAGCCCTTGGAAAAAAAAAAAAAAAGAAAAAAAAAAAAAAAAGAACTAGGCCACACAGTGGAATTTTCAGACTTATTTAATCCGCTACTGGGAGCTGCATCCTGTTGCCGATGGCTGAGTTCACACCATAGAGTTTTATGGAATACTTCAGACACGTCGTATTGTCCTAATGAACTGATGAAAGCCTGGCGGGGGCTGAGTGAACATGGCAACATGTCTGCTGGGGGGGGCTGAGAGAGAGAGAGCGAGAGAGAGAGAGACAGAGAGAGAGAGAGAGAGGGGCGAGCGTGGAGCAAACGGCCCCACATGCAAACTGGAGCTCCAGTGAAAGATGAGAGCAGGTTAATCGGGTCACGTGAGGTTCGTGTTCTTCGTGAAGGAAACACGTGCTCGGGGGAAAAGGGGGAATGAGTCGACCTCAAGAGCTTAATTATAGCTGCATCTACACAGATTACTGTTTAAATGAATGGTTTTGTTATGGTGTGTCTTTAATTTACTCAAATACAGTTTGTCCTGTACCCCATTTCACCGTATTTCACATGTCACTCGTCCTGTTAGATCTCGCTGTTCTCGGCACAAATGAGAAGCCGATGTGGGGTTTTCACAATCTCGTGCCGCAGTTTGCACATAAACGCGTTGGCTGGAGCCAGAAAGGGAGCTCCATGAGGACCTCTAGTGGCCACTTTAGTTATGGCCGGAGCAGTGGAGAGCAACAGGACAAAAAGTCATCCAGAATAACAATGTTTAGTTCAGAGTTCAGACCAGAGATTGAGTCTCATTCAAGGACAAAAATTATTATCATAAGTTACATAGAAACGTAAAGTAAAACCACGACAATGATTCAAGTGAAAACACATCGTTGCTGCATTTACATTTCAGAAAAGTTGAAGCATTAACTTTAGACATTAACAATGAGAGTACATGGACATAAGGTACAAGAAGAAGAAGAAGAAGAAGAAGAAGAAGAAGAAGAAGAAGAAGAAGAACTAGCAGCTCCAGTATAATATCAAAAATCACAGAATAAATATTAAAAGGTTGCATGGATAATAAACAAAATGAATTAAATCTAACACAGGAAGTACAGTATTACCAGAAACACCCCCCCCCAAAAAAAAAATTCACTTTTTTTTTTATCACTGTAATAAAAACAACTGCTCCTGAAAACAGAAAGCTTCGATGGTTCTCAGCCACCGGTCTTGTCTTTATGGCCGCCTCCTGAACACAGGAGTGAATAAATGTGCTAGGTTACAAGTGTTTATATGTTTCATTCTTTGGGAAAGTGGAAAGACGTAAAAGTGTAGGTCTGGCACTGTTTAATGGACATCACCTACCCCAACCAATCCGCAGCAGTATGGAACAAACCATTGTGAAGTAGATGCGGGGGGGTTGAGGGGTCGACGTGGAGCTGATTTATGAGTAATGAGCCCCCAAAAGCACAAATTTAACATGTTATTCTGTTCACACAGTCAAAGCTGTGGGAAAAAGAAAAGCAACAGAAGAAGAAAAAAAGACCTACAAAGAGGCATCATGCAAAAGTCTGCAAATAAAAGTCGTGGGCAGCCAGCCCGGGAAGAGATTCTTGATTTCCATCTCGCGTCAGATGCAATCAAAACATTTTTCAGACGTTGCAAATCACATGATAAGTTGTACATCAATCTGCCATGGACTCCTCCCGCGACGTCCGATAGTGTCTGTGAGACGTGATTCTCAGTGCATCCCGTTAGTAGAATGCCTGAGAAAATTCTATCGTCTCGTCGTCGGTGCCAGTGTGGCGCCAGTGCACCTCACCACACCTTGACTGACTACCTGCACTCCCAGGGTTGGACAGATGTAATCAAGTACTTTGTTATTAGGGAAATTAGATGACAGGCATGATACGTCGGTGTGGAATTAACATGCTTGCACTTTGCACCAGATGTAGGACAGGGTGAAAGTATGACGAGAGAACATTTGGTGAACATGACAGAAACACTTGTTGGTCACTATTGATAATATGACTTTAAGTTCAAAGCAAAGAAAAAGACCAAAGATAACAAAACCTACCAAACATATTCGGTAACTCCAGGACGGACGAATGGAGACTCAACGTTAAGAAATCTGAAGGCCGTCTACTTGTGAGTAACAGAAAAACAGGATCGAGGTCACAAATGACAAAACAAGAGATATCTGAGCAATTCTGGACGCGATCAGCAGAACATTAAGCGACGCACAAGCCATAACTCGCCTATTGAGAAAGTTTCAATCTCTCACCCTACAACTGAAATAACCCTGAGTCCTTCAGTCGACGTCTTGTTGCCTTTTGTTTCAGGATGTTCTGGTTTTATTTTTGGATGCTGTCCTCTCTCTCTTATTTCAGGTGACCGTGTTTACAGCCCCTCTTCTTGTTGATTGTGCCCATCTGTATGTTGTTAACCCCCCCCCCCCACCACCACCACCCCATCCTCCAAACGAAGACCGCCCGCTCAGTGTTGTGTGTCACCGCTTTGTCTCGTCTCTCGTGCCAGCTGTTTGGTCGCATTCCCTCGTTCTCTACACAGCCTGACCTTTTCGGATCACTCCATACTTCTGCCGCTTCCAGTTTCTTCGTGTCTCACATTTTGTGTGTTGCAGATTTCACACGCGTGTTTTGAAAGCTCAATTTCAATTTCTAGTGTGAAAAATGTGCGTCGCCAAAGACGAGGATGTAACGTTTCACACACCACGCTGTACCATGGAAGTACCGTGTTTATCATAATAGAAAAACTAGCGTATTTGGGACCTAAAAAGCTCACGTGGCCAGTCTGAGCTTCATCTGCATGAAGAAAGTAGCATAAAAGCTAGATTTTTTTTAAAACAGTTAAGCATCCTAGTTCATAACTACATGTTTGAAACAAATCAATCCACCTTTGAAGGGTTATGATTACCGTATTTCCCAGACAATAAGTAGCACCGGAAAAAAAAACCATAACGAAGAGGGAAAATAAAAAACATATCGAAGTTATTTTCTTTTCCCGGCCTCTTATATTTGCGATTTTGAAGATGGAAAATAATCAAGGTGATAAGAAACATCTGAACAGCATCACTGTAGATCGTGACTTTCTCAGAAAACCCGAAAGCTTGCGTGAGGACAAAAATGTGCCAAAAAAAAAAAATCCCCCATAAAACTGAAAGACTTTACATCTTGCTACTGGGCAGATGACAGCATGTGACCCCCTGTGGAGTAGAAAGCAGAGAGCGAGAAAGAGAGATTCATGAATGGGACCCATTGAGAGAGACAGAGAGACGGGGAGGGGGAAAAAACATATTAATTAAAACAAGCCGTAAACAGCAGGGGTCACTTTATATTTGCTTGTTAAACTTGACCCATGCGGTGCCAAAACACATACGAGCTTAAGTGCAACTGAGATACAGCAGAGCCTCGCTTGTGTGTGTGAGAGTGTGGCTTTATGTTTGTACGCACATGTAATGCGCCGTGGAGAAGAGTTGGACCGATGCGTTCAGAGGGTATCGGCCAATTACCATCTCGCATGCAAATTACTTCCAGATGCATGCAAAATGTAGCATTTTATTTTCACTTGGTGTTTTCTTCTACCTAAAGGTGTCATTTGGCAAGAAAATAAAAAAATAAAAAATAAAAATACAGGTGTCGCCTTTGGTATCGGCTTTCAAAAGCGCATATCTGTCCGAGATCACACCTGGAGGCAGGGAGAGGAAAGTAACGTCAGTTCCCAATCTTTCACGACACAGTTATAAACTTTCCATCCGCTTGCTGTGTTTTCCTCTCAGCCTGCCTCGCGGCGGCTGATGTCATCGCCTCGTCTCGCCCTCGTCAGCCTGGCCACGGTGCCAAACAGCAGAGGTGTAACGTCGTCACCTCAGCTAACCTCACTGGATTTTTACCAGTCACCATCCGGTAGAGGGAGAGAAAAAAAAAACAGAAAACAAAAACACTGTAATTTCTGCAAAAATTCAGCCACAAAAATAAATAAATAAATAATAAATAAAAAAACCAACACACCACCACCTGGCCTGTTTGTCTTTGCTTGGATGAATAAAAGCAGTCGACTGTCTGTTAGAAGAAAAACCCACAATGACTGTGGTGAAAAGCTTCTTTTTTTTTTTCTCTCCTCTCGGCCCCCTCCGGTGGAGAACCAGTCACAGGTCGCTACAAGTCCTTGTCTGCCCTCTCCGTCTGTCTCCTGTGATGTTGGGCTGCATTCTTCCCTGACACCTGGAAGCCCAGGGCTCAGCACAGGAAGGCAAAAGCCTCCACAAACATGGAGGGGGTCTTAGTGGATCTGTGCTTTCGGGGTCTACACCCGGCACGTCTGGTGAAAACGTTGTTTTTCCTCGCGAAATCTGTATTTTCAGGAGATCAAATCGCTCATTTTATCACAGTCATTACACTTTACAGACATATGGGAAAGCAGTCAGTGGCTGCTGGCAGGGCTATGGGCTAGCTGGGTGTTGCTTAAGCTCTTATCTCGCCCTTGACCACGACGAACCCTTGAAGATGTGCTTGGAATGGAACTCGCCTGAATAGAACGTGCTGGAATGCTACATGCTAACATCCGGAGCAAGTGGCTTTGAATTTTAACAGCATCAACAGCAAATATTCAGCGGTCGCTGAAGATTGTGATTAAAAGCTTTATAAGATTCCTTATACAGATGATATATTTTTTGGGACAATGTAGAAAGTATTTGACGATAAATTGTGTTAAATTTAGACTGTTTTCTGAGCATTGGCCTTTCAATGACGAAGTAAGACGCCCAAAGCGTTCTCACTTTTTCCAACATGTATTTAAGGTTTTTTTTCCCCCCTCTGTATCAAGAGAGACCTGTAAGTATATCTGACAAGACATCATCTTTATGGTATCAAAAAGCCACTGGGTAAATACACAGTGGCAGTTTGGTTTGGGGTTTTTTCAAAGAAAAAAAAAGAAAAGACCATGTTGAGTTGCAATAAGCTAAATACCAAAGTTTTGCACAACTTATTCACTTATAGTGTGTTTTTCTGGTTTATAAACGGAGATTTTCATGATGGTGGTCCATCCTACAACCCCCCCACCCCTTAAAAGAAGTCCCTTTGAAGACTTTGTAATCTGTCTTAATTACTAGGCTACTCGATGCCGCCTGCCACCCTTCCACTGGGATCTGCGTTCAAAATGCCTCTAAAGCTTCTTTTCCTGCAGATTGAGCTGAACTCCTCAGGGAACTCCTCGGGATTTCGCAGCAGTCTGGCGCAAATTTCCAATTGGAATAAACTGATTTATGTGGATGTGTCGCTGTCAGCACACATGAGATTCATGTAAACCTCAATTTCATCGTTTGGCTGAGAGATGCCGCCTGCATTCCAGCCATTCCAGTTCGGCCTGGTTTTTGTTTTTTTGTTTGGTTGAAACAAGGTATCATATGATAATTAGAAAGCGCGACAAGTGAAGCGGTTCAGCCTGACTGCTTAGTTAATGGACTGCCTGCTTTATGTCTTTAATGCAATAATTATAAGTGTGTTGATCTTTAAATCTATCTGGCAGACTGAACAGAATGTATGGGACGAGCCTGTGAGATGAAAAATCAGTTTTTGAAATGGCATAAATATCACATAACATTGATTTCGAGCCTCCCTGGCCGTTTGTTCCTCGCCACGCCCTCTTTTGTTGGCCAACCTGTGGGTTTGGAGCCTGGAGTGCTGTGTTTGTCATAGATACAAACACACACACGCGCACACACACACACACACACACACACACACACACACACACACACACACACACACACACACACACACACACACACACACACACACACACACACACACACACAGTCATCTCTCCACCCCTTTCCAACTGTGTGCCACATGAAAGCATCGTACACCCGTCTCTTTCAGTGTCGGCGGTGTGTTATTAGCATCCAGAGACTCCAGAGTGTCTGCCGCGCCGTCACCTCCCACAAACTCCTTTACACGCACACACAAAGTATATGGATGGGCGCAACCTGTATCTGCAGTCTGACTCAGTCGTGACAGGCGCACCAGGACAGCACCGTCAGCGAGACGCCCTCGTGTTTGTTGTGTGGCGTTCACGAAAAAAAAAAACTACGCAATCGCAGACGATCGGAATACACACAACAGGGTTTATTTTGTCCTTCTCAGGAGACAAAACTGCACAAACTATGGCGCTACGTCATATCTACAATTGACACTATAAATAAAGAACCTGAGTACAGCACAAGAAATACAATATGTACACATTTCTTTTTTTTTTAAGCACCGAATCGCTTTTACTTTTGACCACAGAAAATATTTTTCGAGGACAGTAAAGTGTCTGTGACACAGGGAAATCGGTTTGCTTCTCGTTACTGTTGGCCTGTTTGGCCTTAAAGCATGAAAACAGTTGTAACATGTCAATACTGAGGGAATGGGTGCGTTTAGGTCATGTCGCCATTTCAATTTGAAGAGAAATCCTGATTTGAAGAGCCAGATCGGGATAATGCAAAGATATTAACTCTACTGCAGAGCATTTATTGGCATTTTTACAGTTTCACTCATATTTGGCTTCTGCTGTGCCTCATTTTTCAAGCTAAAATCCCTTTAAGTCATTCAAACCTCTTGGGGATACTTGATCTACTCTATCTTTATTGTGACGCCACACTCTAAAAACCAAACTGTCTGGGTGGTTGACATATGGAGGTCGTAAACAACATCCAAAACAACAAAAAACCAAGCGATCTGTGATTATCGCATGAGAATCTTATCCACAATAAAATGGACTGGCCTCTTTCCATCCATCACTGTTTAATTGTCCTCTATTCTGAAGTTGGATGAGCCAAACATGTCGCGGATGCCAACAGGACACGTCAGATGTCAACTGCATGACTGTACATCTACAAGTATACAATCATGCCTTAACTGTCAAACTTGCTGATAAAGTGCAAAGCTTTACTCATAAAACTAGAAAAAGAACAAAAAAACGAGGAACACAAGACACATTTTTTTTTTTTTTTTTTTTTTTTTTTTTTAAACAACTAGAACAGGACGAGATTTTAATCTTCATGTCCAATTATCATTTAATTATTATGGAGGAAAAAAAAAACCCACAAAACTGTCACTTGATGAGAAACGTCAGTCAGCAGGTTATGAATCACGCCAAGTTCATTGGAAAATACGCCTTTCAGTATCAGCCCTGGCTACCTCATTATCCTCTATTGTTCACCCACACGGACCGAAAAATGGACTTATATAACCGGAATGTGGCCAAATGTCAAATCAGGTCACGGCGACATTTTCCCATGCCGACGTGAGCCGTTGGGTCACTGCTGCATCGATGGCCGACCTGATCAGGTGGTTTGTCAGAAGCATTGAGTCATCCACATAGCACATGAATCTTTAGCAGTTTCGGTGTTTCGATGTAGTACAAGGAACTTCTTCAAGCGGAACTTCTTCAACCCAGAATGAAAATGTTTCCTGGTTTGCGTATGACGTTTGCATTTGTACCACCAACAGGTACTCTTTGGCACGATACGTCTGTTGTTGTTCAGGGAAGTTGCTCTCCGTGTTCATCGGCATGCATGAACATTAATTAGATGGAGGCCAGAACTGCTGTCAATACCTCTGCATTTACGTTGGAAACAATGGAATTTCCGAACACAATATGAGGAGAGGTGTTGTTATAGTAGTAGTAGTAGTAAGTACTTTTTTCATCCCCAATTGGGGAAATTTGGGTGTCCAGCATCGTCCAGTGTGTGATATATATATATATATATAAATAAAACTTATTTTGTTAAATAATTTAAGCTTCATGCTGACAGAAACCATTTGTATGTGATTTAAGATGTTCAATTAACCATGGTAAGAAAGCCAGAGGATGCTTTAAACGATATTTTGGGGAGCGAAAAGTAGAAATTTGAAGTGGGGCCAGAGTGAATAATTATATTAATGTCACAATGTGCTCAAATTTGTGATGTTGGCATCACAGCATACTTTTAAGAGTTAACCCTTCTCAACTTTGTGGTCCATTGCACCGAAGCTAAACATTAACCGCCAAGTACAAGTGTTACAGGGTGAGAAATGGAGGATTATTGTAGCAGACAGTCAGAATTATTGCATTTTGAAGGAAATCAATATATACTATATTCAAATTAAGAAGCCTGCTATTGCGCAATAGGCAAATATAGTCATTCTGATTTACCAAGATCCTGATTAAAGTGAGGTAAAGTAATAGATTGTACTTTTGGTTTGCTTGATCGATAAACACCATGGAGTGAAACAATGGTTGGATTAACCACACAAAAAGAAATGTGACATGACGGAGCGGCTGTGTGTCGAACATACCGGAACATTACAGAACAATAAAAAAAAAAAAAACTCAATATGGACCTGATTGTACGACTTAAAAAAAGAATCTTATATTAAAGTCTGCAAATAAAAATCTTTCTCAATAAGAACAAAGCTGCGCTGATGTGTGTTTTAAAAACTAACACAATCTTAAACCATGCAAGCGTTCTAAAGACGTTGTAAATGACAAAGTTATAAATGAAGCCATTAGCATAAACTTGCACAAACTGGATCAACACGCCAGATATTCCACATTTGTGAAAGCAAATGATCACTTCAGTGCGTCGCGTTCACAGCTTCCACATGTGTGCAATGTCAAGCTTGAACATGCAAACCTCCAGTAGATCAGGCCCCGAGTGTTTAATAGCATCCCACTGGTATTAAGGGATTTAGGATGTCAAAACAGAAAAGGCTTAATCACATCATCAGATACAAATACGATAATTATTGTACGTATGGACAATAGATCTTCTCCTGGAAGAGAAACCTGCTTGAGCTCAGTGATTATGGGATTGTAGGTTGTAAAATAACCTTTTAAAGGCTTTAATTGATCATTGATTATTGTCAAAAAATGGCATCCTTTCTACCCGAGTCACATTTTGACCGAGCACATCTCTCGAAGAGAATTATGACAGCTAACTTACTGAAAACAACAAGTTTGTGTCTGTCATTTTAAGCAACATACTAATGTTTGATATTTCTTTCTTTGAAGTAAAGTCAGTCGTACATTAATTTGAAGTAATTCCAATAGACACCTGGATAAAATGTCCTTAAAATGACCATAATCCTTCTTTTACCTGTGAAACAAAGAGTTTATTATTTTTGAGAAAATGGCTAAAGGGTCACAAGTGACGGGTTGTTTGTTCGCGATTTACAAGTTTTCAGTAGTTTTTGGTTTTATCATTAATAATAAAAAAAAAAGATTGAAAAAAAACAAAAACAATTTAAGGCCACTTTAAGAGACATAAACATCAAGGAAAAGACTGTAGCATAAATATGGTCATATATCAAATATCAAATATACAAAACATCATCCGTTAACAGTGATTTCAAATAAAGATGTCAGTACGTTGACCCGATCATCGCGAGGCTGTGAGTTCGTAAAGTCGAGGACAGTGAGGGGAAACTCAAACCGACACTTCTTTTCAATCCAGATTTTAAACCTCTTTCACAAAACGCCAGTCCACAAATCACCGTCAGACGGCGCCTCGGATCGCCCTCCCCCTGTGTGAAAGAGAATACCAGCGACGACCCCACCTCCCCCACCTCCCCCCGCCCCGTGTGCTTCAGGCTCCAGTCGAAACATACATGAGTCAATCTTCTAGCTTCAGTAGACGGCTCCCATGCTCTGCGCGCTCGACGGCGCCGCCGGCGCCGCATGATGCGTCTGACCCGACTGCTGCAGGCCTAAATGTGCGGCATGTTGCTGGTACCAGTTCTGGTGGGCGTACTCCCCGATGTAAGCAGAGGAGGAGTCGACCGGGGGTTGGTAGGGACCCTGCCCCCTGCTGGTGGGCTCCAGCATTGCGTTGTTCTTGATGGCGCCGCTGTTCGTGCCACCGCCGCCGCCGCCACCGCCGCCGCAGTTCGTGCTGCTGCTCCCTCCGCCGTTGCCGTTCCTGCTGCTGTTGTTGTTTTCCCACACGGCCGGGGACGGAGGAGAGTTGCAGGCCATGGAATCGCTGGCTTCCGGGCTCTGTTCCAGAGACATTTCCCCCAGTGGAAACTCTCCGTTCTTGTAGAGCTTCTTAAACTTGGAGCGGCGGTTCTGGAACCAGATCTTGACCTGGAAAGAAGGGAGCGAAATGTCGATGAGTCATTTCTCAAATTTGAGTTAAATTCAAGAATCGGACATGTTCGTTAGCCTGCAGTGTGTTTCAGCTTCCCACAGAACTCAGAGCTAAGTTATTTCATTGAATTACAGAGACAAAATATCAAGCTCATCCCCACGTTGAGGTGGGAATTCCAAGTTTGTGGTACGCTAAGATTCCAAAATTGCTTCACAAACAATGACACACGGGTTTTTCATTGCACTCGGGGACTTCTATTAGGAGATGCTCAGTTTCACAGTCACAAAAAGTACCCTAGAGTCTTCAAATAAAAGTCGTGGAGGGCCAGATGTGGAGACGTCTTCTTCAGTTTCACTCAGAAAAACCTTGCAAAAGAAAAAGCTTTCTTGAGGGACTAATTTTCAATGATCAACTGGTTTTACAAGGGTTTTTTTTCTTTTTTTTCCCAAATACCTCATCCTGAAGTATGAGTTAAGACACACCGAGAGTGCACAATTAATGCAATGGGTGAAAAGTAAAAATGTTGGCTTGACGATTAACTGTCCGCCCACTTGCTAGTCAGCATCTGTCAGTTCCTTCATCTCTAAAAACAAAAACCAGGTAGCACCCAACCCTGGTGTCTCATCACTTCACTGGAGCAATAAACACATCAATAATCACATTTTACTCAAATGTTTGGATATCAACTGAGGTTTTCAAGTGAAAAGGTTCAACGTTTAGGTGTCCATTTACACAACAACGGTGCTCAGAGGTACTGAAAACACAACATTGGAAAACTGCCCCCAAGGTGGGACTTTTGAAAACGCTCCGACTCCATTTCCATGTAAACAGGGGAAAACCCAACTTTTCTGAAATGCTGCTATTCCACATGCACACCACGCCTGAAGTAAATGGTTTTTCTGGAGTGTCATGACTCTCCGTCTATAATTGCCTGGGACTTGGTAGTTTTATAATAACAATCCATTTTGTTTCACACCGTCCATACGGATGTCCGTGCGCTCGCCTTTGTTTGACGTTTAAACCGTAATGTTCTCTGTGCGCATGTGTGTTCACTACAAAAACAACCAACAGCACTTAGCATGCCACTGTGTTTCTGTTGTTTTCGTGTATTCGTTTTTTCTAAACGCAAACTTTTCTGAAACGAAAATGCAAACTGTTTCCACTTTGCAGATTGGACATCATTTACCCTGAGACGCTGGGATCTCGTCCAGACTGAAAAGATTTATGGAAGGTAAAGACATTAACAGAAATACCCTTTGCCTGAACACTTGACTTTCGTCTGAGCGTTTTTTTTTTTTTTTTAGTTTTTGTATCGACTTCATGAATTAAAAGTATTAGTCACAATCCTGTACTAATATGAAACTGCAAAGTCCAACTGTAGCATGGTTTTAGCCGTCCAGTCGTCATTTGGACTATCAATTTTTGGAAAAGACGGCCAAAACAATTGCGGACATGTTGCTCAATGCCGTCTAAATTATGTGTATAATGGCCATTGCTAAGTCCACCATCTAATTTTGCCTGAATTCATCGCAGAGCGGGGGATTTCCCTTTACAAGATGCTGAGGAATTATCTGTGCAGAATCCACACAGGTGCTCTTAATTATATGATCTAATTGTATCTAATTTTTCACTTCCAAAGTGAAATGAGAAAAGGAAATATATTCCTATTAAGAAGCAGGATCTAAAAGTAAAAATCTGCCTAAAACCAATAACTACAGCTTCTAGATTGCCCCTCATGCCTGGAGACCCCAACACCAAACCACCCACCCCGAGTTTCAGTTGAAAACGGCACCTTGATGCAAGAAAAATGTGTTTGTGTCGTAACAGTGACGCTTTAAAGCGAAGCACTCACTCAATAAGAGATGCAAGGCCTGTGGCGTTTTAGAATAGACGTAGCAGAACCACATTCTTCTCTGTTAAAGATATGAGTACACGTCAATAATAAATCTTGGATAACTGGCAACACCTCAATCCAAGTTTATCGAGAAATGAGAGTCGTTTCACGGAAAAACACGGCTTGTTTGTTGACAACAGCTCTTGAGTAACAGCCAACAACTAGTTAGCCGAGCGTAGCTTAGCTTTGCACAGCTGAGCTTAGCTGAGCACAAAAACATCTGCACCTTGTGAAGATGACAATAATAATCTAAACAGCTTCAAATTACTTTTTTTTTTCGGAACATAACTCTAATTACAGTGGGATCCCAGTTAGCATAGCATAGCTAAGTACAGAGATTGAAAATTGCAGGGATACGTAAACATTTGAACCTTTTCGAAATAATCAGACCCGATTTAAAATGGCTTTTTTGTAGTTTTTTTTATTTAAATTTTTTTATTAAGACAACAAGTGTAATTAAATCTGGAGTCCTGTTAACTCAGATTAGCTCAGCTTAGACAGTAAAAAAAATTGAAGCTTGCAAACAAATCTTAACCTTTTTAAAGATATAAATAATCCAAACAACTTCAAAATGTTCAGTTTTTGTAGTAATGTTTCTAGTTTTTTTGCTTCATGTTGGATAATAATTCAAAAATTAAGGTCAAGAGCCAGAAAAAACTGTAAAGTAGAAGCCCACCTGAAAATCTGAATGTTTTAAAGATAAAAATATAAATCTAAGCAGCTTCAACTGAATAAGTTCAGCTCTTTTTCATTTTAAAAACTGTCCAAGGAGGTGTCATTTTATTTCTTCACTGTTTTCCTTTATTTTCTCTTTTACAAATCCCCGAGGTGCCGCATATTTTACACAAGTTAAACCAAGCAGAGCTAAAGGGGGAGATTTACATCCATCAGATGGACAGAAACTCAACTCCACATGGAACTTAATGGTTTTCCAACAAGGATGGATGTGAAATGACATTAAGTCAGTTGTTTTGTTTTGGACCTATCGAATAGACAATCACATCCTGAATGTGAATTAATCTTTAAAAAACAAAACAAAAAAAAAACAAACTTAGCATTATTTAAATTCTTTCTGTCCAGAAATATACTTATAATTACAAACACTTTTCCAAAATTGGTTTTTAAACGTTTCTAACAATGCATACATTTGTGTCAAATTTCTATTGTCAACATTAGATGGAAATAATTTAAAAACAAAGTTTTACTCTGCAGCGTTGATTTTCTACAGTAACTTTACACTTCAGCAGATTATATGGATGTTCCCGTACTTCAAGACTTTATATTCAATATAAAACCCTTGCATCCAATCACACAATGACATTTCTTGAAATGTAGCCTAAAACTGACCGAAATCACCCCATTCCTAGTTTTAAAGTGCTCTAAATGGGATGTATTTCTTCTTAACCATTGACATTATTCAGCACCACTTTTCCACGAAATAATATATTCACTAAAATAGTATATTAAATATGACTTAACAGGCACATTGCTGTACTTTTTGTGTGAAATGTTGACTTTCGGGCATTTTTTCTATATACAGTTTATCGATGCTTCAATTGCACTGAAGAGGATTGTTAATTTCTCTCATGTTACCTGCCGAGTCCTGTCACTGTTGTTACACTGATGGTTTTTAAAGCATTCTGTGTCATTTAATTATTCTTTATGACGTTTACATCAAATTTGATGATGAAAATTACTGTTTAAAATCCATTTTTACATTTTAATTTGGTCAAAAAACAGTCCTGCTGGGAAAAGTAACCGCTCACTTCCCCTGGAGCTGAACCAGTGGCTTGGAAGTCAACGCAGAGATGCACAAGTAACTTAATGCGATGTCTTCCTGGATGAAGCGTGAGCTACTTGCGCTAACCCTCGCTCACCTGGAGGCCAGACCAGTTCAATCCCTGAACTCTCACAGTTGAGCCGCTGGCATGGCCTCACTTGACACTTCCATCTCGCCTTCAACTCCTTCAAACTGCCCGCCCGAGTTCGGATTCGTGCAGAAAAGCGTCCCCGCGGGCTCACCTGCGTCTGCGTGAGGCCCAGCTGCGCCGCCAGCTCGGCGCGCTCCGGCAGCGCCAGGTACTGGGCCGACTGGAACCTCCTCTGGAGCACCGCCAGCTGGTAGCTGGAGTAGATGGTCCGCGGTTTGCGCACCTTCTTGGGCTTCCCGTTGACTATTCGAACCTCCACGTCTGGTTCCTCTTTCACTGAGGAGGGGGAGAGCAAAAAAAAACAGAAAAGGAAAGGAAAGAGAAGAAAGAAAAAGCTGTGTGAGACTTTCTGACACTTCCACAAACAATGATCTGACTCGGGGCCGAGGCCGGACCAAAATAGCCACTGCAGCCCTGAAATTTCAAAGAAATTCCTACAGCGTTCTGAACTTATAATTTTGGTCTCAGTGTGTCCCACAGCTGGGGAGGAAGACAGAGATTTATAGGTGCTTTTCATGTAGCCCGAAGGTCCTCTTGTACACAATTCACGCTGCTATTCTTGTATCCGATTTCTTCCTTTTCTCCTCCTTCAACTATAAAAAAAAACCAACCCCAACGTATTTGTTTACGTGTGACGGACGCCTGTCCTCCCCACACGCTTTAGCGCTCAATTCTCAATCGTACAAAGTTTGGAAAAACTGGTGGGTTATTGCATCGGGTTGAGTCTTGACCTTTGACCTCTGAGGGTGGAGGGTTCAAATCCTGGTTGTTTCAAGAAGAACATGCAGTGTACAAACTGAGGCCACAGTGCAGCGAGCGGCACAACAAGCCTTGCCTCACAGACACACAATCGATCAAATTCATGGATCAATAGGCTTTAATTGCAAATAATGCAACTGTCTATTTAACTAACTAGCTAACGAATTATAATATACAAATAAATTCAATATATTTCATCTACACACACGCACACATTTTAATATTTATTCTATAGACATTTCTTTTCTATTGGATTGAAAAGAAGAATTTATTTATATGGCAACATCTTGAAAGTGCCAAAAATTTGAATTGCAGAATTTGTAGTTAATTTAATGGTAATATTTAATAATATTTAACTCACATGTTTTCATCACTTGCACAATCTGAAGATACTCACTGATGTGTCTGTTCATGCGTGCAAGTGTGTATCTGGCCGATCCAGAATCCGGCTGGTCCAGATTGGAATTCCAATCATATGTATGTAAGTAGAAATATATATCTTCCTATTTACAGATATGGAATTGGAATTCCAATAATTATATGTAAGCGGTTGGAGATTAACGTTATTTAATTTTTATCAATCAGGAGTGTGGAATTACTTACTTACAATAATATCAATAATATTGTTTGTTTTGAGATATATAGATATAGATATAGATATAGATATATAGATATAGATATAGATATAGATATAGTGCTGTGTGTTTGTTGGAAGTGGGCGTGTCTGCGGCCATGTGCGTGATAAAGACGCGTGTTTGCTGGATGATTCAAAAGGTCAGAGGCTGACTGACATGTCGTGACACCTGAGGTGCGTGGCTGAGGGCCAAAGTCCCCCGGGGTCATTTCCAGGAGTCTCCTCCCAACTGGAATGTCAAAAACAGACACCAGTCTATCGGGTTAGTTCCCCTCCGAGTTCAACACGAGCCACGAGAAACAAAGCATATGATCTACGTTTCTCCATCTGGAGTTTGGAGGGCATTCGGCCTGGTACAGTGTGTGTGCGTGTGTGTGTGCGTGTGTGTTTCAATATAACACCGTCACAGATTATTTGTTCTGCGCCGACTGTTTAGTTTACCTGCCGCAGAGTTAAACCAGCCACTTGTAAATTAGTCGTCATTTCAAACAAGAACAATGTGAGAAAATCGAAAGAAGAACTTGTCCCTGGCCTCTACCCAAAAGGCCCTGAGGCCAATCGGCACCTCTTCTTCAGAATCAAATGTGAAATGAATCTGAGAAAACCTGCTCGTTCGCACTCAGTGGGACGTAAACATTCTTCACATCACACGAAGAGAAATGATCCTCCAATTCCCCCCCCCCCCCCCCCCCCCCCAGAGAATTTGCTGCAATTGGAATTAAAAAAAAGAAGAAAAAGAGAGTTATGTGGATAAAAAACAGTTTTACACAGGCAAATGTTTGTAATAAACCTGTAATTATGAACTAATCTCCCCTTTTTTCATATTATAATCAACCTAATGTATGATTGAGAAATAATCACCTCATATTTTATGGTTCGATAACCTCAGCATTTCTCCTCTTAATTTATTAAAATCACTTATAAGACCTGGCTAAAGTGCTAAATTTTCTGCCTGTTTTGCCTCATTTCTCCGTTTATTCCCATGTATTCCAGGTGATTTACACATCTTAATTGAAAACATCATACACTTCCGGTGTAAATATTTTTTTTTATAGAAATATGTATAGAAATCTGATATACAATAATTTTGTTTTGTTTTGCCATAATGATACGATTTGTGATAAACGCTTTTGCCGATGATGTTAATGTGTCTGTGTGTTTGTGTTCTTCTGAATACCAGATCTTTTTCACTGCTAGTTGATAGAAGTTGTCTATCATAAAAAAAATTGTGAATCAATCGAAATTAATCACACCTCTAAACACATTGATTTGATTTTTAACAGCCTGAACTCACATGGAATGGAAACATTCTCTATTGCAGTTCACACAGACTCGTGATATTTAATCATGCCACATTGATGCCAATGACGGCATGATTTGTGAGAAAAGAGTTATGTATTATTTTTTTAATGTATTTCTACCTTTGTGTATTTACACATAATGGCACACTTCCTCTGTAAATCAATTTAAATCTATCAATGAGATAATTTCTCATTGATAATCCCATTTCTCTTTCAGATTCATAACCTTGGGATTGAAAGTCCATTGCGCATGTTCAGATCGCGATAAACTGGCTGTGTATCGTCAAGACGACTTTGAAGTCCTACCGTGAAATATGGAGATCTGGGCCTGTGCATTTTCCATGAATGCCGTAAAAAGGGTTAAAATGCCTTCAGAATGCGAGTGAAATGTGACGCATGTAAAGTTTGGGTCAAATGTGGAAAATCAGCTAAAACTGCGTGCGTGCGTAAAAGTCGTGCGCAATTATGGGGTTAGCAGAGCCAGACGTGAGCTGGCCTCAGGTGGTCAGTGCGGCTCTGGAGGATCTTACGCAGCGATTCGTTGAGGAGGCGGTCATGTGTGCGTAATTGTTGCAACTTTTGTTACGTTTTCATGTTCGTTTTCTTCTTTTACCGACCCTAATATGAAGATTTCCTTTATATTTCGCCTCGGATTGTAACTTTTACGCGTGACTTATAACTCACCGGACTCTTGCAGCGCGGACTGGACCTCCCTGCTGAACGCGCCGTGCTCCCGGTACGCGGCGTGCGGGTACGGGTACTCCGCTTTGCCGACGGGGTAGCCTCCACCGGGAGCCATCCCGTTCAGGTTGTAGTGGTGGTACGCGTACGGGTTCATGTGCTGCGCCGCGTACTGCTGCTGCTGGTGCTGCTGCTGCTGGTGCTGGTGCTGCTGCTGCCCGGAGTAGAAATCCTGTGCGCTGTAGAAACCCATGTCGGTTGAGGAGGACTCCGGCAGGGTCGGGGAGTTCTTAGTGGCCGAGATGGAGCTCCCAGCCACGGGTAGGCTCGGTTTCTTGTCCTCGAAGGCAGGTGAGGATTGATCGTTCATCTTCCAGCCGGATTGCAACCAGAGTCTGTGCGCTCTCACCGTTTTTCTTCCCCTGACGCAGCAGTCAGGCTGTCCACGGTGGCGGCGCCCAACCCAACCAGAGCTCCTAATTACAGGGCGCGCCGAGCTGAGCCGAGCCGGGCAGGACGCAGAGGAGTGGATGTCTCCTTCTCATTGGCTCGCGCTGCCTCTGCCCCGAGGCCGAGACAGAGCCGGCTGCCGCCTGTCTGGCTCCCTTCTTCTCCCCACAGAAACCTCCGGTAAGCCTCTCCTCGGGCCTGCGCCGCAGCGCACAAACACTTTGGTGAGAAGTGCCCCGAAAGAGAACTTTGCGCACAAGAGTCCCAGCGCATGAGAGCAAAGTTTGTGGAAAGTGCGTCTGTAAAAACGGAGATTCATTCAAATACAAAGGTACAGGGGGCGGCTGTAGAACTGTTTCTAGTATCTAGAGTTAATAAACCCCTTTCGATGAACCTCACAGGAGAGAGAAATATAGCCACAGTCCTTTCCAGTGTAACAACCCCCCCCCCCCCCACCTGAACGACAATACAAGATATTTACACATCGATTGTTGCTATTTAATTTTTTACACAGTATTTTACAAACTTTTCATCCAACCGAAAAAGTTTCATCCTGTTATAACCTGCTCTCACCACTAGGTGTCACTGTTTCACTTCAAGGTAAAACACTTCCAAAATCGAGAACATTTCCAGAGAAGTATTGGTGAATAATCAGGCAATTTAGGCTTTAACGTGACTATTAAATGGCTCAAACATATTAATAGCATCTTATCTTAGTTTCTGCTTAAAAGCCACCAAATATAAAAACATTTTAACATCGACTGTGTACAGCTGTTTTTATTTGGTCTAAATAAAAGTTTAGCTCAAAATGTGTCATTACCTCCAACAAGCACTTGTAAAACTTAAAAGCTATATCTGTTGTATTGTAGATAGTTTCTTTTTCACATTTATTACAAGCACACTTAATTTTTTTATTCAAGGTCTATGCACACCGAATGCTTAGTGGGTTTTAACCATGTGTTTACTAGTTATATATACGCTATTTCTAAAGCCCATTCACTCATCACCTAATTAGTACATTTCACTAGATTATCCAAAGTTTAACCTCTTCAGTTTCAACCATATATACAAATGTGTTCTTCGCTGTGCTTTAGACTACGTACACCTCATTAAGTAGTATTTTTAGTATTCATAAAACAAACTTTAATTTAACCAAACTTACCGTCATTTAGCCATTTTCAAACAATGTCATCTTATCTTTTACTATCCTGGTTAAAACACCATCCACATCTTTGAGCTTGTGTTTCTCACCATCTCTTCACTGCTACGAGTTTAGCAAAGTCAACGTGTTTGGATCATCGTCGACCTCATCAGATGTGAAGTGCGTGACGACAAACAATCAAGAATATTTTGAATCACACAACTTTCAGGTTTCATTTTTTTTTTTTATTAGCATTTGTCTTTCTCTATGTCATATATGGTAAACCCTCAAGTCCTTGCAAAATTAAGTTCCCAGAAATGTACAGTTTGATTTTCTCCAGCAAAACCTGCCCAATCGACTCATTGTTGTGTGTATGTGTGTGTGTGTGAGACCGGCCGAGCTCTCGGTGGCAGGTTTACTGTTCTTACACATAAAAAAGGGTAAAGTGTGAATACATCAGGCCTTGAATTGAACCGAGGCGCTTGGCAATGTTATATACAAATGGGAGGTGCTTGTGCAGGGGGAGGAAAGGGTGGGGGGGGGGGGGGGAATGGTATGTCCCTCTTTTACTGGTGGAATGGTCCCGAGTGGACAGAGGAGTTCCCTGTATGGTCCACGTATTCCAGAATGCCTTGTGAGTGGGTGAGGGTGGGGGTGGAGGGGGGGTGAGGGGATAACGAGGGGGGAGTCGTTCTGAGTGAAAGCTGTTTTTTCTTTCCCCCCCCCCACCAGATTCAAACATTCAGTTTTAGGCCCGATAAGTTAAGAGTGGACTGGGTGTGTTTTGGTACTTTACAAGGTTCCCTGATGGCCAGCGGAAAAGACGGACGAGGGGAGAAGAAGAAGAAGAAGATTAAGAAGAAGAAGAAGAAGAAACAAAGAAAAAAAAGAATTATGTACAGTAAGAAACCGCAGGTGGAGAGGAGCAGGAAGGCGCAGTGCCTCGTTTGTCCACAGGGGGCGGGGTGGAGCACTCTGTGTCTGATCAACCACCAATCAGATTGGAAGAACAGACAAGTGAGAGGAGGCGGCTGGAGGGATGGGGATGGGGGTGTGTGATGGGTGGGTGGGTGGGTGGGGGGGGGTCTGGTTCTGCTGGGCCGTCTTCAGGTGGTCCGCTGGTTCTTTTGCTTGCTGGGTGGGTTTCTGTGGTCTCCTCGCTCCCTCCTGCACCCCGCCGCCCCCCCCTCCTGGGCTGAAGTGAGTGGTCCGGCCGGGGTGTGGGGGGTAGAGGGGGGGGGGGGGGGGGACTGGGATCCGACAGGGTCCGACCGGTCCGGGTCACTCCAAACTCTGAGGAGAGAATAAAGTAAAAGGAACATTCAGTGTTCGTTCAGGTGGTCCGACATGGGAATCCCCACAAGACCCCCCCCACCCACCCCCCCCAAAAATAAAACATGTTAAAGTCACAGAAAGTTTTACTCGTTATATAAAAAGCGTCTCCCGTTGCACTTTTAAAGTCGGTTTATGTATTTTATCTTCTGTAGGTGTTTTTTTCTTTCAGCCATTTTGCTTGTTTTTGTTGTTCTTTCTCAGGAATTTAAAATGCAGCTAAATACCATTTAATCCATTTTAAGCAACTTTAACCACGGTAAAACACTCTAAAATCCAAGGGCTGTCTCTGAAGACAAACGTTGTCTCTTCAGAGGGACACGTCATGAAGACAAATTGTATATGTTGTTGATAAAACCTGCTTATTTAAAGGCACATAATTGAACCAATATAAAGAAGTATACATAATAAATACTAAATACAATATGTAGATAATAAAAGGTAAAAAAAAACAACTAAATATATATAAACAATGATTTATACAAACATTTACACCTGAAAACAAGACACCATCATACAACAGTAAACCTGGAAAAGAAATGAAAATGCGATTTTCTCAACAAATGAAAACTGCATGTGTTGCTTGTTGCGACTGAAAATGCTACTTTTTGAAAACGGCTCAGGCTCCGTCTCCGTGGAAGAAACTTTTTAAAGGCTGCAGTAATGCATTCTTCTGCACATGCTCAACAGATGGGACAACAACATTTTCTCCCAGAGTGTCGAGGCTCCCAGGGCAGATTCTTCTGGGATTTAGTCGTCTTCTATTCGATCACGATAATTCAACCTCGTCGTCTTTCCATACGAATGTCGGTGTACTCTATGTTGTTAATGTTAAAAGTGTATTGTTCTCTGCGCATGTATGTGTGGTTTTCTTCCCAAAAAAGCATCACCTCGTAGACCAACAGAAAAACACTAGTGAGTTCTGCTGTTTCTGTGTAAACATGAAAACTCTTCTGAAACAAAAATGCTAAAACTTTGCATTTCACTTGAAACGCTGTTCTGCCTCAGTTTTTAACTTGAGCTGTTTCTGCTGTAATTAACATTTGACGTTTCCTTTTCAAGCTGCTTAGAAAGTGAGTTTTTGAAGGATTTCCATCAAGTGCAAAGTTAGAATCGTGTTCATAATAAGCAGCCTATGTTTTATCATTGTGGACAACATTAAGGACAAACCTTATGTGAGCTTCTTAGCTTTGTTGTAGAGCGAGTCCACCACTTTGCTCATGTTCTGAATGGTCTCTAACGCCGCCTCGTACGTCTTGTCCACCACCGGCTCGTCGAAGACGATCAGCACGCCTTCGCCTTGGTCCAAAATACCTGCCCGGTTTAAATAGTTTAATAAGAAACTGTCAGACTGCGTCAGAATCCTCATTGAAAAACCACATGGTTAACTACACGCAGCTGCTCACCGTGAAACTTCTCATCCAGAATCATCTGTGATAGTTTCCTCTCCACTTCTCCCTGCGAGAGGACGGGGGATCAGAGTTCAGTGTGGCCGCGGAGAAACGGGTGGAACTGAGGGCAGAGCGAACGGATCTTACCTTGGGAAGTTTGATGAGGGACGAGATGTGTGCTATCTGTTTAAAGAGAGGGGGGACAGGACACGCACGTCAGACGTGGGGATGCGGAGGTGAAGCGAGACCTGCTGGGAGTCTGAGGGGGGGGGGGGGTTCTGACCTGGACTCTGGAGAAAGGCTCGATGACCCGGATCAGGTTCTGCTCCAGCAGGTTGTCGTACAACTTGGTCAGGTGGGTGCTGATGATGGGGTCATCCCTCAGCTCGGCTTTGTACTCTGTTAGCGCCTTTCAAGAGGGGAAAACGGGGGGGGGGGGGACGAGTGAGAAGCCAAGATACGGCGTCTCGGGTGAGAAACGTGAAGCCAAGTCCACAAACCGACCTTTTCGAAGTCTGCCAGCGACCGGTTCTTACTCGCTTGCGCCACACACTTCAGCGAGTCCGTCTGCGAGGAGAGAAACAAAAACACCAACCCTATTCAAGATGTGGTCGAGAACACATCCAAAACATTCATCCACGTCAGTTTCTCTTAAAGATAAAGCCAGTTTTGGGGCCCCTTGGAGCCTTATATTTAATGAGTACCAACACCTCACAGGCCTACTGAGGCTGAATGATTCTTCTGCTTCTAACTGGGGGAGAAAGAGGTTTCAAGCAGGGGACGGGTACCTGTCTGCCAGCATACCGCAGGGCCAGCTTGCCGCTGATGAGCGCCTGGACGTCCTCGGGTCTGAAAGCGGGACGACACGCACGTGGTTAGCAGCAGCGCTCGCCACGGCGGCTCTCACACTCGGGCGGCACACTTACGCATTGAGCATGATTTTGCAGAGCAGCATGTATTTGAGAGCTGTGATGGCTCGGGGGCTGTCGATGGAGTCGTAGCCCTCAAAGGCCTCGTAGAAGTAAGAGTACGCCGTCTTCCAGTCTTTTTCCTCTGCCGCGTGAATGATACCTTAAAAAGAAAACCACACATAACGATCAGTTTAGATGTGAAAATCAACAGTTTGCTGAGGTGTGTGTGTGTGTGTGTGTGTGATACCTGACTGCATGTCTAAAGCTGCTTGTAGTTTGGGCGGGCAGTAGATGGCGTTGGCGGTGGTCCTTGCAGAGGTGAGGGCGGCGCGGGCTTTGGGGAGGTTGCTGAGCGCGTGGTACGTCTTGCTCTCCAGCAGCTGAACCTCCACCAGCAGAGCCTTGTCGTCCATCTTCTTCAGCTCCTGCAGCAACTGGGAGCCTGGAGGAGACGGGGGAGTGTCATGGTGCGGCTCCGAGCTTTTGTCCCGCAGCTTGAAAATCACCCGCTGGGGTGGGCGCGTTGCTTGCGGGGAAACGAGCTGGCGTTTTAATAAAGAGGCTTTCCTTATTGGCTGGGCTCAACTTTGTGCAAATTGGCCGGCGAGGCGACGTAGCGCAGCCTCTGGCATGCGCTGCCCGTCCACCGGGCCTCGGAGAAGCGAAACTACCGAAACGGTCGAGTCAAAACTCACCAAGTTGTAACGCCTCCTGGTAGCACTTTGTGTCGAAATACAGCGAGATGAGTCGGGCCTGAGGAGAGACAGAGGAGAGACGGTGCAGCTCAGAAACCGACGTCGCATGTGTCGTCGGAAGGGGAACAAAGAGACTGACTGACAGTTATAAAGCTGCCCGGAAGATTATCTAATCCGGAATCGTCTTCTGTCATGTGAAAATGAAGCTGTGAGCAACGCAGAGTCGACGCAGTCTCGCTTCTGAAAAGCTCATGTTTTAAATCTTAATCACAACAAATATCGCTGCACGTTTCAGATCCACTTCACAACACAGACGACAAAATGTTTAGTTTTTTTAAGTTAAACAAAGTGGAGTTTTACTTTGTCAGCGAATAGAAAGCACTACACATTGGTTTTTTTTAACAAAATAAAAGTGAAGTCAAATACCAAGGGGCGTTTGTTATCTGTAATAGGCTGAGGTCAGTTTACAAGACAATGTTATGAAGTGAAAACAAAAGACTTTTGTTGTGTTTTGAGTGTGTTTACACGACAATGGTCGGAGCCACAGAAAATGTAACCTTTTAAAAACGTGGTGTTAATTAGAGCAACACATTTAACAAATCCAACAGCAGTGTGTCTTTTTCTCTCCAAATTTAAGCTTCCATACTGAGAATAATCCGTGCTCTGGAAGTACTACAATCCCAATGTATCCGAGCAGTATTTCTGCAGGTAAAAGTGAGAAAAGTCTGACTGTGTGCCACAAAATCTGTTTGTAGTTGTGACCAAACATTCCAGCACATCCAGGGTCATTAAGGGTGATCGTCAGAAGGTTTTGTCTGATATACACAATCTGCACACGTTGATCTTCACTGATAAACTGTCAAACTGTAAACCAAGAGCTCAAAACCACAAACACCTTGAGGACGAATGTCCTCTGCGTGGAAACGGCAAGCCTCACCTCGAGCGCCTGTCTGAGGAAGGTCCTCTTCTCAGCTTTGGCCCACTCTATGCACTCCAGGCAGAGCTCCACCTCCTGACCTGTGGCCGCCTCCATGTCCAGGAAGAGGTCCAGCAGGGAGCGGACCAGCCGGGCTGCCTTGGCCTTGGAGATGGAGTTAAGGAAGGGCCGCACATACTTAAGCAAGCCCCCAAGTTCTGAGGAGAGAAGAACCACCACAGAGCAGGTCAGGTGACCCACAAACTTTGACATTTTTGCCACCACAAGATGTCCAGCGGTTCTAATTACATGTGATACAACTCCATAATTCATTGGTTCACTGCTTCTGACTCTGAAACAACTCCTTGCGGGCTTGTTCAGGTCATTTAACACGGGTTACATTTTCATTTTATTGTCACGACTGGAAAAGTTGCAACACTTTCACTCACTAAAATGAACACAGTATCTAATCAGAGGCCACTAAAGCTTCTTGTGCGACCATCACCAGCTGCTCTTCAATGTTTACTTTGTAGCACTTTTATTGTGAAGGTTTCTGACTTCAAATTATTCACCAACCTGGAGAGGATTTCTCTCTGCTTGTTTCTTACTCACAGTCACATTCCTCCGAAATGAGGCTCAGATTGTTTCTCAAACTGTGGTACATGAGCTCCCTCTTGAGGCATTTGGAGGAAAATCTCCCTATTTATAATGATTAAAACTATTAATTAGATTTTATGTACTATAAGTTTTTTTTAAAACAGAACTGAGCACATCTGGCTGTCAACATATTATGTGGGAACGACTGAAAAAAGCAACTGTGGTTAAAGTTTTCGCCACAGAATTACCTGCAATCAATCACACTATTAAATCCTCACAGAATCTGCAGAATATTTCAAACATCTTTTGCAGTTCAGTTGGAATTTTGTGATACTTCTATCATCCATGCTGATACAATAATAACAATAATTTGACAATATATTGTGCAGCCCTAAATTAAATGCCTGAAGCTGAAATGTCTTCAGGCATCGTGACCTGCATGTTGGAATTGGTACAAGTTTTATCAGAGATTCTGACAAAAGATTTAACGGGACTCAAACTTGAACTGTCAGTCACAAACTTTCTGCTGTAACTTCACAATCAGCCTTCCTGAAACTCGGGGTTTCATGGAAATAATCAGTTGATGAGGAAAATAAAGTCAACCTTTGCATAACAAATAGGTAGTTACATCGTTTTAAAACAGCGTAGTTTCAGTTGTTTTCTGTCAAATATTATTGTTCAAACAAGTTTGAATGAATTGAATTTTGGCTGCATGAGATTATGTCCAGAAACAAACAGCTGTTTGTTGCAAAATAAGAAACGGGAAGTAAACCCTCATTTTGGTGCCACTGATCCAACACACAGGTCGGAGAGGGAAGGAAGCGCGATGGCTCATCATCAACAATGAAAGTTTATCTTGTTGGTCGTAAATCAAAAACCTTGTTCTTGACAACGTGGCAAACAAGAACAGTGGTGGCCGAAAGGTTAGAAATGCAGACGTGGGATCGGGAGTTTGCAGGTTCGATTCCCACAGTGGACAAGACCTGAACAAGACCTTCGACCCCCGAAAAGGTCCTTGCAGCGCTTTCTATTCAGTCCAAGTGAAAAACGCCTCAGGTATGAAATGATTGTGAAATCATGTAATCAATAATTTAAGAAATGATTGCTTATAGCAGAAATCTTGCCAAGTGAGACATGATGAGTATATATATATTTTTTTTTAAATCTAATCCTACTCGTGTTTCTGACTGCTGGGCTTTTGCTCAAGTGTGTGTTTGTGAGTGTCATGGTGTTGTGGTTACCTGCAGCCTGTCCCGTCTTAGCCAGCAGCCCGCCCAGCTCCAGGATGCTCTGCTCTTTAACACGCACCGCCTCCTCATCGCTGTCCTGGATGTCCCGCTTCACTACATCACACACGAAAGCATGATGTAACCTCATCCGTACCAACATGAATCACAAGCGCTAATATCACAGTCTTCAGTCAAGTTACATTATTCGGGTAGATGGCGGGATGAAAACCTCAATAAACACCGGAGCTGTCACTTTTGAACCACCGATGAAAGTGACAGATTCATGAAGCATCGTACAGGTACATTCCCGACACTCCACAGGCTGATATACCAAAGACAATGTGTGAGAATCAGCGAGTGATTTGCTTCCCGGCCTGACATCATATTGGACAAGACGAGAGATAGTCGCTAAACACGCTAGCGTTTAACGAGCCAGCTGTCAGCCGGGTTCAAATGAATGAAGTGCCGGCGAGCTGCCGTTAGCCTGCCCGATGCTCGAGCCGGTGTGGTGCTAGCCGGCTAGCCCGCTGCTGCTGACTCACTGTGCAAAGCGCCAAGAGAAAGACACGGCGAGCGGCGGGCTGGCTAACTTAGCTTAGCTTAGCGGCTAACGGCAATGGTGGCTAACTTTCCTGCCCCACAACGGGAGGGAAAACATGCAGCCGCTGGCTATGAACGTAAAGTTATACTGCATATAAGTACCGCGCCGAGTCGGTGGGATTTACCTATTGAGTGTAAGATATCGATAGAGGCATTCCGGTCTGTTCCAAGAAGAGACTGTGCTCTCTGAAACTCAGCCACTGCCGCGGCTGCCATCGTTCCTCTGCCTGGCTGCCTCCGCTCTCGTTCTGCCCGCCCCTTTTCCGGCAGCGTCGTTCACATGGCTCCGGCATGGCTCCCCCTGCAGCCGGCGTTCGGTGCTGCAGCCTTCCGAATTCACATACCGGTAATTTATAAAACTGCTTTCAATTAAATAATGGTAAAATACAAACAAACAAATACATGTTTAAAACCTACAAACAAAAAGTTACTTTTTCATAATTCAATTAATAATGGTGCACATATTGTATTTCATGTTTATTTCACGTAAACTGAATGAATCCAAGATTTCGTGTTGGATTTGTTATAATTCAAGCTCTTCAGTAATGAAAGAAACATAATCATTAAAAACAATATGTCATCAAACACCACCGGAGAAAACCAGAGGCCATGATAACTTCATCTTTCAATTTCAAGTTTTAAGCTACGAGTATCAAAATAACAGGGAAAAAACAAACAAGCCAAAGTAAATTTAACACAGATGGTTTTGGAAGAATACAATAGAATAAACTTTCCTCGGGGCAACTAGCATTTTTATGTATGACACTAAGATCCAGACATGTTCTCATTGTCGTTGAAGTGTCCAGTAACCACCAACTGATTATGCAAAGGAGTAAAAGTGTATTGAATATCTGTGTTTAAAAATCATCAATTGAATCCGTGCAAGAAAATCTAATAAGTCTCTAAAATATATTTGAATAAATATGATATTCTGTGTTAATCTACATAAAAGTACCCGGATGTATTCAGCTTGGCCTGCCTGCAATCAAGTTTGAGTAGAAAATACAGCGATTTGATTTCATAGTGCCGTCTTTAACGACACTCTGAAACCTACATTAAAAATACACCAATTCACACATAAATGCCAAAATCTACATCAAAATTTCAGATTCTAACTTTATTACTGGGCAAGAAATGTGAGTGGTGCAGATTCAAAAGTCTGAGAATTTATTTTTAGAGGACAAAACAATTCACAAACAGTCCATCTCTTTATTATAGACTCAAAGAAGCATTTGATCATGTGTTTGATATTAAAAATATACATTTATTTCTCAAAACATACAGAGCACAAAAAAACAAATTAAATCTCGTGAACGAAGAGGCTCACGACGGCTGTAGTCAGAGGACGATGGAGAGGAAGTCACAGACCTGAAAACACGGAGAAGCCATGAGGTTTTCACGACAATCGGGAGGAATGACTTCAGACATCGTTAAACTGGACCAGCGTCATCGACGCCGTACCTCGCAGCTGATCATCAGGTTGGAGGCGCTTTCCGTGTTGGCAGCCACAAAGAAAACCGGGTTGTGCAGACAGTTGTCCGTGTGTTCCGACATGCGGGACTCCAGAAGCTGCCGCAGGACATCAGGGGTGAAGTTCTGCTGCTGCGGATCAGACACGTCACATCACTTTCAGCAAGTGCATCCGCCCCCCCCCCAATTTATTTTATGAAAATAAATTGAAGTAAAAGTAAACATCACTACCACTCCCTTCAGCCATTTCAAGTCAGGGTCAATGACATTTAGAAACACATTTGTTATGTTTCAGTGGGATCGATGTGTGTTGACAAAATGTGGAAAAATGAAGCTTCAGAGGTGATCCAGGGCAGTTTACAAAGAAAAAAAAAAAAAAGAGGGAGGTAATTTGAGGATGCTTTTGCATTGAGAACAGCCAGTGGGATTTACAGTAATGGAAAGTTCATATATATTATAGTTAGAATTATGTGAAATGTTTATTTTTTACATTAGTTATTGTTCACGATTATTCTACTGTTTGTTTTGCTTTGTTGCATTTGTTTTGTTTTGTTTTTAAGTACATTTTTTTAGCTATTATATTCATTTGTCACAAGATCAAATCAGAAATATTTACAATTGATCATTTATTTTGAAAGGCATTATTCTATTGTTACGTTTTCTCCCCCCCCCCCCCCTTTGTGTGTGTGTCACCAGCAGTTAAGCACAAAGACTGGACTGAAGAGACAAAGTTGAAAAATACTTTTTTGTCCCAAAGGGCCTCAATAACAGACCAAACTTTAACTTTAGCAAGATCTTTTACATGCTAACAAGCAATTTATTTTACTTACTGAATGAAGTGTGACAAACCTTTGTGTTGATGTGGAGGCCGCAGGGACAGGAGATGAAGAAGCTGGTGATGGTCAGGTTGTTCCTGCGAGAGTAAAGTCAAGCTGTTGCTTATTGAAGCGCATCTGATCACAAGATGGACTTAATGATGATCAACACAGAAAAATCTAAATAATAAAAAAAATAAATTGTGGAAAGTTGCGAGTATTGAACACGTCCCTACACATTTAGTTCAAAACAGTCGATCGAGAACTCACGTGTGACATATGGGACAAATAATCGGCATCTCTTCCATCTCCTCCACGACGGATGAAATGTACTGCTGCTCGAACTGCAGGTTCTTCTCATACTCCTCGATTATTGACATTTCTGTAGCCCGGGGAAGAAAAAAACAGAACATTTCAATTAATTTATGGTAAATATAATTGTTTCTGTTGTATACTTATTCAAAATTTAAATAAATAAGAATTATAAAAAAAAAAAAACTAACATACATCATTGGGACAGTTTTGTCAGTTGCTCTGACTTTCAAGACATCTATTGTATTGAGATAAATAATTTTTGAAGGATGCAGTCTTAGAGCAGCGGGAAAAGCGTTGGACATAAAAAACAATCAGGTTTACAGTTGAATTTGCAGTGAATTGCTGTGTCGTAGAAGACAGTTGTCAAACTCCTTCATACATGTCGAACGCTACCAATGAGCTTGCACGTTATACCTATGCCAGTGTAATAACCCAGCAAATTATCCAACAATGGGCTATTGTGGCAAATTGTGGGTATAACTGTGGCCATGTTTAGATATTTGTTTGTTATATTTTTTCTAAATTGAAATCCTGTGGGACCAGGAGAATGTGAGGGAAATTTTTACACTTACTGGAATCGAATAAGGGGTTCAAACCGGGAAGTGTTGAGGATTACCAATGCCGCTAAAGTCCTTTTGAACTAATCAATAAAATAAAAACTGTATGGACTGGCAGTGACGCCAGTGTTCACGGTGGTGTGACTGATGAGATGCTTCCACATAAATTAAGGAACGCATTTAACACCTCCTCCAATATTTGAATTTAAATGTCTGGAAAGCTGGATGAGTCTCTCAAAGCATAAAGGTGGCGGAGAGACGACAGCACCTTATCCGGCCTGGGAGAACAAACATTGTTTACATTTGGTTTTAAGCAAACCATCGTTGTTTGGTTGTAAATTCCATCTTGACTCTCTGCTATGAATCATTGTAACTTGATATTTGAACTCTGACTTGTTAATGGGCTGTCCTCCCTCTGGAGAGAGTACAGGAGGCTTGTTATAAATATGTACGTATGTCTACCATGTACTTCTCCTACAAGATTGAAGTTTAAGTGACGAGCCAATATGATATTCTTTCAACTGTGATTACTAAAAACATAAAGGCACCACTACCTTGAGATAGGAGCTCCTGTTGGATTTCTTCAAAAACCGCCAGCTCATCGTACTCCTTCATGACACTGCTCATCTGTCGAGAAGAGAAAAAGATGAGTTTGGTTAAGTAAACTCAGAGTTGGACAGTGGATCTGTCGGATAGAGACCGACCTCTGCCAGGCCGTCCGCCCCCCACAGAGAGGGCAGTCCGCGGTGTGCGGACTGCAGGGCGCTCCACTCCTCTTCCATCACCTCCTGGACGATGCTCCGCTGCTGGCTCTCCCCGGTCTGCCGGTATCTCTCCAGCAGCCTGGAGCGGCTGTTTTTCAGCCTGTCTACACATCGCTGAGAGCGAGAAAAGAAAGTCAAACTAAAACCTACAAGTGTAGCTCCCTGCTAATCACCAGGCTAACGGGCTAGTCTGGTTTCACTCCTCACCTGCCGGTATGTTTCCTTCCATGGTGGTGTGGTTCCTTTATAAAGTGAGCGGTGCCTGTCAAAAGCGTCCATTAAAGTGCTGCTGGTGTGTAAAGTTTACGTAAATAAAACATAGTGATGTTGAACATCAACTAGCCAAATTAGTTTCAGCCATAACACTCAAAACAGTCCCGTTTATAACCCCGTGACCCGGATGTTAGTGTGGACTTCCGCCAAGGGCATGATGGGAAATGTAGTTTGGATAGACTTGAATCGAATATAAATACAATACAGTTCTATTAATACAAGAGGGAAATTCTTGAAAATAAAAAAAACCTTAAATAAAATAAAATAAAATAAATAAAATTACATAACATTAAATGAAATTCGAAAAGTACAGTATTATTATTATTATTATTATTATTATTATTATTATTATTATTATTATTATTATTATTATTATTATTATTACTATTACTATTATTATTATTAGTAGTAGTAGTATTATTACTATTATTACTATTATTATTATTATTATTATTATTGTGGTTGTTGTTGTTGGTATCTTCATCATCTATATGTCTGTCTATTATGTTGTTGCATGTTCTGTGTCATAGTAAGTAGGTAAGTCTTAAGCACCCATCAACTCGCACAGGATAAAGCACAATATAAGATGTATGTATGCATTGTGTGTATGTATGTATGTATGTATGTATGTATGTATGTATGTATGTATGTATGTATGTATGTATGTATGTATGTATGTATGTATGTATGTATGTATGTATGTATGTATGTATGTATGTATGTATGTATGTATGTAAAGATGGGTGGATGGATGGACAGATTCTGCCTCACCAGCCATGACCTAACACTGTTAGTCACTTAACCTTATTGTTTTTATTTGTTGACACACAGAGGCTTGGTGCAGCTGCAGGTGATGGAACTGAAGGCAAAATGAGCCTCTGACCAAATAACAACCTCAAAACAGCCCAATGCATTTTGAAGAAAGGTATCTATTGTTGATATCTGAAACGTTTGCTGTGGGGGTGGCTGTCTTATTCGTGCAGCAACAGCTTAGATGAGCTTGTTCGTCTGCGGGCGGATTTAGCACCCTCAGCGTTTAGAGGGGGCTCGGCCAACTCGAAGTGATTCACAAACATCCGCCCCCCCCCCCCCCCCCCCCCCCCCCCCCCTCAGTCACCACTATCACTACAGCAGCACCAGCAGCTTCAGCACCTCGGACAGCTCCTCCTTCGATAGGTTGCGCACAACGCGCCGGCGGCCAATGGCCGGAGCGTCGCGGCTGCGACAATCCGGGCCGGAGCGCAGCGCACGGCGCGCGGCGGCGGCGGCGCCAGCGGCAGCATCCAGGCAGCAGCCAATCACAGGCCGCCGTTTCCCACCCACATCCAACCCGAATAACTGCAGATGCCTGCATAAAAGCATCGGGTCTCTCTTACTCTCTCTCTCTCTCTCTCTCTCTCTCTCTCTCTCTCTCTCTCTCTCTCTCTCTCTCTCTCTCTCTCTCTCTCTCTCTCTCTCTCTCTCTCTCTCTCTCTCTCTCTCTCTGGTAGGTTTGCATGGCTGAGGGAATAAACGCTCCGTCTATTTTTGGACTTCATAGTGGCCATTTTCCCCCCACTCTCTCCCTCCCTCTCACTCTCTCTATCTATCTCCCTTTCTTTCTCTGACCTCTTTTTGTGCCGATTTGGGTTTGTTTTTATTTATGTCGGAGCTGTGAGCGTCGCGCAGATCGTCGCTTCTCAATGGAAGACGTCTTTCCACTCGCTGCGAGCGAAGGAGCGAAGCATCGGCATCCTCACCGAGGAGCGACGCACTCTTTATCTATGAAGATCTGAGGGAAAGGGAGAAGGAGAGACGGAGGGGAAAAAAGGCAGAAGCCCACCCGGGAGACAAACCCCTCTGTCGGCCTGTGACTGGGTGGGGGTTTAGTCGGGTTTTTATGTAAACCGATCCAGATCTGGATACCGAGAGCGCTTTCACATTTTGACCGCATTGAAAAAGGAGGGGTCAAGGTGTGATACATGGATCTCGCAAGAAGACTTCAATAATCAGAAGGTAGGATGACACGGAGGCTTGTTTTGATGCATGCATCATCATGGTTTGTTTTTTTCCCCCCCACCTCATCTCCTTCCACTTGATGAAATATAAATCGGCCCCAGGAGAAGGCTGAGCCACCAGCATCCACCGCATGCTGTTTATGACTAATCCTGCGCAACAAAACGCAAGAAAGCCTCGCATTTCATCACGTTTATGTTGGAGATTTGGTGAGAAGCAGGAGCTTTGGAGCTGGTGGTGCTGAAGCTGCCGTGTGTTGCGGAGGGAGGGGGGGGGTTTGAGGGGGTCCAAGGCTTCCATTTTGAAGCTAAGATGGATGCTTGCGCACATTTCTTTCCCTGCCTCTGTTGCATTATCTTGGTTCTTATATAATACTGATGAACAGTGGCAGGCCCGTGTGAGGGCGACATGAGCCTCCTAGATGCTGCTTTAAGCAGAAACCAGACTGCACTGAGCGCAAGACACCTTTAAGTGTTCACACATAATTTATACTGAAGATCTCAGATATGCATACGACGAAAACCATTTCGGCTCAAGTTCAGTTTACCAGCATTCCATCAGGTGCATTAGCACATTCAACAATTGTCTTTCTTTGCATGGTTTTTGGAGGATTATTCGCAAGATATGCATCAAATGTTGAAGTGTAACGGCTCCCTGCGGATTTTAGACACTGAGGAATTAAATACAAGCAGAGAAAATGACTCTCATAATTATTATTTTCACCCACAATTCGAGGTCTTACACAGTGTACAGCTCAGAAGAATTAAGACAGGGCCTCAAGGGAGTGGGTCAAAAGTGTCTCCAGAAAAGAAATAAAGACAGAAATCCTGCAGCGTCAACAACAATAATAACAACACACATGCATGCACACATAATAATAATAATAATGTAAATAATAAAAGGAAAAATCAGAGGTTTGCTTGTTCTACCTGGCCTTCTAGGTTTTTACTGACTTTCCAAACACATACCTTTTAGATTAAATTTGACTTTTAGGTTTAAATATGTATTAATACAATTGTCTGGGCAGTTTCTGTGTGAGCACTGCGTGTTCTCCTTTATTCCACAATCACAATACATGCTTCTTAGCTTAATATGAGTTCAACATGGCTGCAGTTGTAAATGTCTGCATCATGGGCTCAATATTATAGAAATGATACAGCGAGCACATTTATTATTACCAGACCTCATCTCTAACCTGTTAAAATACCTGACTCAACTAGCAGTCCACTTTTTTGTTTAGATTTTAAATAACATTGTCTTCAATGGAAGCTAAAATACACTGCTACACTTAATTGCATGAATATTACCATGCTTAACTCACAAAATAAGAATACGTGTAACACTTATTAAGCAGATAATTGTAATAAAAATCTAAAGCCCAAGTGCATTAGCCACATTTTTTTATGTGTGTGAAAATACTGCTATAGTTGTGCTCTTTTCTACATGTGGACAGATGCTAATTGTGATCAAACAGTCAACCTTTTGATTGGAGTACTCATTTGGCCACTTCAGCCATGGTCTGGGTATCTTCTTCAGGACTGCTGGTTGACTCGGTCTCAAAATCTGACTCTGTCTGTTTATTTCTGATTTTATAAACACATCCCTGTGCAACTCAGGATCCTCACTCATAATAAAACGAGTAATGTCAATTATATATGGCCTGCCTCAAGGGAAGCTAAATATATAAAAGGAAATAGGCCATGAAAGAATGTCTTTGAAATTACTTAATGTGAAAATAGGTGAAGTTTTGAGTGTGAACATTGTGATTTCAGAAAATATGAAAAGCCAAACAGCTTGTTTTCACTGCCATTCATTCATGTGGAAATCTGCTAATTATAAAGTGATTGCAATGGGTAATCCATGGCCTTAGAGACCGCAGGTAAACAGGAGAAAACCCCTCGTACTTGTTTTAACTCTATGAACTGACAGTTTTTAAAAAACCCTTTCCCTTCCCTTGCAGAAGCTGAATTGGGTCAGGCAATATCTTCATTCACAAAACACACATGCACATTACCCAACATGCCATTGGAGGCAGCAAAACCAAAAAAGGGGTTTTCTGTCAGGGTATGGAGTGTGCTCAGAGAAAATAGTTGCTAGGCAACAGCAACATCTCCATTCACATCCCATGGAAATGTCTCCGTGGGCAGGTACATGAGAATTAAAGCCTATTCACCCTGTAAGTAGCCATATATGGAAACATCTGCATTTCTTTGTTTTTTTCCCCAGACAAATAATCATAAATTCATGCCAATCATCACATTCACAATTCTATTGTAATTGTAAACATTGAGGAATGTGGGTTTTTTCCCCCTAACGTTGCTCACATCAATCGTCTTTCCTTCAAAGTCTGTGCACCCGATTGATGTGTTTTAACTCGAAATATGAAATGCCGTGGTTGGTGGTTGAAAAATCCTTCATTAATCATTTGCAGTGTAGTATTTTAATTTGTGCTTTAAAGAGGTTTTAGAGAAATATAACATGAGATCAGTTTGATATTTAATACTAATGGCCTCTCACTTCAGGTTCACCCTTTATATGCTCTTTAACCATTTGGTAGAGTGATAAATCAATGTCCTAACTTACTCTGAATATCTAACTTGCTCCAGAACGGGTTAAGTTTTGGATTGATGGATTTTCTCTTGGAAAATGCCTTGCCTATTCTTAGGAGATCCTGATTGGTGTGTGGATTCAGAGCATCGAGCGGCACAGCAGAGAGGAGAACGACTTTTTAGAGCGACCCTTTTGAAATAATTAAATAAAGCCTTGTCAGTGAGGCTTTGAAGTATGATTTTGTTCTGTTCCTGTTTTTGACTTGTTCCCAAACCTGTTTTGCTCCACGAGGGTTGAGATGTGATAATGAGGTTAATGGTCACGCCTGACGTACAAGTACTTGTGCCGTCATGGTGAAGAATTAATATCCCAACACAAAACAAACACACAGGGGAAACTGAGCATTTCAAAAACAACTTGATGGGGAAAAGAAAAACTAATAGAAGAGCAGTGAGGAAGCTCTGCATGAAGAGAAAGTGTTGTTAAAAAATGTTTTTTCATAAGATGTGTTCTCCGGGTTTACACATTATTTTTCTCTGGAGCTATCTCCATATCTTCTCAAACTAAATCTTATTAAAAAAAGTCTGTGAGGTGTATTTGAGGGTTCAGAAACGGTTTGTGAGGCACAAGACCTTTATTGCCCTGGAAAATTTAAAATGCCATTTTTATTCATGGTGAAAATATTGCCTTACTGACATTGTATTCCATCCATCCATCCATCCATCCATCCATCCACACATAGAGAAACACACACACTCACTCTCTCACTATTTAACCTTTGACTACATGCTCTTGGCCTGTGGGAGAAAATGAGGGTGCATGGCATATTCTCACTGTGAGGATCGAGTGCTCACCACTCCAACGCTCTGTGACTCTGCATTGCAACTAATGGAGTATATCTTTTTCTGCTCTCTCCTCTCCTTTTCTCACAGGTTTAACCTCCACCAGAAGTGAGACACTCTGCCCCTGTCAAAGCTCTTTGTCCACATCGGAGAGCTTGCCCCGCTACTATTCCCCTTTACTGCCTGCACCGCCGTTAATCGTCAGCGGGCATCATGGGTACGGTGCTTTCTCTGTCTCCCAGCTACCGCAAGGCGGCCCTCTTTGAGGACGGCCCGGCCACGGTGGGCCACTACACCGCTGTCCAGAACAGCAAGAACGCAAAGGATGCTGCCGCTCCAGCTGCAAAGTCCCTCAAACGCCCCTCCATTATCAGTGTGTTGCCATGGAAACGAATCGTGGCCGTGTCGGCAAAGAGGAAGGGATCCAAGAAACTGCAGTCAGAGGGCGGGGACGGCGGGAAAGGGAGCTCCCCGGAGTGTCACGCCGCCGCCACGGCCAACACAGCCTCCAACAGCTTGAAGCTGAAGAAGTCCCAGTCTTGCGCAAATCTCTCCTCTTACACGTCAGGCCAGGACCCCTCAGCTACCACCACCACCACTACCTCCTCCCACCTGCCCACCTCTAAGACCTTGGCTAACGTAGCTACTGTGGTTGCCAAAAAGAATTCCCTCACAGGCTCGGGGCTCCAGCCGTCCACTGCAGCCGGCACGCCAAAGCGTGTCATTGTCCAGGTAACGCTTTAACACGACTGATTAGTTTTATTAAAATTAGCAGCAAAGCTACAATTAATCCATGTGTGGATGTCTTGATTGAAATAAGAGCTTCTCATTAGCTCTCATAGATGTCCCACTGTTTGTAACGTTGGCATTAGCCTCTAACCACAGGGCAGTTCCACGAGCAGTGTCAAAAAAACAGGAGCTCATATTTGTCTGCTGCTGTCTGCATGTTTGTTGTTGATCTCAGCTGTTTTGTTGAGCCAGTCATCATAATGACCCACATAGAACTGACACCTCAGCTACTGTGTTGTAACCACGCTGCAGCTACGTCCACATTGAGACAGACCAAACAAAAAGCAACTGAATCTGGGCAGCTGGACTTGTTCATAGATCTTGGAAGATGCCTTCTCCAACTGGGCTTATCAGTTCATTCTGGTCTCTTGACTCGGCTCTCTGGTCGAAGTAAATGATTTTATTCCTGGGTCTTCCTCTTCATCTGGGTTACCTATGCTGACCTTCTATCACCTTCAACACAGGCGTCCACCAGCGAGCTGATGCGCAGCCTGGGTGAGTTCCTGTGCCGTCGGTGCTACAGGCTGAAGCGTCTATCCCCGACGGACCCGGTGCTGTGGCTGCGCAGCGTGGACAGATCCCTCCTCCTGCAGGGCTGGCAGGACCAGGGCTTCATCACCCCGGCCAACGTGGTCTTCCTCTACATGCTGTGCCGCGACGTGGTCTCGGCCGAGGTGGCCTCGGAGCGCGAGCTGCAGGCCTCGCTGCTCACCTGCCTCTACCTGTCCTACTCCTACATGGGCAATGAGATCTCCTACCCACTCAAGCCCTTCCTGGTGGAGGCAGAGAAGGAGGCCTTCTGGGACCGCTGCCTGGAGATCATCAACCGCATGAGCGGCAAGATGCTCCAAATCAACACCGACCCACACTTCTTTACCCAGGTGTTTGCCGACCTGAAAAACGAGAGCAAGAAAGAGGAGGAGAAAACTAAACTCCTCATAGGCCTTGACCGATAAAAAGGAGCCGGGAGGGGGTGGGGGGGGTGGGAGGGGGGGTATGGACGGACAGGAAACTCACAACTTGATGACAGGAAGATTAGTTTAATGCAGTGTAGCGCTATCTTGGAGCAGTGCTGTTGTCTGGCGTCTCGAGGAGTTCGGAATTGACCACATTTCACGTTTTATGAGGCTCTTAAAACTGAACAGACTTTCAGGAAGTGAGAAGAACTGAATTCGGTATTTAATTCCTAAAGTCACACTGACGGTAAAGATTGAGATGAGAAGCATTTTTACTCCAAGACTTCCCAATGTTGCTGAGAAAATGAATGAAATCTGATTGACTTGAGACTGAGATGCCAGACAACACAGATTCACGCAATTAAAGGCACATGTTGTATATATACATATATAAATCATCAACTTACAGTATATATGTATATATATTTAACATCCAGGTATTTTATCTATAAAGAAATGTACCACGTTGCATGAGGTCAATTCATACGTCCTTGCACATGACCACTTGCTTATGGCCAATTCCACATTACCCCTTTCCAGTAGTCCTGCCCAAGTTTATTGCACTCACCTGATGGCCCACTGTTCTAACATCTAGAGCATTAACTAACATCGTCACATGGATGAGGTCGAGTCTGTCAGACTGTCAAATTCACCGCCAACATTTGATATAATAGTACTGTAGTGGATTACTCCACCTGCATATAGCGTAAAGTACTGTACGGGCTTATCCAGTAAAACCTTCTTTGAATCGGGAGTCCAGTTATCTATTTTTAAAAGTATATAATATCATTGTGGCACACATTCTGAAAACGAACCATTATCACGCTGTTTACATCAACAAACAAACGGAGAAAAAAAAAAAACATGGGAATTTGCAATATTGTCCCTTCCAGCGCACATTTTACCGGGGGATGTCCTTTCTTTCTCTTACCGCCGCACTTTTCTCCTGCAGTCCATATTGGTGCTGACCATCCGAAAGAAAGAAAGAAAGAAAGAAAGAAAGAAAGAAAGAAAGAAAGAAAGAAAGAAAGAAAGAAAGAAAGAAAAACTCTGCTGCACTTGGACTGTGTGCTGTGTGAGTGACTGCTGGTGCTGGTTCATGGAGGACGTGTCCAAAGAGCGGCTCGTGTGACCCGTTGCAGCCAACGCGTTCACACGTCACATTTGTAAAATGTGATTTATATTGCAGGCGTGGAGACGCAGGGCAAGATGCTGCAAGTGTAGATGTGAACTTTTCTTCCAAGCCCATGCTTTGATGTTGCTGTTGCCACTCCGGGCTCCAGAGACCTTGGCTGCTGTTTGAAGTCCCCCCCCCCCCGCCTTACAACCCCACCCATCTCTGCTCATTGCTCGCCACAGCAACCAGGACACGCTGAGACAACACAGATTTTCTCTCTCTCTCTCTCTCTCTCTCTCTCTCTCTTTCTCTCTCTCTGTCTCTGCCTCTCTCTCGCTCTCTCTGTCCATCTGCACCAGTCTGCTCTGAACTGGTCCAGTCCCGCCCAGTCGCCCCATGTTTAAAAGACTCTGGTCCACTGACCTGACGGCTTACTTATTCACCGAGTTGTTTGACATGCATGTGTGCTTCTATAGGTTTTTCCTAGCATGCTGCTTTGTGTTGGCCACGCCGCACCTCACGTTACAGAAGAGACTTGAGCGGTCGCCGCACTGAACTACGGAAAGCTAAGAGCGAGTGATGTGACATCCGGGACTCTCGGATAAGGGATGCATGTGAAAGTGACAGATCATCGATAGCTTCCATCATTCGAGGTGGTTTCACGGTGCTTCAGGGTCTAAAATAACTCAAACGATTGGGAACAGTTAGGACGACACAAGGATAAGAAAATGCAGTGTTTTGTTTTTTTGTTTTTTATTTATTTAAATGGAAGGGGGTTCACAAAAATCACCTTTAATACAATCCTCACTTTCAAGCCATATGAATGTTTGACCCTACATTTTAAATGATGCAACAGTGGGCTTGATTTACAAAGAAGGGGTCCAACACAGATAATATCTTACGATGAAGTTGTTGTGAAGAGTCAGCTGAGCAAATTCCTCAACAACAGCAGCACTTCTGCTCAAGACTGAGCCCAATGCCAGTCATCAATCGTCAATCAGATGTTGTGAACCCTGCATTTATACTGACTGAGTAGCATAGAGACACACAAAAAAATACATTCTTCTATTAGCATAAGCTCCTTGTTTTATCACGAGATCTGGAACAGACACAAGATATTTAATATTCGTGAAGGCAGATGCTGAATGGATCCTGTGTGTTATTTTGTCCACTGCACATCTCATCAGTCGATCAGCTTCCAGACATCTGTGAACAAAATCTCAAGTTTGCACCCGTTTTTATGGGCTAACCTTAAGTATGTCAAAATCTTAGCATTTTATTGCATTTCTATAGACTTTTGATTTGAATTATTTCAGCCTCAAAACGTAATACAACCTGGAAGATGTCTGCTATGGAAACCCGTTTGTGGATGCTTTCAGCTGTAAGCCAATAAACTGCCATGATCAATATTGGCGGACAATATACAGGTGACTCAAGTGGGGGAAAAAAAGAAATTACACTAACATAAAGTGACATACAAATGTTGCACATCTTCCCTTTTGGCGAGACTCCCACCCCGGATAATGTCACATCACTGGTTCCAGCCCCTGCCAATAAACTGTCTTCACTTTTTTGGAAAAACCTCTGCCTTCGGAGACGAGGCAGACATCTTTGTGCCATATCATTCTATAAAGACTCATTATTTCATATGGAAAAAAAAAAAGAAAAAAAACTCCACAAAAACAGAAACAAACATGAGCCAACTCAGAGTCTCCGACTGCTGAACAAGGAAGACTATAAAGGAATCGTGAATAAGCTTTTTCATAATGTTGTGACAACATGTATTAGAGACTTTCTTCAAAAGGACGACATGGAAAGCTTGTGATTATAACACACGGTGAGGTTTTATGTGTCACTGTGCAAAGATGTATGCCAAAATCGGAGTCATCCTAAACTGGAGCATTCAACATTCTGCCTGCAAATTGAGGATTTCTTTTTTTTTTTTTTTCAAAAATTTGATATTGGTCTTTTTTGTGCTTTAATAGACAAATGACATTCAAGAACAATTCCTGATACACTGGGAAAACTTTCAAAATGTATTACTGGAACAGAATGTTATGCCTATTTCCAGACTGGGTGTCTCCACAATGCAGGTGATGTTCGACCACTGGTTGTATTTTGTGATGGAGTGTTCACCGGCCGGGCTGCAGCAGGTTCCACGCTGTCCAAACAAACATGTAGCCTTGATCCAGCATCAGACCTCATCAGACAAATATGCACAGGGAGAATGAATCCATGGCAAACTGGCTTGTTTACACGCCCTTCCTCAGAACTGACAGTTTGAACAAGTAGCATCTCTTTCAATGGCATTTCCCCAACAAACGACTGTTGAATAATTCATTTTTTATAAAAATATATCGATACATTTATAATGTGTGGCTACTTAATAACCTAAACTGCACAGTAGTTGGTGGGATCTATACATGGTACAGGTTAATTGACGAAGAATAAGCATGTCCAAAGGTTGCAAATAGTCTATCTAACAAGATTGAAGTAAAAAAAAAAAATTATACATTACAGTAATGTTATTATCATCCAGGAACATTTGTGGTATGATCAAGGCTTTAATCAAATATGACATGATGAGATTTCTTGATTTACTATGCTCTATATCTCCTGTCAATCTTTATGTTCTATTGATCATTTTTACAAGGATTGAAGCAAAATGGTATTCAAAGAGGTAAACATTAAATGGCGCCATCTGGTAGCTAAAACAACAGTAGTCAATGCACAGCTGTTTTTAGCCTGACGGCTAATGAGCAAATTACTTGATTAGTTTCTGTTCAGTCAATGCGAAAACATGTGAAAGAGCACCTAGATAGTTATTTGACTAACATTTGAGCAACACTTTACTAAAAGATCACAAACAAAGTCTCGCTGAAATATTCAACTCACTCACATGTTGGTAAATGCAACCGATACAACATTTTATTTTAAATTGTATCTGCTGTTGCAGAAAATTAGCTGAATTTGACTTTTCACTTTTTCATTTTTACTATAAGAACGTAAAATGTTTAAATATGGAGTACCATTCAGACTTCCAAGCGGCACAAGGCTTTGCAAAACGTTTTCACAAGTCATGAGATAAATACTCAAATTTAAGATGAGTTTGCCTCCAAAAACAGAAGAATAAGTTGCTAAGAAGTCATGTTAAATACTGCCGTTAGCTCAAGAGGTAGCTTCACAAGCTAGTGATTTTAGCTTGTTCTTGTAGTTTTGGCATTGGCAATCTCACCGACTACAGAAGTGCTTGAGGAAGTACACATATTATTTAAACAATTCATAGGGAGGTAGTGAAAATGAGCGGAAGATTTGTATTCGATGAAGCGGTTTTACTAACAGCTGGTTCGAAAGCGTATCATTTCAATAGATGGGTCTATGTATTATTCCTGTGAAATGGAGGGAGTGGATTTGAAAAGGAAAAACTCAAGTCAGGCCCGGACAACTTGAAACTACTTCAAAATACTTCAGTACTTTGAGTCCAACAAAAGACTTTTCCGAAAATTTGATGATCGGTTTTATTAACTTGAATGCCAAATGTGTTAATGCCCGATAACACACACACGCCACAAATCTTCTGCAATATTCAGTATGTCAAATTCTGACGAACGAGAGAAGTGATGATGTAGTTGTGAGAAACTCCCCTCAGTGTTTTTCCACAATTTTCTCTTCCGCCTGCTCCGGTCCTGTCTGCTGTGCAGGGACAGTAAAAAAAAAAAAAAGAAGAAGAAAAAAAAAAAAACCTGTAGAATGAACCTCTTTCTAGGATCCAGCAGAAGAGAACGGATTGACGACGACACCCTCCGTTACCTGCCCTCATCACCGGTCGACTCATAACTACGTGCCATATTTTCTCTCGCAACACGTACAAGACGAAAAACTATTGTGTAACATATGATACTTCTCATGATGATGAAGTTGGTTTTCCTTCCTTTTCATTTGTGAATCATATTGTGTGAACAAGAATCTTTGTTGAACAAAAAGTCGAGGCTACTAGTGTCACTAGAGTGCTGATGCTGCAACCTGTTACTATGTGGATGTATGAATATGTATGTGGGAAATAAGAATACTTTGATCAACTGTTACAGGTACTTTATATAAAAACCTTTACAAGCATGGTGTTGTCGGATCTTGTTTTTTCAATGGTGACCATGTTCTTCCTGTGGGTTTTCTTCCAACACTTGCATGGTCTCCACATCCACGAATCTTCTCTTTTTTAATATTTGAATTTCCCCTAAACACAGTGCCACCTGTGACTTACCTCTGTCTTCCTGATGCAGACTGTTATTGTCTAATGAGAATGAATCTCTACCATCTACCAGAGTGTTTCCTGGTATAGAGTACACAGCAGCAATATCACATCCATGTTGAGACAACAAGGACCTAAACCTTTATTATCAACAGTTGGGTTTTGTTTTTTTTAACGATTTTTTAACAAAAAAACGCTTTATTATCTGAAATAAGAAAAAAAAATGCTTTACATACATAAAATAAAGTTGCTTTAAGAAGGTTTCATAGACAATTTAGATATATTTTATTAAAGTTTTCCTTTTTGTGGCTATTTTTAAAGGTTTTTTCTTGCTTTTGTCATTTTATACATCTTGGCTTTTTACCTATTTATAGCCGCTCTACATTTCTCAAAGGTCAGAAATGAGTTTTTCTGTATTTTTTCCTTTGATATCTTTTCCATTTTTCCTTGAGGATTTTCCCTTCTTTTTTCTTATCCTATCTTTTCTTTTCTTTTTGAAAAAAAAAAATATTTTTTCTTCTTTTTATCCTTTTTGTCTTCATTTGCTCGTTTCCTCAAAGCTGTGGCTGATTTAGTTGTTTCGCCTTATTTATCTGTTTTTACCCTGGACATTACACCATTTTTGAATGTCAGTGTGGAATTCAAATGAAATCAAAATGAAAACAAAATGTTTACTTACAAATGATATGTTGAGAGCTTCAAGGAGCCAATGTAGAGGAGCTGAAGATCCACATGTGGCCCCAGAGCTCAGTCATCAACCAGGAGCCATGGGCATCAGAGTTTCCTGGACTTTCTTGAAACCAGAACCCAGAGCAATAAGTGATTGTCACTGATGTGTTTTCGATGCAAAAGTGATAAATGTGTGTCGAATAGTGGATGACACACAAACATAGGGCAGGGCAGTGTGCGGTGGAAGAACGAGGAAAGAGTCAACCAACATGAACCAACAAACAACAGGACTGGAGGGCAGAGGAGGTGCGGTCTGTGTCTCTTTGAAGTCTTCATCTCATTCTCCTACTCTGCAGCTTCTTCAACATCCTTTTCCCTCATATAGATTTGTATTTATGAACGTTTTGAAGCAGTTCCTAGTAAGACCACAGCAAGGTAGCAGAGAGTCACTGAGCCAACCAACAGCAGCTGCAGGCAGTCTAGATTTGTTTTTGTTTTTTGTTTTTTTAAGAGAATGCACATCAATTTATGATTTTAAAAAAAACAAAAAACAAACGACCTGCTATTTCTTTTTGTGTTGCCATTAGATATTAATATAATCATAGAATACTTAGGTATGGAGGGGTTGCACTTCATGATGTTTGGGATTCTCCGGGTGGGGTGGGTATAGTTGGTAAGAGGGCTTTGATGGCCTGTGGAAAAAAAAGATGTTGATCAATATGTTGTTACTCTTTCGTTGGTCGTGATGAACCCCTCTGGCGGGCCAGTTCTGTCCCACGTTGGACTGCTCTGCTGTTAAAAAAAGCAGAGAGGCGCTGTCCATGGTGCTGAAACGAAAAAACTACATTAACTCCACGCTAACTACGTTGTTCTCACTATATTATGCAATTTATGACTTGGAAAAGGATAAAGTCATGCATTAAAACTGTCTAAAAATATATACATATTTTATTTGTATAAACAGAGATTTCTTGTGATCTTTTGAGGGTGTTGACGTCATGACGCTCCTTCTGAAGCCGTGAGACGCGCGCACCTCCGTCTATCAATCTGCCACGTGAGACGCAAAGATGCGTGAGCCTCCACGACCGCACGCGACTCAACGTCCCCCCCCTCTCCCTTTGCCGAGTGCGCACGCTCCTCTCCTGCGGCAGCCAATCAGCGTGCGGTGCGAGGTGGCTTATAAAGCGGCTCGGTACGTCGCGCCTCTCCGCCTCTCCGTCCCAGCAGCTTCCTATCGCCCATTGACCCGAGCTGCATCCGCTGCATCCACCGCAACCGCGAAGATGGCGACCCGGGTAAGAAACAGAGGCATTCATTTAAGTATCCCTCTCAAAGAAAACGCTCGATAGGTGTGTCACGGAGTTATAAATACACGAAGAGAGAGAAAAATACGGTTCCGTGGCGCAAAATGTCGGGCGAGTCTCGGCTCTCCTCTGGATTGTCAGCAGTCGCGGTGCGTTTATCGCCCGAACGTCACCGCGGAATGGGTTTATTTATTTCTCCTGTTATTCCCATTCCTTGTAACCCTGGCATGTCCAGTGAAGAGAGCGGATCTGCCCGCGACCAGCGTGTCGCTCCTTTAATCCGGGGGCTCGGCGTGCCCTTGAGCCTTGCGTATAAACGCGTGAACCGAGAGAAAAAAAAAAGCTTTTTGGAAATGACAATGATTCACTTTGAGTTTGGTCGGTGCGTCCACGCACGTCAGCAAGCACATATTGATATTTATATTGATATTAGATGCAATGAATGGCCGGTGGAGCTGCTTGCTCAGCTTCCAGTCTGCCGCCTGTGTTTTTTGCGCCTCGGCGTGCGCAGTTCTGAAGAGCGTGCGCACGGCTGGGTTGTGCGCATGTTTATCTCAGGGCCTGTGTGCAACCCGTCCGTGCACTGAGGGTGGTGTCAGGTCTCCACCTGCCTTCACGAGCCTGATATCACTTTCAAAATGGTATTGCCTCCAGGCATGGCAGTATTACGTCAAAACAGTGATAGCTCCAATTTCACATTGTGGTCCGATTTCTCAGAATATAAATTCCATTTTTAATGGGGTTGTTTGCACGAGAGACTGACAGATTCTTATTTAAATCTCAAGATGTTGCATCTAAGAGGAGCCCCAAAACGTGTATAGTTTTATAGCATGCGGGTCCGTATTTATGGTTCTGAGCAATAGAAATAGCACATTCCTTCATGGTCATTATCCTTCTCTTATTGGTGGAAATCTGGCCTCGTGGTTGGATTTTGGGGCCTTCCTGTGCAGAATGTGCATATTCTATTTGTCCTGGCAAAGGTGTGTTTCTTCACAGAATTCAAAAACATGTGCTTGAGGGTAATTAGTCGAAAAAGTCCTGTACCTGAAGTTAAGGGTGTATTCTGCGTTTACAAGCTGTGATATCACAGTATTTTGACAAGTAATTTCCCTTGGCTTACTTCTCTGTGTTAGTGGACTCATTTCTAGGTCAATACGTAGCATAAGAAATGAACGCGAGCCAACAAATACAAAGGTCACTTTATTAAAGTTATATTTATGAAATTAGAAAATGGCTTTGTTTATTTGTGAAGTCTAACACAAATCATGTTGAGATTTTCATAGCATTATCAACAAAAAAAAACATGCTATAAACCCCAAATTCAACACTCATCTTCATTGTGAGCATGTAAAATAAAATCTGTTGTTTTTTTTAATGAACAAAAATCTAATTCAGTAATGGGAATTGGTATGTCTACTATTGTGCTGTTTCTCAGTTTTTTTTTTGAAGCTGCACTGTGGATTCAATTAGTTGTTCCTCCCTTCAAAGCATGTTATCGCCCTACCAGTGTCTGTCTCTTTATGCCCCTTATCTGCTGTTTGTCCAGCTTCCAGCCTGCCAACACTCTGCACCAAGTACTTGTATTTTGACATCAGGGTATTGTTGATGCATCCGGAGCTGCAAACCCTTGAAAGGGCCTGTGCATGCACCTCAAACCATCTCAGCTGTTTGAAGCCTTACGTTTTGATAATGTTTTGTTCACATGAACTCACGGCATCCTAGCTTTATAAACATTCCTTTTTATTGTCGGCCAAAGGATGTTTTTCTTTTATATGATAGGAAAAAGTTGAAATAAAGTGATGCAGTGTGTCTGCTCCTTTACAGCATCGCTCAGCCTGAAGTGAAATGGCCAAAACAAATCTTCCTGAAACATGCCCATCCAGCAGAAAAAAAGAAAAAAAAAAATCCTGTCTCACCTTTTCCTCTGCAGGATCCTGGTTTGTTTTCCTGCGTTAGCGACCTTTCACTCGTATTTCTGCCGATCCTTTCTCTTGTTTTCTGGAGGATACGTACATTTCTAGTATCTGTGAAAGAACAGTGAGTTTTTTTTGTATTTGCCACTTTTTTAGTTACATTTTGACAGATTTTAAATTTGTCTCAACAGTAGTATAACTTCCACACAATTCATACGTTGTTTTGATTGTAAGTAGCAAAGTATGGGCGATTTGCAACAACACATTTAATGACTTTGCTCATAAAATGTGTAAAAATAGACACATGGGGTATATATACTGTAGCACCATTAATTGCAAATATGGAATTATAGAACATTAGTGCATATTTTATTAGATGTGACAACAGGGTTCTTTACTCTGTAACATAAATAAAATGAGAAGTATATCACATTTAGACACATTTTCAAGCGACAAATCATGACATTTGTGTAATTTTGGTTAGTTTTTTGAGAGGCAAAGTTAAAAAATAATTTCCTTCATACATATGTAAGATTGCCCATGTTTGTGAGGACCAACGTACAATGCACCATGTGATTTTTACCATTTAATATCATTTGTGCCGTTTGTCATTGCATTTGAATGGAAATACAAATCTGGTCATCATTCAGCAGAGATGCTGCTTTTATTATGGTGAGAGGTGTTTCCTCAACTGGCCCCCCCACAAATTTTGTTTGTCGACTTTATTATGAGACATTTCCTGTGTTTGTACCCCTTTTTAAGTCTTTTATTAATCTTTTTGATCATCTTTTCCACCACAGTTTGACTAATCTGTGTCATATAATCTTACATATCTAATGTAGATTTGTTTCCTGTGACGCTTTAATACATTTAATAACTTCCTCCTTTCACTCTTATCATGGCCGCAAGCAATTATGAATTATGAATGGAAACACCCTAATTTGAAGGCTTTTTAAACAGACTTCTTACAGGGTCTTAGTAAACCAGGCTCATAGTGTAACTTGTTTTATTCTGTGAATTAAAAATTAACCGTTAAGCTTCACTGTAGGACAATATGAAGACGCTCTGAATCCACATTGTTTGAAGGAGTCATATTATACAGCTTTGCAACACTTTCACGTGTCTCATTGGTCCAAAAACATTGTATTCAAAGTTTATTGCCCCAAATCCCACTTTTCCCATTTGAATATTGAATCATAGGAGCTGCATTCAGAATCTGCTGTGTCTGTGTGACCTGGTCTGACTCCACCCACTCATGCCCATCTTGGGAAGAGGAGGAGGAAGTACTTCTTCTGGTGGTGTCATGTGCCAGAGCAAAGATGACAAATTGTGGGAGGAGTCAAAGGGAGGCGCCTACCTTGATTGGGATTGGCTAAACCCCTGATGACACTATATAGGGTCTGATTTCTGATTCGCTCATTGGAGCAACACACTTTAAAAAAAATGTAAACAAAACAGGGAGAGAACTCATAGATCTTCTTCACCTCTGGGGTGTAATTCCAGTGATGGGGACACATATTACTATGGGAAGACCAATAGAAAGTGAATTTTGCATAATATGACCCCTTTAATGCAGGTTGATCAGAGTGCTGCCACTCCATAGCTGGGAATCTTATCTTGTATAAATGAATCTGAGTTTTGAGTCTGTTGGTGACACCGTGAAGGTGGTGTGGCCAATGTGCAGAGTCATGATGCGATCAGCGACAGCGTCACACTTCCAGACCGTGTCATCATGCACTGCACGGGGACTGGAGTCAAGTGCGTTTGTGAATGAGCGAGCACTTTTTTTTGTCGGTGCATTAAGTATATTCCAGCCTCATAATCTCTTGATCACCTCACCGCCAGCTAAAAGCAGAGCGAGGCGTTCGCACGGGCCATTATGTCAGTGCTGATATCTGAGCTGCACGTGCATGCGATTGTGTCTTTGTCTCAGTCGGAGAACTAGACTGCGACATCCCTCCGACAGGAGAAGCGCTTGCCATGACAGCGTGAAGGTTCTCTGATTGCCTCAGTCTCACTGTTTTACTGTCACGGAGAGGAAATAAAAGATGAAATCTGCACGAAGGTTAAACGGATCTGACTTGCAATATAAGCACTGAGCTCAGACATTCAGCCACAGCAGGATTTAATGTTTTCAACAGTCAAACCGCCTGCGTGTCTTCACAGTCTGACCAGTGATTGGTGAACGAGGCGCTACGCCCAAGAGCTCCGAGTCGCTCGATGCCACTTTGCTTTATGATGACTGTGCGTTTTGTTTTTCCTGTTGAGTTTTACACCAGGAATTAATGAGTTTCTTTCAATAAGGGAAAAGCTTGAGGTCTGTTACAAGGTTTATTTTCAGGATAGGTGCTGTTTATGATCTGGTCTGAAGTCGCAGTGCCGTCTACATCTAATAATGAACGGTGCAGGATAACTAAGCCAATTTATTGTTCATGGTATCATAAGAAAAAAAAGACAATCCCACCTGACATTTTTAAATCTCTCAGTTGGATTATGCTCATTGAATTTCTGTGTTGTTTAATCACAGATGTCTAAAACAATGATTACTCGAGCTATATATAAAAATATCAAGCTCATTAATGTGCATGGATTTTTTTGTGGCCTCACATGTGAACACCAAGAAGCTTTGACCTCCATGACAAAACAACCACAGAGAGTTGACATACCAACGAAAAGAAAAAAACATCAAGAGACTCAAACAGTAAAAGAGAATATCAGATAGTAATTTTGGCTGCTGTCTCCCAAAGCAGGTCATTGGAACGCATCATCGACTTGGCGAGTTTTTACACAAGGTCCCTCTTCACCCGAGGTTAAGATTGAACCCACGGCACCATTAGGAGAGGCTTTGTGAGGAAATACAAGACAAGAACGAATTGAAACAATGAAAACTACCAGGAATAGACCAAACAGCACCGCAAAGATAATTTTCTTTTCTGTTACCATGGCGATAAAGGGAGCATAATCGAGTAGTTTTCTTCTCTATTGGTAACCAAAGCTTAAATGTGTCATAACAGGCTTGATAGAGAAGCTTCAGTGCAACTGAACCACAAACATTTATATGTTTACATGTATATATCTTCATTTACATTATTTCCATGAAATACAACATTTCCGCTTGTCACAGCGTCAAATCTCAAAGCTGTCGAGGCTCAATCAAGGCGACTGATATAATAAAGAACACATGTGAAAAATTAAATACAGAAATGCCTTGAACTGGATTCAGCACTAAAGATTAGAATGATTTCATCAGTGTGTTACATTTCCTCTTCCTATGAAAGTACATCTGTGTGGTTATGTGATGGCACGTTCAGCCTCCTGGTCATCCTGCATCCATGAGTCAAAAGTGACCAGTGGCGTGTTGTTTGGCCACACACACACACACACACACACACACACACACACACACACACACACACACACACACACACACACACACACACACACACACACACACACACAGACTGTTGCTGGGCATACTTGTCAGACTGGGTCAGGACAAAGCGAACAGTTCAACGTTGTGACACCATCATGGACTCAACATCACACAGGCAGTCATCATGAAAACATAAAAATAAAAAAAACGGTTTATTCAGATTATGCTGAAATAAGTAAGAAGAAGTCTGTACCGCTGGAGAGATCAAGATCTGCTAGTACTGCTTTTAGTTAACCCCGTATCCTCCCCGGTCATTCTGCCGTCTTCAGTTGTGGAGGGACTGTTGACCTGCGCGTTGTGTCTGGCCAAGTAAGCAGTAGCATTCATGCTATTAGTTTTGTGATAAGCGCGGAGAAGAAGAAGTGTCTATTTTTGCTCCACAGTAAGTCAATGCAACTTTCCCAGTCAACGATTTTAGTATTTAATCAAGATCTTCATAAGTAATTTCCAGTAATGATGGCAGAATGACTGAACCCAGAGCAAAACAGCTGTTCTTTTATACCAGAACATCTAAATATTAAAGATTGTGGATGAAATACAAAGTGCAGGATTACAATGAAGTTGGAGTTTTCTGTCAGGCGCCCACACGACTTTAGCGGAATTTGAGTGCAGTGGTGGCACATTGCCGCGTGGAGGGGAAGTATTGATGCAGTTTGATGTTTGCTTTGAGTGTTTTCTTATTATTTTAATGATGCAAATGTTGGCCCATGATTTAAGTCCACCCCCGATTTGTCACTACCGACCTCATATCTTCTCAATTTAATTGAAGCCTTCACTCGTCCACCTGGTAAGCAGCCCCGCTTCATAGCCAGACAACCTGGACTCAACATGTTGGTGTTGAGTTTGCATGTTTTCACTATTAGTTCAACAATTAAATTAACATCGATAATTAACATAGCATGTACAAAAATGTTTTTTAATTTAATAAATACTTTTTTTTCATTTTGCACGCACATTTTTTTTTTTTTCAATTAATCATTCATAATGTCTGCCTTTGATAATCTGGTTGAATTGAACGCACAGAAAAGGAAAATCCTCACGCAATAATCTTCCCAATCCTACATCGCTCAATAAGCTCTGCTGCTCAACGACTGATAGAATTTTTCCATCACGGCTCCATGGGATCATAAAGGTGGTCTGCCATTGTCTAATCTGTGAAGCAGGGGATGTTTGCATGAGTGTGCATGTTCACAGGCCCGACAGCTGAGAGCCTGTCAGTGCCCATGTGATCAAACACTAGGTTCCCGCTTTTGACTGTGAATTATCAATGTCGTGACAGTATGTGGAGCTCATCTCCAGAGCATATTCTCACACTCACCCATAAACACACTATGGGTGGTGGCTGCCATGCAGCATAATAGACCTCTATTGGGATTATTGGTGGATTCAATGTGTTTCTGGCTAACCAGCCCGAGTTCGGAGTGATTTTATTGTGGAAAGACAGCGTCTTGTAAACACATAAACCAGGATAATTCGATGTAAAAATGCTCCCTGTGTTTTTATTAAGGCTCTAAATTAAGAAAGTGAGCTTGCAATCGGGAGGTTTTCAATCGACATTTGAAGCAACGACCTAAACATCTGAAGATGGTTTTCTTTATGTGTGCGTAAATTGGAAGCCGTTTTAAATCGCTGCAGGTTTAGTCATGTTTGCAACAAGACTTTCAAGATTCGCCCTGAAGAGTAGCTGAAGATCTGCTGCTTTTAAAGCTAACGCTCGTAGAGAAGGGAATACAGAAAAACAAAACAAAAAGAGAAACAGACGCCCACTTATGAGAGGGAACGAGCGAGTGGGGTGCGGAAGATGGCAGCTCGTCTCCTCTGCATCTCCTTCTCCGCCGCCTCCTCGGCAGAGTTCACTCCTCCACACTCAGACGCCATTCCTCAGGAGCCTGTTTGTGTTTTCTGCCGCACCCACGCCCAATGTGAGGAACGGCAGTCTGCATCGCTGAGGTCACAGGCTGTTACACAATCTGCATTTCACTACAAACAGGGGGAAATGTCTTGGGAGACCCCTGATGAATATGAAGGGAATTATGAATGGAACAGAAACAGCAGTAGCTGCCTTTCATCTATTATCCAACTCCCACTTCTCATTAATTTGAATTCAGCCCTAAATTGATCTGAAATATTCAGAATTCTGAAAGAATGAGGACTACAGGAATAGCAAATCTGGATTTTATGATTTTCAAACAATATAGTCTTGTGACAACATAATATAGTTGTTTTTGCTATTTATATTACAATACTGTGCTTATTTTCATTTTTCTTTAATTCATAATTGCAATTCAATTACACAAACACATGTATATACGTATGTATGTACGTGAGACACACACCTGTTGTATAATCTTTGTATTGATTTTCTTTTTGGTCACTCCCAATTTTCATAATTTCTCTTGAAAAAAGACATAAAACTAAATATTAATGCTATTTAATGACTTGATTTTTGGGTAGTTTTCTTTACAATTAAGAAAAACACCAAGAAACAACTCTTGGGTATTTCAGTATAACCACATAATTCAGATTTAGAATGAATTTGGTTATTTCTCAAAAGAAAGCAGATGTTTTAATTTCATTATAATGAATTTACATGAATATGTTTGTTGCTATAGATTTTATTCATTTTTATAGCCCCATTTTCCTTAAGACATGAACACACACACACGTGTGTGTGTGTGTGTGTGTGTCACCGGCTGAGTGTAAAGGAGTTAAAGGGAATGACGGTTAATCCCCGGCTGTCTGGATGCCGGGCCTTCCTCTGTGAGCTCAGAGCTACAGCTATTTTTAGAGAGCTACACACACACACACACACACACACACACACACACACACACACACACACACACACACACACACACACACACACACACACACACACACACACACTCTCTCTCTCAAGGACACTGCCGAGGAATACAATTGTGTGGTGCAACAACAACACACTGATAAACACACACACACACACACACACACACACACACACACACACACACACACACACACACACACACACACACACACACACACCTGCTGTATACAATGGACTTCTGGGATTACATGCATGTTGCGGTCAAGTCAGGATTTGTGTTAATTAACAACAATCTTTTCAGAGAAATAATTCAAATGGCTTTAGAACGGAACACTTTCTACCAATTAAACTGGTCATTTTGGTTAATTTACCTCATTCAGCATATCAAGCAAATCTCATCCATGATGGAAAAGTGGTGAACAATAAACCATTAAATCTTCTTCCAACTATGAAGGCTGCCGGAGACTTTGATTCTCTAAGATCTTGCATAAAGTTGTATTAATTGCTTGAACAATAGAGCACGAATAGCTTGCATGTCCCGTTTGCATTTTTGTGGATATTCAAATAAGAATGTTATGTGAGTACTCAAATAACATTTTAGTGTCAACATGGATTAATTGGATGAAGCACTGGGCCCTCAAAAGCACTAAAAGTATTAAAAGAAATCAAACAAAATTAATTAAAACAAAATATTTAGTTAATCTATTAGCATGAAGCTCACAAAACTTTAAATGATCAGCCCCTTTAAGTTTGTTTATTTGAGATATCACAAACAAATTACAGCATTATTTTACATTGTAGTAGGACAAAAACTTAGCTGCTTGGAACTATATTGCGTAGGGTATACTGATATTACGTGTTTCAGAAATATCTACTGCTATCTATGAAAAGTAAAATCTATTAAAGGAGAAAATTAACTTTCTGAATGTAACAAACCGAGTGTAAACGTAAACAAGACAGGAATTTAACAAAACTAGATATTCAGGTGGACGTTGGAAATCAAACACATGCACTTTATTTTGCTCTATTTCAGTTTATCAGACATTATTTAGTCATGAAAATCACACAGCATGGGAAGACGGAAAACTCTGGCCAAAGTGGAGATTTTGCAAAACTTTGTCTTTACGTTTGCATGTTGACAAGAGTTTAACGTCACAAAATGTGACAAAAGAGATATCAGCTTCATATGTGTGAAACCTGTGCTTACAGTTCTAAAAACACTACCAGTACGTCTATAGTTCGATTGACAGTATTCCCAGTTAATATTTTCTTGTATTTTACTTGTTTTTTACTCAAACGCCGCATTTATCATGAGCTCCACTTCTCTATTGGTCCAGAAAAAAGAGCTTTTGATTGGCTTCTCGTTTCCACTGCCGCCTATAGGTTCGGCATGTTCATGGCAGCTCCAGCTTTTTTAAATGCGGGTTTGCGTAAACCATCCATATACAGAGTTATTTTTGAAAACGTGAGTCGGTGTGGTTTTGGTCCTGGGACGTGGGTCAACATAAACCATTTATTTCACACACGAAAACAAACAACAGAAATATATGCAAGATTTTTAAAAAGCCACTCATGCTTTTTTTTTTCACCATGCATATTTTTGCATATTTTGAAGCTTTAAAGCCTGTGCAATAATAAAAAAAATAAACATCTACATTTATGGTTTGTTACATAACGTTGATGGACGGCGAAAACCAATTAAGTCCGATGGGGAAGCCGCATCACTGCCCTCGAAAGACTCGACAGCACCGCCTGAACTGAAAGTGGTTGATTTAATACCGTCTGTATGTGCCAGGAAATTACTTAACGTGATTTATTTCAATGGGAAGCGGACTTGGCTCACATACGCAGCTCGTTCGTTTCATAGCGTGGCCTGATGGCAGGATGAGTGCGACTTCTCCACACGTGCCAAATACAAAGTAACAGAGAAGTTACTTTCAGTAATTGGTGCGGTTCCCAAAATACAAGTCACTGTTTGGAAGTGTGTGATGAGTTGGGGGTTTTATTCACTGAGGCAGGTTTCACTGAGATGGAATCAGCCAGATGGAAATGATTTTAAATCTAATTGTGCTGAAGTAAGTGCAAAAAAACATTGATTTTCCTCCTCGGCTGTGAGACTTTCAGAGGCATTAACCAAAGAGATAAACACTCTATTCATCATTTTTATCAATCTGCAAATTTAGATTTTTTTTATCAGGAAAAATGTAATGTTTGCTTTTTTTTTTTTTTACCTGTATAATGGAAGCCGCTTCTAGAACTTTCCATTATCACACCCATGAGATACCATAATTAAGCCAATACCACGATTGCATTTGATAAAATACGGATAAATATATATAGAATTAATAATAATTAAAGTGTGCAATGGCTACTCGATGTATTATAAATAGGGATATGTGTGATTAGTCGGCTAAACTATCACTTCAAGTTGGCGCAAGAAATATTTTTTAACCAATTACAGTTTCATTCATGAAAAAGTGCGATACAGCGGTTCACCACTAGTCGGAGCTACAGAGGAGACAGCGGCTCCGGTAATTGCAGCAGTGCCCAATCAATTTACTCTGTTATAAAAACTAGTTTCTCCAGATGAGCTGAGGATAGATTCGTACTTTTTAAAGACGCAATCGAGAACAGATTCTATCGCTACTGCCGATCGCAAACTTAGACGTCACACTGAGCCATGCCGTGCTAAAGTAAAACCTCGGCTCTGCAGCAGCGGCGTCATTACTCATCGATCGGCAGCGCAGACGTCTGACCGAATCCCCACCTCGAGGCACAGCTGGATGAATAATTCAACGGGATGCTTGGAATAGAGGAGATTTTGCAGCCACTCCCACGATTCAACGCTCAGGGAGAAAAGTGAGGAAACACGGGTGGATCATGGGTGCAGCACCGTGAAGCCAAAACCGCCTCAGTGACAAAAAAAACCCCCCAACCCAAATAAACAGGTGGTTTCTGCAGGTAAAACAGAGACTGAAGCTGCTTTTTTCCTCAAATCAAGCGAAGAAGTTTGGTCATGTTTTTCGGCAAAGTTGTCAAATATTTTTACAATGGACATTTACAATCCAGCCATTACTGGAATCGATTGTAATTCTGTCCCGTCCCGTGGCGTCAGTGAAAGAATGAAAGCAGACGATGATGACGGCTGTTGAATGAAAGCTGCAGCTGTTTCCATCGTCTGCTTGTTTCGCCCTGAATCCTCCCTCGCAGAGATTCAAACAAGGAAAGAGCCAGATGGAAGGAGGGAGAAGTACACAGTACAGTTGCCTTCAGATGTCAAAGTAAAAAATCTGTAACTTTCTGCGATGTTGTTTAAAACTGGTGTTTTTCACCTGGTGAGCCAGCGGGACATTACTTGGTGAAATCGACTCCTTTTCTTCCTAATTATGGAAATCATCGCTCATGCTAATGTGGGGTTAGATTTCACCTAGCTTCACATAGCTTGAAGCTCATTTTGGTGTAAACCAATGGATTTTGCTACCAATGGTTACATTTGCAGCTGGTTTAAAAAAGACTTTATATATTAGATGAGCTGCGGCACAACAGGTGGGCTGTAACTTTCTCACTGCTCCTCCACAAAGAACAAAATCTGACTTGATTTCCCCGCAGTCAGCTGGTTTTGAAGGAAGCTCAGAGCTTCCTCCAGGCAAACCTAGAAAAAGCACAAGAATTTGTACAAAAGACAACTCTTGTTCAAAATCTGTTCATGTGTTTCCTTCTGTGTAATACCTGTCTGTTTGAGCATGCCTGCTGATGCCGAACTGATCCAGTCCTGCCAGTTAACACAGCTGAACCGCTGCTCTTTCTTTGCGCCATCACAACATTAGTGTCAGACTAACAAACTTCAGACGACTAACTATATTTATCAAGTAGAAATTTTAACTATAATGATCATTCACCTGTGTCCTTTCTCTTTTCATCCATTGGTAACTGTCCATTCACGCATCAAAGAGCAAAACCAACTAATTCTTTTCTTTTGTGTCTCTGATCCGATCTGGTCTCAAAGATATGCTGTTCATTTTTATTTATTTAAAAAATTTTTATAGAACAAATCCACCAGGTTTGGGGTGAAATTGAGAAAATAAAAGCCATTGAACCTCAAATCTGGCCTGCATGAACATGACACAACCCCACATGATTAATTTAACAGTCCCTCCAGAAAATCTCAGTCGTGCGCAAAGATTTAATTCTTGTCCAGTGTGATACTTTAAACTAAGTTAAAACAAGTTAGTCCACGCAGGAGTGATGCACAATCAAATTCAATTAAAGCGTTTATTTATGTTAACCTGCGCGAATGTCAGCAACCATTTACTATATTCAAACTATTGGGATATCGTTTACCCGGAGACGCTGTAATCGTGTCCAGTCTGACAAGATATTGCACTGACCTCGTAAAAATCCAAAAAACAAGACCACTTCACAATCCAACTAATTTAGCAGCAATAGCAATAAATAGCTCTTAATAGAAACAATTTAAAAAAAATTTTGTCTCAGGCCCCATTTATACAGACGTTTCTCAACTATAAAACTACCAAGTCCCAGACGTATATGTTCTGGCAGTCATGACACTCTGGAGGCCGCCATTGTTGTTATTGTCCATCAACTCTTGCATGTGCAGAATAACTATTGACTACGGTCGTGGCGCGTATTTCAGTCGCAGTGTTTCAGAAAAGTTGTGTTTTCCTCCATCTACACGTATACAAGTCTGAGCATTTTCGAAACTTTTCGTTTTCAGTGGCTCTGAGCACCTTTGATTAAATGGACCCCAAAACACAACAGATGTTTGTAATTTCCACTTGAAAACATTGACATCTGAACAGGGCCTTAATTAAAATCTTCAGTTTAGAGACATTAGCCACCAGGAAAACCGCCCAGTATCGACAGCATGTATTGCATGTAAGTAGATAGAAACACTTCTTTACACTTGCAATGTTAAATCATGTCAATGATTCAGTGTAAATACAATAAAATTACCCATACATTTAAACGTGGTTGAAGTTGTGTGTAATATTAAAATGATAATAATGACTCATATGGAAACAAACACTTATTTCTGAGGCTCAATTTTCGTGTTTTATCAGTTTGCAAAAAAAAAAAAAAGAAATAAAAGTGAGAAAGTGAGCTGCAAAATCAAAGTTTCTTTTACCATAGAGATCTGAGAAACTGTTTGTTTGTCCTGGAGGGGACGGCTGCATGTGTGAGTGTGTCAACTGCATGAACATCTCCATCCGTGTGAACGCAGCTCAGCGTCTGCAGCCGCCACAGCTTCACGCATCAGCTGCTTCCTGAGTCCCTCCGTCTCAAATACTGTCTTCTGTCCTCCCTCTCTGCTTGCCCACGCTGGCGCCCACAAGGTCGTAATATTTTTCAAGGTATGTATTTCATACACAACTCTCAAAGCGAGCTGCCATCATCCTCATCATGTGGAATATATATCTATATATCTATATATATATTTGCTGTTTCCGCTCAGACTGTCTGCATTACATAACATTAACGAATGAATGGAATGCAGGAAAAGTCTATGTAGTACCTTTAGAGTTAGCTCTTTTGATTGAGATCACTCATATTAATTAGTCAGTATCAGCGCCATGTACTGTAGCAAAGCTACATGGCTCCCCCTAGTGGCTGTAGAAACTATGACTGCAGCAATGACGGAGACCTTAATTGTTCAGCTTGGATTGGAGAATGAGGCCTTGTTGAAAATGGAATACTAGGTTGCGTTTTGGGAGGCCGTTTACACAACAACAGCATCACCATCATACTCCAGACTGAACAATTTGACCCACAAGTGCAGTAGAACGAGCTGTGACTCTTAACTAGTTTGGTTAGCATGAAGTATTTTAGTATGAAATCACATTTTTAATGTACTAAATCAGCCTGGATCATAACTGTGTGGCATTTCTGACAGAACAAAACATTGTGATAGTTTTAAATATGTAAAAAAAACACATTCCTTGATAGATGTAAATATACTGAAGCAGATCCTCATCCAAGATGGCGGTCAATCAAGATGTCGACTGTCCTCCATTGTTTTCCTGTTCAAATACGTCAAATTTAGAATAAACATGACATGATTTGTCTGATAAATATCATTTTTGTTTTAGCCCCAGATAGTTGCCAGAATGAAAAAAATTTAAGTTAAAAATTAACATTAAAACTGTTCAGACAGTCATAGAAAATCAGATATGGGTCACATATAGGCAAAACAAAATGGGATATAAGGTGGAACAGTAGAAGGAGACAGTTAAGATGCAGAAATTGAACTAACAAAATAAAATCTTTTGATGTTTTACCCTCCGAGAAGGCTTGTTTTGTTGCTGTATATTAATGTCTGATGGCACTTCTCTGTCAAACATGTCAAACATGGCCCTGTTCAGATGCTGGATCCAGTTTTCTAGGCGACCCAGATGCTTTCTAGGTTAGCCTCCATGGAAAATATGCAAATTTCTGTGCTTTGATTACCACTGAGTTTTCAGTTTGTTCCAAATTCTTTCTCACTCCCCAGTTCATCGACGACCCCAGAGGTCTGCAGCCTTTTGAACCAAAAGAGACATTTTTAACCTCTTTCCTCTTAATAAAATGAAATGCATTGACCTTTAGAATAAAAACAACAGAGCTCATAAGAACTATAGTCTCGTACATATTAATCAGAATTGTTCACATCATAGCTAGTTGTAGAAGTTATAGCTATTTTAGTAGTTATAGCCATTCCAGTTCTTTGTTTTAATTTCTATTTAATTTGTCATTTTTGCTGTTTGGCCTTGTTTTTTTGTTGTTGTTGTTTTTAACAATATCAGCAGTTTTATCATTCTTGGTTGTTTTATCTCTTTTTGATGTTTAACTATTTTGGCTTTTTTGACTGTTTAACAATTCTAGTTAATTTAAGAGTTTTCCCATTTTATAACCATTTCAAACTCTTTTAGCTCTCTTACCCTTTTAGCCTTTGTTTATCATTTTGTTGAACTTTTTGTAGTGGTTTTAGCTACCATACATTTTTAAATCCCATCTCAGCAGACAAGGGTCCGTCAAAAATTAACTGAAAAGAAGAAATACGGGTTTGTTTGCATATAGTTTTGTGAAGTATAGTTGTTGGGGTTTTTTTTTTCCGATCATGAATAGTTCTTCTTGTTTGTGCATGAGGTGAGAATAACTGATGTCTTCAAATGCAGTGTAATGTATTTTAGTGAAATTACAGACTGGCCCATTTTTAATCAAACGTTAAATTCGAATAACTCGTCACACAGAGCATGTTGACCAATCAGTCCGTCATCAATTATTAATGTATTAATGCTGCATCATTTATTTATGTCATACTGTACCTACTGACTGCATGCAGACTATATAATACCGACACACAGAGAGGAAATGTATCCACACAACTGCAGTTCCCCACATTTCTATTAAGTGTTGATTCACACGTGTGTATTCTCATTTTATATTGGGGTTTTTTTTTTTTTTTTTTTTTTTGACAAGATGGTTCACTCAGTTTGCTTTTCCAGGTGAGGTTACTAAAAGCTGAATATAGTGACACTTTTCCCCAAAGCCTGTAGGAACATTTTTCAAAGTACCTCCAAATGAGAGACCTCCAGGAAATAGAGAAGTGCCATATCATTCCAAAACTACTCTGGTCACCTGCTCGAGGGTATGAAGAGATGAATTCTGGCTTTTGCATTAGGAAAATAGGTTTCCCTTACTTAAATCTTCCTCTGACGTGTGTACATTATGTTCCTGTTTTAATTTGCTGAAATTTTAGTTACTGAGGTGACGTGGTGACCATGCCTTATCTTTTTAAATCAAACATTTGATAGGTGTTCATGCTCGTTGCCTTCCTCTGTAAAACATCAACTCTCTGACCTCGAGTCAGAAGGAGGGCAGAACTGATATTCATTTTGAGTTAGAGGCTCTCCGACACCGCCGCCTTGCTCTGTGTCACCTCTGTCTGGCCAGACCACAGGGTGCAAGTAATGTGGGCACATCGCCAGCACTGCAGTGTTTGTCTGTCCGCGCCTGTTTTCCCCACATCGTCTCAAAGGCAACTCGTCAAATCTCTCGCAATTAATTGTTACTGCCACCAAAAAAATAAATAAATAAAAAGGCCTCTTGTTACCAGAATTCCAGCCAATCATAAATTCAGGATTTGCACAGATTACACATGGATTTGGCAGAATTTTAGAGTGCAGATTAGATTGGTTACTTGTTTTTGCCTGTGATCTGGGTCTGGAGGTCCGCCCAGGTAACAGCTTTCTGTCCTTCTCTCTTCTCCAAATCAGGAGGCCCAACATGTTAGCTGTTAAAAAAATAAAAAAATAAATGTCATTTAAGTGCTGTTCTCGCTGGAGAGACCACAAACAAAAAAACTGATCTTACATTTCTGCAGTGGCAGCAGCTTTAACAGAATTTAATTGTGTGACAGATGGCTTGGATGGGTAATTCAAGAAATGGCAATCCAGTCTTGAGAGGATCATTTGAAATGAGGTGGTATTATGTTGTAATGGCTCTACTTCAGTTTTGGCAAGGGAAGCAGCACCTAAGCCAAGAATTTCTCTTGGTTAAATATATAATTTGTGAGAAATGTTTTTATTGCTTTGAATTACTATCAAAGTGAAAAGAAACCAAGCATCACTTCTGTTCCTCTGGAGTACCACAGGGAGTCGTGTTTGGTCCTCTTGTATTTAAAGTCTGCATTAAGTCTTCAGACTTATTGCAAATTTGGTTTGATATAGAAACAAGAAGAAAACTGTAGTGGTGTCGAGGGTAATGAGAGAATATCCATGGTTCAAGTCTTAAAGTCTGTTCATCCATTGTCAGCTGGATTCGATTCTGACGAACCGGAATTGGATAAAGCGGTATGGATAGATACTCTGGCGATATTGTTTATTTACAGCCGCTCGTAAAATATTGTATTCAAGTTTTGGCTGTTAAACAGACTTGCTTTCCAAGAAGTCTCATGGAACATCTGCCTCCATAAAACTCAAACCCAAATGTGACCTGCAGTACAGAAAAAGTTAGGTGTCTTCATGTTTTCAGGCAACACAGCAGTAACATTCAAAGTCAATATTAAATTTAAAAAAATCTAATTTAATTTCAATTTGGGCCCATAAGTACCATTTTTAGTTAATTCTTCTCCTGTGCTGATACCACCTGACTCTGTCTGCCTGTCAGACCTGCTGATCCTGACTTCTGATCAACTCGCTGTCAAGTTGCAGAGACTTTATCACACCTTGCTGTATACCACCTCCGCAAATTGCCGATATAGCGGCAGTTGAAAACCCGCCTGTAATGGCTCATCTGACTCCATCTCGCATCGAGTCCCCGGTGCGACTCACATTCAATCGCTACCTGCATTGCAGGGGCCGCCTCCCCGAACCTTCTCCTACACGTACAGTGTATGAGTCTTCAAAATCACTGTGAACTGCGGGTGGAGGACGACTCATTCCATGTTGAAGCAAGCTTGGGCAGGGTAGAGTCCAGCCGACTCCAGCTCATCGTGACAATAGCTGAGGCAAAAGCCTTCAGTAAGGACACTGCAGGCCATGAATTATTCAAGGAGTATTCAACGGCCGCCGAGAGATTAGAGCAGCAAACATATGTTTGGAGGTTTTGCATGAGGATGTGTTATTCCCCCAGCTTTTGACGCATGGACACCATTAGACTCATTAAGTTGTTTTTTTCCAACAAAATGTTTGCAGCTTTGTGAGCTGAAACCTCCTCGGGAACATGTGCATTATTGATTCTTGACAGCCCTTGATTCTGTCGATGGTTCATTTCTTCTTAATGCCACAAACCTGGAACATTTTTCACCCCACCCCAAATCCCTGTTTTTCTACCCCGCAATCAGTATCAGTGGTGTTATCACATAAATAGACCTTGTCATTGTGATTGACTTTGACCTCAAAACATTGGAAACAAGTGGCTCCTGTTGAATCAGCAGGGAGCAGATAACTTGCGTTTTTTGTTGTGAGACGTCACTCAATTTAAAAGTGTCCGTGGTGCGATAAACCGTGCTTCCTCCGAGGGACACGGGAGCTGTTGGAGCCCTCCGGATGAATCAGGCAGAAGTAAAGCCTGATATATCGTTGTCCGGGGGGGGGGGGGGGGGGGCTCTTTCTCATTGGGTTAATGCAGTTACCATGGATACCACCTCGTGTGCTCATGCTGCAGCGATGTGCAAAGGAATTTCTCTTTCTTCCTGCGCTACCTCTCTTTACGACGCAGTGGCTCTGCAAGGGATATTCCATCTAGGTCAAAAAGATAAAAGATGTACGTTGGTTCTCCGCTGACAGGAGCAAGAAAAACCAGACGCGTTTCTACTCGTGTGTCAGCCAAACTTATTTCCATTTAGAGGGACTGGTAGAAATTTAAAATGATCTGAGCCAAATGGAGAAGTTATGGTTCAATTAAAACTTGTGAATCTGAAATCAAAAGTCAGTCATGGGGGGGGGGGGGAAATCATAGAAATGTGTTTCATTTTTCACATATGAAATGTCAAATTCTATCACCTGTTGGTTGAGTCCGTTACTTACACACTTATCTCGGATCATCGTGGCCTCTGGTAATCTCAAAACGTCTTCAATCTCTCCACTTCACGGGTTGATTTTCTCTCCTGGCTGTACAGTAGACACTGACTTTAGATCTGATGTAAGGAGACTATTGAGGGTGTGAACAGGTTTGCTTTATCCTTTCACACTTATGACAAAGAAGAAAAATCCACTGTAGCTTTGTGTGAAAATCTTCCACACATATACAGTCCAACATCCTCTGTGTGAGAACAATTTCCACCTTTTCTATTTATAAACTTAAGGTGAAAGCGTAATCACAGCTTCTGTGTGATTCGTCGTCCAGCGACTGTAATTAGGACATTTATGGAGCTTAGAGTCTTTCGATATGCTCTTCGTATCATTTACTTCGTATGAAATTGTCATTTTAAATGACACCATCTGCAGTTAGCAGTTAAATTTAAGAGAGAAATATTGTTTGATATGTGGAAATATGATATTTGAATGAGTACACTAAAAGACTGATTTAGCATAAAACATGTTCCAATGCATGCTCATGTCAATAAGATTGCACTTTCAATTTGCAGTGTTTTGCAGGGGATGGAAAAACAGGAGTATCAAATGAAGTACTTGAATACATTAGACAATGTTTAAATGAGAAATATCTGCTGGGAATAATGATTCAATATTCTTTGGCCTTGGAAATGCTATGCAGTGATTGAATAGAGTGTAAACACGAAATTCAATATGGTGTCGTCAACTTGAACGTTTTGGGGAAAGAAGTTTTCAAAATATCAGAGTGTTGGAGCAAATACATCTGAATTAAAATTTACAAAACTCTGGACACGGATGTGAACTCTGCTTGTGTAGAAAAGACAGAAAAGTAAACTTATATTCGAATCAGGTCAATGCCAGCCTAATCCACCACAGCTTCCCCCAGCAGTCAATGTAGGATTTCAATATTGTGCATCAGATAATAAAGCCTTTTGTGCAATTCTAAAACACACAAAAAAGATTGTTCTCGATACCAAGAACCGATATCAACATCCCTGTAAGAAACACATAACTGTGATGACTTCAAACGTCAGCATTGAGAAATATCCTCCTTGGAGAGTTGCTTTGTCATTGCTGCTGCTTGAAGGCTTTTTCCAGGTGGCTGATGGGTATTTTAGCTTGTTAAATCCCTAAGTTTCCTCTAAACCGAACGTCTTCTGTCATCCTTTCTGCAGAAAACGAACTCTTTAGTATTGTGTCTATTGTTTTGCGTTTGCACCAACCTGCATTAAAGTCAATCTTTATCGCATTTCAGCGGCGAAGTTAGACAGTCTTTCTGCAAATGGCACAAATTAAAACCAAGAATGCTACAATCTTTCACAAGATCTAAATCCTTGCTCATTGTCTCTCTGCAGACTATGCAGGCGGCTCGATGCCCGACAGATGAGCTGTCGCTGACTAATTGTGCCGTGGTGAGCGAGAAGGATCTGCAGTCCGGACAGTGAGTACTCACTATCGCCTCTTCATCGCTGCGTTTGTCAGTACAAGCAGACAAGTACCTCCACCCGAACACAATCATCATGTCAAACTGCACCTATTCAAAAGGTCACACGCACTCATCTGACGCTTGAGTAATTGTCTCATGGCTGGGCGATAAAACGATATAGATACAGGACGTGTCGTGAAAGAAGCTTTCCTCGGTAGATTGACTTTTCGATAGATTGCATTTGTCCACGTTTTGGCAGACAATACAAATAGCCAATGATACTGAGAGTTGCTCTGTGTTGAATCGACCGTGTGGCTGGAATAGGGAAGACGCAGCTATTTATATGAAACAGTTGTAAAGTAAAAATATTTCAATAAAAATTAACCTTCTGATATCTTCAAATCTCACTTGAGGGAAACAGGTAACATTTAAAATCGACAAAACTAACATTTTGTTTTTTTTTTATCATTATATATATCGATATCGACTCATGTATAAAAGATGATTCTGATTGTACTTTTTCCCAAATCGCCCAAATGTCGGCATTTTTAGACAACGCTCGGACACCGTTGCCATGTAAATCGAGAAAATGCCATCTTAATAAGTAGTTTGTGTGCACATGCACGAGTTTTATAAATACTTGGTAGTTTTATCATCGAGAGTCACCCATCATAGCAATCCGACTTCGTCCGTGTGACCACATGAACATCCGTGTCGTCCTGTTGTTCATGTTTAGAGCCTATTGGTTCTGGGAGCACGCTTGCGTCATTTCATGACAATGCAAAAAGGACCTCGGTCCCTAAATCTTACGGGTCAATGAGTGAGTGATGATGTGACGTGGCGATCGGAGTCAAACTGTCTCCTCTCTGCAGGCATGTGACCGTGAAGACCACGCCCAACCACAAGTTCGTGTTTACAGTGAAGACCCACCACACTGTGTCTGCTGGGTCCATCGCCTTCAGCCTGCCGCAGGTAACACACACACACACGCACACGCACACACACATACATACAAAATCTGCTCAGTGTTCAATCTCTTTCTGACTTCTCTCTCTCTCTCTCTCTCTCTCTCTCTCTCTCTCTCTCTCTCTCTCTCTCTCTCTCTCTCTCTCTCTCTCTCTCTCTCTCTTGCAGAGGAAATGGGCCGGTCTCTCCATTGGCCAAGAGGTGGAAGGTATAAAATCCTCCATTTGTCTGCATCTGAAAAGCAAATCACATCGCACCTGAAAAGCACATCGTAAATCCATCAGTCTGACTGAATGCTCCCAGTTCTCAAAGACCGATCAGGGTTAGATATGCTCTGAGTGTTGTAAATATATCTGTGCAGCCTGTGTTTGACAGGAAATGACGGGACAGGGCCCTCATGCTGAGAGAAGGATAAGAAAGTAAAGAAGATGATTAAAACAAAGGATTTTCCTCCACCAGAAAAATGCACTACGTTAAATATGAAAATACTTTCTGTTGCCAGAACCTACTGTGGTATACATTAGTGTTTCATGCTCCAGCCTCTATGCCCCCCCCCCCACCTCCACCTGTCTCCCCGCTCCACTGGACCTCTCAGGTCTACACTGACAGTGGTCTCTTAGGACCTTTGAAACCACTGAACCATATCGCACATACCCTGCACACTGCACCACATCTTTGGGTCGTTAATACATCGCTTGTGAAATTGTTTGCTGTCGTAAAAAAAAAGCATTAAATGAATTGGTATGAAAAGGCTGCTAATACAAAAATAGCCCGGATGACTCAGCTCTTTGGTAATTTTCTTGAAGGACCTTATATAACTCACCATATCGTCCATCATCTGAAACTAGATTCATGCCTGAAGGGAATTTGAGACATTTAAATATATAATATATATATATATATATATATATTGAAATGTTGCGTAAACAGGACCTAAAACACTGCAAAAGACAAAAAAGAACATAGTAAATAATAGCTTGAATGCCTAAAACAAATGAAAGAGTTCAAATTGTTGCTTAAACCATTAAGAAGGGTAAAATGTAAAAAAAAAAAAAAAGCCCAGCTAAAAAAATCAAAAACGGTTAAAAGAGCTCAAATCTACAAATACAACCCAACATATGTTTTTGTATGTAAAGCAAACGTAAAGGACTCTGAGCTGCATCATCCTCATGGGGGGGGGGGGGGGGGGCGGACTTGTGGACAGATGTGTTTGCCTCTCCGTTTTGTTTCCAACTAAACGTCCTGTGAGAGATAACTGAGACTGTCCGTCTCCCTAGTGGCCAACTACAACTTCGACAAGTCCAAGCAGTGCATCGGCGCCATGACGATCGAAATCGACTTCCTGCAGAAGAAGAGCACCGACTCCTCCCCCTACGACTCGGACAAGATGGCGGCCGAGTTCATCCAGCAGTTCAACAACCAGGCCTTCTCCGTCACCCAGCAGGTTTGGACGCCGACGCTCTGTTTCGTTCTTTTGCTTTTTTTTTTCATTTTTTTTTTCACATGCTTTGTAATTCTGACCGTCCTCTCCCTGTCTTCTTCTTCTGCCCGTCTCTCAGCTCGTCTTCAGTTTCTGCGACAAGCTGTTTGGCTTGATGGTGAAAGACATCGAGGCGATGGACGCCAGCATCCTGAGAGGAGAGCCGGCCTCCGGGAAGAAACAAAAGGTAACGGGGAACACAAAGCTAATTTATTGATTTATTTACCAATGACAATCAACATTCATGTGCTGTGACATTCACTAATGCCGTTACCATGACGATTTCATTTATGCTCCTTCAAAATAAAACCGCTCTGTCGCTTTCTCCTCAATCCTCCATGTGTCGCAATGTTCGCCATGTGGGGACAGTTGCAGCAAATTCTGCAGCAGGCTTGTGCCGCTTGGTGATCTGACTGTATGTCTGCGATTGAAGGGATGAACAAAGATGGTGGTTATCTTCAGTAATGTTTCACCAGACAGGAAGTTTTTTCCCCCCAAAAGAATATTGCCAATGAATTGTATTTCGTCACGTCCGTTAAGCAATTTGTCACAAACAGGCCAGAAGTTAGATACACAAATGTGTGACAGTGTATGTGAATATTTTAGTGTGTGAGGTGAGAAATACACAGTTTTTAAAGCAGTTTTGGGAGTTGTAATTCATGACATCAGCAAGCATCTCGATATAAATATTTGTTACTACACTTGAGGCAAATTTTAGTTCTTTTTGTCAAGCAGTTGGCAAAATCCTGCCACTAAATGTTTTTAGTAATACCAATACCCATGACCTATAATTTCGATACTGACAACTGGAGCCTGACCGATATGGATTTTTTTGGGGGCCGATTCCCATATCTGGCAATCAAAATCAAGCGTGAATAACACAACAAGGCACGTCACGGGAAATGGGAAACTTAATGAGTTTATTTTGCATACTGGTTTAACTTTCCCAAACTGCTTGCTTTCTGTAAATTCTCCCTCACTCTCTGCTGTGGACTGGAGTGTGGCATGAAAAGAGTCGTAGCGTCCCCTACTGGATACGTAACACAAGGACAGCAGAAAACCCCCCCCCACCATATTCTCTGCAGTTTGCAGGCGAAAAATACGTATGAACGTCGGATCAATCGGCTGGGTCCTACTGATTTCCCATCATATTTAAAATAGCACATATACATATGCATATTTATGTACATGTACATATGCATGTTTATATACATATACATATGCATATGCATATACATATACATATATATACATTACTGCCTTATTTGACTTGTTTAAATAACTATAACTTATGTGATCATTAAAAACAACAGCACATATGCTAATAATAGATTCATGGAGTGCACAGCAGAATACTGAGTTTCAGTTTAACTCAATTCAAACAATGCTGATTGATTTTAATCAAACATGTCACTGTCAGACTTATTTTTGTGACAATTGCTCTGAGTTGGTTCCAGATCGTGAGTCTGGCCACGTTTTGGGGGATTTTGTCGATTACGCTGCGCAAAAGCGACACGTCTGCATATTTTAACCCCAGAGAGGCGGCTTGCAATCGAGAGAGATGCGATGGCGCAGATGTGCTCAGATTCCCTGCTGCAGGAACGTGTGAGGAGAAAGTGAAAGTAACACAGTGGCTTTGATTATTAGATCCACTCTTGTATGATTTCCACACTGAATTAAAAGTCGGGGACCCGCTCATACAGAAGAGACTTTTATGTACCAAGCTGTGTGATTGCAGTAGAAAGTCGTGCTGCAGTCATGCTCATTACTTATGCACGCTCATTGATATGGGAATACTTTCATCTTGAAACGTTTCAAACAATCCAGAACATCTAAAACAGACGACTGTCTGATCGGAGAATCTGCGAGGTACAAAATCCACACAGAAAAGAAAGAGGCATGGACGGAAATTCGGTGTTTGATTCACAGTTCAGACAATCACACCAGTGTGCAAATGAAGTGCCAGTGATGTGATTCTGTGGTTTATACTTAGAGGAGGGAATTGGGAAAAACTCCTTCAGGGAGAGAGAATGCGGCGGCTCGGTTTGGTTTTCGAGAGCAGGTTTCCCTCCTGCTTCCTCCTTCCCACTTCATCCGCCATATGGTCAGGTCTGGCGCGTGTGATACCCAAACAATAACTGTCAATTAATGTAACTGATGTTTTTTTAACGTATGAGTTATTTGAGGTCGCTCTGTTTCTCTGCACTAAGCAAAAACGGTTTTCGAGCTTTAAATGCTCAGAGCCGATGAAAACACAGCTTTTTGAAAAGTGGGAAAAGTTATTGCCTCCATTTAAAATTTTCAATGTTGTAATAATGACAATGCACTCGTTTCTGGTGAGAAATCCTGACGTGTTTTGGGTTTGTAAAAAGAAATTTTGACTTTCTAATGATTTTAATTGCGTCAAAACAAAAGGTTGCAAATTTGGTAAAGTCAAATAATTTTATACCCATTTATCTTTCATATGTTTCCAAATTAAACATTAAAATCTGTGATCTCAGTGCATTAACGTTGGATACTCAGACAATTGCTTTAATGCGCTCACTGATATGGCATCGTGAAATGTAAATCGTCTTTTTTTTTCTTGGGCATTAATCTTCCATTTTATGCTTGTATATCTTGCTTTTGTTGCCACTGTGTCAGTATTTGTATTAACCAAAGGCCGTTAAACGCGATTGTTCTCTGTCAAGCTGTTGTAATGGGAGGGAGAAAAGGTCACCAGTAAAGTAATCAGGCCAGTGGCAGAGGGGGAGATTTCAGTCTCATCTGCTCATTGCACATGAAAAGGGTTCACGTCCAAAGATCGCGTGTGAATTCTGAGAGTGACTTTGTTTTTCTGCGGCAGATCGACATCGGTCTGATGGTGGGAAACAGCCAGGTGATTTTTGAAAAGGCCGAGAGTTCCTCCCTCACACTCGTCGGTACGTTCCCTCTTCAGGATTACATGTCTGTCTGTTGGATTTTGTGATGGATTCTGCTGCCGCTTTCACGGGAGGAGCAGCATTCGCAGTGTTCGCCCACACGATGGCAGCATAGAACACACTCCCATGAATACAGATTTAAAGAGCTCACGCTCTTCCTGTGGTTTGGATTGGTTTTGAACTTGCTCCCTCCCTCCTCTGTGTGTTTTCCCAGGGAAGGCGAAGACTAAGGAAGCACGACAGACAATCATCAACCCTGATTGGAACTTCGAGAAGATGGGAATCGGCGGCCTGGACAAGGAGTTCTCCGACATTTTCCGCAGAGCCTTTGCTTCCCGAGTCTTTCCTCCCGACATCGTGGAGCAGATGGGTGAGACGCCCTCACTTCTTTCGTGGCTTCCGTTCTTTCTGGATTCCGTCCTTCACCGCCTTGTCTCTTCCTCCCTCCAGGCTGTAAGCACGTGAAGGGCATCTTGCTGTTCGGACCGCCAGGTTGTGGTAAGACTCTGATGGCCCGGCAGATCGGCAAGATGCTCAACGCCCGCGAGCCGAAGATCGTCAACGGCCCCGAGATCCTCAACAAGTACGTGGGAGAGTCGGAGGCCAACATCCGGAAACTGTTCGCCGACGCCGAAGAGGAGCAGAAGAGGGTGAGACGGGACTTTCGTACTTGTGTTAATATTTCCAGAGATTCAAATTCACAAAACGTAGCTCTCACCCAGGAGTTTAGGGGTCACTTCTTCAACTTTTAGGCAAACACTGCCTGAGATGACGGCAATAGAAATCAAATACGTAGAATGAAATTGGACCTAGATGCCAGATGTTTGTTCTCTTGAACAAAGAATGGTGGAATTTTAAAACGTTAAAACATAAAAGTCGCAATTATTCTGTTTTGTCTGAGTTTGTTTCTATTTCATTCGTTGACAAAAGAAAACAAAGCGATTCAATACGGTACAAAACAATAGTTTCCAAAGTTATAAATGAAAGGGACCATAAGGAAAAAAATACTTTAAGTACAATTACTTGATTTCTTTGAGTTTCTTTGGTGTACTTTTTAAAATCTTGCATCTGGATTAGATTCCTTTGATTCCTTGCCGAGATAGTTTTATATATTGTCCCCTTTTACAGAATTGTAAGATTCTTGTTTTTTTGGAAGATCCCTGTTTCTTTAAAGTTACACTAACTTTCTGGACATTGACCAGTAAAGTTTGTTTATGAGCTTCATACATAATTTGCAGAATATTATAATCTAATGTGTCATGAAATTCCAACTCCATGAACTCTAAAATAGTCATAAAGAACATATTTTTAGGATGTCTTTACTCAATAAAGCTGGGGGCCACTTCAGTGTTTGAATAGTACAAAAAGAAAGTATTTTCATTTCTCAAAAAGGTGTTCTTTTAATTTCAAATATTGATGCTGTTTAATAATACAAAACTGCAAACAGTTGGTGCGCACATTTTTCTTTATTTTTATGAACGGAATATTGAATTGACAAATAATTATTTAAAAATGTATACATATTAGTTTTTGCCTGCTTGTGCAAACAAACAACAGATTTTTCTTCAGATTTTTGTTTTTTGGAACAACTGCGTACATCTTTTGGTGTTTTATGCTCACAAATGGACTTAAATCTGTGGAGTAGTGATGCAATATATGTAAAGAGGTAACATAAAAGGTTTTTTGTTGTTTTTTGGGGGTTTTTTGGTCTTGGATCACTTTAAACAGCATGACAACAAGTTCTTCTCCCTCTCAGCTGGGAGCCAACAGCGGCCTCCACATCCTCATCTTCGACGAGCTGGACGCCATCTGCAAGCAGAGAGGCACGGGCGCCAGCAGCACTGGCGTGCACGACACCGTGGTCAACCAGCTGCTGTCCAAGATCGACGGCGTGGAGCAGCTCAACAACATCCTGGTCATCGGTGCGCAGCATCAGCAGAGAAATCTCTCCGTTTGTCTTCACTTGTCTCCAATTCACACCGATTCTGTGGAATCAAAATCAGGAAATAAACACGGAACTTGCAGGAGTTTTTAAAAAATTTTGAAAGGGTTTTTTTTTAAGCACTTTTAGTAACTTCCGCATTTCTTTCTGTGATTTAAAATTCATGAAATAAGAGTTAATGCTTCTATAACTAATTGAATTCCGGTTAGAATTTATTTAGATTTTTTGGGCTGTAGATTTATCAAATATGCAATTATTTGTTTTTAGGTAAATGTCCTTCAGTTTGTATTTAATATTACTGGGTGTTTTTCACTGTGCATGTTAAAAAATGTTTATTGTGTGAGACTAGAGGTAAAAAACTGCAGTTTTCAGCTTTTAAGTTAAAGATCAACCAGTGTCTGTTTTCTTAATTAAAAAAAAAAATTGGAGGGCCTTTAATGTTGATCATACTTTTATAAGAATGTTTTATTTATTTATTTATTTTTTAATCGCTTTGTTTGTTGGTACAGGTTATTCATTAACATTTGATTTGTAAATTTCCAGGATAATGAAATTGCCGAACTGCACAGTTTAATTTCCGTGCATCAGGTTATTAGAGCCATCAGATTTGATAAATTGCTTTATTTATTTCTGTGGCACAAATCGGCCCTCTATAATAAAACTTGAACTTGAAGTACGCAGGTTAAAGTGAAGTTTGAAGAGCCGTTACAACAGGACACTTCAACAGTGGGAAGAGCTGAAGATCACACTCTGAATCTAAAGTACTTTTAAACTCCATCTAGTGCAGGTGATGATCAATAAGTGCCTCATGCAGCCACACTTCAAATAACCGGGACAATTTATTTTAATTTCTGCCACTTAAGGTTTGAGTCTCTTAACCTAAGAGGTTCATGTGTGACTCCAGTTGTTGGTTTTAACAATTATTCTCATTTTATCTCTGACGATCCGTCTCCTTTTTTGTTATCGACCTCTGCAGGAATGACCAACAGGCCCGACCTGATCGACGACGCCCTCATGAGGCCGGGCAGGTTTGAGGTCAAGATGGAGATCGGTGAGTAAAGACGTGCTCTCCTCCGCTCCAGTTGACTTCCGGGAACGACCCCCGATCTTTAAACTCCGCGATCCGACCTCCAGGTCTGCCCGACGAGAAGGGCCGCGTCCAGATCCTGACCATCCACACCAACAAGATGCGGAGCTTCAACCTGCTGGCGGGCGACGTCAACATCAAGGAGCTGGCGACGGAGACGAAGAACTACAGCGGCGCCGAGCTGGAGGGTCTGGTCAGGGCGGCGCAGTCCACCGCCATGAACCGACACATCAAGGTCACTCAGCTCTGCTAATGTCGCCATTACGGCAGCAGTCTGCAACCTTCATGGCCGAAAAGAGACATTTCTGTGACTTTATGCAACGTTGATTTTAAGTGCAAAACACGTTTAACTTCAAAATCAGAATTTTGATATAAAACTGTCGGTTATGATTTATTTATAAAGCTTCAGTTACAATTTAGGATGCTTAACATTTCATTACATTATGAGCTCTTTTAGTGGTTTTACTTTTGTTTTTTAGTATATTATTTTGAGACAATTTTGATATTTTAGCTGTATTAACTATTTTGGCTATTTTTTAAGCATTTCTTTTTAATTCTTTGTCATTTCTAAGTTTTTTTCTTTTAGAAATTTGTCATTTATCAGTTTCTTTTGAAGTCTTTGCATCCTCCCCCGACATTACTCTTATCTCTTTGTTAATAAAATAGAACTCCACGATCAGACCTTCAATAAAAACACAAGATAAATATATTATATTTGTAATAATATGTATGTAGGTAATAATATTTACATTTAATTTAATGAAAGCTTCACTGAGTCACTACATGTTGCAGACCCCGGGATTACAGAAAGTTCTTCCTACAGAAAAAGTAATAATAAAGTGAATATAATGTGCAACTTTGACTGAGAGCCAACTCAATAAATGGGGCTTATTGTAGCATGAAGCAGCAGATCTGAGCCTGACGGAAAGAAAGCCGTCGTCACCCCAGAGGTTCACATGTGGGAGGATGAATCGATGCCTGCCACTCAGCTGATTTCCAATAACCGACTCTACCTAAAGCCTCAACATACAAAAGACTGAGACTGATGAACAATGGCTTTGAATTGAATAAAACAGACCCCTCGGCTCATTTCTACAGATATTTATTGGTATTCCATTTTTCCCGGGACTTCACTGCTTCAGACGTCTCACGTGGTTTCCACATTCACCCATTCACACGCTTTAATGGAGACGCTTCAGTGTCTCCAACAATTTGACGTGATTAAACAAAGTGTAAATAAATAAGTATTTACTACAATGGCTCTGGGTTATATGGGAGGATTTTTTTGTTTTGTTTTTGAAGTGAACCACTTCAAGAGGAGTTGGTAGTTCTATCATTTCATTGTAGGAGGTGTCTCTCTTTGTTTCTAGGCCACGTCTACAGTTGAGGTGGACATGGAGCGGGCGGAGAAGCTGAAGGTCACCAGAGATGACTTCTATGGATCCCTCAACAATGACATCAAACCGGTACGTACAGTACTTCTTGTCTCGGACCAATTTCAGCAGAACAAAGTGTTTAAATCCAGGCTCTAACCTCTCCATGTTTTCTTTCTTTTTTTTCCCCAGGCGTTTGGTACAAACCAGGAGGATTACTCGAACTACATCATGAACGGCATCATCAAATGGGGCGACCCCGTCACGCACGTCCTGGACGACGGCGAGCTGCTGGTGCAGCAAACCAAGAACAGCGACCGCACGCCGCTGGTGGCCGTGCTGCTGGAGGGTAGGGCGTCAAACACGTCGGAGGTCGGACCGGTGGGAACAAACACATCAAGCACGCATCTGTCGTTGCAGGTCCACCCCACAGTGGAAAGACGGCCCTGGCGGCGAAGATCGCCGAGGACTCGCAGTTCCCCTTCATCAAGATCTGCTCTCCGGACAAGATGATTGGACACTCGGAGATCTCCAAATGTCAGGCAATCAAGAAGGTAAGAGCCACGCTGCTGTTTCTCACAATCAACTCCCCCCCCCCCCCCCCTCCCCCGATTTTTTTCCACTCATTAATGTCCTCTTGCCACTCGTCCCGTTTTTAGGTCTTCGACGACGCCTACAAGTCGCAGCTCAGCTGCGTGGTGGTGGACGACATCGAGCGTCTGCTGGACTACGTCCCCATCGGACCTCGGTTCTCCAACCTGGTCCTCCAGGCTCTGCTGGTGCTGCTGAAGAAAGCCCCGCCCAAGGTCAGAGGTCGTCCAAATACGCACGAGCCCAACATGGGGATTCAGATAGAAGACGAATCAGATGGAAAATATAATTTAAAAAGCTCGGGTTTTTTTATCTTTCTTTGGTCTATGCTTTGAATTAAGACACGCTATGTTTTCTCATAGTTTCACCTTCTTTATAGAAATCTCTAAAAGTCGCACCCCTGCTACGTTAAACTTGGGACAATGTTTAAAAAAAACGCCAACAGGGGGCGCCAGAACCTTGTCAAATGGTGACAGAATTCATCCACTCGACTTTACACTAAAAAAAAATGTATTCATTTTGTAAAAACAAGCACATTTGTTTGTGCCTGAAATTGTTTTTAATTAAAATAATTAGTTTAGATTAAATAAACTTATGAAACCAGCTTTAACCCTTTAGAGGACTTATCCAAGGTCACCAGAGTGCAGCTGTTTTTGTTATTATGAAATGTAAACTATAGAAAAGCATTAAAGGGTGAAATCCAGTGAAGATAGTGTAAATACATATGAAACAAATACAAATGAGTGTGCTCTTTGTGTGCCACATAACTTCTTTTATTTTAAAGCAGTATTTTTGTGTAGTTTATGTAGTTCATACATGTATCATACATCTTTTGCCTATTGAAAGATTTCAATCTATCACATTGCAATCACTGTCCTGATAAATATGCAAAATAAATACAACTCAACAGGTGCAGATCAGGAAAAGCAGATTAATAATGTACACTGTGACTAAAATCCACCCCCCCCCCTCAAAAAAAAAAAAAAACATGTCCACTTTTCACTTGTTGTCTGCAGCGTCCAGGGAGGTTTGTAGGTTAATGAAAACATTTCGTTTTCTTTGTTTTATCAAGAGAATGTTTGTGTCTCTTAACCTTGATTTGCCGTTACGGTACAACGGAATAATACGATGCTTTGTGCCGTAACCCTCAAGTGGCAGCTTTGTGAGCTGCTCTGCGAGAAAGAAAGAAAGAAAACCTTATTGATCTCCTTTGGAAAATTACTTCTCTGTATTTAACCCTTGTCGTTCGTGGGTTCTGCTCGGGAAACCACAGTGCAAACCTGTCTGCAGTGAGATTCAGGTTCTTTTATACACTTGATAGAATTATTTACCTCTGCTAAGACGTCTATCTTTCCATTACAGTTGATTGTTTGGTGTTTTTAGGTTGGTTGTTTTTTGTTTTTTTTTAGTATGAAGCGATCACATGGACTGTCCACACGTGAACACATGATCACTGGTTCCCACCACCCTCCACAATCCAAACCATCTCCTCCCTCCGTGAATAAAATCAAGATTTTTTTTATTATTTTTCAATTATCTACATCACTTCTATCATAGATGTGTTTAAGTCATTTGATTGTAGAGGAGAGATCCTTTTACTCAAACTTGCGTTTTATTGTTGTATAACTGAATTTTTAATCCATGCAGAATAAGCTCACTTTGAATACATTCAATGATAACGCACTGCTGCGTAAACCTTATTTCTGTATCCCAAGGTCGAGCTCAGGGTTCTAAATTTAGGAAATCACATTGATGTCCCTCTAACGTACCCCCTTAGGCAAAAGTAATTGCCCGCCCTTGATGTGGTGCAGTCAGTCAGATCAGATTTACTCCTTATCGCAGGGTCGGAAGCTGCTCATCATTGGCACCACCAGCAGGAAAGACGTCCTGCAGGAGATGGAGATGCTGGATGCTTTCAGCACCACCATACACATCCCCAACATCTCTACCGGAGAGCAGCTGGTCGACGCCTTAGAGGTATAAATACACACACACTCACGCACACACTTCAAGGTTAAAAAAAAGACACCTGTGCTGAAGTACTCAGACACGAAAAGGCCGGTGATGGCTGCAAATTAAAACAGACGTCTAATTCCGAGAGGTGACATGCAAACAACCTCGAAAGATTTGTAACCTTGCAAGGTCAAAAAAAAAAACAGCTTTTAATTTAAGCTTCTGCAAACACATTAATTGTTAAAGAAGGCTTGTCGCGCGACTCTCACCGGAGGCTTCTGAAGGTCGGCGTCGGAGACCTTCACCTTTTCCGCTGACTGCGTTGTCTTCCACAGCTGCTGGGAAGCTTCACGGACAAGGAGCGGGCCAGCATCGCGCATCAGCTCAAAGGCAAGCGAGTCTGGATTGGCATCAAGAAGCTGCTCGTGCTCATCGAGATGTCGCTGCAGGTACGTACGACGGCGTCGGTCAAGGCCTGAGCTGTGACGTGATGACAAAAGACAGACGTGGATAATGTATACGGGGCGGCTGCCGGGAATGTCGCTGTTTCTCGATGACATGATGAAATAGTGATGAAAAAAGAGACATTTAAGGCCTTTTTCCCACTGTTTAGCCCCAGAAAAACCCTGAATATTTAATCCTTTAAAACCAAGCCTGTCAAAAACTATAGACTCTTATATTCTTCTGGTCTCTGCTTACACCTCATGTTTGGTCATTTATTTAGATAGTGTTGAGGCATGTAAAGTTTAGTATTTATTCTTATAGTTGAGTTTCTCTGAGTTTCTGGGATATTTTTCTTTTAAATGTTCCTTTTATAAAAATGATTATTGAATGAAAGGCATGAACTATTAATGGATTCAATCTGACTGTAATGGAGATTAATTAAAAGGTGCAACAAGTTTATGCATGAAAACAATTTAGTTGTTACATGTGAAGTTCTAATATAATTTGTTGTTATATAAAACGGTAGCAACATTGAATGAACACAACTTTAATAAAAAAAAAAAAAAACATTTAGTATGAATGAATACAAAACCGTCACCATCACATAAATACACACATTATTGAACGGCATCAGTTTACCGTATTTCGTGGACTGTAAGTCACTTTTTTTTTGTTATTTATCAAGTCATGTAACATTAAGAAGCAACTTCTATATTTGACTATCGCGGCATATAGCCTCTTAGACCACTAGATGTCACTGTATAACAACATAATGCTGCTACATGAACGGAGAGATGCCATTATTATATTATTATATTTGACTGACAGAACAAGCTAACTATCACAAGAAACGGCAGAGTTTAAACTACACAATAGAAAACGTAAGCAGACCACGAGTTTAGGGTACGAAACTTGTGAGGGACTGGAGAAAAGCAGAGAAGTTTAAAAAAAAGTTTAATCATTGGCAAAAAAGCACAAGGTCTGTGCTGATTAACGAGTTCACAGAAGGTTCTGAAACACGTTGGAACACGATTAGTGATGCAGCAGTTACATCTGGGAATGGTTTGATACTTGTGACCTATAGCCCAGAAATGACGGTTACCATGTAATTCAGCCTGGAGTGAGTAGACTTCACGGCTTTCTAGCAATAAAGCTTTAATCACGGGAAATGTGCTTCCACAGTGACACTGTGGTTTTTTTTTTTTTTTGTTCTTCAAAACTGCCCCAAACATTGCTGGCTTTATTTTCTTTCACCCTCACTGTTTTAAATGGGTTACGTTCTCATTACTGCAGTCAAAGGACGCATTCTCTCTCACTCGAAAGATCAAATGAATTCACCCAAACGTTATCTGTGGTTCGCGGAAACTTGCAAAGCCAGTTTCTGCTGCATGATAGGCCGACGCTTAATTTTGCATTTTTTTTTTTTCCTCTTTAACCCACAAAAAGGAAGATGAAACAGAACAACTCTTTGTTGGCTTCGTACTCTTTGGATGCAGCGTGACTTCCTTTTTTTTTTCTTTTCTGCAGTGAAGCTAAAACCACACAGCGTTCAGCGACATTGTTGAAATTTGGCTCTCATGAAACGAACCACGTGGACAAAACTCTCCTATCGTGATGCAACTTTGCACAAATGCCTTCGGCTGATTATCCAAAATGATAAACGGGAAGTTTTTATCTAATTTATTCGCCAATCTTCTCAAAAAACGGCAGTATTCTGCTGGAACGTTTTCACTAGTGAATAATGAGTCACTTCCTTTTTACTAACCGACACAGCCTGCGGTCAGATTTTGCTTCTAAAAGCAAAAGTTGTGAAAAAAAAAGACACAGTGTTCCAGTTTCTTTAGAATGTCTCGTTCATTAGCCCATAACATATTGGTTTGCAACGTCGAAACAATGTGGGTGTGGTCTGGTAGGACATAAATAGGATTTAGCTCATTAAATATCCAAAAACTATGTCAACATCTCTTTATACAACAAGTTCAGAATCAAAAGAAGTTGTTTCCTTTAATTTCCTTAAATTTTTGAACTTTAATCTTGATTTCGGGTTTTTTGTATGTTTTGAGTGTCGTCTTCACAAAGATACCTTGACAAAAAATGTTTTTTTGTTATTTTTTTTAACAAGGAAAGCATCAATCATGCACCTTTTTTAAGGTACAACTAGGAGTAGTAACCTTCAGCGGCTTGCTGATACCGAGTATTGATACGAGTTCTTATTAAATGTCATAAAAGTTATTTTTTGATTCTCTCAAACTGTATTTGCTCAGCACAAAAAACATTTCATTTTTGATGTGTTCTTTTTCCACACAAAGATTAATTGAGCAGAACTATTTCTTTTTCAACCTCTATGGAAACATTACCTTGAACGTTACTTCATTTTGTTCAAATGTTGAAAAACAGAAGCTTTCACAGGTCTTACAATCAGCTTATATTGACAAATGTCAAACGTTTAGACGAGTGTGTGACACGCTTGTGCGGCCAATCGAAGCCGCGTGACAGTTCGGCGCTTGATCTGTGATGTTTTCGACCTTCTCTTAACGACTCGGCTTGTTGCCGCCGCGATCTTTGTGATGTAATTGCAAAGCCCCTCCAATTGATTTCAGCCTGTCGTTCGTACCACTGCTCAATCTCCCCTCTCTCCCGTCCCCCTCTCCCTTTATTCTCCCTCCAGATGGATCCGGACTACAAGTTCTTGACTCTGCTCAGAGACGAGGGGGCGTGAGTACACCCGCTCCGCACCATTTACTTCCTCATTCATTACCAGCCGTCAAGCTTAAACCCTCCTCCTGTCATGACTCCCCTCCTTGTTTTTCTTTGGACCATTATGCACCAGAAAGCCGCTGTTTTCATATTGATTTTTGAAGACTGCGCTCTCGCCCTCCAACACACAGTAGACGTCCTTATCGCCCACGCGCTGCAGGAAAAGGCTAACAATCAGTGACCTGCTCTCCACTAACCTCAGTGGCTGTACCTTGTAATCACCAGGTTGAATGAAGGCGACCAAATCCGAATTTGAGCTGTCAGTCTCTCCCGCCGCGTACGGGTAAGGTCAGCGACTGAAGTGATGAGTCGATCCTGAGGAGTATTAGGAAACCTGTAGCTTTCCCAACACCATCCTCACTCTGAAACCACAACGCAGGGTCTTTTTTTTTTTTCTTTAATCTGTTGCAGCTCATTCTGCCGACTTTTACATGTTTAGATTTTTTTTTCTTTTTAATACACTAGACACAAATGTGGTTGTTTTTTTGTTTTTTTACTTTCTTATTTGCGTCACAATCTTTGGAGATCAGGCCGAGGGGCCATAAAGAAAGCAGCTGACGGCTGCATGTGGCCCATGTCTGGTTCTCTCCAGCTATCATATCACTGTCTCGTCGGCTCCTCCTATATTTGGATCATTCTCACCGGGATACAAAGACTTTAAGCATTTTAAAGCTTTTGCACGACTTGCTAAGAGTAATTCCTGCTGCCTCATCATTGCAGGTGTCTGCGTCTTGAATCCAACATTTCCGAGGCCCTCACGCTGTTTCTTCTGCAGAGTCAGCACATCAGGAGCTGAAAATTAGACCCTAAATATAAGAAAACCACCCTCCTCTAAAACTTCTTGCCCTTTAAACAACCTTTTACATGCACTTACTCTATTTATTCAGTACATTTGTCACTGACAGTGTGTTTGAGAGACCAGAACACCAAGTTTACCTCGGAGTAAATTTACATCTACAGTCCCCCTCATAAAACTATACTGTAAAACACACGCGCAATACAATAAACACATTGAACAATATAATCTACAGCACACAGTCGGATGAACACTATAAAACAGAGCGAGTGACAGCCTTGGTGTGTTTTACGCCATTAAAGTACATATAGTTAATGCAGTACTTGCACTGCCTCCTTAGCATCACTTCCTTTTATTAAATGAGCTTTATTTCATCTATTATAATCCATGCAGCCACAGGACATCATCACACACATGTATTTTTCTGCAGGTTGGATCATAGACCCTCTTTGGTTGTTTTTCACGTGAGGATGGTCTTAGCTTGTCTGTTAGCCATTAGATGTAGCATCCCGCGTATATTTTTTCCGTGTGTTTCAGTGTGTTACAGTCGCATTTTCAAATGAATATGTTTTGGTTGATCGTGGATTGTAGTTACTCTCCGTAGCTATAACTGATTTTACCTCATATTCTTTTCAGCTTTTTAGGCTACTTTCAAATAGTTTAAACAAAAAATAAAACATATTTTACGTCAACATACCTCAAGTCTTTCCATTTCTCCATTTCTCACAACCTTTTCATTACATTCTTGAGTTTGGTGATGACAGACAGGCACTGCCCAACACATTTATATATCTATAAAAAAAAAAAGTTTAACTCACATGCAGATATCATGAATGATGTGCAATGAAAAATAATGACTTTATAGACTATGAATGTGCCTCCTTCACATACGGCTCTGTGGAGGGGAGGGGGGGGGGGGGGGGGGGGGGCATCCTTCTGAATGGAGCCGAGGTGTTACCTGTTTTACACCAGACGGCTCTTGTGCAATCTGAATGACTCTCGGGCGTTTTCTTAAACGAACAGCTGAAAACCGAGGACTGCAGTGAAAAAGCGGCGTTCATTAATCACACCCAGCTCACAGCTGGGTTCAAAATGAGGTCAGTAACAGGCGTGACGAGATACGAGATGAAGGTTTCAGACACGAGAAGGCTGGCACGCGACTTGGTAAAGGGGAACGAGACGAGGCGACAAGACTCAGTGGTGACAGACGACCACGGCTTCTGTACACAGAAGAGGTTGGGTTATTGACGAGCAGCAGACGAAACGCATCAGAAGAGACGGGGGGGTGGGGGGGGGGGGGGGTGGAAATAGACGGGAGAGGAGCATGAATGTGGGGCCAAACGCAAACCTCAAACAAGACGGAGACGCTCAGCCTTCGTATCCAAGACTCGGACAGATGAAAGCCAAAGTGGAATGAATGGATGAAAAGATTCTTTGAGATGGTTCCAGAAACAACCAACAGCACCCACTAGTGGGCCGACATGTGAATTACAGCATTTACAGGGAAATGGTAGAACAAACCCTGTTTGTATCGCGAACATGATTTTCAAAACATTGCTGTTTAAATTTGGACGTCTTCTGAAGCACTGTAAGACTTCACACCATAGGAACAGCTTTTTTTTTTCTTTTTTTCTCTGTCAGTGTGAATTGTCAGACGCCTTCTCCCGCTACTGCAGAGAGATTCTACCCAGTGGTACCAATAAAGTCCCCTTGACCTTGACAAAACGTATAAGCAGCTGCGGTTTCTGACAGTTTTGACTCCTATCCGGAAGTATACAGCCTATTGGCAGGAACATCAATAGACATGAACTTGTATAACTTATACTGAACGTAAAAAGCCACAAGCACACAAAGGGATGGCTGAAACTGCAGGACACTCGAAGATTCAAAGACTAACAGAACAGATCAACTGAAAATCAGAAGCATCAATGGCCAATGCAAGAAACTGCCCAACCAGCTTCTCAAAGTAATTACATCAGCTACAACCAAGAGCCTTGGAAGACTTTATCGAAGTGGCCTCATCAGTTCATGGTGTTTCCATGGGTAAGGTCGTCTAGGTTCTTGGACGGGGGTCAGACATTTCCCAAGACATATAAGTAAGTCTACTAAGTCCAAATGAGAACATGCTTCCATTTGTCCCCTACCAAGTCTATCAGAACATACAAGTTAAACTGCTCCGAACCACCAAATAAAGCTACTCTGCCCTTTCTTGAACGGAGCTCACAAAGCAGCATGCGCTCGCAAAAAGGAGCTATCAGACAAAAACACCCTTCAGATTCCAAAGATAATCACTTCAGGAAGCCCGGTGGCCATTTGGCAAACAGCTTGTGGTTGGAGCAGGTAGATAAGCTGCTTGTTGAGGGGCAGCTGTGGGGGAAGGTGTGTCTGACCTGAAAGCAGGAACACAAAGAGAGAAAGAGAGCGGCCAAAGTCCAGGGACATAACAGAACTGCTGATTACCGTCATATTGTCTCTGCTTCTGAGTCCACATGTTCATTGTTGGGATTCATAATCTGGAATATTACTATCATCCCACTACTTTTGGTAGTAAATCGCTTGTGACTTATCAAATTACTCCCTCAGCTACAGATAATTAAGTTTTCTTTAACCTTGTTTCTTCTTGTATAGAATCTTTTTGACTTTACCGTGAGCATTGACTGAACCGTATCTCTTAGCAGTTACTATTTTACTAAACTGCTGTTTACCTGACAACAAGTGCCTGGATAACCCTTCAGCCAACCCTTCTAACATTGAAATGAAAAACATTAGCCGGTTAACATTACTTGTGATGCGTTCATAGCCCTAAATATACATTATGAGCCCCCGCTGTCTGTATGTAGTAACTGAAATCAAGTACAAATTTGCAACAACTTCCACAAAAGTGATTTGCATCTTCGCAACAATTCAAATCATTTTGTTTTTTTTGAAAAGTTTGATCAGGTTTCTATTAGTTTGTCAAGGATTTTCTTGAGTGGTGTTTACTCGAACGCTGCTCAATATTTTACACAAAAAACTACTGACGTGATGTGCTTAAAGAAATATTAGCATCATGTTTTGAAAGTAAAATCTAAATCTTCCCTTAAATGCGACTTTTAATTAAACTTAATATTTTGGACATTAGATTGAATTTTGCTTGACTTTTTAAAAAAAATCTTTTTCTAAATCTTATTTACTCATTTATTGATTTTTTTTTCTTTATACTTAGATTTTTTTTTAATCCATTTTTGTTGAATTAAATGTTTTGAATTTCATGTTATTTATTTATTAGTTTTTTTTAATGTCGAGAGAATTTAATTTTTTTGACTTTCTATGTATGCGTGTGTACATGCGTGTGTCTTTGGGCATTGTTTTCATTGTGTGAAGCTCCTTGCGCTGTATAAATGTGCTTTCTAAATTAATTGTGATGGATTTATTGACACTGTGTGCTGCTAAATAGAGTCCCTCCTAAATAGGAAGTGTGTTGTGGGGGGAGGTGGTGAGGGGAAATGTTGTGGGGGCAGAACTGCAACAAAACCTGCAGGAAACTGACAGAAACTCTCTTCTTCTTCTTCCCTTTTCTAGCGATCGCAGCTTCTACGAGTAGAGGGAGCCGGAGGAGCAACCCAAACATTTCTCCGTCGGCGAGCTACCCAGAGGAGGAGCAAGAGGAAGAGGAGGAGGAGGAGGTCTTCCACTGATTCATCTGAAAAAGACACCTGATCCAGGAAAGGAAGGCCCAAAGCCCTCCAATATCTCAGCATGTTTCCAATATCACAAAAAAACCACCTCCCTCCGGAGTCATCCACAGTTATTGACATATCACAGAATCTACTGGAAGTTGTACTGTTATAAATCTGTTATCTGCAAGAAACCTACAATGTATGATTGTAAAAAAGGAACAAAAAAAAAAAATTGGAGTGCTGTTTTGTGCATTGTGCGTTAAAAAAAGAGAAGAAAACAAGAGTAGCCATGTATGTTTTTTGCCGTTTTTAGCTCTTCTATTCGTGGTATCTGTCGCTCGTCCCGCTGAAGGTAGTTATCGTTAGTACGGTGTGTATTCTCACAAACAGTATAAGCCAAACAAAAGTGACCAAAACGGAAATATGAATCTCAAAGAGGCTTTTAGTGAATACGTAATGGCTGTGACAAAAATATATAAAAAAAAAAAAAAAAAAGAAGAAGCTGTTCCATGTGTAAATGTAATCCCTTTAACTATACAGTATGCCCGTGTCCTGTAAATAGTATATATAGACAAAAAGGCAGTATATATCACGAGAACGAGTCTATTTCGTACGATATCAGTATGATTCTTCTTCCTCGGTTGCTCTGATGACTTAACAAGGTCTGTGTATACTAGTGAAAGTATATGTTGGGTTGTTGGCCTGTCTGTCTGTGTTTAACGTGCAGTACAGTTCAGTCTAGCTAGTGTAGCCATCGCATCATCAGTGTTTAAAAAGAGAAAAAAAATGCATAGATTTAAATATATTCTGCACTTTTAACATACATTTAGTACTTATCTTAGCCGTTATTCATAGGTGGTGGGACTCCCGACTCGTGTGTGCATGTGTGCTGCATGTGTGTGAGAGGGTGTGTGTGTGTGTTTGTGTGAGAGAGAGAGAGAGAGAGAGATTAAGGCAGCCGGTTGTTAATTTGTGTTTCTTTTTCCTCCTTTCATGTCATGTGTTCAGTGTTTTGTTTGTACCATTGACGACATGTGTATGTGTGTGTAAATATATATGAACATGCAGATGTATTATTGCAATAAAAAAAAAAAGCACATATGCACAGGAAAAAGAAGCTTTCCATTCCTTGTCTGGTCTTTTTTTTTTTTTTATTAAACCTTCTGCTCTCAGGATGAGGAGATTATATCTGGTTGTTATTTTTGCAGGATTACAGAATGTGAAGAAAAAAATGAAATATTTCTCAGGCCAGGAGGAAACCCACCTTATTTTAGAATGGATTATAAGTCTTTTTTTTTTTTTACTTAACCCTTTAAATAATGTGGAAATGCAGAATTGCAATTCTTGTTTCTTGTTAAAGTTATTAAAGGTTGAGTTTTATTTTATTTTGTTTTGTTTTTTCACATTTGTGATTTTTCATAGTCAGTCTATTAAAAAAAAGACAAAAATAGTGATAAATTATCACTGGATGTCTTGAAAAAGTTGTCTCGTCCAGATGACTTGATACTAGTGTTCTACAAACAAACAAAAACAGCTTGATAGATCGTAATTCTTGAACATGAATTTGCATGTGTGAGTTAGAAAGAAATAAGAAAAAGATGGAAATAACTCTCAAAAACATGTTTTTTACTTGTAAATAGTGATATTACATATACTACGCATCCTAAATCTGAATTTCCATGTAAATCTGACTTTTCCCATCATCCACAATGAAATTCGAGTAGATTTCATCACAACCAAAGTGTGAAAAATGGCTTAAATACTTAAAGACATTTGTCATCCTCTGAACACACTAATGAACTTTCACTCCATCCATCCAGATGAGATAAGATAACACTTTATTTATCCCACAATGGGGCAATTTCAGTGTTGCAACAAAGACAGATAACACACAATCATAAATAAAAAGGTGAAAAGGAAGTAAATATTAAATAAATGAAGGAGCTGGAGGAGCGTGCATTGGCCCCTGGACCTTGTGATGCCCAAGTCTGATCTAGAGAAAACCTATGCATGCACAAACAGGAAGAACATGCAGACTCCACACCGCAGTTACTGAGAATCAAAGACATCACCTCACTGACATGACTTGTCCTCTGAATTAAGAACTATAAGGATGCGCTCTTGCTATTTAATGAGCTTCTCTGACTTCGAGTCACGTCGGCTCATTTTCATGCATTCTCATGGTCACAAAGTCATTCCACCAAAAACCGCCGCACATACAAAATGAATCCCGGCTCTACAGGAGCTATTAAGCAGTGATTTTTATAACAAGGTAATATGCTGGGTAATGTCCTCTGGGAGCTGGAACAGGCTGGAGGGGGGAGAATCAACTCCACCTGAACTTCACAAACATGGATGTTTCTCGATGCTGATGTTTCATAAATAGGATAGATAGGTCGACTCGTCAGGTAGAGACATGTATTTCATTTGAGTAATGATATTATTGAATGTATAAATGCATAAGAAGCAAAATCTCTGCCATTATTGCTTTACTGTATTAATAAAATGTTGAAGTATAACATATTATATGACATACAAATGTTTAACTACATGATTACATGAAACCATTAAGGTGACTAAAACATATTCTTTAGTGATATGTTGATATGTATAACATACTAACATTGTGTGTGGTTACAATAAATTCAATTAGGGGATGCATTTATTTATTTGTTTTTCAATGCATTTTTATTATATGATTTAATGTTACTTTGCGAAAAAGGAAACACATTTATGATCATTGTTTTATATGTAATTCATATATATTTGATGTTTACATGTTTTGATGAAACTTTTCAGGTGATTAAACAATATTTATCATTGTTGATTTGATGTGTTGTTTCATGTCATAATTTTGCGTTTGTTTAAGTTAAATTAAATTAAATTAAATGAGTGGAGGGATTTATTTATTTATTGTTTTACTTGAATGTTTCAATGATTGAATGTAAATTAGATTTAGTTTAATAAGTTGGACTTAACATGTCTCCATAATCATTTAAAAGAAGAGATTCTGCCACAATGATGATTGATTGATTGATATTTATTACACAATGGGGACATTTTCATTGTTGCAGTTGCAAGTGAAAAGTAATAAAAAGAATTGGAAAAAAAAAATCTACAAAAATGATTATTTTATTTTAATTGTTTTCAAATTATGTTATTTAAATTATTTATTATTTATTATTCAACCTATTGCTCCCGGAAACTTCCAAGAAATTCCGTCAGTAACATTTTGCTTTCATTTTATGTTCACATCAAATTTTTTGTTTTCTTTTAAATGTACCTTTAGCATAAAGAAGGAAAAAGAAGAAACAGGAAAAACAGCTAAAACGGCCAGTATTACGCGGTTCAGTAAATAGCTAAAATGGCCAAAAAAGTAAAAATGCATAAAAAAAGTAAAGGAAGAAAATTTTAAAAGTAGCCTCAAAAGCAAGAATAATCAAATCAAATCAAATCAAAAATAAATGAAATAAAATGAAATAAAATGAGGAAAAGTATATATAAATTGTAACTATTAAATGTCGCGAATGCAGTTAGCATGTTTTGTAACACCTGACGGATAACAGCAAAAATTGCTTTTTTGGCCACAAAGGTTGCAGACAGAGATTAAAACCCTTCTTCTTCTTCTTCTTCTTCTTCTTCTTCTTCTTCTTCTTCTTCTTCTTCTTCTTCTTCTTCTTCTTCTTCTTCTTCTTCTTCTTCTTCTTCTTCTTCTTCTTCTTCTTCTTCTTCTTCTTCTTCTTCTTCTTCTTCTTCTTCTTCTTCTTCTTCTTCTTCTTCTTCTTCTTCTTCTTCTTCTTCTTCTTCTTCTTCGTCTGATAAATGATTCTCCTTTAATTCTCACACCGTCTACATTATGTAACCCCCCCCCTTCCTCCGCTGCAGCGCGCCACCGCGGCCGGTAGAGGGCGCCCCGGAGCCTACTGGAGACTCGCCCCCCGGCGGCTGCGCTCCCCGCTCCGCTCCTCCTGACCCGCATTCACCCGTACTGTACAGGCATGGGGGAGGACCGACGCTAGGAAGCGAGCAACCGCTGGAAGAGTTTCCCCCTCCGCGCACCGTGACCATGACACTGGCTGCCCCCGCGCACCTGATCGCGGCTTGAAGGAGGAGCAGAGAGGGGGGGGGGGGGGGACTGGTGGTGGTGGCGGCGGCGGCGGCGGCGGTGGAGGAGGCTAACACCGGGGAGAAGCATTAGCTGACGCCGACGGTGAGACGGTAAAGCGGCTTTTATATTCCGGGGCTTCTCTGCTCTGCCGTTCACGTGTTAACCCGCCGCGCGCTGCTTTCTGTTGACGCTCCGGAGGCTGCCAGTGTGTTTGTGTGTGTGCGTGCGCGTGCGTGCGTGTGTTAGGAGAGAGGAGCTGAGATCTATGCGTGTGTGTATGTATGCTTGTGTGTGTGTGTGACATTTAATTGCACTTGCAGCGGAACACGGTGGAAGCTGCTCGGCTCGGCGGCGCAAGGTGAGTGCTGTCCTCACGTCAACCCGGCGCAGCGCCCGGCCTGCGTACTGTACTCTACCTATATGTTAATGCAGGGGGGGGGGGGCGGTGCACTGCAGCTCTCTCTCTCTCCCTCTCTCTCTCCTTCTCTCTCTCTCTCCTTCCTCCTCCTCCTCCTCCGGCCGCGTGCCCTTTTTGGAAAGTATCAGCCCCATGTGCTTCCTCTGCTGTCAGTACATTGTGTGATCGCCGCGGCGAGGAACCTGTTAACCTACATTTCTGCGCCCGAGAGGTGACAACAAGGAACCAGCATGCACAACACAGCCCTGCACGCACGCGCACACACGTATGTTGGAAAAAAAAAAAAAATCTATATCTATAGATATAGATATGTTTGTCGGCTGTAGCTGTGTGTGTGTGTGTGTGTGCGTGTGTGTGTGTGTTTCATTTCGCATTCCTTTGCTGTGACACACTGCAAGTCGGTCTGTCTTGGAAAATAAAAGAAATAAGAAGTGTGCAGAAAGTATGCCTGAAATGCTTATATGAATCATGCATGTGTGACAGGGCTGCATGAAATATGAAATGTACCCCCCCCCCCCCCTCTCCACCCCCCCCCCCCCCCCCCCCATCCACTCTCCAGCCTATAGCTGTTCCTACAGGGTGAGGCGTGGTGTGTGTATGTGTGTGTGTGAGGGGGAGAGAAAGAGAGAGAGAGAGAGAGAGAGAGTGTGATATCATGGATTGAGTTGCACATAACAGCGATTGTCAGCTGAGGATTGTTGTGAGTGTGTTCCTGCTGGGGATGAAGGTAGGGTGCAGACATCACTGCTGTTATTGCTGTTAATGTTATGGACTGATTATGAGAGATGAGAGATGAGAGATGAGGAGGAGGGGAAGGGGGGGTAGATATAAACACCCCCCCACCCCCCCACCCGGTTTTTAGACGCGTGACTCAGATTAATTCACAAGTTGTTTTGGTTTCTCTCCTTGTAAAGTCATCCGTTTGGCTTCTCTCCGTGTCACATTTTCTGAAGAAATGCCTTGTGAGACGACTCGCGCCTGTCTGCGGCGCTCGTGCGCGTCTCCGTCATTGTTTTTTGAACAATGTGTTTTCACTTTTGTGAACATTGTGTATCCTGCATCACTGTGCTTGTTTTTCCTCCCTGTCCGTTTCATTTTGTGGTGTTAGTGCACCTCTTAGTGGTAATTCCTAACATTTTAGTCCTTTTGCGTCTCCTGAGAGCTGTTCAGCGTCTCTATTTATATCTTCTCTTTTTTTTGAGAAAAAAAAATCATTGTTATTGAGCAGTTTCGTGTCACTGTATTTGAGATAACTTTGCTTTTTAGTCATTTTGCTTCATTTTGAGCGTTTGTAGTTATTTTGTGCCCAGTTAGCATCTCTGTATGGACTTTTGTTTTTAAATTATTTGGCATATTTTTTTGGCATTGCCAGGTATTTTTTTTTTTTTATATTCTTTTTTAGTTTGGTGTCCATTTGAGATAATTCTGTGTATCTTTAGCATCTTCTTTAACTGAGTTTGCATCTTTCTGTCTTTTTTTAATCCATCTTGCATATCTTAGTGAAAATATAATGCAATTTTTCACAAAACCATATACACTTCATTGCTTTGCATTTTTTTAAAGGTTTATTTTATAGTTTTGTGTCAATTTGTGATCAGTGTTTGTCACTTTTTAGTCATTTAGCCTTGACATGTGTTTTTTTTAGGTCCATCTTGCATGTCTCAGTGAAAATTTAAGGCCATTTTATACAAAATCGTTTACACCTTCCATCTCTTGTCATTATTTTATGAAAGAAAAAGAAATACTTCTTGGTAGTTGTCTTCATGTCCATCTTTCTGTGCGGTTCTGTACATTATACATCCATTAGAAGCAGTTTTGCCTCTTTTAGAACATGTTTACAGCTCTGTGTGGGTTGTTTGTTTTTCTTTTTAATTGTTTTGAAACTTTCTTTCAAAATATTAATGTTTTTTGTAAACACAGATGCTGTTGCTTTTTAAAGTGTTTTATAGCAACGCCATCAATTTCACTGTCTCTTGTCTCTTAATGTTGTGTTTTTGGAGGATATTCTGTGATCTCTGCTTGTCTGCAGGCCACTTTATGTCTCTGCTCGAGTGTTTTGCATCTGTTTTTGTTTATTTTCCTCATCCATGCGTGACAGATTTGCATGCCCGGTGTTTATTTCTCTAGATAGTCGGCGAGTATCTCATGAAGACGCTTTTGTTGTGTCAGTAGGCGCCACTCCAATGAATCCAGCAGATGAATGGATGGATGTTTTTAGAGGCTTCTTTTTGAATCTATGTATAGTCATTTTGTTTCTTCTCTCAGTTTGTGCCCCCCCCCCCTAGTCATTATAAAGCTGCACTTTGTCATTTTATGGGACATTTTTGTGTCATTGTAGATGCTTTCTACTTGTCTGTGTGCATTTTGCATCCATTCAGTTGTTCATTGTACTTGTTGTGTATCACCTTGTAGAGACTGTATATTGATTTTCGGGAGCTTTTGTGGCAAAATAATGGCAGTATTGTATCTCCTTCTTGTGTTTTTTAGTGTCTGTAGAGCTTTTTCTTGCACTTTGAGGTCATTTTGTGCCCTTGAGTGGCAGTTTTTATTTTTTTGAACATTTTGTGTCGTTCTTTATTGTATGGGTTTATTTTTAGAGGGTTTTTTGTGTCTATTTATAGATTTATTTAGTGTCTATTTGTTACTGTGATCTTCACCTTGTAGCCCCCAGGACTACAATGAAATCAAACTTATCATACAGATGCTCAGAATTGTTGTTTGCAGTGATATTGTCATACATTTTCCACATATTGCTTTGGCTCCCCTGCACTTGTGTGTCTTGCCCCCCCCCCCCCTCACCCGGCTGCTGTCACTCCACATTTGATCCCAGATCATGTAATATTCCTCAGCTGGAAGTCGCGTGACATTTTACACTCAGTTTCCTGCATTTGCCTCGCCTTCTTTTTGTCTAAAAGTTCAGTTCGGTCTGCTTAACATGCGTGTGACATTTTCAAATAGTGCGCTGTCAAGCTGTCACATAAGCACAAGTTGCTCTAAAAATAATGGAAGAAAGAAGAAAAAAAACTATATTTCCCTGGAGTGGGAAAAAGCCAAGTGTTGTCAAAATTACTCAAGAAGGTTCCTCGCCCTCGTTGTTTGCGGGAGTTTCCCCCAGTAACCCAGATATCAATCAAGTTCGGTAGCGAGATTTATTTTGTTCCTCTATTCAAATGTGTTCTCGCATAAGAAAGTGTGGCGCGCTGTCTGACGCCGCAGCGGAAGGCAACTAATGCAAACAGTGCCGGTAATGTGCATCTTTCCCGGGGAGGTACACGCCGGCTTGGAGGGATTTCTCATCTGAAATGATTAAAAGAATATAGCCCACTCAAAGAACCGGCGGTGAGAAATGCTGCTGAAATGAGTCACGCAGTGAAGAAAGCCTCTGTGAAAATAGCGCGTACGTCCATATACATGCATGCATACATGCAGCGCTGTAATCTCTGCCAGCAGCCAGACGTGACCTCTTTTGACGTCTTCTCCCCCTCCCCTCCCCTCCCCTCCCCTCCCCTCCCCGTGCCTTTGCTGCGAGGCCGGCGTCCTGGTTTTCTGAGGTTGAGGCTTAATGTATAGCGGGGAGGGGCGGGGAGGGGAGGGGAGGGGGGGGTGGCGAGGAAGGGAGAGACAGGAAAGAAAACCAGCTTCCCCCCACTCACCCGCCTGCCTCTGTGTGAGTGTGAGTGTGTGTGTGTGTATGGGAGATCGGTTACATAACCGGAGCTGCGTGGAGGCAGGCAGCCGCTGCCCCAGTCCCCCGAGGTCCCACCGCCTGCTCACGTCACACAGATGTAGGCAGGGAGGGAGGAGGGAGGAGGAAGGAGGGAGGGAGGGAGGGAGAGGAGGAGGAGCCCGCAGTGATCAGTTCACTTTGTACCCAAAGTAAATTTGGAACATACATACATTTATAGTGTTACATATGTGTTTGGGTGTGTTCGCTGGCTCCACTTTCTGTGGCACCACTCACTGCAGCTTGTTAATTACATGGGGGAGGGAAACAAAAGGAAGAAAAACTGCTTTGTCATGGTATTGGATAAGGTTTCAGGGATTTATATTGTGCTATTTATTACATTCATGTGTTGTATTGTGTTGCCGTTGCCTTGAGTAATCTGTAATTGTATCCTATGTGCCACCCTTCTGTGCACAATTGTTCCATCTAGTGTTGTTTAATAACAATAAAAAAAAATAAAAAAAAGATCTTGACTTCAGTGCACAGATAAGCCTTAACTTTACGTCCACTGTGAAAAGTGAGTGAATAACTCCGGTTATGTTCTTGTTCGAAGCACCTGTTAGTGGGTGGAATATACCAGGCTGCAAGTGAACATTTTGTCCTCAAAGTTGATGTGTACCAAACAGGAAGGGGAAAGAAAAAAAAAGAAAAAAAAGGCCCTACTGCAGCCTGTGTGAGGTGTTCCCAGTCTGCAGGGGTCAGTATCTATCAGAAGTGGCCCAAAGAAGGCAAACCAGTGAACCGGCGACAAGGTCGTGGGCGGTCACGGCTCAGTGCGTGAAGGCTGGCTCGGGTGGTCTGTGACCTAACAGACGAGCGACTGTAGCTCAGACTACAGCACAAGTTAAAGCTGCTGCTCTTAGAAAGCAGTCAGTGGTCTGTTGTGTACGCGGCGGGGCGGTGTCTTATTATAATGTGAATTGATGAGTTATGATAATAAGTCATGCTACCTGTATTGTGATGTTGCGTCGTGGCGTATCATGATGATTTACTATTGCAAGTTAATCATCATAATAATGTGTCATTAATTAAGTATGGTGTATCAGAGCTCAAGTATTGCAGTAATATTGTACCATGACCTGGCCTATATGAAAGTACTCAACCATCCAATGTGCAATAATTTGGTTGAGTCTCGTGATTACGATACAAATTGCGATAAAACACTCACGTGTTTAATGTTGAGGACTTTGTACTTCGGGATTATTAATTTAAACAGCGCTCGCGCTCCGTGGAGCTCTGGAGGACTCGATCTGATTGGCTGAATAATGATACTGTGATGTTGATTAATTTGTGATTTATCATGACTGAACTATTGCAGCAACATTGTCACGGCTTATGTATTATGTTGGAAACGTATCTTGACTTAAGTATCACAAGGATATAACTTGAGTTTCACAATAGTATTGCATCATGACATAAGTACCATAATATTATTGCAATGTCAAAGTACCATATTGTATTCAAAATGATTCCCAGCTCAAATGTAATGATATTATAAATCAGTGTTGCAGTAATATATTGTGACTTCTGTATCACACCAATATTTTATCATGACTTATTTATCATAATATTGTGTCATGAGTTTAGTATCACAGTGATATCATGTTATGAGTGTTTTAATAGTATTATCTCGTGAGTTGTGTATTCCAGGACTAAAATATGATTAATTAAGCTATATTAACGTATCGTGACATGAGTGTCACGATATTATAGTAATATAACTTGTCTAACACATCATGACCTCAGGTTCACAATGTTATTGTATCATGATTAAAGTTGTATTATATTTTGATTTAAGCGTTTTGTTAAAGGAACATATTGCAAGTACAAGTAGAAAGCATCCAGACGCAGCTCACAGCTCGTTCTCTCAATACTCACATTATTATCATTTATGAGTATTACCACAAGGACTTTAATTCTCCTTTAGGCATTGTGATAAAATAATCTTGTGACTCTGGTGTCTTGATGGCTAGATAGATCTAAAAAAAACCCAAAAAAAACCCCAATATATAACATGGCGCCTTAAGCATCCTGATATTATGGCTTTTATTGTATCAGAGTTTCAAATTCTGCTCTCATGGCAACATAGGCCGTGTTATGTATCATTGGTTCCTCCAAACTGCTTTCCCTTTGCACTGGGGAAAAGACGACAAGCTGCAGCGAAAGCCCTTCATTTGCATCCGCTGCCTTTCCCCCCCCACCCCCACAAGCTGGATCTTGAAATAAATAGAGGCCCCAATTAGTAGTCGTGCCAAATTATATCACGATTGTTGGTAAATACCCATCTGAGCTGCAAAGTGACGGCGGGATGATGGTGATTTTCAGTGTGAGTAAACTCTGTAAAGGCAAGTGTCAGTGACCCCCCGCCGCGAATCAGCTGCAGCTGGCCTCCAGATGAGACCAGTTGTTTCCCACCGTTTGTGCCTTTATTTGGTAACTAAGTAGTCGTGAGGTAATCTAATGTACTTTGCTAAAGTGATGATGTGCTAAACTGCACTGGCCCACTTACGGGTCCGCTTAGCCCGAAGAGGGAGCAACGTTTTCATTAAAAGTCAAGGTTTTGGCCAGCGGCGCCTTGTCATTGCATATCCAGTAAAAAAAAAAAAAAAAAAAAGTACTTCTTTCTGCATCTGACAGGCTCATATTCTTAATATAATTGTCTGGCAACCTTTTGGAAACTGAGTGATTGTTTTTGCAGTTATCCCGACATTCTTTTTTGTGTGCACTGATGCCAGCACAGTCACTTTAGCTAATAACATTACCTCCACTCTGTCTGCTGCGGGCCCTTCACTTTTGCGACAGCGTTTTTGCTTTCGGGGGAGAAAAAAAAGTGCTTTGCTGCAGAGTTTTTCCAGTTCTTTGGAAGGCGGTCAGGCCGGTCAACGCAGACTTGATGGCCTGCAAAGGTGCAGCGTGAGGACAGGGGTGTTCGTCACGTTGCAGGAGAAAATCCATGTAGTATTGGATTGTGATTTTAGTTTTTTTTTTTTTTTTCCCCTGGTAAAACACCTGGATGCTAAGTATGGATATTTCTGCGCATATTTAAACAGATGCATGGAACAAAGGCATATGCAATGCATTCAAGTAAAAGTGGCTATGTGATGTTGATTTGACAGTTTGACAATTTTACAAATGCCTTTATAGAAATAGAAAGTTTGTATATATATATATATATATGTGTGTGTGTGTGTGTGTGTGTGTGTGTGTGTCACACAACTTAAATTATAAACTAGAAACTGATTTCAATATTTAATTTCATTTACAGACTCGCAGCATCACCGTGTTTAAGCAGCGTGATGGTTTAGTCATGTATTACAATTATTTGGCATACGTTGAAGTAGGACTTTACCTCCTTTATCTGATTTCTGGAGATCAGTCAACTGATAATGTAAACAGCAAACTTTGATTTGCTTTATCAAATATACTGCCATCTGATTATGAGCAATCAGATTACTACGCGGACATTTTGTCCCCAGTACTTTGATGTCTTTGAACAAGTGTACTGGTCAATCTGATTTATTCAAGTCGTTTGCGTCTGTGCTTGGATTAAAACAAATTGTACTGCTTTCATATTTAATGCAGTTAAAAAAACCAAGAAAAAAGCTAAGTTCGACAGGACAAGACCAGATGTTTTCAAAATCACAGGACGTTTGACTCCTTCCTTAATAGGTTCGTAAGCTCTCTGAAAGAAACCATTTCTGAGCTGGATGTAAACACATCAGATCCAATTATTACAATTATTCACTTACTTTTGTTTATCAATTCATGTATATGAAAACAAGATCTATCAGGTTTGCATTTCTCTGTCAGTGGTTGGTTGAGATTCTCACTGTGACCAATCCCCAATTCTCATCATTAAACTCAACCAATTTCAACTCATAAAAGCAACAAGGAGTCAAACAGAAATCCGTCAGATATTCGTTTCGCTGAGTCACAATATTCGTCATACTCTGTAATCTTGTTTTCTCTGCAATAAAAGTACCGATGTGTCCTACGGAGAACTTTATGTCGTCAGATAAGATAGACAAAGTTTAACCTGGGAGAGAAAATTGGCAACAAGATGAAATAAACATTTTACAAGCCCCTGAAGTCCAAGTTGCCCCCAACAGTGTGTGAACGAGTGAATCTGACCGATTGTGAAAAAGCGCATTGAAACTGCCTAAGTTGTAAAGTGACTCCATCCTGACATCATTGTATTGAACTGTAATATTATTTACCTGAATGCAAGTATCATTGATGCTATCATTTGTGGCTACCTTGTGTATTGTGACCTAAGTAATTGTCTTGTGCCTTAAAATTGTGACAAAATTGCTTTGGATTGCTAATAAGGGAACTGTGTTTGTGTGGAAAGGCTGTGTCTGACAGACAGTCCCGTTAATTTCGTGGCGTTGCGTGTCACTCTATCCCGTCATTATAGTCACAGTATTCGCGTTGTCACACAAAGCTGAGGTATTATTAACACAATCAGCTGAAATCACCTGTGTGGGGGCGCCTGCTTGTGTCCTGTGAGCACTGCAATTATACACAAGTGGGTTTTTGAGGTGGATACTAATATTAATGCTGATAAACAGCATTGGTGGACATTTTTTCAGCACCTGACACGGACAGGCAGATTCTCAAACACTGCTGTGAATGAACAGTCTTTTCCGACCTGTTGCGAATATTCTGTGTGTTTATGTTGGCTCACCTTAAACGATCTGCCAGCATCTCGCCTGCTATGGGAGGGGAGCGTCAGAAATGCTGAAATCAGCCCTGATATGATTTCTACACCAATCGGGGGTAATTCGTTATCAAGCAACAGCTTTGACCTTCCAAGACTTTGCTGCTTTTTTCCTGTTAATATGTAACTTTGAATGGAATATCTTGTTGTTTTGTGCTGTTGCGTACTCAAAGGCCAGAGCGGAGGAGAAGAGAAACTGGAGAAAGGAGATAAGCGTACCCTGAAGAGTTAATAGTTTCCTTTGTAATGTGATAGGTCTGTGAGACAGCGAAGTTATCACCTGGTGGAAGAACATACTGTACATAATGCCTGACTGACTACAATATAAAACAGGTTATACAGCTCCTCAGTGAGCTCACACACATACAGAGACGGGGTATTAAAGGAGAGCCTCGGGGCCTTGGTACTACTTTCTTTGGAATGTTCTGTTCTTTTCTGTTAAGACTGGAACATCTTTATTTAATGCAGCCTCTATTCAATTAGGGTCAAACACCAGATCTCAACATGTATCTCCCACACAGAGAATTAAACCTCTATCTGTGAGCCAAGGACATATTTCCTTCCATCTGACAGGAAATGACTACGAAATGGCCCTAAATCAGGGTTGAGAGAGGCCAGAAGTCTCCTGACGAGTTGTTTTAGAACCACAACAGAGCTCTTAAATGGAGTATTAATGTCATAAGCTGTTGTGAGACTTGAATTGAAGTGTATTTTTTAGTGTATGTGACATAATGCTTGCGTAGGTAAAGAAAACCCCAACTTCCTACTTGAACGGTTCCCTATTGTGTGGCTGAACCATGAAACTACTGGGGAAAAAATAATGAACAAACAAAACAAAACAAAAAAAAAAAAAGTACATGATTTGCATTCACCTATCAAAGGTACAAAGTGGTACAGTATGTGCTCGGAGCAGGAGGGCGAGTTTCCCGTCTCAAACAAATTTACCTCTCTGCTCCATCCCCAGGCAGACGCGTACATGAGAGCTTTGAGTCTTTCATGTTTCGGCTCGGTTATGATTGACTGGCAGCATATTTCCCGTAATGATAGCGTTGCCCTGTTGGCTGACTGTTCGGGCCGCCATTTCATTTCAAACCACGAACTGAATACAAGGATATAAGCTTCCATCCATCTTCTGTGCTGCTTCAGCAAAGTCGGGGTCGCTGGGTGCTGGGACCGATCCCAGCGAACAATGGGCGAAGGCAGGGTGCACCCTGGTACAGACCGCCATTCCGTCACGTGGCAAACGCCAGAGAAACAGACAACCACACACACTCGCGTACACACTTACTGGCACTTTTGGAGTCACCAATTAACCTCAAAGTCATGTTTTTGTGGACAATGGGAGGAAGCCGGTGTCTGTCCATCCATCTTTCAGACCACTTTGTTCAATTCAGGGTCGCTGTGCGTTAGAGCCAATCCCAGCTAACAATGGGTAACGGCAGGGCACAGCCTGGACACGTCGCCAATCCATCACATAGCGAACACGGAAACGACAAACAGTCACACACACTCACATTTACACCAACGGCGAGTATTCGGAAAGCCTGTGTTTTTGGAAACCGAAGAATAACGTGGCATGCACAAGAAGAACGTGCAAACTCCAGAGAGAAAGGCCTCCCAAGGCTGGATTCAAACTGGCAATATATTCACACGCTTTACACTTGAAATTTGTAATTATAAATTCTGAGGCGGCGTCAGTGTGGCGTCCGCCAATACATCCAGTAACGGGCAGTGCACATTGTCTGTTTCACTTTTCATACAGGTTTGAAAATTGCTGAATGAGAATTTGTGTCCCGAGAAGTATTTGAAATTGAATCTGCGGGCGTCTTTGTTTGATCATCTTTTCAACGATCCCGCTGAAGACGTTTACAAACCGCTGACGAGTCACCTGTCGCTTTTTTGCCCACGATGTCCAGATGAGGTACTGTCATAGATAATGGGCTCGTTAGTTCTGTTGCCTTCCAAGTTGCAATGTCTTCTTTGTTCCTTTCACTTTCTACACATCAGCTGTACTGCACAACACTGCCCCCACAGGTCATCAGTGGTTCTACTCTGCTTGGTACAGCAAGCCCCCCCCCAAAGAAATGCACCCGATTGCACATGCAATTGCACCGTGTTCTTTTTATTGTGCTCGCCAACCACTAAACCATGGCCTTCCACGCGTTTCCTCCCTTTTAAAATGTCGTCACTGCCCCAAAGGAAGGGGTTTCGCCATTTGTTACCCCGGCACGGCTGCTCAGTTTCTGGTTTGCGTAATCTCGCTGCATCACCGCGGCCATTGTTGGAATCGCGCACGATTGGCCCAGAGGTGGCTCGACATCATCCCGAAGTGGCGGCACGTTTCCTGTCGGTGTAGTTCGCTTTCCTCCCTCAACTTTGGCTCGCAGCGCTGCACAATTTCTCTCGCCTTCTTTCGCGTGCATCTCTCCGGGGGCTTGTATTGTTTTTGGGCCATGAGAGGAAAGACAAAACAATCCGAAAGTGGGACGAGAGAGAGAGAGAGAGAGAGAGAGAGAGCCCGTTTTTAACAAGCTTCTCGTCCCTCCGAGGGGAGTTCTCGCTCGCACACACTTACACAAACATCGGCGAGGAGACACAGATGCATGTCGTTGACTCTCTGCCCTTTTGAGACGGGAACCAAGACCGGCGTCAGGAGTGGTCACAACAGGAAGCGGTCCAGGGATTCCATTAGAAGGACGGACTCCCCGCTCAGAGTGAACCCTTGTCGAGAGGCCAAGGCCTTCACTCCTCCCCTACAGGAGGTTGCGCGCAGCCTCGTACAGTAAAGCTCACACGGAGACTCCTGAAAGAATATTATTCTGGCCGCGCGCCGTCCCCCGGCGTCTGAGAGCGATGCGAGGGAGCGCGAGATTGTGGAGGGAGATCAGGAGTAGAGGAGAGGGGAATAAGGGAGGCTCTGTGCAGGAGAGGTCATGCACCAGACGTGAATCCACAACCCTGCAAAGCACTTGGCACAGCCCCCCCCCCACCCCCCACCCCCCGTCCCGCGTTCCTGGATGCTCCAAGCAGTGGAACCACACTGAGCTGTGTCTAATGGATTTCATCAGTTCCACATTAGCCGGGCTGTTATTTATTTATTGTTTTTGTCCCAATCAGATAACTTTTAATTGAAAGTGCATTCTGAATTTAGAAAACTGTTTACCCCACAAAACATCTTCCTTCTCCGTGCCTCTCGTCGTCATATTTGAAAAGCCTTTTTGTAACTTTTATCCATCCATGACTCGAGAGTTTTTGTTAGTGTGTCGTGAGCCCACCGGCCTCACAGGGCCGAGCATTTTGTGAAGCCTTTTTGAATGCATTATGAATATGTTTTCATACCGTTACACTTGGGATGTCAGGGCAGGAACACATAATAGCTGCTGCCAGTAATTCCCCATCATAACTATTCATGATCCAAATGCTAAATGAAAGATTTAAATGTGTTCGCAGCAGCCGGTGCATGTAAACCAACCCTGGATCCAGTGTCAATGATCTTTTTTCCCACGAATTCTCAAACGAAGAGCTCAAAGCGGAATCTGTGTGTATTTCATTGTGCGGGAAAGAGGAAGAGTTTCTTTGCAATCGTATAAAAACTAGAGCCTCGCTGTGTCAGGTGTCATGCCAAGGTGCCTTTTCCTAATGGAAAACATGTTCCACACCACGGGAGCGCGTATCTGTCAAGGCAGAAACACTAATGACGAACTGGCCCTTTTGTTGTCATGGAAGCCTCTCTTCTGTACAATATGGTCGTTTGTTGAATTCCACATTCTAAAACCACCGTTGTCGTGTTCTCTAAAGCGTCTGTGCAAAAACAAAAACAACAAAAAAAAGGTTGATTTCGAGAAGCAAGGCACCAAAAATAATCCCTCGCATGTAAAATGGACAGCACTTGTAGAGTGTTTTCACCTTTTTGCACTCTGGAAACACTTTACAGTGTTACTCACATTCACCCTTTCACACTCGCATCAAGGCAGAGCTCAAACTGTCTGCCTTGGGATTGGAGGATGACTTGCTCTACCACCTGAGACACTGCCATGCTGCGGCGCTGAGAGTCTAAAATAGACATTTCTTTCTGATAAAACAAGAACTGCCAGGATGCTGTCACTTCCAGTAGAAGTAAACACGGAGTAATCAAGTGGAAGAGCAACAACATGGTGTTCATAAAGCCAAGGATTTTTATACAAGATGCAAAATGAAAAAACATTTTTTTTTTCTTTTCTTTTCTATTTCCGTGATGCTTATTGGCAGCTGTATTTATTCAAGTTGACATTAAACACCGTGAAACCTTTGCCTCCATCTCAAGTGGAGACAGATATTAGCGGCATTATTTCCCAAATCAGAATAAGAGCTTAAGTACCATTTTGTACCATCTGGGACCTCTGCTACTGTACCGCCGGGGGAAAAAAAAAAGCAAGATACATGTTGCCAAACACAAAAGTGAAAGGATGACAAACTGTTAGGGTGATGTTATAAACAAAAGAATAAAATAAAAATTGGTTAAAAAAAAAAAAGAAGCCAACTTCTACGGTCTCTGGGTCGTCCATCCACCCCGACCTCCTCCATGTACCAAGAACAAGGGGGGGTTTTGAGGCTTTCCCTCTCTCACTCAGGAGAATTACCTCATCAGCAGCAAGTGTAAATGAAGCATTCAAGACTTAACCGATTGTTTCCGAGCTTAAAATTTCCCTCACTGTCTCGATGACTCGATTAGCCGATTAATAAACTCGCGCAAACTTTTGTCCATCTGGTGGCCCATCTGTCCATCCATTCTTGCTTCTCCCCCCCCGGAGGGGGGGGGGGGGTCTGATTTCATGAGTTTTACAGTTGAAGGTGTTTTGTAGTACTTTAAAAGCGTTAAGAGTCAGAGTGCAGGGGAAAGTGACGATAAATAAGTGTGAAAGGAGGAGGCGGTCGTGTTAATCGGGAGTGGCAGGAGGCAGACTCGACTCTGCACGGGAGGCAAGTGGAGCGGAAGCAACATATAGCCCGGCAGTGACCACGGCCAGTGCCGCTTTCTTTCTTTTCATTTTTTCTCGCTACGATTAAGCAACACAATTAAGACGCTGTTGTTTCACTTGCTTGTAGAGTAAGAGCATTTTCCGTCTTCATTAAGCCGCGCGACTGGGGAGGACTGAGGGAAAGGTGTTAAGGCAGTTGTTTTGAGACAAGTTGGGAAATTCTCCCTGATATCAGAGCCATGTGATTTGACTCGAGGCTCAAGTTGGCCCTCTTATATAAAGAGCCTTAACATTCAGATCATGGGCAGATTTTTTTTTTCTCCCTTTTCCCTTCTCTTTTCATTTAAACTAAACCGGCTTAATCAGTATAACAAAGACGTACACACACACACACAGCAGTGTCCTATATTTTCTCCTGCCTCATATAATTTAATACAAAGTGATTCAACCCGGAGAGCTGCTGCACCCTGGTGAGTTTAGAGTCATGGTGAGTCCAGGCTCTGTGTGGTCGGAACAGGGATGGGTTTGAACCTGACGCCACGTCACAGACGTGGAAACGACAGAATAAGATCTATACCGCTTTGTGTGTCTTAGTCCTATTGATCGTGATTCGTTTAACTTAAAACGATTTCCACCTCTTCCCTCTGAATTGAAAACTCCATTTCCGTCGCGCGTGCGCCGCAGATTTCAATTTTCCATGTCATCGGAACATCTGCAACGCCTCCTTGTTTGCAGTCACGCTGTTTAAAATGAGATTTTTTTTCTAAAACCAAACGATTAAAGTGGAAGATTTGTCTCGTTGATCAACTTTGAACGCAAAAGCAAATGTTTGATTCATTTTTTTTTTTTTTTTTTCTCCCCTTTTTTTCTGTACCGATTCAGATTTTCCAGCCCAGAGTTGAAGTGTTCATCGATATCAGCAACCACGTCCGACTGTCAGATGATTTTCCCAATAAAGAAGACTGGCCTCCATCGTCACAGCATCACGTAAGTTCTTAATTATGAATTTAATGGCTAATCCCAGTGAATATGTCAGCATTTTTAGCAGAAAGTGAATAAGTCCACTGAAGGGAAGTTTTGAAAAAACAATGTCGGTTTACACGAAAACAGCCCGAAATGCTGAAAACGAGAGACTATGGGGTGGGCGTCATGCTACCCTGAAGGCTGTTGAGGTTGTTTCCCATCTGCATGTGCAGAAGAACTCTTTACCACGGCACAGTAGCAGCGTTTCAGAAAAGTTGAGTTTTTTGCCGTCGACACAGAGGCCGGAGTCGGTTTTCAAAAAATTGTGTGTGTGTTTTTGCTTCAGCTGCATTATTGAAGCGACGGCTGCGATTTTAGGCAGCTCATATTTTTTTAACTGGATGGTTTGAATTATTTTGACACTGAACGTCACCAATCCAAAGGTGTATTCCAGAATCTACCTGAATGAAATGTTTTTTTTCTCTGTGCTTTTGCGTCGCCGACTGCTGTGGGTCCTGACCCTTTTAACAATGGAGATGCACTCAATCAGACTTGAGGTTGGGAACCACTGACCTACCAGACTCAATTGACAAAACACACAGTTTTAGCCGTGAACAGAACTGCTGCCTCCATTAGTTTGTGTGACCTTGGGGATATGACACTAATGTGCGCAAAAGCAGTTTGAAAAATCTGAAGGAGAAAAAAAAATCACCCAATTTGTGCACCAGTGAACCGGCATCATCTGAAATCCTTTTTGACAACTAAAGGATAGCCGAGAGATAAACATTGGTATTTTCTTTTGTAGGTTTGCACTGTCGTAGGGTTGCTTTAGCGGCATTACAGGACGTTTGACCTGCATCTTCACAGGAAGGTTTAAACAAATCCTCCGAAGAACAGAGGCCCAAACACTGTGGAACCCCCGCAGAAATAAAGAGCTGCTAAAATGACATTTTTGTTAATGGAATCTGGTGGTTTTCCACAGCAGTACACCATTTCTCTAAACATCTGGATGATATGTCAAATGGCAACAAAACTAAAAGGATAGAGGGTTTTTTTCCCCTAAACCTGTATTGTATTCCTCATGAGGTTAAGAATAATAAAATAAAAAGAGTCTTTATACTATCCCCCCCCGCCTCTTTTGAGAATTGTACTACAGGTAATACTCTTGATATCAGGAATACCCCCAGCCAACCCTACTCACAGTGGCCTATCTCTTTAAAAGGGATTTACATAATCTGGAGGATGCGCTAAAACCATGCAGCCGGATGTAAATAGAAAATTGTGCTGTGTGTTCTGCAGAGCGACAGAGTGCACCGTCAGCTGCACATGAGAGCCAATCGAAGGCTGCATCTGACAGCTCAGGTGTGAAATCCCATTTGGAGAGAATAGGGAGAAGCTGGCCGAGGAAAGGTTCAACGGAAGATAAAAAAATGATTCCCTTCAGTGTCGGTGACACAGACTACTGTTGCTGTATGATGTGTTATTTCAGGCAAGAACTGTATGTGAAATGAGCATGTTATTAGTCAGCGGGATAATTGTGTGACGCCCGCAGGGCAAAGCACGCAACATGGTAGGACAAGAACGAAGCCGGCAGACGGCTGAAGTCTGTATACACCCCCCCCCCCCCCCCTTTTTTTTTTTTTTTGCTAAATAAAGGTCTTTCAGAGAACTTTTTAATTAGACACTCAGGCATGTTTTGACATGGGCGTATTAGCCCTTGCTGTGTTTTTCGTGCGGCGTTTCGTTGCAGAATTTGTTGCGGCATATAGAAGTTACCCGGGCTCTGGCATGTTTTTGCAAAAAGGAGGATGATGTCTAATTAACATGTAAGTGAGTCTATAAGTAGTCATGATAATGCCAGCCATGTCAGACTGTATTTAGATTGTGGAAGCAACACAAAGTGGCTCGAAATGAGTCGTTTAACCGCAGTGCGAAACGTTTAAACTGAACTGCTGCATTATGGAAGGCACTTTAGGTTTACTGCCAAGCACGACGCCAGTGGTTCTCAAAGTGTAGGGAGGGCCCATCGCATGGACGCCAGAAAGCCTCAGGGAGCATTCTTCATTCCATTTTTGAGAGAAAATCCGAAATAAAGAGTAATATTCAGGGAAAATGCATTGTCTTTGCATTTCCTTTTCAGAAGAACTATATACTGGAGCTACGGCTGCAACTAGCGATTATTTTAATAGTCGATTAATCAGTTTATTTAAAAAAAATGTCCGATTAATATGATAAAAAAAAAACACATTTCAAATTGTAGGACCACTTGATGTTGAATGAACCAAACACCAAATATGTTATGGTTATTTAAAAGCACTTAACTGAACCTATACGGCAATTTATGCAATATATACATATATACACATAATTATTAAATTCGATTTAGTTTACTTAAGGGACCACATACAGTCCAGTTTCATCTTGAGTGGGCCAGACTGGTCAAATATTGCTGTAAAAACAGTTTTTCAGTGGATCAGAGCATGTTTGTAAAACAAATGGACCCCTAAACTAGAACAAACGTTTAGCGTTTTCACTTGAGTTTTAGAAATGAGAAATTATTATTATTATAACATTTTCTACAACTTAAAAATATTGTAAAAACAAATGCTGTAAAATGATCAAGCTCAGAGAAATCTAAAACATCGACAACGTCCCTTTCTTTCTCGCTTTATTTACCCCAACGAGAGCAGCAGCTTTTTTTTTTTTTTTTTTTCTTCAACCCACTGATTTTAAATTAGCCGAGCAGCACATAAGGTGCGTGACTGTGCAAGCCGACTGTGAAACCGTAGACCCCTTCCCTCCAACACCCCCCCCCCCCAACACCCCCCGCCCCGAGTGAACAGTACAAACAATAAAGAAGTGCTGCATGTCCTTCGGACCCCCGCGGAGCGTGGCGAGCAGGAGTCAGACAGATGCTCGTGCCGACCTGACAAGATGCGACGCGACAGGACGTATTGTGATGTGACAGACGATGTAATGTGCTCTAATGTAAGTAAGAGTCTCACGCAGACCCCCCCCCCCCCAAAAAAAAAATTACATTACTTTCCCACTACTGAGTCCTCATGATGCAAATTAACAGCACATGTTGGATATCCTCGTGGTTACATTGTCCTGATTTCCTAACATGCAACCAAAAAAAAGCCGCATGAAGCCGCCCTGCACATCGTGCCAGTGATATTGGGATTATTGAGCTCAGCAGTGCTCTGCTCAACACATGGAAACAAGTGTGCTCACTCAACTTCTTTTTTTTTTTTTCCGCAACAGCAGCTCCGCAGTTCATGCGTTATTCAGCAACCGATGCGTCGTGGTCATGCAGTCTTGCGCTGCTGGGATTCACGCCGCCAAATTGTCTTTCAGCCCCTCAAAGGTTGGAGATCTTTCACTTCTGGGGTTGTGACTTCATACGGATATTGATATACGGGTGTTATATAGAGCTGCCATGAAGTCCAGCGTAAAAGCAGTACATTTGAAGTGGAGCTTTATTAGCGCCAATAAATATAGAATAGCGTGAGCCATCGGCGCATGGAACGGCGTAGATTTACGACACCCCTAGTGGCCATGAAATTCATTACAAGAACAATGTAGAAAGGAGAAGTGGAAGAGATATGGTTTGACCTTTTTTTTCCCCCCTGAACATTAATGCAAAAATGCCTCGCATAGAGGACACAAATAGCTAGAGCTGTTTGTGTCCTCTATGCAAACAGCTTTTCAAATATCTTTGTATGTTTTGTGTGTAATAAAAATTGAAGCTAATTTGTTCGTAATGTTAGGGGGTGAGTGTGAATCGTAAGAGAAATGTATTTTGAACCTTGTCATTATCTGTTAATGATGTACTATCAAACGTCCATATATCAAATTGGAAAAACAGCCATGAACTCTCATCCATTGCACATATGCTCAATAGTTAGATTCTTTTTATGATAATTTCATTAAAATTAACTTTTGAACTTAGAAGTTTTGAGGGAGGTTTTTTTTCTAGCCAGGCTATATTTATGCAAAATACATGTACCATTTAAAAGATTCATCCGTCCCATGAAAATCACTGCGTTGAGTCATTTATATAATCCCTCTGTGTCCATTCATTGATGCTGAGACTGATCTAAATCCGCAATAGCCGAGCAATCAGGATTCATTTCATCACATTTTGCTTTCTCTTCGCCTCTCAGCTGCCATTTTTGTATTTTTTTTTTTTTAAGAAATTCAGTCACTCAGCTAAATGGCTATATAGGCCAGTGGGTGTTCAACCCTTTCAGAGCCACTGAACATGTTCTGTAAAATTCAGATGTGCTCCTCAGCTTAAATGTTGCATAAATAATTTTGGTTGCGAGCCCTGCATGAATATGTGAGTGCGTGACAGACCCAAAGGAAGAAAAATGCATTAACCTACATCAGACGGCAAGACGATGTGTTCCTGTATGTTTTATTATATATTTTTGACTATTTTAATTAGTTGTGGAAAACTAAAAGAGAGAGCTTTTATCTTGTTCCAAGGCTCTGCGGCTTCAAGATCTGAAAGAAACTTGTAAAAGGTTATCAGCTATATTCTCACAGCTGTTGTAAAAATAAGAACTCTCTTCTCGTCAAACTAATTACCTGGATGTCAAACAACCACTACATCACCACACAAAGTGTTTGCACCATTTGGTGTGTTTTTTTTTTTTTTTTCTTTCCCTTCCTCCATCATATTAGTCGTGCTGGGAAAAAAGAAAGTGGCTTACTGTAGGCTTATTTAAGTATCTTCTACAGGAGACTGGTCAGACAAAGCATTAAGTGTGATGATGGACTTTTAAGGCCTGTTCTTTGTTGTCATCCATGCTGTCCTGGAGCACACACACTCACACACACACACACACACTCCAAAACAATTACCAGCAGCCGTCTCTAATGGCCTGCTAATGGAGTGACATCCTGCCTGACCCAGAGCCTCCTCTGGCCGCCCTCTCTTTTTTACGGCTGCTTTCTTCAGACTCATGATCTCAGATTCATATTGAAGCCGATCTACGCTGAGGGAAAACAGCAATGGGCCTAAAAGGATGCAAATGTTGCACTTAAAACTTAACTTTTGTCATTTATTTTAACCTTTGCATGCTATTTGGGTTCAAATTGACGCATTTTGACATTTGAAAAATGGCTAAATATACCATGACATTTTATAGCTGAGCTAAAATGTCTGAAGTAAGAGTTTTGTTCTGCTTCAGATTGGATTTTATTTCATAGACCAATTATGACCCAAATCACCAGTTTTATGAACTTCAAAACGGGAAGTTATTTGATCATAAAAAATTTAAATTTGAATTTTTATGCTGAACTCTCTTTAATCTGGTTACGGTTTGACAAGAGACGACAAAACTGGCATGGTGGATATGAGGAGAACAACCTATCTTGTCTTGTAAGATCATTTTGCACTATGAGATGGTGTTTTTGTATTCAATCCATCCGCAACCAACATAGAAAAAAAGAGGTGGGACTTCTCAGTACTGTCGTACGTACAGCCATTCTATGACAGCTTATTCAGCAAACGATACCTAAAAAGCATGCTGTAATATCACCAAGTGTTAGACGAAGGACGACATCGTGACTCCAAACTGCCACCACTTGAACATAAGTGGCATCACATAAATGTCAATAACTGTATCTTCAAGTCGTGTTTAAAAAAAAAATGTATGTGGTCGGCCCATTTTTAGCTATTATAAAACAATAGATTTCTTTGAATCATGCTGGGTTCGTTTAAATCGCTTCTCTTCACCATGAAACAGTAGGCGGTTAAGTCGCATTAGCTGATCGAGAACGTATCTTTCATGAGAGCAAATTTGATCAAATTCAGAACATGACCCACTCCAATCCAGGTCACATTTTAAAACCAAGGTTGCTTAAAATGTTGTTCTTCAGCACACTCCCAGGAGCATTATGCAAAACCTGAGTAAACGCCACCCAGTCCCCCCCCCAAAAAAAAAAAACCCCACTCCTGTCACCTCATATTTCAGCCTCATGCTGTATCTACTCCCATCTGCTCTCCCCGATAGGAACACAGCTAGATTGTACGAGTTAAAACTACATTTAGACAAAATAAATAGAAGAAACGAAGCAGAATTACGGAGGGAAATCGATCATGGAATCATTTCTGTATTCCTTTCTAGCGTACGAATCAAAGCTACGGAAAAGACAACCGTGTTCCTGTGTTTGTGCACTGTCACCACGGGCCCCCCCCCCGCCAAATCTAAGAGCACGAAATGCTCTGTCACGGTCCAGGAAATAGAAGCCATGTTTGTCTAGAAATAGTCACTCTCGCTGGTGTTTTGGACCCCGTCCCAGAAGTCCGAGGTCTATGTGGGTGTGCTGGTTTCGTCGCCAGACGTTGTCACAATGCAACCAAATGTGAAACAAAAGAGGCACGAAACAAAAGGGGCGTGCAAGTGACTGCACAGAGACACAAATGCTACCAAAACGAGGCATTAAAAAAGAAAAAAGTGACACAAAATGAGTATGGACAGAATATTGCCAATCCTCCGCCGCAGAATCACCACAAACAGATGTAGAGTGACCGAAATGAGACACGAAACAACCCCGGAAGATGCAAACTCGCCGCAAACTGATGCGAAACATCTGCAAAGTTGGAGACACGGGGGGAAACCACAATCTTCGACAAACTGCAACACATGGCTGGCTTCTGGCACAGGCCTTGCTGGAAATACTTTATCTTTTGACATTTCATTTGGTTGCGTAAAAATAAACAATAAAATAGCAGATATGGTTAATAATTAAATCAGCAACTTGGTGGTTGGACAAAAACGAAAGCTTTTTCCTATTGTATCATGAAGTGCAGAGGAATGAAAAAGCTTTGAAAAAGTATAGCATCTGGAATCGGAGATTAGAGGTTACCACTGCAAACAGATGAATGAAGTGCCGTTGAAATGCATTGAATCCAACAAACCGGCATTTTGTCAACATCACGTGATTTAAAGGAACACATTGAAGCCACACGTGATTAAAAATCAGCAATAATGACTTGTGCTTTTTTTTTTTTTTTTTTTTTTTTTCAACGTACAGCAGACGTGTGTTGAGGCAGAAAACCATTGAAAGACTTTATTTTTAGTGCATGGTTTCATTATCAAACCGTGTCCCAGCGCGCTCTGAAAAAAACCTCAAAAGGTAATTATTGGGAATGCATCACAGGAGTACGCGCTTGACGACGAGCAAAGGTAATGAAACAGCCCCGGTCCCTACAGATCCCGAGGAGGAGGGCTGATGACCTCACGTATGCCAGTTGAGCTGCTTTTTGCACAGCGTCAATCAATAGAACACTGCTTTCATTAAAAAAAAAAAAAATTTTCATTGTGTTTGCGAGTTTATCTTTATCAGGCGTTCCTCAGGGAACTCTTCACAACATCTGCATTCCATGTTAAAACCCCTGAATAGAAACCCAGCAGTCATTTTTTTTTCCCCCCCCAGAAGGATTTTGGTCAAGTCAGTCACATGAGTGCACATATTTGCACAATAATCCTTTATATTTTCATAGCAGTTGTTCCCCCCCACCCAAAAAAAAAGAACAAAAAATAGAAGAAGAGATCCAAAGAGAGAGTTAAGAGTACAAAATGTTCCATTTATTTCCACTCTGGTTCACATACGAGATCGGATGAAAGCTACTGGGCCCGGGGGTGACATCCTCATTCGCAAAACACTGTTTCTGACAAGCGTTATGATTAATGTTCTGCCCCAGCTGCGCGTCAGAAAACCCGCCATTAACTTGGGGAGACACAGCTGGTTTTCCCAGCATGCTTGGGATTGGGGGGGGGGGGCGGTACCCAAACATTTCATGTCCGAGATCCCAGCAATGAAAGACACTGTCATGCGTCATGGGCCTTTATTTTAAACACTCGGGGGACTTAAGTGGCTCATTTTTTGTATTTACTCGTTTACACATGGATTGTTTGTAGTGAGGACGATATTATCATGGGATAGACAGATGTATATTAAATGCAGACTGGAAGGAAACATTTGGATCGTCTGTTTAAAGCAACGTCTCGGGACGCCACATTCGTCTGGTCAGACGATGAAGTCGGACTGTTCTTATCAGCGATTGTCGACTATAAAACTCCCAAGTCCCAGGGGAATGCCACTCTGGAGGCCGACACTGTTGATATTTTCAGTCGCGTGTGCAGAAGAACTATTAAGGAAGTGTTTTCTCAAAGTTCCAACTTGGGTGACGTTTTTTTTCAGTGGCTACAAGCGCCATCGTCGAGCGTTCGATGCAGTGCAGCCGCTGCGACTGAACCACACTCGGACTGGATTTATGAATGAATATACAACACGGTGGAAGTGAGTGAGCAGTGAGCTGTTTTAGTTGGATGATATGATGGCGTTTGATAAGAAAATAGACAAGGACACACGTAAGAAAATCATTGATTTGCTTGAAGTCCATTACACTAGGTCCTACAGTTATGTGATTCCATCTGCTCAGACTCAGACGTGTGGCTTTTACATGTTGCAGCTTATGCATTTGTTCTTAAGCAATATTTCGCTGGTGACCTAGTTGAAATAAAGGCTGCTTGAAAACTCCGATGAACTCCCTGAAAGGTCACAGTAGAAAATGCCGCATTTACTACAACGCTACAAAACGGAAATTCTGACTCAAGACTATTGACTAAAATAACTGTAATTAGCGTCTCATCCTTTGTGTTCATGTAAAAGTGGTTGGGGGCCCCATACGCAAGATTCCTAGGATTGTTGTCTCGTGATCAACAAAAACTGCACCGCGTCTCCTTCCAAATACTCGACAGCAACTTCTGTGGTTTCCGGCTCTTTTCTCTGATTCCTGTGATCTCGATTCATCCTCGCCGTTGCTTGTGAAATTGGAAACAGCCGCCAAACACAGCGACACATGTGGCTCTGGTAGACGTGATTTACTGCCACAAGAGAGCGCAGAACAGTGCAACAGAAATGTTGTGGTTGGAGAATATCAGCAGGGCCTGGCGCTGGTGAAACTGACAGAACTGCCTTTGATACGTCCATCTCGGCGCTTTCCTGGGGCTCTCCCATAAAAGTCAATAAATTCCGCTGTGAGTCAGGGAGCTGAATGTCAGTTTCAGATCAAGATAAGCATCAGCACTTTGAGGAAAAGTGAACATCTCGTCTAATCTGTCTTCTTTCCTTCCCCTGTTTCCTTGCATGTGACTCTTGCCAGGAAGTTGGCCACAAATACAGTCCAACAGTTATTTAAAGACATTTGCGTCGCGATCAGACTTCGGCTCGCCTCTCATTCCTGCCAGTCTTGATGAAAGGTCTCGGTGCGAGGAAGTGATGGATCAGCTCCCTTTTAACGTCTGCGCAGATTTTAATGATTATTTCCACTTTAACATCTCATGACTCAACTGCAATTCTCAGACGGGCCTCATTTGCAATACTTCTCACTACAATGTGTCCCCCACTTGGTTTGAATCGACTTCAATTTGAATGACACTTCTCAACCAGCATGACTTCATTAATTCATGTCCTTCCACGACTATGAACACACTTTTTTGGAGTGCGGCTGCCACTTAACCAACTTAACTATGCCAATGGTTGTATCGACGTGAATCTGGTCAATTCAGCTGACCAGTAGTGTAAAGTCCTCGGTGAGCCTCATGACATTTTGCAGTAGCTTGATTTCGCAGTTATGTGCAAATTTATGACAACAGTTGTAACTTCATCATCAGTCGGCCTCAGGAGATTAACCTGACCAGTGGTGTAACTTAAACGATATCGGTTCATTATTTAGTCTCATGGCTTTTAACACACCAGCGGTGGCGGAACTTCGGTGGCCTGTGTTATTTTCTAACATATGCCTTAAAATGATATGGGTGAATAATCCTGTGACTTTATCAGTGAGTGTCATAGGATGTTGAGTGATGAAGTGTGATTAAAGTTTGTTTAATTTTGGTGACCGATAGTATAACTGACCAGTTGGTGTGTTTTCACTTTGACAATCAAGTGACCGGTGGTGTCGTCGCTTCAGGCAGCTATGGAGTCCTAACTTCAGTCAGTCATGTCACATTTGGCTGAAGAATTGTGTGCGTCCATCAGCTCCATGTAAAGGTCAACTCTTTAGCTTTAGAAGTCAGCTATACTGCGTGCAGCTGCTTTTAAACTCAATTAGTCTTGCAGCATCTGTCGGTTGCATTTGGCTGACCAATAATCATAATCCCTCGTCCACTCGGGCTTTTAAGTTGGTGTCTTTGTGCCGTTAAAATAGCTGCTTTTTTATAGTTTCACCACAACTCAGTGCCGAGATTTAGAAAAGGAACCCTCAAATGACACAGCAACAACTTCAAGTGTTTTAAACTAACGCACTTACAGTTTGCAGTTACTCCTTGTTTCAGATGCACACTGACCTTGACTATAATCCAGAGCACCATTAGTATCACATCAGTCAAGAGACAGTTTTCAATCCTTTGTAAGCAAGCTTTGCAATAGCAAATGCTTGTATTTGTCGATTTGTTGATTTACCAAAGCCCCTCCCTTCCAAAACCTAAAAAAAAGACTAAAGAGATTGAATGGTTGTCGATTGTCACGCAATGTAAAACATACAGCAGAATTTGTTGGCGAATAATGTCGAATGATTAAAGGGATGCCACGTTAAAAGCAGAGGCAAGCATCTTTTGTGCCGTGGAGACTTGAGCGAGAAACAAAGCTTGGAAATGCATCATGCGCGCTCACATTGAAAAGATGTGTCTGGTGTTTCTTATTCCCCCATGTTCTCCTCCCAGTCGGTAATCTGCAGGATTTCCAGGCGCTGTCCGTCTTTGTACCGTCTCAGCAAAAAAAAAAAGCGATTCTCAAATCAAAGCGCGTGTGATGCTCACTAAATAAAAAGCACAATGAGATGTCTCGTTTCTTCGCCTGTCTGTGCCTGCTCCTGAGGAAACGGGACATGTTTACATCATGTCTGTCACTTTCTTTCCGTGTACACAAGCTTGTTTGTGCGCCGACTTTGTTTGCTGCTCGCGTTCATGCGACGCACCGCGTTATAATTTACTCCGCTCGGACGGTGGGGCGATCGGGGGTGGGGGGGGGGGGGGGGGGGGGGGGGGGGGGGGCTTTCTGAGTTTAGACCTTTGTGTTTGTTGTCGACACGTCACTGAGCGTCACTGAAGCTACCCGAGCGCTGGGTTCGTCATGACTCGTCCAGCGAGTTATTCGCAAAACTTGTGATGATACTGGAGAAGAATTTGAGCTATACATTGTTTTATTTTCACTCATGTCGTCTACATTTTATTATTTTTAATGGTCCTATTTGAATGTGACGATGTCAACTTTTAAATGAAAAAAAACCAACAACTTAATGCAGTCATATACTGTACAATACCTTTGTGTGTGTTTCTTTTTACAAAAAAGTAATTGCATCACAATTTTGAGTTTGCACATTGAAAAAATGTGCTTTCAGATCCTAACAGAAAAGTATAATTCTGACCATTGACAAGATAAAGTACAATAACATTTATTTCACACCAGTGTATTTTGCATGTCAAAGTAGCTCAAGTTGCACAAATAGAGGAAGAATGACAATAGAAATCTGGATTAAAAATATTTAAAAAAAAAATAGAAACTACTAAATTTGACTAAATTAAGGACAATTTACATTATAGAGGCTACACCTTCCAGTGATACAGAAAGTATAGACATATGGACATGGACAGGCTGTAAAACCTTTAGGCAGGTGTGGATAAAAGTTCCACTTATCCATCAGGTAATCCTATCAGGAAGGCTTCTGATGGGCTTCACATTTATTCTGCAGCAGAGAGCACCAACCCCAAACATACAGCTAATGTCATCAAGCACTATCTTTAGTGTAACGAAGAACACGAGGACCTGGAAATGGCAGCGTGGCCCCGACGGAGGGTTTTACCTCACGGAATAGAGGGGATTTCATCAATCCTCTATCCACTGAAGCTCTGTGGACTAATGACCGAGGTGTTTGGAACAACTTCCCCGCACACGTCCTTGAAAAACTGTGTGCAAGTGGACAAATAATAAAAAAAAAAAGGAAGGCAAAAATGATGGCTGATCTTATCTCCTGTTTGTTCACTTTGAAACAACAACGACAACAAAAAAACTAATAATGTTTCAAAGCATTTGTACTTTGCAGCAATTATTTCTAAAGTACTTCACATGAATTTATAAAGGTGGCTGCATCAGATTCATAGCTTTATAAAAAAAAAAATCCTATTAATACGTTTTGTGAGGGTTTTCATAATAATCTACAGACCCGGAGTGGTAGTAAAGCAATTTCTCGCACGTCAGCTGTTTTCCTTACCAACCACATTGTTTCAAAACAGATTCTAATGGAGCTTTTCCTTTCAGACCCTTCCACTTAGTCTCTATCCGGCTCATCGCTCGGCGTAGAAACATTATCGAGAAATCGAACACTTTATTATCCCACAGCGGCTGCTCCGGTTGCTCAGCCTTAATTAGACAGTCGCTACAGAATCTACCCCTCAACCATGCGTCAATCTGGTGGCGTTGACGGGATGATTAAACGAGACCTCCGAGCAACACCCAGCGCAATGCTGGAGGAGCGCACGTGGCCCCGGCTGGAAAAGGGAGCGCCTCGGCGCATACGCACCGTTGAATAGCCGCGCTAATAAGTGTCTGCTCAGACATCCATAAGTGGGTCATTGACCTCTTGGAAAGACGGACAAACAACTTCTCCCAGCGTGAAGAGAGAGTGGACATAACGGGAGACGGATAAGTGGACACGTCACCAGAGCAGCGTCCATGACTGGCTGGGAAAAGGACGACGGCTTTTGTCTTCCCAGTAGATACCGATCTCGAAAGATATAATTTCTCCGAATTCAATATAGAGTCCCTCAGTGCTCAATGTTCATCAGCAACTAAAGACGATAAAAACTGCCTCTGTTAAAATGTGTCCTCGAACCAATAAGAAAAAAATAAATGAAAAATACCTCTCTGGTTGTATTTAAAGCATCCCTTTGTGAAGATCTCCTCCAGGGATTTGGCTGCAACAGCCAGCGAATCATTGGCTGAATTAATGACAGCAGTGCTATCAGTGCTATCAGTACATTTTAATGACTAGGTAGTGAGACTAATGACTGTGACTGTTCCTGTTTGCCTTCAGCTCTCAAAATGGTAATTGGAACTGCAAATGACATGTCTGAGTAAAGGAACAGCATTTAATCTACGCTCGGTTTTAAGTACAAGATGTTTAATGGCGACACGTATTCCGTTTTCGAATGATGCTGCAGATAATTTTGACTTAAAATCGACTCGATTTCATCGTATAGGTGTGTGCGCGAAGAGAGAGTTTTGCTATTGGGGCAGCGGTGGGGGTCCATTGCTACGGTACGATCCCCTATTTGGCTTTGGCCATATGTCAAAGTGCCCTTGAGCAAGACTGAATCCCGAGCACTCTGTATAGCAGCTGTCTCCGTTGATGTGCGAGTGTGTAAATGGGTGAATGTGTCTGACAGTGTGAAGCGCTTTGAGACTGCTGAAGTGGTTAAAAAAAAAAAAAAAGTCCAATATAAGTTAAGTCCTTGGACTATTTTTTGGCGACATACACTTGCAGATACGATTAAAAGTGAGACCAGAGTGAAAGTTTGCTGTACATATTTTAGGAATCCAAGCAAATATTTGTACTGGATGCAGGATCAAATGCTCTCGAGTGCAGGTTGAGTCATTAAGCATTTTACCAAGTGCACCAAATGATAGTGTATTTGAAAATGACTAAGCACAGATCCAAAGATAAACAGACATTTCCGTCATGCATGTTTTGTTTAACCGCGGCTTTAAGAAATCGAATAAATCAAAGTATTGATTGGGCACTTTTCCACAGCAGATCATCTCCTCGCAATAGCCTCCGTCTCCTGGGCCGTTCTTCCACACGCTCTGCGCCTGCATGTCCTCGCTCACTGCATCGTGAACCTCGTCACCCCTTTGCCCAGCAGCTCCTGGCAGATTTCTTTTTTTCCCTACAAAGATTTCATCTCTCCTGCATGCATGACCAAACCATGGCAGCCTGGTCTCTTTTCCCATTCGCACCCAACAGGATCTGCCCTTCCAGTGAACTCCTCCTTAATCCCGTCCGATCTATTCACTGTCAGTGGAAGCCTTCACTGCCTCAGCCTCCTGTCTTTTGGTCAGTGTCATCGTCTCGAAACCAAACAACACAGCTGGTCTCACTCCCAGCTACTCACTCTCTTCACCCCTCTTTTCGTGCTTTGGATGGTTGACCTCATACGATTAAACTCGTGTCTCTTTGCTACCCTGCATCCTCAATGCTTCACCATTCTCCCTTTATCTACTTTGGATTTGCAAAGGTCTGGAGAGACAAGAGAGGTCTGATCATTTTTCCTAAAGTCAGATTTGTTGCTTCAAATGGAAAACTTGAGTTCCTGCATGCGCTTTAGGCTGGTAATTCCTCTAAAACCAGTGGTTGATTTGAATTTCCGGACTGTTAGCACACCGCTAAACAAACTAAAGCCCTATTGCAGGTCTTTGCTTGTCCTCGGTAATATGCTCTGAAAACAACAAGTAATTCCTCCTATCTCTTTTGTTTCCTTTACAAATCGTCCGGGATTTAGCCTAATGACATCCTCTTTTAGTAAATACATGTATTAGAACTTGAGCTCGTGCGTTCACCATAGTATCTTTCCAATAGTTTGACATTTTTGACGAGTTTGTAAAATACTGACGTCACCTGGGGACTGTATATAACCACACGTTTTGTTTTCGTCTCGGCTGCAGGCGGTCAGATCCTCCAGTGTTGTCATCAGCATGCTGCAGCAACATGTCAGATGCGATCTTATACTCAGTTTAGCGGCCTTCTTCTTAGTGGAGGTGGTAATTTTATCCTTGAGTAAATGTTGGGAAACTGAACCTTTTGCGGGAATGTGTCCAGTACCAGCAGTTCCTTAGCTTCCATGTTAGGAAATCTACAACAGCAGCGTAGGTTTTCCCCGACAGTGTTGTAACATTTAATTCTATTTAAATGGTGCGTTGTGCAGAGTCATCGGATCCTGTCCCTGTTGCAGATTAAGGCTCGACTGCCCTCTGGGTCAAAACCAGCCCACAAGAGGGTTCAATCTGGTTCACAGAAACTGGAAAACTGTGGAAAGTTTTCAAAAAAAGTACATATTCTTTATTTTTTTCCCCCCCAACACTGAGACCCGGAAGTGAACGGCAAGTTAGCATGGCATTAGCATCAAGGTGAGTTGGTGAAAACATGCATATGGTTGCAGGTTATACGTGTGAACATTATCAGGTTGTATACATGCAGGGTTTTTTTTTTTTTTTACATTTAAATAATGTAACACATGTAAGATATTAGTATTTATCTGTTGTGGAAACTGAAGCGAAGTAACATCCCTGTGCTCCTGGATTTTAACTTGAATGGAAGTTATTTGGTCAAATACTTTGTCTTGCATGTCTAATGAGAGCAAAAGAGAACCTCGCGCCTCCACCCGTTGGCTCAACTCCATATAACAAACTGTAGTATGCTCTAGCAAGGTTAATGAAAATCAGACTCTTTAAATACAAACATAACTCTTTGAAAGAGAAGGTCACGGGTTCTTCATGTATTCTTGTGGGAAAATCGGCACCCTTCTGTGGTTGAATTAGAAAGTTGTAACTCCAACAAGCAACCTTTTAATCGCGCCTTTGCATTTCACAGAAAACCCCCCCGTCGAAACTCAAGACTTTGTTTTGACTGTTTACTTCCTTGACTGTGGTGACGCGGCGCTCGAGAGGCAGGCTGAGATGAAGAGCCTCCACTCTGCAAAGTGTAGTGTCATTATCTCAGGCATCTCAAGAAGAGGAAGAAAAAGCTTTTTTTTTCTTCTTTCTTTCTTTCTTTTTTTTTTTTCTTCCTGAGGACTCCTAACTGCTCCTTGATGTGTGATATTTTTACACACTAAAGTCCCAGCACTTTGAAAAGCAATTTAAAGCAAGAATGTTAGCCGGTGGTGAATGATGTGGCACCCTCTTTCAGCAATTAGTTTTGCTGTGTGTGAAAGAAGTGCTGGCTGGATTGGATCATCCTTTGATCAAAACCGGGATACTGAGTGCTGAGGAAGATCACTGCCACGCTCCGCTGCGTAAATTACCGAAGAGCATTTTCACTTTTAATGAAGCGTCATCCACAATAGCCAGAAAATAACTCGGAGGACGTTTATCTGCTCGCCTTAATAGTCTAAAAGTATGGTATGTAGGCGTTAGGTAATGCCAGTTTTATGCAGTTGGTGGCAGGTCTCGACAGTTTTGGGGTTATTTTTTATTAAATTTTTTTGGAAGGGGGAACTGTTTGATCAGGGAAGCCTCAAAGAGAATGTGTTGGTGTTGCAGGTTTCTGCAAACAGTTGAAAATGAATCAAACTTTTTTTTTTTTTTTTCATTATTCCAACTATTAATGCAGAAAGTCCCCTATTGTGACTATTGTAATCACAAAACCACTTATGAATCACAGAGAGTTTATTCTGGAAAGCCGGTTTACAGATTTAGGATGGATTTGTCACAAACCATCCAATAGTGAGCCAGTGGTGGTATCACACTGTAAACAAGTCCAAAATAAGTTAAATAATGTCACATTTGGAAGCGGACTAGTTAATCTTTGGTCAAATTCAGTTACCTACGCTCGGTGCTTAAACTCTTTGAAACTCCCATTTTCACTGTGAAGTGACAGCGTGACATGAGGATTTATGTCTTTTACACCTGTCGCTTCCAGAAAAGAAGATTTGAAAATTATTCAAAACATCTCAAGAACTCAGCAAACAGAAGTCATGACCTGTCCTCAGGGTCTGTTGCACTCGTGTCACCTGGATTGGGGTTACAAGCGAACCTAAACTATTCCACCGGTGTGCAGCAGCGACGTTGCTGCATTTCCACATACAGCCTCTTTTAAGTCAGTATTGCACACCCGGCATTGAACTCTTGTTTATCAGAGATTTTGTGGAGAGTTTTGGAGAACAAAGAGTCTCCACCAGCAGGCCGGCGCGAAACAGCCCCTCCTCCATCACGCCTCGACCACCTCCTTTCTGGCTCCCAAAGCTGTGGAGGATTTGCGTAGGTTGATATATGGAAGTGGAACAGAGGAGTTATTCTGCCTTCGAGTCGCTGAAAAACTAGAGAATGGTGTTTTTTTTCCCCTCTTTTGGCACATATTGCACAGGGTTCAGATTTTATGACTTTCATATGGTTGCTATGCAACCATAAAGAGGACATCTCCAGCTAATCCATATACATAGATTTCACACCTACCTCCAGCTCTGTTACTTCTTCTCCCCATCCTCTCTCTCTCTCCCACCCCCCACATTTTTTCCTCATTCCCCCTCTCCTGTCCCTCCATCTGCTTTTTGTCTCTCAATTATCTGCCATCATATCGTTTGTCTCTCCTCCCTACATCCTCCTCCTTTCAAGCTGCCGCCTCCCTCCCGCCGTCCTCTCTGTCCTGGTCTTGGCTCAGCTGCCGGCTCAGCTTAACGGCATCCAAGGTCACCCACACCGTGCTCCCAGTCTGACAAGTGGGTGTCGGTGTGTGTGTGTGTGTGTGTGTGTGTGCACGAGAATGTGTGCTAGCGGGAGAATTCGTGCCATTCGTGCACGCAACAGTATCCACTCCCAGTTGCGGATAACGGCTCCTGCGCGCGTTGCTTCCCCGCTAAGTTGGTTTCTTCGCGTCTGTGCCGGGTTCATGTGACCGTCCTCGTTTCTGCACATGTCACCGCCGTGTCCCAGCGTGGCCCGCTTGCATAACCGTCCCGGGAGGTCATATAGGCAGTGATATAGGAGACTATGTACTGTATGAAACATGCAGGACCTGCTGTCTGTCACTCCGAAGTTGCCTCACCCAGGCAAATATTGACCCGCCTGGGAAATGCGTAGCACGAGCAGAGATGTGTCATGACCGCTCCACGAGTGGTCGTTACCTTGTGTCTATTTGTTCATTTAATCTCCAAATGTACGTCTATGGAGGTGGACGCGTCGGTTAATAAATTAAAGTGGAAACCAGCCGGTCAGATAAGTTTTACGTTTTACAATCACGGTACATGGTGAACATGCAACAGGCACTCATGAGTATTGAGATAAGGCTGTAATTTGATCACAAAGCAGAGGACTTCTATTCTCTTTGCTCCTTCCTCCACCACTTGTGGGCTTGTGAAGTCAGCATTTTGGCCAGCAAGTATGAATACATTATGATTTGAATTTTTTATTTATTTAATTGCACACTTTCTGAATTTATTGCAAATAACCAGATTTTTTAAAAATGTATTAATTAGTTAATTATAAATTTGTTTTTTGCAAAACATGAATTCCCAATACATGGAAACATAATTTATGTGCCAACATAGTTGCAAAATGAAAATATGATTAAAAGCACAATATTTATACATATTTTTCCTAAAATGTGATAATTTTATTGTCTTATAGAACCATATTTCATCATTTATACTTTTCTTCTTGGATCCAAAAGCATTTCAGTTAATTTTGTGATTTGTTTGAATTTGCTGCATTTTTGTTGCAAGAATTTATAGAAACGGGCAAAATATTGCAAGTAAGGGAGACTTTTTTTGAAACTGATGTCGACCAAAAGTGACATGAAGTCATTTGCTCTGGTGGGCTCAGATGTGCAGTTTGAGTAAATGTACGAACGGTTATTTCTGATGACAGATGAGTATATGTGTCTACGCTGCGATACCATCTGGCGGAAAGTGATGTGCTTTCAAATATTGTCAGCTTATATGACAAACAATCTGATAAGATGTTCTTTTTTCCCCCTCCTGATTATTGATTCACTAGCTCACCTCTTTATGAGAAAGCCCCCAAAAGCATACATTTCAGATTAATCTGTGCCTCTAAATTTCCCTTTATAGGCTAAGTGATTATATTATGTCGCTTATGCATGTTTCATTTTCTTCAACCTAACTTTGATCATATCTCATGATGTTATATGACAGCGCTACACACATAAATAATGAATAATGTTCTAAAATTGTGGGAAAACACGATGTGTATGTATTAAATCCAGCAAACAGTTTAGAAAGGCATTTGATCTCTCCATTAATAATGGTGAGCCAAGTTTAAGTTATTTGTAGTTTATTTTTATCTGTAGGTTCAGCCATTAACCCTTTAAATGACACTTTATTGGATATTTGAACTCCATGGTGTTATTCACCATTATAACATTATTGGACTCTTTAAGTTATGGATAAAGAGAAATAAGTGTGATTTTAAGAATTTTCACCACCAGCCAGTCTCATACAATACCATGGTGTTTATTTCTAATCCCTTTAAAAAGTCACCAAACTTTAAAAATATACATTTTAGAATGATAATAACAGCATTGGGTTGAAAATGTCAATTTTAAGTATTTATTATTCTAACCAAGAAGGTACTCGGATACAGTATGTATCATATTCTGGATATTCTTTTTTTTTTTTTTATGTATTTACTATCCAGAATACAGTTTTGACACACAGCCAATCAACCTATTCAATAAGAGAAAACCTTCATTCATTAAGTCCATTTGATATAAAAATCTGAATGTTGTCTGATGCTGGTTCCACAATACGACCTCGCCTTTAATTAAAACGTTCCTTTCTTTGCATAGTATCTGTTTCCTGTCAACAGCCCAACGGGGATGACAACATCTACCTCCTGGAGGAGGTAAATAAGTGAACACCAAATACTTTTTTTTCTTTTTTTTTCTTTCTCATATACTCTGGAATAGAGAAGTTTGTCCAGTTAATTTGGTGCTTGTTGTATGGTGGAGGGAAACACACGCATCAAAGAACTTTGAATATTTCAGACGGGTTTTCTCGGCTTCTCCTTTCTCACACATTCAACTCGTTGTAAGACGTTGTAGGATTCCGCGCTGGCGTGATTCAGCCCGGGACTTTGATCAGTCGCTGTAAAATTCAGCATGAGACTCTGCCTTGTGCCGCTGAACTCGCAGGCGGTCGGACGAGCTGCTCCGTTTGCGGTTCACACCGTGCCGGAGCTTCAGCTTTCTGTTCACATCATTAAGGCTTACTCAGCTCCTTCACAGCAGGGGGGGCGGGAGCCCAGACCCCTCCAGTCACAGCCAGCACGGCCTGAACTGCGTGTCAAAATCCACACACTCATCTCCCTGCATCGACACGACCTGTTTGTGCACATAGTCTTGGATCAGCTGCACAGGCTCAACACAGAATGTGTAATAAATTCCAAGTATGTATATGTATTCAGCTGTATGTTCTCACCTTAGACTTCAGCGAGAGAATACCCAGAGCTATATCTACCTCGAAAATATGCATTTCAAATACGTCTTCTGAATTATTTGGCAGGGATTCAGTCATTTGTAAAGGTATAAAAAAAGAAGAAGAAGAAAAGGCCGCAGGTGCATCATTTTTGCGGCGGTTTGAACAGATGATGATCAAAAAAAGCGAGCGTGCCACGTAAAACTTTAATGAGGAGCTGCGAAAAGTTAACTTTTACTCATTTTTACACTTCACTTTCTGACGGTTTTTGCTTGTAGTAAAGCAGCTGTGTAAAAGTTCAATCGAATGAGAGAGAAGGGCTGATCTTATTGAGTTGAGCACGTTTCAGTGTGAAAAAAGATGAACATCATCTGCATAGATGTTTGTATTGATCATAAATCATGCTGTTATTTCAAAACAAAATAGCCAATTGCATATCAAATATTCAGTTTTTAACATTTTTACCATATTTGTTACATACTCTCATCCCAAATTTGTTTTCTTTTTATAATTAATTTTTTATGTGGTATTATTTATTTTGTTATTGACATCCACTGACCACTATTGGTTTTGTCTTTTGTAAAAGAATTTTGACTTTATCCTAATATGTAAAGAAATCTATAATCAGGTGTGTCAAACACATTTTAGTTCCGAGGCCACATACACCATAATTTCATCTTGAGTGAGCCGGACCAGTAAAAAAAAAAGAATAACCTGTAAATTAAAACTTTAAAGGTTCTTTTTGTTGTGGCGGGGAATATATATGATGAAAATGTCTATGTACAGCCCTGACCTAAACCATACAGACACGTACATATATTTACTGATAATAGTCTGAATTTGTATGACTTCAGAATATTTCAATATGTTTTTCCAATTCTGTCTTCAAACAGTTAACATTAAAAACCAATGCCTTTCATTTACATCTAATGACAGTGATTGCAAAGGGCAATTAAAAAAAAAAAAAGTACTCAGGCAACGACGAGGTTAATCTTTGGCAAGTTTATTTACTAAAAAAATGTGTGTATATCCGCAATTCTGCAGTAAAAGCCTTCCTGGATGTATTTCCTCCCCGCTCCGTGGACCTAATATGTCGTCGTGCATTAAAGTTGCACTTTTTCACCGCTTTAAACTCCCATTTTATGGCTGTGGCATAAAGAGGCACATCAGCGCTGGTGTTAATATTGACACTGACTTCCAGTTTATTAAAAAAAATCAGCAGTTTATGGGTTGAAAATGGTTCAACAGGCCTCCTGCTGTGTTCAACCAGCATGTTCCTTTGAAGGCTGGCGCTGTTACATCGTCGACCGTTTTTAGACTAATCTACATCATCGCATTTCAAAATGTTATCACCCGCCTCTCCAACAGGCGCCACCCCCCCCACCACCCCCACCCCCCCCTCCTCTCAACCCTTTTTACCCTCCTTTTTTTTTTTTTTTCTTTTTTCCTGCACTTTACAAATGTAATACATCTTCGGATGGTTTTACGACGCGAACGCTAATCGAAGGACATTATCTTGCGTGTCTGTCATCCGATTTTCATACCTTGTGTTTAATACCTGTGCCTGTAGTTTATAGGACCTGTAAAAAGTTATGACACCCAGGTATTGATTCGGTTGTGCATCATCCCGGATTTAATTGCTATCCTCCTTTGCCAACTCTGCCGGTGCGCCCTGTCTCGATACTTCCAGATAAAAGGGGAGCGAGATCAGTGGGAAAGTGAACGCCCACATCAACACCACCGTTGTTGCAGTATTGCTTAACAGGCTCCACCAGTTTTCACATGATCACATGGTTTTCAAACCTACACACACACACACACACACACACACGTTTCCTTACATACTTTTAATGGTGCATTGCTCAGTTGGTGCAGTCCTCTGCAGTCCCACACTCCCACTAACAAGCATACCATCCTAATTTTACAGCCCAGCTACTTACCAAATTAAAAAAAAAGAAAAGACAAGAAGTGCACATGTGCATATGCTGCTTCCAATGCATTGCAACACATATTTCAATTACATCTACAGATAACGCTCCTATCTCTCTCTTTTCTTTTTTTTTTTAACTGGAGATTTTTTTTTTTTGGAGCGAGTGTTGCTCCAGTAAGCTCTACTAAAAAAAACCTTTTATTCTGATTGATGCGGAGCAACGTGAAACTGCTGAGCAGGAAACAAGGTCGCACACACGCACACGCACACACTGAGTCGAAGAGGCACACTGTGTTATGAAGAGCCAGGGTGGGTAGGCGTTTTCGAGTCCTTTTAATCCTCCCGACATCCAAAAATCGTGAATGACTCACGATACAACCAATAAAAAAAAAAAGAAAAAAAAAAGAAAAGTTACAACTCCATGATCTCATCACTCGGTGCCGCCAAAAACTGAGGCAGAGCCAGTGTTTACTCTCTTCAGGTCAGTGTGCCAGCCAGCCTCTTAACAGCAGCAGAGGAGCACGCACACACACACACACACGCACGCACGCACACGCACACTCACCCACAACACACACGCACACGTGTGCACACACACGCGTACAGGCACAGCCAGAACAGTGTGATCTTCTGTCGACGCTTCAAGAATAGCTTTCTTTTCTGGTGTCCTGCTTTTATCTCTCAGGTCTAAGGTTAGAGTTACAAGTGTAGAGAAGATAGACCACAACACTCCAGGAAAGAAAGAAAAAAAAAAAAATCAACAAAGGAGAAGAAAGAAAATAGCACGAGAAAGGATTTGTTTGGCTTTCCACAAACAATATGTCTCCCTGCAAAGAAATGTTTGTTCTTTCTCTTTACTTGCCTTGTCGTTGTGTGTCCTGTGCTGCATGTATTCCTGAGTTATTGGTGAATCGGTGCGCTCGAGTGGAGGTGAACATAAAAGCACTTACGTAGACGATGTTACTGTCTATGTCTCTGGAAATATGCTCTTGCAAATATCAGTGCTCTTGCTCCGTCAATCAGCTGAATATAAATCCGTTAACCATATATTGTTTTGTGAATTTCGCATGATAATCAATCATGTACTTTCCGTACATTTTTACAATCCTAATACTTTGACTTTTTCCACAAAAGGTCTAAGATCTGAATACATTCAGGGCCTGAATATCAACAAATATGACTGTTTTTTGTTTTTGTGTCAAAGCAAGGAGGAAAAAAGACTTCTTGAAAATACAATATATCACATTAAAGTACACTTTCCTTCTAATTAAATTGCACAGGTTGATGACAGTTTCAATATATTTCTCTTGAGGTAAATTTGCAAATAGTTTTTTTGCTCTTTGATGAACTGGAGATCTGACCAGGCTTCAACTTGCATTCCCTCCTTAGTTCCCTGCAATACACATGTAATAGTTGTAAAAAAGAAGGTTGTATGTCAGAACTTGCCCTACAGTGAATTGACTCTTTTGTGTTGCTTTCCTCCTCGCATGAGTCTGGTAATTACTTTATATGTGAACATACCGCCACTATAAAAGACATTCACTTCAATTCTCTGACATATATTTTCCGACTTAGGTACAATGCTAGCATAAAAAAGCAGCACTTAATGGGTCTTTCTTCCTTCTTTATGTGGCTTTTAAATGTGTGTGTATATAAAAAAACGTCAGTTCACCTTTGAATGGTTATTGTATTGGCTTCAAAGCGTTAGATTGATGTATTGAACAGCAGGGGGTGCTAATGAAGCTATTCACTGATTCAGAAACAGTCGGAAAATGAAGAAAAAGAAAACCTTTATTGGTTCTTGACATTGAGGGTTGAGCAACCTTGTTTCACACAAAAATCCAGGGGATCTTTTTTTTTAAATTTACTCCCTGCACATCGCATCTTCCCATCATCAACCTGCTATGATTAGAATTTTTTATTCAATATAAATCCCCTATGAAATTTAAAAAGTGTGTCATTGGCACAGTTTTTTTTAAATCTCTGTCTTTTTTGGATTGGGGCGCGATTGGAAACGTACAAACGGTAAATAAAAAAATATGGCATGGCTACAGATGACTTTTGGGTGTAGCTGCATTTGAAAAGAAATGGGAATTCCTCTTCTCACGACACAAAGCAAGCCTGCCAAATAGTGGTTAATTCTGGAGATCAGTAGGAGAAACAATTTTTTTTTTCTGTTTTCGCAGCTAATTTGGCTGGCAACCAACCGTCAGCTATTACCTCCTGACTCTCGTACAGTATTTCTAGCGAACTGCTGAGCGCCGCCAGTACTGTACATCTGTCACCGTAACTGTTGGGGGAGGGACGTCACCTCCTTTCTTTGAGAATGATGCATATTGTGTGAATATTTCTTTTCCTCATGCCTGCCTCTCCCTCCCCGAGATTCCCCCTCGCAACATCAATCTTGGTGTCTCTTTCATTTGGCTTTCCCTGCTGCTGGTTAATTAGGCCCCTCTGCTGAGCTCTCATTTGTTTCCATTGGAGATTCAGTTTGTGTTCCACAGATGAGAATTGCAGTGAAGTGATTTTAGTTGTATTTTTTTTTTTTTTTTTTTAAGGTTTTTTTTGTGTGTGTTTGTGCCACAAAGTCATCAGGAGATGCAGTCCTTGGAAACTTTGGACAAAAGCGTTTGGTACAGTGGTGTTTGACTTTGCTTATGATGTAAAGTCAATGAAAAGAAAAAAACATGCAAACAGAAAGTGATACAAAGTGACCACAAAGTAAAAAAACAAAACAAAAAGAAAGGAATTAACCACAAAGGAACTTTAACAAAAACAGATTGGGATAAACACAAAGTGCAAAGAGACACAGAGCAACTGCAACTACATGCAAAGTAAAGAAAACAACAAGAAAAAGATGCAAAGTGACCAAGATGTAAAGCAAAACCCAGTGTGCAAAGAGGCTGTGACGCCACAAGAAAACCTAAATATCAAGTGACCGCGAGGGTGTGTCAAGTAAACCACTAAGACTCAGAAAGAAGGACAAAGTCACTGCAAAGAGACAGAATGGAGCCAGAGAATGAGCTCAACGTGTGACCTCAACGACTGAAGTGACTGAAGTGTAAACCACATAAGCACACACGCGCACACACACACGCGCGCACACACACAAAACGATCTATAAAGAGACATAAAACACACATCAAGAAGTAAAGTGGCAACAAACACAAAAGTACCACAAATACGCAGAAGAACTAAAAGACAAAGAATGATCTAAAGTGGCCACAACAGTAAAAAGAAAGCAATAACCACACAGAAGCAAACAACAATGACAAAAAAAGTCAAAGAACGACCAAAAGAACGTCAACTTAGGGAAAAAATAGAGGGACCAACAAGACCCAGAGAGTCAGGAAGTGACCACAAAGACACAGAGATCCAACAGAAAGAGACCGAATGTAATACAGAAGAAACAAAGGACACCCACAGTGAGATAAAACTAACAAAGGAGAGATACACTGTAACCAAAAACATGAAGCGACCAGAAAGAGACACAATGCAACAACTCAGAAGGAAAAAAAAAACACACACAAAAAACAAGACACCACAAAAGGACAAAGAGTGACCACAGACGACTTTTCAGAGGCAGAACAACCACAAAGCGACAAAGAAGCAATCAATGACCACAAAAAAAAAAAAAAAAAAAAAAAAGTCGAGATGCAAGGAGACAAAGAGCAAACCACAAAGAGATGGAAGATAAACACAAAGCCATTCCAGCGAGACACAAAGTCAACATAAAGAGCTGCAGTTTGAATGCGACTGTTACTATACCGGTTCGTGTCATCAAGACCGCGCCGTAAATCGAAGTTTGAATTTGCTCTCGCACACGGCGGTGTGTGCCGTCCTCGAGTCAACATCACCCAGCTGCCACTTTTTTCCTACCCTTCAAACCGCAATCCGTCCTGTCGCCTGTCAAGAAATCTGCATATCCCCGCCGCTCTTCAACTCCTCTGGTGTGTGACACGCAAGATTTAAGATTGTTTGGAGTGTCCTCTTTTACGTCCATAAAACAAGATCAGGAAATAAAACCTTTCAGAGTGAGTTGTGTCAAACTGTTGTGTCAGTTGAACTTGATGAACTTTTTCCTTCTTCTTCTTCTTTTTTTTTAACTTACACTGACATGTGTCGCATGGATAATGATGACGTAAGGCCGCTCCGGCTACAGGAGCAGAATTAATCATCGCTATACCCTTTAGAAATGTTCTTTGAATCAGAGCCCCGGTCTAGTCCTCCATTCAAGATCAACTCTGTCCCCGGTTGCGTGGGTGGGATGTTTGAGCGCATTGTGGCTTAATTGAATAGGTGAGTTGCGTTTGAGTGTGCGAACGCGAGCGTTTGAGTGTGGGAGTAAGTGTGTGTGGTCATCCTTTTAACGGTTAATGCATCAACAAGAGCCGCCGATGCATTAACTGTTCCAAGTGGCGCTAGCCGCGCCCGGAGAGTTCTTAAGGCTCGGTTTAGAAAAATAAAAATGTTATAAATAGAGTGCGTGTCTTTGTCATTTATACAAAAATGCTCTTCAAAAAAAAAAATGGAACGACAGCAGTGGACACGGGCTATTATACGTCTCCTCGGCTTGAAACTTGTGAGAAGAAAAAAAAAAAGAAAAAGAAAAAAAATAGAAGTGCGTCTGAGTGAGACCCAGCCTAGAAGCAGCTTGGACAGATGGAGGAAGATTAACAGGGAATGTGTGTGTGTCTGCGTGTGTGTGTGTGTGTGTGTGTGTGTGTGTGTGTGTGTGTGTGTGTGTGTGTGTGTGTGTGTGTGTGTGTGTGTGTGTGTGTGTGTGTGTCTGTACATTGTGTGCATTCAAATGCAGCATGCCAACAATAGATTTTCCACCCAGAAGCTGCTTTGCATGCTGAACAAGTCCCATCGCCTTTTGTTATTGCAGCGTGAACTCTTTGCGTTTGTTTGTTAATAGCATCCATCACCAGGATAGAACAGTTGTGTCATACGTAGGAACACATCATTACATGCGGCTGTTTTATAGTTTCTGCGTCGCGTCGACCTGCTTTCTTGTGTGACACGTCTGCCGCGCAAGTGACCTTCCTGGGGAATCCAGATCATGGAAGCGACTATTTTCAGAACACGCCCGCCTTGAAAGCGGAAGCTTTAGTATCATTAAAAGCATTTCAATGATCGAGACATTCATTGTTTTTGCCACTCAAAATGTGCCTTAATGCGACGCGTGTAATTATAACATGGCACATATGTTTACTATTAATGCCATTTATGGAAACGTGCTCAAACCATATTTACACAGGCTGGCGACGAGATCCAGCACACCCGCACCAGTGTAGCTGCCAAAATGTAAATGAAAAGTATGGGAGCGGCCTTTTTGTCTGGTGTCGCAGCAAGGTTCGGTTGTATGATATCAACTAACATTTAACTTTTAAAAAATCGAATGTGTTACAGTGATCGAAACACTTTTTTTTCAGTTAATGTCTATACAAATTAATTAATCAATGTTTACATCCAGAATAATAAATCGTTATGAAACCCACGTGAGCTATGTGAATGGAAGGAATAGCACCCATGCTGGAAGACGGGGGGGTTCGAGCCGACTGTGCTTGGGGCCCCCGTCCAGAATGCTTCTGAGAAAGGTTGCAGCCCGTCCATCAGACAAAGCATTGCAGTGAAGCCAAACTCTGGCAGTCACACACACACACACACAACAGAAAAAGCAGTTTTTGAAGTCTATGTTTTGATTTTCCCTGGTTACATTTTCGATGTGTCAATCTAATTTCAGGTCCGGGACTCCAGGTTAGGAGCCACTGCTTTATTCCAGTTTTCTTTATTTCCACCGTTTCAAGTTCAAAAACACTCCTCAGTCGTGAATCGGGACTTTAACTCGCCTTCCAGTCCCCCCCCCCCATTAGATATGATGTACAGTATTTAGGCCTGCCAGGACAATGAGGCTTGTGTCAAATTACAAGCACGTGAGAAGAATAAAGAGAGAAAACCTTTCTACATGCTACTGAGAACATGACGAATAGAGGTGCATAAAGAGAGAGAGAGGGTTCACGCCCTGCCTCTAGGTGACTGAAAGAGACCAATAAACACACCATTCCACTGGTGAGTGGATGTGAGCTAAAGACATGCTAAACAGCCGCCGTGACGTTGTATCCGAAACGTAACCTTCACAAAAATGCTGTGTGCCGGGCTTATAAATGCAGTACAATGCATGTGGGATTAATGTGGTGGGAGTTTTACCAGCTAAGAACTCTCCAACAGCTTAGCAAAATGCATAAAGGCATCAAAACAGCAGCAGGAATTCCTTCATTGTTGCATATCAAATATGATCATGGCCTTCCCTCGGGCATACGGAGCTTTTGAAGCCTGCGATTGGTCTTTTTAAAGCTGTTGAGTCAGTGTGACGTTCGGGCTTCAATCAGAAGTGCAATTGAAAAGGACTTTGTTTGGTAGCAATCAATCCAGAGTGAGAACATGCTTTAATTTTCTTCGTCACATTTCTTTGAATTTGGCCCAAATGTTTTGAGACTTTCACGAGACGGTCGTCTCGTACTTTCCCTATTTCGGCACCGGGAGCAACTGGGAAATTAGTGAAAAAGACAAGGTCGTAGTGACCTCATGTTTGAGCCGGTGCAATATCTCAGCAAAGTGTACAGTTAATACCCTTTTATTATAGTCCTGAACTGTCTACGCAGAATATATGAGTCTGGAAAGGTATTAATGTCAACCACGATGCATCGGCTGGCAGAGGCATACAACTGCGAGGTGTTAATTCTAGTTTGAACCATGAATCAAGTCATTATGTGCATCAATCTGGGTCTTTTCCACCACAGGTGCAGTAATGTCTCATGAGCCCCCCCCCCAGTTGGTCAGAAACTCTAGGCCAAGCAAGATGGGTATTTCTCCGCAGAGTGCATGCCGAATGTTTCCTCAAGAGATAATAAGGCATATTTCTGTCTCTCTCTGGGTTGGGGGTGAGGGGCAGGGTTACCCAGACCCCGAGGCAACAAACTGAACACTCTTCACTGATTCGTTTAGACTGGAAGTCCTCCGTGATTACACCGTATAAGAAGTAATGCTACGGTTTGGTCCGTCTAACCTGTTTTTATGCTCTTCCTTCCATAGGTGGAGCCCTTGAAGAAACCTACTTGTTCCAGTTGGGAGGATTGTTCAGAGGCAGACCCAAGCATGAGCTAACCTTCAGAGAGACATTGGCAAAACCACCAGCATTCTTTATCATATTTATATATATATACATATATAGATAGATAATATAAGTCAGAAAAATATACATACTTAAGATTGATACAGCACAGTTTTACCTCTCGGCATCTCGCTCCGATCCAGTCAGTGGACACCAGTTCTGCTCGTTACCTCCCAGAGAACCGGAAGAGGAATCAGTTCCTTCATTCTCTTCCCCTTCTCGTCGTGCAACATTTTTTTTTTCCATTTTACCTCAGGGATTTCCTCCCACTGCCTACCTCCTCCACCGAAACAGCCAACTCAGTGACTGGAACACGGAGCAAAAGGAAGAAAAAAAAACCGCAACCGTGACCTCTCACTGTTGTTATCGTGACAACCCGTATTGCCTCTCAGACTCTTCTCACTGCAACCGTGATGACCAGCAATGACCTTGGACCTCTTGCCGCCTGCCAGCTCTGCCCTGCTCACTGCCTGAATTGAACCGATCCACACTCGCCTGAACCTGGAGGGTGGTTATTACTGGAAGAAAGAGGTGCAACGGCCTCCCTCATTCTCCACGGAATCACCTGTCGGGCATCTATATACCTCAGCAAAACACAAGCTTCTAGATAGCCGCGCAAGTCAAGGAAACATAAGGGAACTTTTCACAGCAACATCATTCATACTGGTGCTTTAATCTGCCCAGCGGGCAACACGTGCTCTCCAGCGTGGTGCTTCAATCTAGCCCAGTAGACAGATCACTCCGGCATCTTCCGTTTGCCTCTGAGGCGCGAATTATAGCAACAGTAGCCAGGGAGGCCTCCAGAGGAGCGAAGCGAGAGACTCGGGAGCAGAGCCTGGCAGGAAAGCCTCCCTTCATTTGCTCCAGCAGCAGTCACGTCATACACAAAAGCCTCACACTCGTAAGCAGTAGCATAAATCAACGCTTGCCTACGGGGGCCCTTCAGAGATCACAGAAGACACTCAGAAGTTTGCCCCCCCGCTGCCTGCGAGTTTGCTCTTCACCTTGCGGAGCCTCCGGAGAAGCAGAGCTACCCCAGGAGCAGGAGAAGTTCATCGGCTTTTTCCCCACTCTGCAGGCAAGACGCAACGAGTAAAGAAGCTCCGGGCCGATTTAACGCAGAGGCACCGTGCAACCTGGAAAGTAAAGAGAAGATCCATACCCCGTGAGAGGCGAGACGAGCAGAACAACGAAAGAGAAGAATGCAATGGTAAGTTCCTTTTTCTCATCTTTATCAGCATGGTTATTGTCTCCTCTTTGACAAGCTCTGCAGGCAAGTGTGACAATAATACTGCGAACACAACACACTTTTTCTCGCTTGCCACTTTCATATTATTGAATGATAGAAGAATATCTCAAGCATTTTTTTCCCCCTCTTCATTTCTTATCATTTCATTTCTTTGCATCACTAACTGACATTTAAATGGCATTTCTGCCTTATTACATGATACAGAGTTGAGACAGACGGGAGATTAAGGAGGGATGGAGGGAACGCTTTGCTGTAAAGGTCATTAACTGAATTTGAACTGTCCCACAATAAAAAAAAAAACATCTCGGCGGAACAACCTCAAACAAATGCCTCTCCTCATAGAACACTGGCGATTGAAAACAACCCAGAGTGCATTCGCACTTATCGCTGTAAAGATGATCATGATTCAATTCATGAGCGCTCGTTTCGGGTTTGACTTGATAGCGGTTATAAACAAGACATTTACACACTCGTGCTGGAATAATGGAATATATAATATATATTCATATATTAAGACCTGCATCCTCTGTGGGACCATTAAACTACATTACTTTGGAATTCACCAAAGTAATATCAGCGCTGGAGCCCAGGCGTGGTGAAACATCGACTCTTATTACCACAAGAATATTATGATAGATGGTTCAGCGTTATTTAATTTTCTCAAGCAGCTGCTGTTTGGTTAAATTTAAGGCTGTAACAATACATGGCAAACTTATCACTGCGATTTCAACATGCGCAGTGTCCATATTGCAAAAGACTGCCGGATCAGTTTCCATGCACTGTGCATTCAGGCTCTGTAGGTGTAGATATTGATGCCTCATCGCAGAAATAAAGAAACAAACAAACAAACAAACATGGCCCAGCCTGGATTGGTGTCACTGAAATCACAGACACGGAAACGTCATCAACGTGAGTGTTTGTATCAATCATGTTGTTTTAGCAAAATAAATCTAGCACTCACGGGCTAGAAAACAAGTTTCACATTTACGGTATTTTTATTGCATTCATTTGTCAATATTGACTATTTGAGCTGAAGGGGTAAAAGGGAATTAGAGCAATGGTATTTAATTGTGCTGTGTGAGGTTCTCAATCAAAACTCAAAGATGTCATAAGACTTTCTTCAGAATATCAACATGATCAATACATAGGATGGTTTTAACTCAATCAAACCCGCTCAAGAGTCAAGGGAGGCCGACTTGGGATTGGAAGTGAGGGAACAATTTGAGTATACAAAAAAAAACTAAAATACTCTCCAGTTTTGCAGACTTTCTCCCAGTTGAGCCTACCGTTATACCAGAATTAGTCTTCCATGTTTAGATTAGGTGTCGGGCATGAATGTTTTGGCGATCAGCTGCCAGTGGAGCCGTTTAAAAGATCAGTCTTTGAAACGATAGGTTTTGGCAGACAGTGAATTTTATTTGGCTCAGCTGCTGTTTGAACACTTTCACAGTCATTCCACAAACTCACGGCTGTCACTTCATAATGGATCTGTTTTTCTCATTTTCATTTTTTTCCCCCCCCCATATCTAGAGCTTTTTTTTTTTTTTTTTTTTTTTTGTAATGCACATATGAAAAATACATATTCCTGCCATTCATGCAGCTCATCAGTCTGCCCGAAATAAGCCTCTTTCAGCTCTGGTCTCGTATTTAAGGTCCTCGCTAAATACGATTCCACTCGTTTCCAGTAGCTACCTGTAGTGCTGCACCGGGAGGGGGGGGGGGGGGGTTGTTGTAATTTGACACCAGCATCATCGTCTTGCCAGTTGCTGCAGTGGCGGGATCAGGTGACCACATAAGGGAATCTGTGAGGGGCTGAGGTCGGCTCGTAGGAACCGGGGCCAAACCGAACATTCACAGCACCGTCCTCACAGGAGTTACTGAAACATGTTGGTTAACCACAATATTTAACACCTTGCCAGGTTTCAATGGAACACACAATATTCGGGGAGTTTATATATGGCTGTCAGCGAAGTATGATTTAGAGCTACAAGGTATTTGGTACTTGGTTTTGCTGTTTATTGGATCCTTAGCGATGGTATTTAGCACATTTGATGATTCAGCAACCGATTTTGCGCTGCAGGGTAATTGTGTTTTTTTTTTAAAATGGAATACATTTACAAATAAGAATGGACACTACTTCACATTCTGAATAAATGTTTAACTGTCATCATAAAGATGATCAAGCATAAGGTTTCAAATGACACCAATATGTTGACTGCATGTGGCTTCCACCATGTGACGTTTGAATTGGAACTGAACTCAGACCATCTATAATCTCCAGCCAGCCGAAGCTCAGTAATCTCCTTTTGTTTCCATGCCTCACACACTTAACGGAGAGCTGCAGAACAAAGTAAACTTTACTCATAATTGCTGAGGAGGCTGTTGTTGGGCTCAAATTAGCCGCATTAAGAAGCGCCTCTAAACAAAAAGCCGCCGCGCTTTCATTCCGTTAAATGTGAACGCCGCGCAGGTCGTCACGGGTCGGCTGACCTGCACCGTTGCGCGAGCAGCGCGGTCAGGTTATGGCTGTGCCGAGCGGCCAATTAAAATTAAAACGCGAGTTCACACGCTACGTAGAAATGTCTGCTTTAGCCTTCACTGCTTCATTATAATCCTGTATTTTCATGTGGGATTTAGCAGAGAAGATTTCACCTCCGCCGAGCGTAAATGTGATTGCTGTGTACTTTTGCAGCTGTCTAAGCTGCTGTTGAATGAACAGGAAACGGGAAAGGTTCGACTGCCCGTCATACCGAGAATCCTTTTCGTATGTGATCAGATAAACCAAAGCGGGATGTTTTTCTCTCACATCTCGAGGGGAAAAAAACTGTATGAAGTACGGCGGGCCACGCCAAAAATGGAATCAAATAATGCCACATGGCCTAGATTTCTTTTTTTTCTTTTTTTTTTTAAAATCATTGTCGTATTGTGATCGGAGTTCATTCACGTTAACCATGGAGCAGCTTCACTCAGCTGACATGTTTGTAGTGATCAACCAACACAATATGACCACTGACAGGTGATGTGAATATTTCTGGTTGCCTCTTCTTCATGGCACAGGTTTGTAGTTGGAATAGATCAGGCATCGAGGGAACATTTTTGTACCTGAAGTCCAAGGATGTCACTTGCCTTTGCAAAAGGTAAATCCTCGAAGACGACGATGTGACATGCCGAGCCCGATCAAATCATGCCGGGACACAAAAATGCCAACCTCCAGATTACCGAGCATTGCCAAGTGCCTCGTAGTTCCGCCTCATTCGAAACTCGATCCAGTTGTTGTGATTGTGATTAAACGCTTGAAATGTCACTGGAGATTGGGAACAGTGCATCACATTTTCAACTGTGTTCCAATTGTTTTCCTTTTTTATACACTTGTCAGTAGTCACCAGGAACATCTGCATTGAGATTACAGGGTACGATGGCAGTTGGTTGGTGTTGGGTACTTTTTGACAATTCAGGAAGCACCAACAATGGACACATCAGAACTGGACCATGAAGCAGTGAAAGAAGGTGGCATGCTGTTGATAAATCATGCTTTGTTTTACTTGATGTAGATGATGAGGTGTGTGTGTGTGTGCATTTCTTACTCCAGGAACGTATGGCACCACGTTGCTTTGCAGAAGAAAAAAACAAGCCGGTGAAGGCATAGACTGAGAAACCCTATGTGCTGCCATCCATGTGGATGCTGCTTTGACCCCACCTACTGAAATACAGTGTCACAGACCCGGCGGCAGTGATCTATTTCAGCAGAATATTGCACCCTGCCACAGAGTGAAAGAATGTGATAGGAACATGGAATTGAGGTGTTGACCTGGCCTCCAAATACCTCATCTCTCACGCCGATCGTGAGATGTGTTCTCCAAACATGAAGGCCCGGCCTCACAACTCCCAGGACTTAAAGGATCTGCCGCTCACATGTTTGGCGCCAGAGACCACAGCACCCCTCCGAGGTCCAGCAGAGTCCACGATGGAAGGGTTGGGCCTGATTTGGCAGTGGGAAGAAGGAAGTACAGAATATTCAGGCAGGTGGTCATAATGTTCTGGCTGATGTTTGCACATGTGCTGCTCCTGCGTGTTGACATAATGTAGGACATTGGTAAGGCGGTCACATACTGGTGTCTTTTTTTTTTTTTTTTTTTTTTTGACAAAGTGGGGATCTAGCGGAGGAGATGGGAGAGAAATAGAGAGATTACCGATGGGGGAAGCGGGAGCAGGAGGGAGGAGAGAAGGAGACGGAGATGGATGGGATTCCACTGAAAACAATGTCCCGGCCTCACCTCAAGAACCCTCTGTCCTCTCGCTCAATCAGCCGGAGGGAGGCACATACGTGTTACCCGCCATCATCGACAGTCTCCTCACATCTCGGCGCCGTAACTTGCTCCCGCCCTCTTGCTTCGTGTTGCCACGGCAACGCACAGCCTTCCCCGTCCGCCACCTGTGGCACGGATACCCAGTGAAGGTACAGAGCGCGGCGCGCCCGCAGCCAGCCAATCAGGCGGCCCGGCTCGTTTGTGTGCCAGTCATGGCTGCCCCGCCGCGCGCGCGCGTGCGCCTGCCGCGCGCCTTACGCGTGCGCGCAAAGTCGTGTGTCTGGCTGGCTCGGATCTCGTCAAGGAGTCGCTCGCCTGTACGGGCCAATCGGACGGCTTGGAGGAGTGCGTGTGGGAGGTCACATAAATTGCTAAGTGGCCCGCTTGTTCTGCAGCCGCATTAAAGGGCACGCGGGGCCAACGCGAGCTGGATGAGATCTCATTATCTCGTTTTGTGTGTGCGCTCACATGTGTGTCCGTGTCTGTGTGTTTTTGTGTGTGTGTGTGTGTGTGTGTAGATCCATGAAACTGGAGCGATGGATGAGTCATCCGTGGGCTCTCGGAGACTATTGCTGCAATTGTGTGTGCGTGCGTGTATGTGTGGACGTATAGATATATACCGAGGGTACAGACAGAGCTTCACCCTGGGGATGATGAAAAAAAAAAAAAAAAAAACCTCAGCCTATAGAAGTCTTGTTTCCCCCTCATGTGCCTGAAACATGTAATTAGCTAAAGTTTTATGGGTCAGTCGGAGTTGTTCAGCGTGAGTTTCTTCCACAGGTCCAAGTGTGCCACCGTGTTCAATGTCACTGTTCATTTTAACAGCCATTTATTTCAATATTCTTGTATTTATTCTCCACGTTTACCAAAACAAAATATACAAAGTATATTCTTAGTCGTTCCATAGTTGTATTTTCGGTTGTTTGGGATGAATATCAGGAGTAAAAACTGAATTTTTCTCAGTTTTACATTTATGATTATAGTCATTATGTCTGCAGGCAATTCTAAAGCCGAGGTGACTAACACTCAACACTGCTGGAACGCCACGTGCTCCGGGTCTCTGCTAAACACGCTGCTCACGCCATGTTAAATGACACCAAAACGCAGTCAGCAGTGCATTTCCCAGTTGATTGGAGGTCGGGAGGGGGCGGCACTGTAGTGTGGTGGTCGGCACGGTAACCTCACGGCAAGAAATGTTTACATTAAAGGCGAAACAAAAAATTGCTTTAAGTCCAGTTAACTTGTCTGAAATGCTCAGAAATCAAAGCTCTGGCATAATTTAGAGCATTTTAAACATTTTCCTTGTCACAATTTGGTCATGAGACAACTCTGCAGCGCCGACTAGTGGCAGGCGGGTACATTACAGTTTAGTGGCTCATTATAAATCATAAAAGAACTGAGGTAATGCGATATTAATACACAATAATGTTGAGTATATAATTTGCAATGAATATAAGTACTTAATTAATGCCTTGGCACTGTGGGATTTGCCCTTCATATAACAGTGCTCTTTCTCTCACCCCTTATTTACTGGATTAAAACCTTTTAATTAGTTATTCATTAAAAAAGTTCAGTAAACATTAGTGCACACATGCAATGATGTGGTAATATTGCGGTGACAATATGACTTGCGATAAACGCAAGCATGAATAGATGCAATAATTCAGAGCCTCAATCCATCAAATCCATTCGTCACTCTTTTCATTTTAAATTTGCAGAGCATGGATGCTCAGTACATCAGATCATGTTTTATCGCAGCTCAGTCTGGTGTGACGCTGACGTGTTGCCATGGCGATAGCGTTAATTTTGCGATATGTTGTGCAGCCATAAATAAAATACTAACTGACTAATATTTCTGGTGCGGGTGCTTAACCATTTAGGCTGTCCCATCTGGGAACACCCACTCTGCAATCCAGACATGCACCAAGGAGTAATTGGTGGCTTTAAAGTGGCTGTTGATGTTTAAACACTAATCTCTTTATGGTAGTTAGTGATAGAACGTAATGCTCCACAAGGCCGTCACCCTTTTCAGGATGAAGTAGCTATAAAACACTGATAGATTGGATCCGAGGACTGAGTAAAAACATGTTGATATTTATATGCAAATATTCCACTCACACCGTACTCCACTTTTCACATTCAAGGCTTATGTTTTGTGGAATGGCGCTTCACAATAAAGGGAAACATACCTTGAAAGTGTGAAGTGCCTGATGTATGAGCAAAAAAATGTAAATAATATCGTTAATAGAGATTGATATCTCAATAAATACAGTGACGATTCAAGGGCAGAGCATTATGAATGACTTATTCAATGTTTCTTTCCCTACAAAGAGAATCAGTAACTGATGAATATGCATTCATGAAAATACACTTTGTTGGTGCCTTTAAGTAGATATTAACACCGTGAGTCTTTTTTGCCACAGGAACTTTGAATAAAGTGGCTTCTCTTGACCTAAAGAGGATTTTCAGAATGTATTCAGTCAGTCAGAGATGCACGAGGCTACAAATGCATGAGATATTTTATAAATAAGTCACATTTTTTCAAAACTAGTCCCAACAGATAGTGGCAAACCAACGTGCAAATCCAAAACAGGGGTTGCGTCTTCTGTTATAATCAAACTTGTGTTCTGTTCCAGTTAGTTAGTGATTTTTTTTTTCCCTCCCCCCCCAAGCGTCATCGATTTGAGATGCGAGCAGCAAGTTTTTCACTGCAGCCTTCTGTGAGCACATTTACAGCTGTACGCCTGCCATTCTTTAATAATTGATGAAATCAAAACCTCAAGAGGTGTGCAGTGACTTGGAAATGTCCCCGCGTCCATCCCTCAACTTTTTTTGCTTCGCCGTCAGCGTTTCCGCGGCGCTTCGCTCGCTGGACTGTTGAACCTCATGCGATGACCACTGACCACCCATTTACCTGAAAATAAACAGTCCAGTCTCCCTGCCTGTGTCTGCACAAGCGGATCCACCAATGAAATGTTATTGGTGCCATAGATGCCGGGCGGTGGGGCTCAGCTGTACCTGCTGGAGCAAAAAGAGGACATCTTAGCACCTTCAGTGGAAGCGGGCAGGAAAGAAAACATCTGTTTAGCAACAGAGTTTGTCAGAGGACGAAAGCAAGAACGGAGTCCCTTTTAAATGTGACGGAGACATCATGGGGACTGTGGTCATGCTAGAAAGTTAATGTTCCACTCCGATCCTAATGCTCCCAATAATGTATTAAAGCCAATATTTGAATAATGGAATCCAATAGTGCAATGGGTTTTTTTCACAGTTATAATTAAGAGAATGAATGAATATGATGACTGTGCCATCCACGAGACAAACCTGCAAAAAAAAAGGCTGTTATTTCTAATAAACGAAGTGTTATTTATGTGGTATTACAATATTGGATACACTTATTAAAAGTAATCTTCAAGTAACGTAACTTATTAGATCATTGGCAGAATATTATTACAATGACAGATCAAATGTGCAATTACACTTTTGACAAGTTATTACATTTAAAATGGCCTAAATTATTGCATTTGTCATTGGAAACGCTCTCCGGATCTGATTGTGTCAGCGGTACGACTGCAAAATGAATCGCAAGACCGTCGATCCCGCAATACGTAGTTTTTCTAATACGTGACGGACGTGTTCGAAAAGCTGACTGTACAACAATGAATTCAGTTTCCATGCACTGTACTTTTGTTCATTCATTCATTCATTCGTAGATTGTGTTGGCAATAGATCAGCCGTGACCTCGCGAGTGTAGCTATGAACAAGTTCAGTAGCGATTGTGTTACACCTCTCATTCATAACAGTGAGGGAGGTTTTGGTAAAAAAAAGAAAAAATTGGGTTTTCAGTGCAAGCATGCAAAACTAAATAACTAGACATGCTTCGTTTGAAGCTCCTGGTTAGTTGTGCAGACGTGTATGTCTTTACATTTGCCATGTTCAACAAAGCAGAAAATCAGATTTGATGTGCAAAACAAACAGCAAAACCCATCAAAGCAGACCTTGTATAAAAGGGTGTATAATCATGTAACAGCCATTGTTTTGTACATAAAGGACACTCATGATTAATTCAGATTGAGGGAGTTAAAAAAAAAAAAAACGGATGGTACGGAACTTCCTAAAAATATCCCACTTTAAGAGACAAGAAAAAAATGAAAGGCACGCGAGAAGTGGAATGGCATTGTGTAGTGCAGAAAATGTAAAGAAGAAAAAAAAGGAGGAAACCAGAAGCAGAGCACGTGTGCGTGTAACACATCACCAAACAGTCATCTGCTGTCCTGCTTTTATGGAAATCATTGTTCCCCCCCCCCCCCCCCCCCCCCCGACTGCAATGCAGAACAAGAACAGCAGCGAGCATGCACAGTCTGTCTTCTCCGTTCGGTCCAGAACATTGTGAACTCTTTTCTCTCTCCGCAGTCAGAAAACTCGCAGGACGGATCGCCGTGTCCATGAGAACTCCACATTAACTCACTGCAGCCAATCAATACTGTTGATACAGCCCTAATGTGCGGCTGCCAGCCATACATTACCGGCACGATAATGATCTATAAATCCTTTTTTTAGCCCTTTAATAATCCCCGTGTGGGACGGATTCAGCTCGGCATTAAGTCACCGTTGGAAGCTTCGTAATCACATATCACACATGAATAATGCGGCTTTTGTTGCCATGAAGAAATTCCCTCTTCGGCAGTGGCGCTGAAGGTGGAGGTCATTTTCTTTAATCACACCTGAGTTTACAACCATATTTCTTCCTAAAGGACCAATATCTTGAGGGAGATAAGAGAAGTAATGGAATGGGTTTATTTATTTTTTGTTCACCTCAAGAGTCATACCACTGGAAGTCTTTGGAATAGTGCAAACAAACATTTGACATTTTTTTTTAGCAGCAGTACAATTTGTACCGAGTGAATTATTGTTGTTTTTTTTTATCCACTATTTGTGAGGTATTATAGATGCTGTGTTTAAAGATGTCTGTCAGATTTTTCTTCCCCAGAGCAATAAAAAAAAAATAACACAACACCTGCTGCAAAGTATCTTGAAAGTGGTGAATTGACCTGGAGTTAATTAACTTCAGTGTAGTTTTCGGGAAATAAATCAAGGATATAAAACATAATTTAAGAATGCTACATGCTTCCACTCAACCTAACTATGTTTGTGTATTTTGACTTTATGATTTGACAATTTGTTAGGTAACTAGTCCCAACTTTCCCGGTATTGTAATACCATTTTGTACCACCAGATGGTATCTTGAGTCAATATATATTTGTCGATATGTCCATAATAGATAAGGAACCATACAATCTGTTAGATGGATAATTATTGCAAATGAAAAACACCTGAAATGATTTTTTTTAATATAATGGCCAATATATATGATTCTTGCAATCAATTTCCAGCACATTTAATGCGTTTCAAAATGAAAAAGAACAACAACGACACTCGGCACTTTTACATTTTTAAGATTCCCATTTCATCAGACCAGCTTTAAAGACCAGCTTTAGATTTTTACAGCGGGAACATTCATCTGACTGTATTAGTCTGGATGGCGGCTGCCAGGGTTTTGCTTTTCGGAGCTTCGCTGTTCTAGCTGCTCAGAAATTCCTCTCAATGATATCAGTGTTTTTCTGCTCCTCCTCGCTCTCCTCAAAAGTTGCTGGCAGCCGCCGCCCCGTCACCTCAAGACTGTTGGACCGGCACAACGCGAGGTGACAGGCACACGTATCGCTCAGTGGTTGTGACAGAGGTTAGTGCTGATCGGTTGTTTTGTTTTGTTTTTTTCCCCCTTCCTTTTCTTTTCTTTTAAAACAACAGCCGTGAGCAGCCACGGTGAACTGTAGCTGACTTAGCTCGGGGACCGTGGAGGAACATTACGCTTCCTATAGACGCAGCAGAAACCTCTCGCAAAACGGAGACTCAGCCTCGGTAACACAGCGTTTCCAGTAATTAAACATTTAACAGTTGCCTCCCACAGAAAAGCTCCAAAGGCTCGATGCATCTATCAGCCCCTCGCAGACGCAGGGTAGCACGAAAGCCGACTTTACTACGGCTGTACATTCACCAGGGGCTGATCTTGGGTCAGAGTTTTTGAATTGCGTTTGCCCATAAGCCTTTGTCAGCTGGGCTTTTTGAATGGATAGGACAGATGCTCGCTTATGGCTTTAGAGGTCAAACGTGCACCGTGGCACCTCCGTCCCACCAACAAATATTAAAAGTCTCCACACTGCACTTCCCTGCAGCTCGCAGGTCAGTTTTGCTTCTCATTGATGCTTAAAAAACACGACGGCACACTCTCAGTAAGAGCAGTTTGCCATCCCTGTTGTCTCGAAGCAGGAGTTCCTTTCACTTCCAATGAATGAAAGCCTCATTTCAATAGATAAAATATGTAAAACAAGAGAGAGGGAGAAGGCACCTCCGGCTTTTACACCATTCAGCTCTGTCGAGACGGAGAACAAGGCTATCTTTAATTAAAGACGGGAAGTTTTTCTCGATTAAACTGAACAAAATGCAAGCAATCAAATATAGGTTTTTGTCACAAATCTAAAGATGGAAAAAGTGGATCGGATTAAAGAAAAAAAAAAGCAAACGTGCGATTTAATGAGGGCTGCACAATATCACATACAACATACAATGCAAAAAACTAACTGTAAAACGTTTGAATAATCCCCATTAATTCACAGTAATTCTGCCTGAGTAATACAACTAAATACTGAATACAACTAAATCTATAATTACAATTAAATCTTGAAAAAATTCTTATTCACCAAAAATAATCCATAGAATAAAAAAAGTCCATATATTTTTAAATATTTAAATATATTATTTGTAATGAAATTATTTTTTAAAGTAATCAAATAAATAAATAAAAGGTTTTATTTTGTGTAATTTTCTCATCTTTTTTTTAGATTATTTAGTGTGAAAAAAAAATAGATTTTTTTTTAAAGTAAAAGAATCTTGCTTATTTCCATCTGCATATTCGCTGTACCTGTTCCTTCCTTCCTTCCACTGGGGGGGTCATGGGGGGCTCCTATTTCAGGTAACGCGGAGCAGAAGGCGGGTTATAACCCGCACCGCGTGCCAGTAAAAACCCCGCACTGCCCTATAAAAAGCGCGCCTCACTCCGACGTATTTTGAAGTCGTGGGAAAACCTTCGACCCGGCCGTCTGCTCGTCAACGCCAGAAGATGCTTTTCGTGATCCGAGCGGTCGGTGTCCTCGCCTTCCTTCCCGCAAAGACGCTCCCGTTCGCATCCAGCTATTCCGAGCTCATTACTCACTCCTCCGCCAGCCGGTTCCCGCCGTGTCCACGTCCATATTCTCACCCAGCCAGTGTTTTAATGCACCGCGCACACGTTAACCTGCTGCTCTTAATCGAAGCTGCGAACCGGGGCAATGTGAGGACGTTCATCCAACGCCGACTAATTGACATCGCGCGCTCCCATATTTTATCACTTGAGTCGTGATTATTATTGTTCCTCTCGCGGTTGCCGGCATAATGACTGCGAGTCGTTTCACCTGCCGCAGTTAAACAAAGTGAACACGGCGCGATTGACCCGCCACCTCACACCAATTAACACCGCCGCCGCGCGGGGAGCGGCGCTCCCCGAGTTCAGCTGTGCGACCCGACACAACTCCGTCACTTCTTAACACCACTTGTAGACGCGGATGAGGTTTTATTTTTTTCATTATGTGGTGGGGGGGGAGAGTAATAAAAGCGAACAGTGATTTTGTGGATACAAAAATGTGCGTTTGTGCCGTGCAAACCTCGCAGCTCATTGGGGGATTTTACTTAGCTTTGACAAAATTATCTGGAAAGAAAAACATTTATGTTATTATGTGATCACCAGTCTAAAAAAAGATGAAACTCATAACATATAACATGTCGTGATCCCCGGGGGAGTTGGTATACTTTTAATAATAATCATTTTAACCTTCTTCAAAACAGCGGCGTACAAGACCTCTCTATTCAGTGCAAATCAGTCCAGTATTCGCTTATTGCCCCATCATTTTGATGTAATTTATCAGTTAGCAATATTCGCCTCGTCATGACCCGCGCTGACACAGACATTAACCAATCAAATCAGTGGCTGCAGCGAGTACAAACCAATTCAAGGCAGAGTAGGAGGGGACATGGCCTCATCATTATAATGGGAAAGAAATCGGCAGTCTAACGTACAGCTACTGCTGAGTGGTGCATCAAGGTGGAGAATTGGAACTGTGTGTGTATGCAATGAGAAAAAAAGTGTGTATACAATGTTTACCCGCGTGTACCCTGGACGACATCACTGGCAAAGACTGCAGAAATAACTAAAATGGCTAGAATAGTTGAAATAGCTAAAGTGCCCCCACACCAAAAACAAACAGATGCAACTGTTAAAACAGGATAGAATTGAAATGAGTGACTGGCTAAAATACATAAAATAGCTTAAACTACACAAAAACAAAAAAAACATCCAACAAAAATAGTAACAGCTAAACTGTTAAAAGTTTCTAAAGCTATTTAAACAGCTAAAATACCCGGAACAAATAAAATTGCCAAAGGAGCTCCAATACAATAACTAAAACATGTAAAACAACCAAACAGCTTAAAAAAAAAAGAAAGAAAAAAGAAGCTAAAACAAATAATGTTGCTGAAATGTCGTGTGATTGGTCAGTGGGCGTGGTTAATGTGGAGAAAAGGGGAACATACTACCTTCATACATATAATTTTTTTTCCTGCATCTCGTATGAGCAGAGCTCCACTGGGGCTCCCCGTGAAGCCGCGTTCCTTTTCTGACCACCCGGAGAACGAGAGCAGGACTCGAACCGGGGGTCGTTGTCAGTGTGAGGCGAGAGTGCCGACCACTGAGGCGCTATTTGTGGATTTGAAACAATTTATTAGGAGTTGTTTTGGGAGTGACAGGTGGATCCAATCTCATTCCAAGCTCTTGACATTCAGGCCGTGCTGTTCTCTCCACTATTGAGGTCTGTGCTGTCGTCATGCCAAGATCTGAAGAGGTCTCCGGGGCCTCCAGAAGAAAAGGTTGTGGCTGTCTTGGAGTCTGGCAAGAGATTGAAAAAAAAGGAAAAAAAATACTTCAAATGATTTGAAAAGAAAGACTGAAGTGAGGAAAATAATCAGCGAGAGGTTTTGGTTTCAAACGGATCATTTGTCTTCATTAATTATGAATATGAACTCCTGAAAGGTTTTAGGCTTTGGTGTGGGAAGAACTTATGTGTCAATATTGATATATTTTTGGGTGGGGGGGGGGGGGGGGCACATCGTCACTTCCAAAAGCAAATTAATCGCAATGAACTGCTGTCCGAGGTGTCTGCCGACGACCCGTTACGATGGTGGAGGCTACGGAGGGGAGCCAGATCAATCTGGAACTGAAGGCAAACTTGTGGCTCACTGCTGGTTCCCAGTTTGCGCGACGGTTTCGTGTGAAAATAGCAGACGTTTGTGGACAATCAGTGGACAATCAGTGGACAATCAGTGGACAATCAGTGGACAATCAGTGGACAATCGGTGGACAATCAGTGGACAATCGGTGGACACGGCGGATTGAAAACAAAACCCAACGTACAGCATGTTCAACGCGATGACTGTATCTCTGCCACTCGGAAGGTGAAGTGAATAAAAGTGTTTGTTGAATAGCCGTATAACCGGGACCGTTACGATCCCGAGAAAGTATTTCAGTCTGAAATGTCACGTTTTTAATGTACGTAACATCCTTGATCATAATTAAATGTCAGGAAACGAGCAAGGGAACGAGCGCTCCCAATCTCACAGCACAAAGACGGCAATACCTTCTGTGTCAGTGTTTGTATTTGTTATTCCGGTGCTTCACAACATTACTGTGTGTCATATCCTTTTTAGGTTTTTTGCTCTGCTTAATAATTTGCTGAAAATGTCTCTTTTAAGCTTATTTTTGACCGTTTTGGTATGTTTTTTTTATAGTTTAAAACCCCCCATGAAATAAAAAATCTAAACCAATACAGTACAATACATTAAAAGCAGATCAAAATATTAGGTCATTAGTCCATTTCAGGGGAAAGTCGTCGTCAAAAGTTGGTGATGTTTCTAATGACTCACAAACTATTTTTAAATCAAACCTAATGAAACCGAATCAAACCTATGGTAGCGAATGCATGCCATACTAATGCGTGTGCATGTCTGTCGCTGAGACGTATCGTGTCTGGACTTCACTGTGGTGAAAGAGTGCAATTCAAGTCCACGAAAACCCAAAGAAATCAAGACGCAGAACTGAGCAGGGACAGTCGCTTGTCCAAACACGACAACGTACTGCTTTTTAATACTAAAAAGATCAATACATGTTGAGCAGAATTGTGCAGAACTTATGACTCGGCCCTCAACAGTAGCACTAGTTTTCCATGTGGGAACCCCAGGGAAAATTCATTAACTGCTCTGAATGGTCGCTGAATACCACAGAGCTGCTGCAAGTATATACATCAGAATAAGGCCGCGACTCAAAACAGATGCTTTTCTATTGATTAGATGCTTCTTCCTGTCGTTATGGGCATTTAACGCCACGGCCTCAATTAGAAATGGTGAGATGTAAACAAATCTAGTGCATTGCTGTTGTTGCAACATGAATTTAAACAATATATGCCAGAAATATCTGGAACAATACAGTATGGCACAGCTTGTGTGTATATTTATCAGCCCTGGCTGGAACACACACACACACACACACACCAGTTGTACCTCAGGGGTATTTTATAGCTCAGAGTAATCTTTGAGGTTTTGCAATGTTGCATTGGGCGATGGAATTTAAATGTGCAGTGAACTCTTGACAGCTTGAAATACACACCAGCACCATTCACTTTCACTCAGCCCTGCCAAAACAGCAGGACAAATGAAAGGAGTCCCGTTCTGCCTCCAGCTCTGTGTGCACAGTCCAGCTGCCTAAAGAATGAGAAAAGAAAAAAAAAAAAAAGAAAAACTTGGCATTGTGTATTAATGCAAACCATGTTTACAATAGAGCTCCTTGGCTCTGGGGCAGAAAAAATGCTTTATATCAACATTTCCAGCTCGTACCGCTGAAAATCTTTATTAGAAATGTAACTTTTTAATTTAATTTTGACACCAAAACTGCAGTAAAGAGCTGCGTAATTTGTTGAAACAAGTACTTAACTTCATGTACAGGGTTACATCTATCTGGCTTCTTATTACGTACTTCATCTGTTTCTTTCCTGGTCCCACAGCTGCCACTGCATATGTACTGCCAGATTGGAGGTCTCATTGAAATAAAATGGGTATTAACGGCCTTTAAAAAGTCACATTGAGTACATCCAGGGCTTGCAGAAACATGTGATTGTCGGATGGACCACAGATAAAATGCACACGCCCCCGTACAGCGTGCATGCATATATAAATACCTATATTAGAATTAAGTATTGACGCGACAGGGGGCACAGTATAGAGTTAAATGTCAGTCCAAGATTAGCTTCATTGGGGATATAGCGTGAAGGTGTCCATTTCACTATCGCTTCAATATCTAATGTGTGACTTTACATTGCAATATTGCCTCATTTGCTCTTTATTTGAAACCAACTGTGGAACTGCCAAACGGGGATTTTCAGGCTCCTATTAAGTGATATTTTCAGGAGAACGGCATGTTACTGGCAAATTTCTGCCGGCTACAAATATCACAGTTGTTGCCAGTGAGCCGGGACATAATGATGTGACCCCAGAATAGCACTGAATAGAGCAGCGGCTCAGGATTCTCTAGGTTTTATTAAGTTCCCAATGAAATTAAATTGAACAGACCCGGAAGCCGAAACTGAAATTTTTCATCTTATTTAATAAAAAAAAAAATAATAATCTGCCTGCACTTTAACCTTCCACATCTCATTTCAGGTCAGGAGCCACATGCAGTAAGATTCACAGTCAGTTAACACCAGTCCATTGTGTGTCTTCCATTCAGTCGAACGGTTTTACACCTTTTTAATTAAAAGTTTCTGTGTCGTTAGAAGCGTTCTGAGTAGCTGGGGAAAGAACGTGCAAACCCACAGGTCTTCGTCTTACCGCTGGACCGCTGTCCCGTCCTGAAGCACTTCAAAAGAGTTAAAAAGTCCCTGGTTCAGCTTGACAGACCAAGAGGTTCACCACTCGTCTGTTACTGTGGTAAAAGATGGCGTTTCTCATTCACAGCAGGTTCGAAGCATCCTAATCATTCGTTAAATCCCCCCCCCCACCGATGCCTTGTCTTTAAATTGTTCCGCACAAATTCAGCTTGTAACACATTTGCATATATTACATTTAGTCCAGCTCCCTTTAGATTAAGCTGTTGTCTGTTTGTACAAATTATGACAAACAACGTCCTCTAACTTTTAATTTAGAAAGCTGGGTAATACATCACAATTAGCACGGAGCTTTAATTTGGTTTTGTGGCAAATTCTCTTTTCGACTTTGTTTTTACTGCGCAGGAAGTCAGTCTCTTGATATCAGAAAGCCAAATCCCTCGGGATATAATCCTGGTAACACATGACATCTCTGACTCTCTGTTAGCCTGAATGGCAGTTAATTAAATGTAACACAGTTTGGTGAAATATGAACTTGTCCGAGCTGAGCTGATGCTGCCAGTCTCCCGCTCCGCTGAATCATGTTCCGCGCGTTTGTTCGCTATTTTAATCATTTACCTGCTCATCACAATTTTAATTTTAATTCTGTTACGTGGAATTAACTTCAGGTAGACTTCTTTTCCCTAAAAAAAAAAAAATAATAATAATATCCACACCACATGGAGAGATAGCAAGGTATTGGGCATAGCATTATTCAAAAATCACATTTCACACGTCCGTCCCACATTTGCAACTACTGGTTGAAAAACGACCCCGAAATGATCCTGGCAGGATCGTAGATACAGAAAAGTCAAGGTATAAAATATACATCAGGAGGCAGAAAAAGACAGCAGCAGCTTGTGGGAGGCTAAACCGAGAGCTTAAAAATAAAATAAAACTTGACTCCAGTTGAGTTGTGACTTTTTTATGAGCAAACAGATGTTGGCAGTTTACAATCTATGAATCTTCACAGCAGTACTCCGGCTGTGCAAACGGGAAGGGGGGGGGGGGGGGGGGGGGGGGGATGGCTGGAGAGTGATTTACAACATTTCTAAACCCTATAGAAAATATATGGAAATGCAAGTCATGAATTTTGATGCACGGAAATAATTGTGGCAAAACAGTTTTTCTCCGTGCGACGGTGCAGCCGCCCCTCTCGCACAGAAGTCGTTCACCAAGTCTGTCCATCTGTTTGCGGCATCCGTCACTTTAATGCAAACCCCCCCCCCCCCCTCACGGGTTCTGTGCGGTAACGTCTTCAAATGCAGCACTGACGTTCACTTAGGGTCCGTGTTGATCTTCTTAAATGTGATATTTCTAAAGCTAAATGTAGTAACTCAAGCATGAACTGAATAGACCTTTTTGGCGTTTGTCTTATTCTCAACGCGAGAACACAAAGTCTTCCTTCGCCACAAAACCTTCCATGTACTCAGGGACGTACGCTTTGGTTGTACTTCATCTTACGGCTGCCTCCAGTTTGACTCGTGATATTCTCTTGACTGTTGCATATTATTGGATACGTTTGCCCCATTTACACGACAGCGGTCGCCTAAAAATGCCATCGAATGGCAACGTTTGGAGAACAGAAATGGCAGAAATGCTTTAAAAAGAATGTAGTTTTCATGTTGGGCAATTAGATGATACTGTTTTTTATGTAATACAACCACACAGGGCTGCATGCAGGGAACAGTATACTGCAAACACTGAAGTTCCCACTTTTAGCCCACTCCATATCAGTTGTCTCCACATGTGGTCCAGATGATGGTAGTTCTTGCTTACTTTATTGTGGAAGCGCTGGGAAATCCAACAAGAGCGAGTCGAATGAACAGCACTTCCATCTCTTCAATGTTGAACTTCTCGCGCGGCCGCATTCCTTGCGACTGAAGCGTATGCAGTTTTTCCCCCATTTCCACAAAATATGGAGACGGAGCATTTTGAAAAAAGTTGCACTTTGGACGCCGTTTGAAAGCTTCGCTGTCATGTAAGTCGACACCGGAGCCCGAGTTTATCCCTGATGTAAACCAAAAGAAAGCTATTTTACTGTCGTTTTAAGTCAGTGATGAACTGATTACATGGTTTGAGCCATCGTAGGTTGGTAGTAGTGACCATATCTGTCGTCGTGACTTATAATTTGGTCTTGTAAGGAATACGCAGACTGCCGACTTTGCAGACGTCATGGTCCTGTGACCACCGGCCGCTTTCAGTACTTTTGTAACAGTATTGAGAAGTTGAAACTTTTTGTATGTGTGAAATCTAAACATGTGCCAGTCAGTTTTCTCACTTTGTGCCTATTGAGGTGTCCACGACGTTTCACAGCAATAGCAGCACACGATAGAACTCAGCAGCCACGGCGAGGGGCTGTTGCCCCACGGAGAGGTCAAGAGTGACCGCCCCCTGCAGTTGAGCTGTTTGTTTACACCCTCGCACTTCAGTGCGGAGAGGCCCTCCGCCGCTGCCAGCGTGACTCCGTGCGAGGCGACCCTCCGCAGACGGCCGGCGTGCGAGGGGATGAAGAGCCGCTTTTCACCAGCCTTCAGCTCTGTTAGTTTCTATTACTTCCGTTTTTCGAAGCATCCGTGCGCGTGATGTGATAGTGTCGTCGTCGGCGCAGTGGATTGTTGTTGGTTTAACTTTACATTACAGTTTATTCACGTTGGGTTTTTATTCATTGTCCAAAGATGTTTCTTTCTTTTTTTTCCCCCCCCGACATCCTGCATGCTTGCTTTTAATTTAAAGTTAATGAAGCTCCTAAAGCACATAAATCGATAGAAAGAGCTAGATTCATAACCAATTTCTATATTTTTACCCAGCTTGTGTGCCTATTTTATATCGGGGTTTTTTTAATAGCAGACTACATGAACAATGAAAAGCAGCGCATACTTTAAATTATTTTTCATTTCACTGATAGTTTAGTAACAATTATGGTGATATAGTGATAGCAATATTACTGCACTTTTGCAGCAATTGCATTAACTTCCCAGCTACCGATCGTCAATGTCACTCGTTCTCGTTCGCTCGTCTCACTTCCTTATTCCATTCACGCGCCGTCTTTACTTGCTTTACCCCGAGTGGTGTTGTAGATGCTGACAGCAGACAGGCTTCTTTTTTTTTTTTCGAAACATCTAATCTATGTAAGGCATCAATGACTCTAAAACGGAAGCTGTTGATAATAACTGACAGGATTCCCAGCGTATTCACTGTTAGATAACATTAATCACTGTAAGCTGCCTCTTATTAGTGCAACAAACGAGGCAGCTCCATCAGTTATGGCTAAAGAGGCCGTTTTTAACAGCTGAGTGTCAGGAAAGGCCGTTTACGATTGTTTTGTGTGCGATGGGGGGGGAAAATGTGTCTGAACTGTCTGCTAGCTTGATTATGCAGTTTTATCAGCTTTAAATCCCAGATAAACCTTTTTTTTTTTCTTTTTTTTTTAAATGAAAAGACATGACCTTTAGTGTTATCTTCTGTTGCAGCCGATGTCGTGTATTTTCAGTGGAAAGGGGTCTCTACCTTTAGGCAAGTGTCGGTTCGGGGGCAGGTGGAAAATCTATTGCTGCAGTGAGGAGAGGAGAGAAGCAAAGGTTAGAAGCAGGCGCTCTTATTCCTCCACACACCGGCAGGCAGTGGGATTTAGCGGTGGGATTCAGGTTGGCCCCAGGTTTATTTCTCAATTCCAGCACCGTAGCGTTTTCAGAATGACTTAAACTGATAATATCAAATATTAGATTGGCCGAGGGAGAATCTGAGAGAGAGGAATTCCAGGTTATATATAAGGAAGGGATTAGACGAGGGAGGGGAGGTCAGACAGAGGAAGGCTGGGCTGGAGGTTAAGTCCATCCAATAACGGAATAGTCACAGGTTATCCCCTCGACGAACACAGTGCGCACAGGGTCACACAACTGTTTATCATCAGGTAAAAACTCCAGGGGAAAACGCTCTTGTAGATACAAAACAAGACCAGCTGTCTATACGATTGGTGATTCCTAGTTTTGCCCGTGTGGTACAATCTCTACGGCCATGTGCTTCCATTTTTAACCTTCTGCCCTTTATGTGATTTATTCAAGAACTGTGACCTTTCACTCAACGTTGCAGTCAGATTCGAATTAAGTTGCATTGGGTTTAACACACGATCGAGTTGTACGCATGGTAAAGTTCTCTGCGACGCTCAAAATGTTCCCGATTTCATCGCGGTGCAGTTTACGTCCGCTGCTTTCTGAATATTTCTCTAACGTGACAATAAGACCGTCGACATCCGCTCATCTGATCCATCCGATCGTCCTACGAGGCGCAACTTTAAGACTGCACGATAAAGAGCAGGGGGGGTATGCTCACACGCTCGCAAGACTGGCAAACAGTAAGTGGCGTGAGCTTCGTCCTGACCACAGTCATGTGTGCAGTGAGGATTGTACACATGGATTATAGCAGACACAGCTGACCTCACCTCAATGTCGAGGATCAACGCCACTGAGCGGCCGGGAGTCTTCAGCCGCGACCCACGGATGGGACAGATTTCTTTTGCTCTGGAAGAGCCCTCTCGTCTTTAACCCTCAACAGAATTTCTGTTGACGTGAAGTGTTTGTTTATACGTTTTCAAGGGAAAACGCAAAACTTTTAATTGTGGTCCGGGTGTCCGTTTATGTGCCAACGGGGCCTCAGAGGTTTTTGACAATGTTTTGACCCCGGCTCCATGGAAACTGAGGAAAACACAACTTTTGGAAAATGCTCTGTCTCTGTGTTTCAACCAAATTTTAGGTTCATACTTAAAGATAATGTAAATCAAAATTTCCTATGTTGACAACAGTTTTGACTAAAAAATACTGATCTAGCCTAAAATCAAACTTTGTTTCATTTACTGAAGGAGCTTGCTGAGGTTTACAATTACTTAACTTGAAGTATTTGCATCTGATTAAGTCTGGATCTTGAAAGTCGAACAAGAAGGGCAGCCTGCGTAAATCCTGTGGCGGCCCCCATGAAAGCCACGATCAAGTGAAGTTTGCAAAACTCCGAATGTCAGATTTCCGTGAGCTCTCACTTCAGCTGGAAGCGTTTTTGTCAGCACTCAGACGTCAAGACGATGCCAAGTGCGGCATGGAGGTCTGCGATGAAGCCATTATTCTCCAAAAGCAACCCTGTATGACAGATTTCGCTCTCACCATGAAGCATGCTCAACTCAAATCAGCCCCTAGTTTTTTTTTAGTATGTGAAAATGATGGACAGCCTTCCAGGCTTTCCACCATTTAAAAAAAAAAAAAAAAAAAAAAAAACATTCACAGAAGGTTGCAGATCAGCGTTGACTCTTCCAAACGCATGTCACAGATGGCGCTTGACATGAACCTCGCAGGGAGGAAGGGAAACGCTGTGTTTCTGTATAAGCTGGCAAATTTTAAAGAGGTGGCAGCCAAATTTAAATCAAGCATATTTTTTTTTGTGCCTTCGATTCAAGAAATTCTTCACTTGATCAGATCTGGTAGTTGCCAAAAGTTTTCCCTCTTCCAAGTAAGGCTACAGAAGCTGTGCTTGAACTGGAAAAGTAATTAAAGGGCGGCATGCTGATTAAGTGGTCCGTACCGTCATCTGACATCAACACGGGCTTGATTCAAAGCCGGGGATTTTCAGTATGCCCGAGTTTCCTCTGGTTAGTTTAATTGGTGACTCCGAGTTGAACAGGTGTGTGATTATTGACGTGTGTGAATTTTAGCCTGTGATGGACCGGCGACTCGTCCTGCATTCAACCTGCCTTTTCGCTCACAGTCAGCAGGGATCTTCTCCAGCCTCCCCCCCACAGCGACCCTTGTCCCGACTGGAATCGATGCAGAATACAAACGAATGGAGTAATTCAATCACACGCTGTCACCTAAAATCAAAATGTAAATCGGGTTCCTGTTTTGCTTACAAAACAAAGTGGGAACAAGTGCATTGCAGGACGGTGGTCTGCCTGTGAGTGTGTGCGTTGCTCCACCAGTCTGAGCGCGAGACCAAAGAAACCATTTCACTATCAGATATTCCACTCTGCGTCGCCACGAATGCAAATTTTAAACCTTTTTTTTTTTTTCTCCACGAGTTTTTCGCTCACCAGGTACAGCGGAGGGATTTTCTTAATTAGAGGCATTTTCCTCAGCGCGCAAAACCCCTCAGCTTTGAGGCGGAAAGAAGAAGCTGCGAGGAGTCCACAACACAATTTAAATGCACATAACACACCAAAGCAAACAGCCCGTCGTTATCGTGATTCCGTCGTCGACGGCTTTTGTCCCTTGAGCCCGGGCATAAAGATTCTGATTGTTCCTACGTGTGTCCAGCTGCGGGGTCAGCTATGCAGCTGCGGCCGCGGCCCGCCCGACGAACAACACCAGCGGCGGACACCAGAGGGACGGGGGGGGGGGGGGGAGTGCAGCCACTCTCACCCGTCCACATAAACAGAGAGGAGAGGCGAAAGGAAGGTCAGCCGTGGCAGACTCGCATTCTTGGCAGCCTCTCACGCCGGCTGATCATTAGAGAGGGCGCGGACGGGGAGGGTGGAGGAGAGGTGGAGGATGAGACACTGCAGGGAGATGGAGGAAGCTGTAGAGCTTTGATTTACAGAAGGTCAGTCTTTCATTTCACACTGCATGGGTGTGCGCGCCACAACTTATTTGTATATTAAAGGGCGGATGAAAGGAAAATGTAAATTGTAACTGCGGCGAACACGTGCCCTGTTTGCGTTCTCACGACTTTTTCCCTACATTGTTTGACTTTATGCAAATGCATGTTTGCCCTTACCTGCCGCCATACGTAGGTTACTGTACTCGCTCAAACATTGTTCCCCCTCGCAGGAGAGGCGAGGGGGCTCTCTCTGTGCTATCGCCGACCCGACTTAATGGAAAACATTCACTATGTTTATTGTCATTTTAATGTACGGCCAGACTTGACGTGCTTTTTTTTTTTTGCCTCGAGTGTGAATAACTCCCCGCGCGTGAATTTGTCAAAAGTACTTAATATGTAACATCGAGCTGTGAATTATTACGTACGGGCGTTTTATGAATGTGAAAACAGCCTTCCAGCTTCAATCTCTGCTCACACGTGATTATGCAGAGTGAGGCTCAAACTGTAAGAGCAAGAAGAAAAACACTTCTTATTTTTGAGTAGATGGAGGCTTTGAGTGAAGGATCACATGAAAGCTGTGCCGGCGAGCGTTCTCCATGTGAATGATTGTGTTATGTGAAGCCAGCTGGGTTTGTTAAGGTTTCTTATGAAGCCACTTAAGAGCAAATAAAAGTCTGAGGATTTTGTCTTTGTCTCTTTTCACACTTTCGCCCTCGGACTGCTCAGCCACGCAGAATAATGTGAGAAACCCATATAAATCTTTCCAGTCAGTGGCTCCAGGACGGCGTCTCGCAATTCATGAATACAGCTTTCGGGCTGTGTCTTCATTTTTTTTTTTTTTACAACCGGATTCACCTGCACATACAGCAGGCACATATCATCAATCAGCAGTGTCGTCCTGATAGATGATGTCTCCATGTTGGCAGATCGCTTCTATAAGGATTGTCTTTGTCCATCCTCTTCCCGCCACATGAAGGCGAAGTTTTATAACATTCCCCGACAAACATGGTGACTTGCAGACATTCAGAGGAGCTTGTTTAAACACACCAGGAGCAATACTGACACTCGCAGTGAGAAACAAGACGATCACAACATGGAAAAACCCTTGGGCCAGCCATGACCCGTTTTCGACCGCAGTAGAAATACGCTAAACGTAATTATTTTACCTTAAAATTTGAATACACTTCCTGATGACTCAGAAATGTCATTACCACAACATGTTGTTCACTCCTCTGGATTTTTCAACATGTACCTGCTGAGCTGGATTTGAGATCAACAAGTGTGATTCAGTGGTGCTCCGATTTGACAAAATTGGCTTTTTTCTTTCATGTAAAAAAGAGAAAACAGCACTATTTTGTGTTAAATTTAGGTTTTTTTTTGTATTTTCCTAGAAAGTGTTTTAAAAGCCAAAAATATAACTCTTTGCTCTTTAAAAGACCCCTTAAGGATTGATCATTAGTTTAACAATGACATAAGCATAAAAGAACCTGTACTACAATACAGGTTTCTTGGTTAAAACTGACCTGGACTGTTCCATGAGCCAGATTCATCAATCAGCCACTGCTGATGTCTTTCCATCGATGATACATTCTAAAAGACCCAAACAATATACTTTATTTTGACGGTCAAATGAAAAAGGAAAGTCATGTGATCTCTTAGATCACTTTTTCTTTTTTTTTTCTCACACAACTCTTCACAACAAGTTCTTGACACAGTTTCAAAGATTGTCACTGGTGCCTCTTGTCTGTTCTGTAACAGTGGCCTCGGATGTTTTTCACCTGCGTCATATCCATACAGTCATCGCTGCGTCCGTGCCAAAGTACACACTTAATACCTTTCATTAAATACCCCAACAGCACTGACCATGTGAGTCTCCGGCTTCAAAGGCATACGACCTCCGAGGTGGTAATTCTCCATGAGTCTGAGCTGATCTCTCACTGCAGCTGCTGTTCCATGTGTTGTTGATGTTGTCCGGTATCTCCAGGTCCGATCGCTCATCTTTACATGACGGCTTTAAAAAAAAAAAATAATAATAATAATCTGGCTTAAGCTTGGCATCAACGTTTCACTTCATGTGGCGCTTCAGATTAAAAGTTGCGAAAGAAAGCATTGCGGGCAGATCGAGCGGGGGCCAAGCGAGATGGGCCAGGTTTTAGGCTAGGACTTTAGAAATGTTGTTTTTAATACCCCCTCGTATTGCATGAGTAAATGTACAAGCCATGGCTCAATTTACACACTGCTCGCAGTCTTCGTGTTGAAAGGTTTCCCCCTCTGAGGCAAGCCGAGGCCTTTATAGAGCACAGTCCAGCACTTTTGATGTATTGCTGTGGACTAACCTGCAAGTTAGCATCTCCCCGGCTCACTGGGGAAAAACACCATCAGCAAGATTGAAGGCGTTTTCACATTTTCTTCACCTTTTTATGCAAGTCGATTCTTCTTGAGGGCGCATTACCATGGGAAAAAATAAAAAGCGAAACTTCCTATAAATGTTATTGTCATGTGGTAATTTGTCCCACCTTGTTTCTTCAATTAGAACTATTTAAAGGTTAATGATACACATTTTGAGGGACTTAAGACAACTTAAAGATTGTTGCCCAGTGAGAAAATACTTGTATTTCAACATGTTCACAACTAGTCGACTGAGAAATGCAAAGTCATTTTGTTCTGTTTGTACACAGAACATACAGTTGTTGTTTATTTTTGTATAAAAGTGCCTTCTCTGGTGTTTATATTCTGACTTCAAAGCAAAAAAATAAAGTAAGTCTTGAAAGTGCCTTTAACAACACCCAAAGGTGAAAACACTCAATTTAAAGGTATTTCAAGCATTGCCCTATTGGGAATGTAAACATGACCTGGAAAAATAATGGAGACTCCAGAGCATTACGTTGAATGCAGGAAGACATTGGAAACATGAGCGACCGCAGCCCTCCAGGACCTACAGCATGCACCATTACGCCATACAAGGGTGGGAAATTCCTTTTCCCAGGGGGCCTCATGAAAAGCTATTCCTGCTGTGGAGGGCCCAGAGATTAAATATATAAAATTGAAAGCAGTTGGTTACATGATTCAAAAAAGCTCCAGTTCCCTTCTCTGCATAAGTCTGCTTCTTGTGTTTGTTACTCGACATTCTTTGTCCACATGTAGAAGTGTCCTTGAGCAAGACACCAAACCCCCTTGAAAAGACACCCATGATGATCTCTGGTTCTCTGAGGGTCTTGACGAGATGCAAATGTGAAACGGAGAAGAAAATAACAATTTTGAACTGAAGAATCTATAAACTGGACGCCTTGACTAGGAAAAGCGCACAAACTGAATATATCTAACAGAGCAAATGAGTCAACGCCATGTCTATCGGTTTGTTACCTGGGGTGAATATTTTATGTTTTTTTTTAGTATTTTTCCATTTACGATAGTGTGATCTTCAAGTTTACAGATAGTTTTAGGTAGACTAGCGTGAGTCAGCTGCAGCTATAAAGTTCTATCATGCCAGGCTCACTCTGCTTTGCGCTCAAAGACCAAAATCGCAATCATGTCCACGGCTGACGTGAGTCTCTGTCAGCAGGTCAGGAACGCCGTACGGAAACGAATCCTAACAAATCTGCATTTCAGTGTGACTCCACGAGAGCTGCGTGGCTCAGAATTGGACTCAGACTTGAGTTCAAGTCAATTTGCCCGGCGGGCGAAAAGGAGGAACGACGTGAGGAAGTGATCTGATCGAGCTGTGAGCTGCGGGGACATGTTTAGCCTTTCCTTAATCGCGGCATTCATCACGACGAGCATGTTCCTCACTTGCTCAGTAGTAATGATCACTTCTTCCCACTTTTCATTTCCAATTCTTATTCATGAAGCTGAAACAAATGCATTGAAATCATGTCTTATTGCTCGCAAAATGACACATGTAGCACACAACAGCTCATCCGTTTCTCAGCCAATCAGCAGGCGCCCACACAAATGCAAAGTCGGCATAAAAAGGGATGAGGGAGGGGGGGGTGGGGAACGAGCAAAGGAGCGAGCTTGAGTTTCAGAAGATACCAAATACATGCGTATGCATAAAGAATGGAGAAGTTTTAGAGTAAGCAGGTAGTCGAAATCCCCGCCAAGGTGCACACAAAGATGCAAAACAGGGGAACGCGCATGCATGCGTACTCATTAGTGTACGCAATGTGACTGTGGAAGATGACACCCACAGTCACATAAATTCACTCGTATGCACACTCCCTCAGAAATGCACACACGAGTGTTGCTCAGAAGGCACCCACACAAGCACACACACTCCCATCAGTTGGTAATTACAGTCGCTGGCAGGGTAACGGCAGCCATACATAGTCAATGAGTGCGGGGAAAACAATGAACACACAGAGCAGATGATTGCTGTAAATAAAAGAATGAAAGTGGAGCGAGGGGGCAGCGTGGAGGAGGACACGACGCTGCTGGCTTCACAAGAACCGGGGGAGTGGGAAGAGACGGGGCGAAAATTAAAAGCCGGGGAGAGTTCGAAGGTATAGATTCAGAATAAAGTTGTTTTGGGGTTTTTTTTTTTTTTTTTTCCATTTCGGTGTCAGTTTGAGGAATTAACAAGGGAATTGGGAAGAGAACTGTTTCACCACATGTGCAGAGGGGTTTGGCTGAAGAAAGGACTTCTTTTTCCTTTATTAAAAGTTAAATGTCGGAGCCACTGTGGTAATCCCATTAGGTGAGGTGGGAGGAAACGAAAAAAGGTCGAATAATTCCTTCTTGACCTTCAGATACTTAGCTGTGATCTTTTCTGTCTGGACTGAGTGATTCTCAGCACAATGTTCCTTTGCTTCATAACACTGCACAGATATTGCACCTCTCCCTCTCCCTCTCCCTCTCCCTCTCCCTCTCCCTCTCCCTCTCCCTCTCCCTCTCCCTCTCCCTCTCCCTCTCCCCCTCCCCCTCCCCCTCCTGTATAATCATTTCAACCTGAAATCAACCTCCCAAGAGTGTGTGAAAGGTTAATTTAAATCAAAGTTACTTCTTTCCTTTTGTGACTTTTCAATATATACAAAGTCGAAAAACACTGGTAGATTCTGTTATTATGAAAATTAATTCTGGAACTTATTTATATTTAGATTGCATAACAATGCAACTTATCGAAACAACTGCACAATTTTCTAAATGTTAGCCTTCCATAGTCCTATAATAGATATACATGAATTGGCAGTAGCTTCAAGTGAACAACGTAAACGTTCAAGCATTGTTCATGTTTTCAATTTAAATGCATCACACTGGTGGAATGTCAAGGCAGAGGCGGAAAATGTTAATTACGAGAGGTATAAATCATTATTCATGTATGTCATTATTTCACCAGCTCTAGAAATCCCACTCAAGCCTTGCTTTCGTCAAACTGCGTTGCAACCATGTGGCTAATGTATTCCTTGAACAGAAAAGAGGCAGAAGTTCCCAACCGGTTTAATCATCACACTTTGCATGATGTGCACGTCAGGTCAAGGGCGAATGGAAGAGTTTCACACAGAGTTCATTCACAAATGCGAAGTGAGGGAGAGTGAGATTGGCTCTGAACTCTGGGTAAAGACCTGAAGAATACGACTCGGCGCTGGAACGAGTTCCCTCTGTCGGTTGGCTGGCCTCGGCTCCTCTTGATCTGGTGAGGAGTTCAGCCATCCCGGAGGTTTCCCTGAACACAAGAGCCACTCCATCAAACCGCTCTCCTGATTAGGATGCCTCCGGGGCGTCTTCCATTGGAGGTTTACTTGGCACAGCCAGTTGGGACAAGACCCTGACATTGGCCGAATACCCACTGGAGAGATTATAAGCTGTGTCTTAATGATCTAAACCACATGGCACAAGTCTATTTGTCTGAGTCCAACTACGGCGCACACAATCTGCACACGAAGTAATGCAACTCGTTTGGGACTCCATGTGTGAATTAATAGTTTAATTAAGTGAGTTTTGGGAAATTTGCCATCAAATAACTAGTCAGATTACCTTATTGCCTTAATGCATTGCTAATACAGGCAAGGCATCGTTAACTGTTTAGCTAATTTCAGCAAGATTACCAGGCATGAACAGTGAGATGAATGAATGAAAAGTGCAAATTAACAGTTGAGCAGAGAGTACGTAGCCTAAATATGAAACGAGCGCTTATCTACAGGCTTGTATGTACCTTTAAAACTACCAGAGAAATGCTGCAGCACTGACGTAAGACCTTGTTTTGGCTCTTGTGCCTCGAGATATCGGAGCATATTAACACACCACATTTTAAATCACAGCTATAGGCATGCAGGTGGGCAGAGCATTTTCTTATTCATACTGTGGGCGTTGTTATAGATTACCAAGCCCTCAAGGTTGTTCCTTCTCTTCTCCCAATGTTGGATAACGTCCAAACCCAACGACCTTAACTTGGATGGATGGATGGACTGATGAATTGGAAAAATTACCACTTTATTATTATTTTTTTTAAACTGGCAGAGACACTTCTTAAGGCACCACTTTGTCCCATGTCCATAGTAAGATTAAACCCATTTTTGGTTTTGGAGTAGGAAGAGGTTGCCAATATTGTTGAGGAGACAGTTCAGCAGAGCGACTGAGGAAAGAAGACATTGTTTTTCATTTCGAAAGTACCCAGGGATCACATCAGTGTAAAATGTGCTGCCGAGAGACCACAAGTTCCAGTGAATGTACAGTTTCAGCTGCGGCCACTGGTAAATAAATGCAGCAACGCCTCAAGTCACAGCTTGAGTGCGGTGTTTCGCATTGGAAATGCTGAGTAAAGTAGAAGAAGTTAACACAGAAGCCAGCATCGGGTTTCGCCCCGGTGGAGGACAATCAGCTCTCCCCCCCTGCGTCTGCAGGCCGAACCAGGAAACTCCAACAAGTGGGAAAGTGCTTGTGGATGATTGCAATTTCTGAAAAAACATCCGTTGTGGCCGCGTCCCCGCCGAGCCTCTGATGCTTTTGTCTCCTTCAGAAGACAATATGAGACTTGTGCACTTGGGTTCAACAAGTTCAACAAATACAGGAGCCACACTAGACTGATAACACCTCTTCATATCTCCAGAATGACTGTGGAAGCTTAACTTTGTGTGCAATTTTCACAGTAAAGCAACAATTTCTATTCATGCAAATGGTGCTAGCTCATGTGCTGCTAGTTTCTACACCAGATGTGCTTCCTTCTGCACCTGAAATGCAAACCCAGAACCCATCAGAAGCCCCTTCTATAAATTGTGATTGACTAAGCATTTGTTTACAGGTTTGTTTTTTGTTTTTTTACTATATGAAGACCCCCAAAGTATTTACTCTCACTACCGCTCCTTTAACTGTCACATCCAGTCTGCCTCAATTAGCACACTTTCACCAGCTTGCATTAGCATGTTAGCACCATAGCATGCTAACCCCTGGGAGTTCTAACTCCAAGTAGCTTACCGCCTCAAGAAAAAGTCGGAGACTTTGCAGCCAATTGTCATTAACTCGTTTGCGCAGATAAAATCATCTTAGCCCCAGAACAGACTAATCTTTTTAGCCTGGCTTGGCCCTTTAAGTCACGACTTCGGACGCGCTGGTTGTGTCAGATCTGAGCGGCAGATATCATGCAGCAGCTGATGCAGGTCCACCCGCCCTCGCTCCCCCCCCCCCTCGCGCCACATAATCAGCTAAGATAGATACACATCAGCTAATGCGGACTGTATACGGCGACTCCAGTCATGTCATGGATCATTCCGAGGCCACTCACGTTTAGCATGCACCCAGTGAACCGCGAGGCATCCAAATGTCAGCTGTTACAATATGCTAACCGGCAGATAGTTGGAGTCTCTGGGGCCGTGTTTTCCTCCAGGAGAGGCAGCTGTGAGAGCACACTCCTGTTTATCAAGCAGAGGTGTGCCTTTTCAACGTGTATGAAACATTAATTACATTTGGATGAAACTGAATATTTGTGACGGGGGTTTGGGGATCTACAAAGGGAATGTTTGACACGCGGGTGATAAGTCGGAGCTCAGTTTTGGCTCCGAAAAATCCAAAGTCAGAGGTTTTCACGCTGGAAGTTTCACGCCAATAATTGGACTAAAGTTAACTGCTGTCACTTTTTAATTAGGTTAGTAGGTGATAACACTTATTCCATTTTTATATGGCTCAAAAACAAGAGTCATAGGGAACCCTCAGGCTCTGGAAAGTCTCACTGTTTCCAGCCTTTTTGTGTACGTGCTGACAGGATTTATTATTTTTTTTGCTGCTGCTGCTGCTGCTGCTGCTTTTTGCTCTGCCTTGATTATACAGTAAAGACAGGGTGAGCCGCGCATCAGGAGACAGTGAAGGGAGAGGCGATTTGGAGGAAAAAGAGAGAAGCAGAGGGAGAAGGGAGGAAAAGAGACAGTCATCTTTGATCACGCTGCGCTGCTTCTTCACTCCATCTAATCAGCTTGGATGCCGTCCAAAGCCTGCCTGTTCTGAGACAGACGAGAGGTGTGCGTGCGTGCGTGCGTGCGTGCGTGCGTGCGTGCGTGCGTGCGTGTGTGTGTGTGTGTGCTCAGCTGTACCCAGATCTGTGTGTGTTGTTTTTGCCTCGATGCTCCTACCTATTGCACACATAGTGGAGAGAACATGTTTCCATAGGACTGAGGTGTATTTGAAGGGAAATATAAACAGAAAGGAAAAAAAAGTGTGTGTGTGTGTGAGTGTGTGTGTGTGTGTGTGTGTGTGTGTGTGTGTGTGTGTGTGTGTGTGTGTGTGTGTGTGTGTGTGTGTGTGTGTGTGTGTGTGTGTGTGTGTGTGTGTGTGTGTGTGTGTGTGTGTGTGTGTGTGTGTGTGTGTGCACACGTTGCATAATACGCGTGTATGATCTCTTAATTGCCACGTCCTGTTTCCAGACAGACTGGTACAGAATGTACACAGCTGAGTGTGTGTGTGTGTGTGTGTACTGAGCTGTCTGTGGTCAACGCACGGTACATTGATCTGTCGTCATTGACCTATATAACGTTTACACCAGCTCTGTGGAACAAGGTTGAGTCCACCCGCCCCGCCACTTTCACCCTCTTTTCCTGTGATTTTTCACAGGACTTTTTTTTTTTTTTTTTAATGTTCCACCTTATTTTCATTTTAACAAACTTTATTCTCAATAACCACCAACATTAGAGGAAACTGTACCCGGCACTGCAGGTCTCATGACTTTGAGTTTTCATGCTTTACCACGCTCCGCTGATGACTGGAAATATCCATTTATAGTAAAACAATGTAAGGTTTATGAATTATCTGTGAAGGACTCCGGGAAACGAAAGGAGACAGTTTGCCGAACCAGAAGACTTTTTGTTTTTGTAAGATTCATGGAGCGAGATAAGGAATTCTTCTGATGAGTGAAAGATAAAGAACGTAATGCAGCTTGTGGAACATTGCAAAACAACCTAAATATGCACTTTTCATTGCTGCTTTATTGAGAGAATTTTCGAAATGATTTAAAGAACACAGAGGGAATTTTTGATCATTCTTTCCCCCGTTTTTACTTTTTATGACCATTTTTATTCTTTAAACGAATTGAAAGTCCGTTCTGCTGAGGAATCTCATGTTAAAGATTTTCTTGCAGATTCTGAAAACTGCCAAACCCTCATTTAGCCTTGAAGTCAACATTAGCAAAACGTTTCATATCATCTCATTTCTAAAGTGTTTATTAAGATTTCTTACGTGTATATGTAGAACTGCCACTTTATCGGACAAGCAATCGAGTTTCTTCCTGTTTCACTTAATTCCTCACAACATTTTGATACGTGCGGCATAATTTCTGGAACTTGTTAAATTCTGTTTATTTTTGAAAATATGAGGAAAATATTCTCTATTATTTGGTGAACTGGAAACTACAGAGTCCAGCTTGGGATTGGGAGTTTGCAGGTTCAATCCCCACACCTAACAGACCACCACCATGGCCCACGGAGCAAGACCCTTGACCCTTGACCCATGACCCTTGTGCACTGCAATGTGGCCGGACAAAAGAAATAATTAATAAAGTATGATTAGTTTGAGTTTAGCTTCAAAACATCTCAGATTGGCCTCTCTTCCCTCTATTTCTCTTTTCAAATCAACTTTCCTGTACAAAGCACATGTTTATTTTCAAAAAAGACACCTAAAGTATCTATTGAAGAACATTTAAAGCAAATAACTCATGAAAGTGTGCAGCAGGCATCATCACGAGTGTATGTAAGAAAGAATGTATGAAAGTGTTTTAATTTATTACTGCAATTACAGAGTATTTGCAATTAAAATAAGGCTTCGATGACTTAATTCTCACCTTTTATGAAGTTGGCGCGTGGATAGCAAATGATTTTCTACCTTTTTTTAATACATGCAGAAATATATGCCTTTTATGGTTTTTTTTTTTTTTTTCGAGCTATTAATTGTCATTTAAGCTTTCCAAGTATTTCACTTACTGTCTTTGGTATTCTAATTTTACAAACAGTTAAGTCTCAATTTTCCATGCATTTATGTCTTTTTCCTCACTGACAACATGATAACTAGCTGCCTGTGTTTCTTTTACTCTGGGATTTACTTTGGTTAACTTCCTGTCTCGAGCGGAAGGCAGTTCAGCGACAATAAGCAAAAGTCTGGAAGATAAAATGTGAATGTCCCCGGTGTTGTTTGTATGTGAGGAAGGCAGCGGGTGCATCAGGGTGTCACCAGGGGGGATGAAAACTGTGGGATCTCTCACACTCTGATGCCATCTACTGTCACATGAGGAGAAGTGGAGCTTAAGCAGCTCAAGTTCAAGGTTCAATGCCAGGGCACGGCAAGAACATTCTCAGAAAAGAAATAGAACATATTCTTGGTTTTTTTTTTTCTCTCTTTTTCTGTTCAGGCTTTTCGTACACTGAGGATGTTGTGGGGGGGGGGGGGGGGGGGGGGGGTTATAGTTGAAAATGAGATCATATGTTTCCATGTAACACAATGCATGTTGTTACAGGCTAATAGATGGTTTTGCGTTCAGGGTGCAGCTTGTAAAATCTGGAAAAAAAAAAGTTTTACCTGCTCGCTAAATGAGCAGCTTATGTAAGGGATAATGGTCCTTCATATAACTTCAGTTCTTCTCAGCTCACGTCCTGCTGGTGTTAGACGTCGCATTTTATTAAATTGGCCTAAAACCTTTGCAGAGTACTGCGTATAATGGTGAAATATCTCCTGTTGTCCACTGCGGTACATCATGTGTCAAGATGCTTAAAGGAACAGCACATGTCTGCAGCAAAGCAACAGAAAAATTAATCATGAACCCAACACTGGACAAAGCACAACTGCATTTTGACATAAGAAGTAAATTAAAGCAGATGAATTAAAATTGAAGAGAAGAACACAGATGTTTGCTGCATTCTTTGTAATATGCATTCTCACCCTTGTTGTCCATGGTGACAGACTCCAAATGCTGGATAATGCTCAGGAATAGTTGAGAATGTGGGTCATGACGGACAACATTTTTAAAATTAAAAGCGTCTTGTGTTGGAAATCTCTTTAAGCTGATTAAACAACACTAATGTAGTTTCAGTGTGAACAGCCTCGGTGCATTTAATATGCGACAATGTAAACAAACAGTTATGTTGACACTCGCTATATTCTTTTATTAAAACATCTATAGGTTTAATCTTTAGTTGTACAGTTTCAATGTTTTTCTCCATACACTTTAAATGTTGGTTGTGTTATAACATGCAAATGACATAAAAGTTCCATTATTATTGTTTTTAATGATAAGAACGGATGAAGAAAACTGAAAGGACGTGATAATGATCTCATTCAAAACAAGTGGAAAAGCATTAAACCTTCAAATATTTCCATCACAAGTATGATTTCCATGTGACCTGCTGTCGTGACCCCGTGCCATCATCGATTCCGACACGGGATCCAACGTTAAATGCGTATAGATTTGAGTGCACGTACTGCCAGAGTGTTCAAAACTATCTTAAGTAAATCAGCCGCGCTTCATTAGCTTGCTGTACTCCAGTTCTCGTGCTGGATGTTATGAGAACAGCCTGTAAATGCCAGGCTCTGTGCATGGAAGCGGGTCAGCTCAGGACACCATCATATCCAGACCACTAGTGTTGTGGTGACGCTGGTGCCCTCATCTGGCCCTGCGTGCTCCTCACATGGTCGTATGCATTGCGGCGGGGAGGTGGGCCGAGCCCGTCATGGGTGTTAGTCATACATAAAGAGTGACTCATGCCTTTATGAACGCTTGTGTAACGTGTTTATTATTGTATTTACTGTTGAACGTGAAAAAAGAGACACAGAAGGGATCTGAAGGGATCACGACTGTTACCCTAAACTATGAATAGACAGTAATATTTTAATCGCTGGCAAATGTCCATGGTGTTAGCAGGATAATCCACTCTGAACCCTGTGGGCCCTGAAACATGACACAGTTAATAATGATTAATAACCAAGAGTGTGTGATTTTTTGTCGAACTTTAGAAAAACATGACTAGTCCAATAAGCGGGGACGCCGTCCAAAATCGGGCCGCCTTCTTGGAAGCCAATGGCTTGTTTTGATTTGCCCCCAGTTGTAAAAACATGAGAGCTCACAACCTTTCTACACACACACACACACACACCCTCCAGATGATCACAAGCATGCGTTCTCAGTGCCTGCGGTAGAAGGACATGTGGGACAGCTTGTTTTGAAGTCTCTCATCAGCCGTTCCAGATCAAGGTGGTCTGTCCTGCTCTGCTGAACCAGAACATTGTGTGAATGGATGTTTCCCACCAGTGGTGTGTGTGTGGGGGGGGGGGGGCTACGCTGGCCGCAGACCTTCATGAGCAGTCAAGAGGTGTGATCCCCCGATGGAAATGTGTATCAGTCTGGTGCACATTTCACAACAAAGGAGCAGGAGGGAGTCCTGAAATCCTGCAAAATGAGCGAACTCTCAACACATCCATGAAAGCAGTGGCATTTTTAAACCGTTATAAACCTGAATTGAGGCTTGAGGTCAGCACAGATAAATGTCGATGCAATAGAAAAGCTAAGCTCATTTTTATGTACATTGAAACAAAGAGTGAATACATGAGTCTCTTTATACTCTCGCTTTATGTATTATCCCTACACAAGTCTTTAGAACAGGGGTGTCAGGAATGCATTGAATTTCCAACACGGCTTTCTTGAGAGTAGTGGACACAACACTGAGACCCGAGCTGAGCTATCAATGATGCTGCCATTAAAGATGGCTTCCTCGCTGCTATTAAAGTAGCCTCAAAGCCATTCTGTGCCACAAGCTGCAAAATGCTACACTTATTGATGTTTTTTGGACATTTCACTGCATTCTGCGTCATTAAAATATATATATTTTTTGTTTAAAATGCAGTCATTTTTCATACCAATTGTTCAGATTTATAGACTTTTTCAAAAAGTATACAAAGAAAAGACTTTATAGTTTCAATTTCAAGGTTGTAAACGTGTCTTGCTCAGAAGCTGTTTACTCTACAAATCACATTCACTGTCATAAATTGCAAAATATCGATGTTTTCCTCAAGTTTTATTGAGGTCCGCTTTGATTTTTGGTTTGATGCGAGACCCTTCAGCTGACCTGGCGGGCAGGGTTCGTGGTCTCGTCTATAACCAGCCACCAGGGAGCGATTCTGAGACATTTTGGCTTCGCATTTGAGGCGCTGTCACATTTGTCTGCGCTTTAGCCATGCAGCTCGGTTTTTAAGGTCAAAAGCACACCGCTGCATTTTGTAACAAACAGCTGATGCCACTCAGAAACAAGCATGACTCTGCAGATTCAGCAGCGGTACAGTGAGGAGCGGAGCATCAGACCCAATAGCGATATCGTTACATCACCAACCTACACAGAAGGGAGTTATAAATAAAATCCTCTGAAATGATGTGATCCCCGTTTGAATGACTGGTACTTGGAGACATTTGGCCAAAGCGACATTGTTTATGTTACTATGAGAACTGTAAGGATATTTATAGTTCAGTATGAGACTGGTGGGTGGAGCAAGTTGGTAGACTTTGGCAGAGCTATTACATTTATGTATTTCCTGCCAAAAAATTGCCAATGGTAAGGTGTTTTATTGTATAGGACATGAATAGAGCTGTAACGTAGATACTCTAACATACTGTAAAAAAAAACAACAATAGAGAATATCGCTGTCGGTATTCGCTATTTATGGTCAATGCACTCAGGTTTTGGATTTCCTTATTAATGTCATCGGCACCAGATGAAGCCGGTGGTCTGTAAGACGAAGAGGCCGGCGTCAAATTACAAGCATTTGAGACTGGGTGCGGTTACAAGAGAGGCTTCCTGGAATCTGGTCGATCAGAAGAAAATAGCCTCTCTGAGATGAAAGACGAAAGGTTTTGATTTCATGATGTGAAATAAGATCCTCAACTTGAGCCCAGTGGGTGCATGGGAATGTGAAATAGTAGGGAACTTGTTAATAAGAATGAGTTTGAGTTATTTCCTATTTAATGAGCAGGCTTTGAAATGCAAGGTGTCCATTGGGTGGCACTGTTGAGTCAATTCCGCAGCAGGTGGTCTTTTGCATGGGATTTTTTAGTCTTCTTTTTGGTAATAACGGGTGTTTGACTGGTCATGCATCTTACGATTTATACTCTCTGCGAACACTAGATGTCACTGGATCACAACAGAATGCTCCTACAGTACCTCCAATTTTTTTTTGTCAGTTAATAGCGCAAATATAATATCAACAGAAAGTAAAAGCCCCTTGAACTTCAGCCGTTGTGTCGCCATTCCTTCTGCTGCTTGTTCAAAAGACTCAGTACACCATTTTGTGGTTCAAACTTGTATTGCAGGACTAAATTCGCGGGGGCAAGTTAAGAAAACTTGCTTTTGGTGGGGGGGAAAAAAAAAAACAGCAGCACATCACTAAAAAGTTTAAAATAACATCCATTTCCGCTCATTGTGCCTGTTAAATGAAGTTGAGTTGAAAGAGTGAAATTGGAACATCGAGCTTATTTCCCCTTCATTGTTTTGCATCTGTTACATGTTTAGTTGTCTTTTTTTTTTTTTGCGACCCAGTGCAAAATCGGATGTCGAATTCCCCAAAATGTTCCGTGTGAGTTGAAAAACATCACCCTCCAAAGATGCTTTCATTTGTCTTTATTGCTCCCTGGAGGGCGTTAATGTTGACGTGAACTTAAGAGAGAGAAAATAAGATTTAAAAAAAAGAAAC